>NW_028277108.1:3926796-4581263 GCF_059951505.1 Python bivittatus
TAGAATAGAATAGAATATTTTGATAACAATCACTGACCAGAATTGCAAACAGAAACACATTGAAATGTAATAGCCTGTCCTAAAATAAATACAATAGGCTATTAAATTAATGTCTGCAAAGAATCCCCCTCCCCAAAGAAAGCTGCCAGAGAGTAAAACAGCCATTTTTTAATAAAGAGCTTGGAAGACATAAATATTTGGCTTACTGTTTAAATGAAAACAGTGTAGATACCAAGCAAAGCTACCAAGATGTAAGGAAGTTGGATTGAAAAGAATCAGGTATCCCAAACCGGGCCCATATTTAAGCAGCATGGGAATGCAAAGAGGCTACATATATGCCATCTGTAAACTAATCTCACATCTCCTGTTAGCTGAAGGGATCAAATATAAGTATAGGCAAGGCCCCATTATACAGCTGATGTTTTAGGATATTCAGGTCTGATGATGCAAGTCTTCATAAGTAGAAGACAGATGTTTTCTCTCTCCTCTTATGGGTACGGTCATCATATATGCCCCCCCATTTGACTTCCTTGAGCATAAGGTGACACATCCCTGAATTAGAAGAAATCGGATGGATGGAAGGTCATATTCTAGAGAGCCAATATGGTGCAGTGGTTAAGGTTCTAGACGAGGAACAGGGACAGCCAGGTTCTAGTCTTCCCTCAGGCAGGGAAGCCAGCTGCATAACCTGGGGCAAATAACCCCCTCAGCCTAATCAGCATCAGGCTGTGCAACAAGCCACATGAATTTAAAAAGAAAAAAAGAGTGCTCACTGCATCATGCACTGCTTTACTGTGAGAACGGCAGCAAGCCCAGTGCAAAACAAGCAGATCCTGCAACCAACAGGGGAAACTCTAGGAACAACCAGAAGAAGGTTATATTCTGCAGGGAGACAAATGGTTGGGCCCAGCTGGATGGCAGTCACTGTCTGTCAGGCCCAGCCCAAGAACAACAGGGAAACAATCCAACCAAGTTCAGTTCTTTTATTGCTTACACCATCTAGACAGAATCTTGCCAGACTAAATCTGTACTCCACTAACCCAATGGATATACCCTGGGAGATCCTAGGGAGTGGCTACCCTAAGTCTCTCCCTCTTCCCAGGCCCTGCTCTGGACTGTGCTGCTTCCTGTCTCCCTCCTTCCCTCCTGGAGTGTGCTCCCTCCTTCCTGAGAACCTGTCTCTCCACTGCAATCCACCACATCCTCCCCCCCCCTCGCAGATACAGTGCATCACACCGTCTAACAGAAACACCCTGCAACTCCATCCTTTCTTCATCCTTCTTGGGATATCTGATTTTATGCTCCAATCTCTAACATACATTATTTTACTGGAAAATAAAAGCTGCTGGAGCGGGCTATAGCGCTGTGCTTTCATACACAGGTTGTGGGTTTGTGATGTTTGTGATCTGAATGGGAGACTGATCACAGTGCAATGTGAAGGGAGCACCCGAGTGGGATAGGAAGGGGAAGAAAAACCAGTAAGAAATAAGTAAAAGAGGAGATAAGAGTAGTGGCAGTGAGATTTCGGTCAATATTGATGTCTTCCCAAAATAAACCTAAAAGAAATTATTCCATTTCTTATCAGATCAACCCATTTTTCCATAAAAAAAAATTAAGTCTTGTATACTAGAGTCAAGGAGAAATTGAGAAACCAGAAAAAAAGAGAAGTTCATCTAAAATCCATTCATTCTAGAGGTTGAGTACAAATTTATTTAAGGGGGAAGAATAACTAGAATGAGCTAGGTAAAAGAGGAGGTAAGAATGAAGAGTATATCATTTTGGTAGTGGCAATGAGATTTTGGTTAATATTGATGTCTTCTCAAAATAAACTTAAAAGACATTATTCCCTTTCTTATCATATCAACCCATTTTTAATCACAGAAAGAATTAACCCAAATAGTTTAATTAAGTCTTATATATTAGACAATTATGAAGTCAAGGAGAAATTGAGAAACCAGAAAAAAGAAAAGTTCATGGTGGCGAACATTCATAAAACAAATTAAAGACAAATTGGTATCATAATACAAAAATTAAAATGCACACAGCAGTCTTTTGAAATTCCTTAATAAACATATGGACAGAGAAGCTGGATAGAGGATTTCTCCTATTTTTTCCATGGGAAGGAGAAATTCTCCAACGTTTTTTTTTTCTTTGCAGTGACAGTAATGTTGCTACCAAAAAAAAAAAAACAACTCTTGGAGGCTGCAGTTTGTTAGTGAGCTAACTATGTAATGAAGAACAAGACATTCATATATGTTCCTTGGCCACCTCACCAATATGTGCTGGAATGTCACACTCCACTGGTAAGAATTTCTCAACTTCTTCCAAAGAGAAAGCCTCTTTTGTCAAACTGAATGAGTCCGGGCTTTAAACATTGCAAGGATATTTCTCTACCGACACTCACTCCTTCCTTTCTTATTCTAAAGCTGCCCACTTACTTTTTTCACAGCTTCACGGACTCTTCGTCCAGCCATTGTCCTGGAAGACACACACGCACAGAAACACACACAAAAGGAGTATCAGTTTCCATATCCTTCTATAGAGCTGATGACAGATTCTCAAAGGAGGTTGTTAGATTATTCATTTTAAGAAAGATGGAAGGATAATCATTAGTACATGTATGTGCATGAATGATATTATATTATAAATACAGAATATAAATTCATACGTAAACTCTCCTGGAAGAGCCACGATGGCTGCAGATCCAATGGTAACCATCTGAACATCAATTATATCTGGATGCCACGGGTAAGGCTTGGTAAGCTTAAGTAATTCAAGAAAGAAGGGGGAATCTTAGGTCAGCCTTTATATTAAATAATGTCATCAAGAATAAAACCACATTCTCTCTCTGATGTCACTCAAGGGACTTGTGATGGATCAGAACTGGGGAGGGCAATGTGAGCACAGGGAACTCTCAAACCAACCCCTATGATTGATGCCATGCTGTTCCCCAGCAGAAAATGTCAGAAACACGATGCACAAATCCTTTGATAGGTTCAGCTTGTTCGTGTCAGCACCCACCATCCAAAGCTAAATATGGAACTCTCTGAAGGTCTATGAACAAAGAGAAGTTCCACCTTGCTAGGACTCATCCCACCCCTAACCGTCTCTATGCACCTGCTCAGGATTTCCATCACTTCTCTGGCACAGTCTGGGATGGGGATATACACGTGGATATCATCAGTGTATTGGTGACCATCCACCTTGAACCGACAGATGAACTTTCCTTCTCCCAGCTGACAGACCAGCAGATACAGCTAAATGAATTGCTAAATTTGTGTCAGATGCCTCACATCAAACTCTTAAAATTTGTGGTTAAAGTTCAGCAATTTTTGCTAACCCCAATACTTTTCTATACAGTATATACTCTTGTCTATAACTCTGGGTTATCTACACTGCATTTCTCTTCCCTTCCCTTGCTTTTCCCCCCAACATGTCCATTTTGGACTTTGACAGTAAAATCAAACAAAGTTTAAAAGAGCCCAAGGACAAGGCATCCAACAATTTCCCACCAGTACTACAAGATGAGGCTGAGGGACAAAGTGGAGACTGGCATCAGATTTCCACTCTCCTTCCCCTGCAATGTTCTGCCTTGTGCCTCCCAGCATACTCTCTCTGGCCATCACTACTTCAAACTTTTCCCTACTCTCCGGCCTGCATCACATCCCAATGTTGCGACCTGCTATCCCTGCGATCTAGCCCACAGCAATGCCTGTTCAATGAGCCATAGGACCTGCCCTGGATTCCGTAGCTCCGTTCCCACCCCGGGTCCCCTAATGCCCACGATCCACTGAAGTGGATGTTGTTCATTGCTGCTAAGTGCAATGAACACAATCTCTGATGCAATAACTAGTTTAACCAATGAGTTTGCTTCTCCCAGTGGGACCTAGTGGCTCATACCTCTCCTGTAGGAAGTAGAATAGGCTTAGGTTTCTGGCATTCTACCGATTCATCCGACGGCTGAACAAGCAATGCATCACGGACAGCGTCCCAGAATGGGTGGCCTTCAACAGTGCCTGTCAAAAAAAGGTACGTGATGACAGACTGTTTCCCACCCTTTTAAAATATATTATTGTACTAATATGAAATGTTTAAGAATATCTCACTGTAGTTATAGCAAATTCCATTTTTTCAAGAAGAGCCAGTTTGGTGTAGAAGTCAAACATGGGGGACAAGAACCTGGGAGACTGGGAGTTGTGTTCCTGCCATAGGAGGTGTTTGGGCCAGGCCCTCTCTCTCAACCCCAGGAAGAATGGCAAACCACTTCTGAAAATGTTGGTAAGAAAACTGCAGGAGTTGCCAGGAGACAAGACTAACTTAAAGGCACACATTCTGGTTCCTTTTACTTTTTTTAAAGGCAGTATAATTAATAGAATCTATCATTGTCAAAGGGCATTTGACAGATTTCTAGATTCAGCACCATTGCCTTTAAACAAAGAAGCAAGAGACTCATCTAAACATGTTTACAACCGGAAAACATTTGTTCTGATTGCTGGTGAGGACTGAGCAGTAAAGTTAAGGATGCCTGTTACTTACAGCCATCTATTATTTTATAAGGTGCAGATGTGAGAGAGGTTGTGGGAGCCTGGGAGAGGAATGAAAGAGGGAGTACACCTACAACCAAGAGATAGTGGACACGATATTTGGGGGTTTATCTCATAAAAGGCAACTTAGTCCAGCTGGCAAGAAATCCAGGAAGAAGTGCTACAGATCATTCAAAATGGCTTAATGAACTCCTTATGAATAGGACTGGAAACTCCTCTTACAATTTCCAAGATTCTGTATTTATGCACAGATTACCATTAAATATGCCTGATTGTAATCTGTGGAGGTTTTGCTGTCTTGATGTCCTTGAGCTCAATGCGGCTTGGCCTAATGATTAATTCATGAAATACTTAAGTAAATAATTATCTAAAATTCAGTGAAGAAATACACTGTAAGAGGTAATAACTTTCAATAATGGGGATATGAGTTGTCTTCATTAATTTTGCTGATATGCCAAAACATGGGCTACTGTGCCATTTTATAAGAACAAGCCATCTTTAATATTAGCTGTATTCAGGGCTAATATATTTCATTTCATTTCATTTCATTTTGTTTGATGATATTCCTACATTGCGCCCTTTTCACAGAGGTGATATAAAGTTTTGAAAGACACCCCGTTGAGCAATGCTTTACTGCCTGCTGAAACCAGGGAAAGAAGGCAGCCAGCCTTGTTCTACCAAATTGGGTGATGCTACTGAAAAGGCCTTGTCTTACTACCCATCACCCCAACCTTCATAGTTGTTGGAGACACAACTGAGCTTCTCCTGGAGAGCCACATTTGGCTGGAGAGTCAGCCCCATAGGAGTGATATCCAACTGTTAATAGTATTTCTACATTTTACAACAGAAGTTCTAAACAATGTTCCTGTGTTATCAGATGGATTGCTTTCACACTAATCAGTGTCTCACCTACCACACCATAACTGTTCCTCACGCTACTACAGATAAAGTTGGAAAGACACAGTTGGGTGGGCAGAGCTGGATGGATCTCTCTCCTTTGCTTATCTTTTGACTCATTCAGAAGTCAACGTCTCTTCTTGACGGGGAAGTAAAGGAAGGGAAAACCCTGATTGAAACTCTCTTATTATTTCCCCTGACAAGAAAGAAGTTAAGGCTAGGAAAGGCTACTGGATTATTAGGTCTTATTGATGCTGAGGAATCGCTTAGCTAAAATCTGACAGACTAAGAGAAGCAGGGTTTAGGAAAGGGGCTGGGGTGCAAAAGGAAGTGTCCAAGGGATAAAAGGCCATGATGTAGGAATCTGAATAAGAAAAATATTTCAAATATTGGAATACAGGATCCCCAATTTGTCAGAATCGGCTGTTGTGTACTGCAGGGTCAAGGCAGGATGCAAATCTATTTTTATATTATTTATTATTAGATTTGCATCCTGCCTTACAAGGCCCAGTGGCAAGGTTCACAGTGCAAGCTAAGCAAATGTATTCATTATTTATTTGATTTTTATCCCAACTTTATTTTTGGTCAACTCAAGGCAGCATACATACCTAATGTTCCTATTATCCCCACAACAACAACCCTGTGAGATGTGTTGAACTGAGAGCGAGTGACTGGCCCAAAGTCAGCCTTGGCTTTCACACCTAAGGGAGGCCTAGAACTCACAATCTCCTGGTTTCTAGCCCAGCACCTTAGCCAGTTCACAAGCTGGCTCTCCAAATTTGCCTTCCACACTCGGATGCTCTGCAGAACATGCTGGCTGAGAATTTAGGAAGCTGCAGTCCCAACACATCTAAAGTAGAGCAGAGTAGTAGCTTGGGGAATGCTGTGTAATACAAAGAGTAACAGTAATAAAGAGAATCTGTAGATATTTCTTTCCACTTGCCTTGGGTGAAATTGAACATCCCTGGTCCATCAATGGTACCTGCAGCAAAGCTGTATCCCAAGGCTGCTTTACATGTTTTACCCTTTGGAAAAGCATTGCAAACAGTTAAGGTCTGCATTGTAAATGCTCCTACATTGTTATTGTCTGCCTATGGACACATTGCCTGTGGCAATGGAGGTACACTACCGTATGAGTAGAGTTGAGCTGAACAGTGATGTTACTCATGTCCACCCATTGGTGAGCTGAACTGATGGGACCATCAATCTCTTTGGAGGCCTTCATATATATATCCTGAAATACAAATGGGAACCAATCACTCTATTCTGCTGATACATGTGTACTGTATGTGGGCGTGTGTGTGTATTTCAAGTGTGGGTCTGTGTGTGAATATGTGGTAGGGAGGTCCTGGACCTCCTGAACTGCAACTCCCAGTGACCCTCATCATTAGACATGCGGGTGGAAGCTACTATGATTTGCAGTTCAACAATGGGCATCTGTTCCTCAGCAAGGCTAGCAGGTTGGGGAGACATGAAATACAGCACAAAGAGCCCCAGCCATGATCTTACCCTGACAGAGGGGTAAGAGTGATCATCACAGGGGAAGGTCTTTTCTCCTCCCTCAGTGTAGCTCATACACTCACGGTATCCTACTAGCTAGGAAGCGAGAACTCTAACCAGATAAGATACTGTTAGAAAAAAAGCTATGATATGTGCCATATCATGCCCTATCCCCAATGGGCATGTTAGTTGGAGGTGATGGGAGTTGTAGTTCAACATATTTAAGGAACAATCAAGTAATGGAAGACTAGATTATATCTTTCCTGAATCTTACAGTCTGTTTGAGCTAATTTTAGGTCCAAGCCCTCATAGGAAAAGGATCTAGACTTAATGCAGATGTCTGTAGACAGCTTTCTCAGTGTCTGTCAGGCACCTTATACCAACTGATTTTTACGTTAAAAATTATTCCAATTAAATCTCTAACTATATATATTTGCATATCTGTATACGCTGTACCGTTGTTAAAGTTTTTTTAAAAAACAGAAAAAAAAATTCTAATTAAAAGGAAATGAAAGGTGGCATGTTATCAAGAAAAGTGACAAACTCTAGCATCCATCTTTTTAAAGAATTTTACGTTTCCAGACCTACCTTTGCTTTCAAGTAGATTTGTCTTCCAATTATTTGTGTGCTCTGAAACATGTCTTCTCCAGGACCTGTAGCAATGCACATCTTGGCCTAAATTGGGTTTCAGAACAACAGAGTAGAAGGGAAAAGTCACATGTGCTTGACCAGCCTTCATCTCTGCATCCCCTTCCTTCCATTTTATCTTTATTCCCTCTATTCTGAGTCCTGATTATAAACCCATTTCGATTTCCCTTTCACTTGCTGCTAATCAGGCAGCGTATTTTATATAGCTCTAATATTTGGGTGGTTTTTTTGTTTTTGATTAAACACGCCATACCGAGCAGTACAACACCATTCATGCCAAAGTATTATATGCAGCAACAGTCGATCAACTCCTGCATTCAGTGAGTTCTTGGGAAATATGGTGCTATGTGTTTGCAGCAAGTAAATGAAATAAGTGCAGTTCAGAAAACCTTCATCTGATAGAAATGATAATTGGTGGACACTGCCCGAAGGAAAATGTCAATTAAATCTGGGCTGATTTTTTTTTTAAATAGTGAAATTTAAATGGACAGACTTGTTATATGGTGGACTTGACTTGACTTGACCAAAGGAGATGAGGGAGAGGTCTTTTCTCAGGAATGCTCCATTAGGTCCTACAAAGCAATTTCTCTAATGAAGAGGAGAAGAAATGAATTGACCACCAAGGGCCTATCATCCATATCATTCTGTAGCTAGAACTAGGGCAGGTATCAAAGAGGAATGGGGAGCTAGAATGTGCTTGCCAAGGTTTCATTCTCACATAGCCTCCTCAAAACAATGGGCTACCCCTGAGGATGAGAAAGGCCAAGCAAGGTTGACTAGCCCATCATCACAATCATTCTGTGAGAACAATTGATGAATGCTGAGTTTCTGATGGCACATGGAATGCTGTCTAGTTTAGCAGTAGTATTTATTTATTTATTTATTTATTTATTTATTTATTTATTTATTTATTAAATTTGTATGCTGCCCATCTCCCCCAAAACTATACAAATCAGAAAATTAATAAAATTACTAAAACTCACGGCAATTAAACCTTAATATTACTCCGTACAGTCGATTGTGTCTGTATTCTACAGACCATATATCACAATTTAGAGACATTTGGAGAAATTAAGTCATTCTAATCTGCTAAAAGGCACCAAAGATAGAACGCCCACTGCTCCTGGAATTATATATGTACAGATGCCTGATAGAGAATACGGCATAAAAGAAAATGGGATGTGGTTGCTATAAAACTCATCTCAGCGGACAGAACCATCTTCGTCTGGGATTTTCTTATATTGCCCTTCCAGTACATCTGTTGCTGGCATATAACAATGTAATCCTTCCCTATTTTGACATTTTGATTTAACTTAAAAACCTAGCTGTGCTGAGTGTCGCTGTGGCCTTGAGAAGGTAGTGGGAGAGGCAAGACCGTTGTTCAGTCCTGGGACAGTAGAAAGTGTGCGAAAGAGACTCCCAACTATCCTGCCTTGACTTCTTGTCCTTAAAAATGGGGCAGGGAAGGTTTTGACAGGCCTTTGAGATTCTGTTAGTATACCTACAATGAAGAAGTGATCCTGGAATCCCTGTAGGGTGTCTGATCTGGCTCACCTCAAAGGAATCCCTCTTGGCAGACACATTTGAACCTCTTGTCTCTTATATCTGGAATTCTCTGGCTTAGCTCTAACTTGGCTGCCTTAACCACTACACCAAACTGGTTCTCTATTAGGCGCAGCAGAGTAATGAGAAGGAACCAAATGTTCTATCAAAGCCTGGCATGAATGAGTACTATTACCCAACAATCAGGGTTATGCTGTAACCAAAGGCAGCAATGGAATAATTATTTTTAATATTTGTTAATGGGCACCTAGACCATCCTCAGCAATTCAAAGAGTAATCTACTATGTAAATTGAAACCTAAGGAACCAGATGCTCTCTTTGAAAGACAGTCTGGTTGGAGTTTTATTTATAATGTTCTTTTTTTTTCACCCTGAGTATCGTTGGCCTCTGGAATATAAGAGGGAGGCGTCTGAAACCCGGTGTGATTTCAACCACAAAACACTCACTCCTTCGATCCAGGTCTAACACTTACCCCACCTATGGGGCAGTAACTGCCCATGTTTTCACATGGCTCTCCTGTGTTGATACAATGTGGGCCTTTTGTATTTGGAGACACATCACCTAGGTTGGAGGCTGCAAAAGCTGCTACATATGGACCCTGAAGGGGAAGAAAATCACGTCAGTGACTCCCATTGATACCACAACATTAATCATGCAGGTTCACTGGCATTTGGTGGGGTTGGGGGTATCTTATATTTAAATAAAGTACATGTTTATATTTCATATTTGAAAGATTATTTCTCATTCAAAGGAATGAGAATTGGAAATGAAAGTTTGCTTTCTTGTACTCATTTCATTTCATTACTACTATGCCATGCTTTGTTATTATTATTTAAACTTCTTATAGCTATCCACTCCAATAAACTCCGACCAGCTTAAAAGACACAAAAACAATAAAAACAGTTAAAACATACAACCCCACAGGCAGCCTGGACCAAAACAACCAAAGTTACAAATCAAACCACACCCACAAACACATCAACCTCAAGCCTGGGAACAGAACCAGGTTTTACGGCTTTCTGGAACCCCAGGAGAGTGGGCTCCTGTTCCACATTTCTCCTGCCAACTGCAGAAAGGAACACATTTAATTCTCCGCCTTCTCCAATTTAGGCCCCTCACCTTAGGTTCCTCAACTGTATTGGGACTAAAATCCCGAAATCTTGGCCACTAAAACCTGGAATTCTAGAAATTGAAGTTGCAATGCTTCTGGAGAGGAACAGAGTTGAACTTCAGAATATTGGTAAAACCTAAAGTACTAATAAAATCTTAAATGTTGCTAAAATCTTAATTGGGAGTGATAGTTTGGGGTTAGGATTCCATGCATTGCATGGGAAAGGTCCCAGGTTCGAATCCCAACCTCTTTACATAGCAATAGAAAATTTCCTGTCTGAAACTCTCTGTAGGTGTCTGTCACTGCCAACCACATTGGACTAGTTGAACTACTAGCTGCATTCAGGAGTAGGCTGACACAGCTTACTGTATTACATGCAATGATGCCCATGAGTTGTCTTACCTTTCCTGGAAGGTATCCTTCATTTTTCTCTTGTTCAAAGAGATAAGCTGCATAGCCAATGTTGTCACTACTTACTAAACGGTTGGTGTTGTTCATACTGACGGGGTGAATGGCAAACCAGCTAGTAAATAATCAAAAGAGGAAAACTGTTGGGAAAGTATTTACTTATTTAATTACTTAGTTACTACTTACTAGTATGCCACCCATTCTCAGAGGCTCTAGGCAGCTAATCATATGATTTAACACCCCACCCCCAAACCCTATCTATCATCTCCATCTCTCTCTCTCTCTCTCTCTCTCTCTCTCATCCATATAATTCAGTCATGCATCCTTCAGACCCCACCTGCATATGGTAAAGCCTCCTTCTCCTGTGCAGGCCAGAAGAGAACATTTTTATAAGTTTCCTGAAGTACAGGAGGGATGAAGTGCCTGAAACTTCATTGGGAGGGAGTTCCAGAGAATGGGGCACTGATGGAAAAAGCCTGCCTCTGAGGCCCTGTCAAATAACAATCCTGCAGGGATGGGACCTGGAGATCTTTGACCCACTGATCATCGAGATCTGATTGGATGGATAGATGAATGCCAGAGTTTCTCAGAATCCTGGATAAGAGCCATATAGGACTTTAAAGATCACAGCTAATATCTTGGATCTCACTCAGAAGACCACTCGCAAACAATGGAGCTCCTGTAGCAGAGAGATCACCCAAATATATTTGGGCACATCCATCACTGCCTTGGCTAACATTTTACACCAGCTGTAGCTTCCAGACGTTCTTCAAGGGCAGCCTCATTTAGACTGCTTTATAGTAATCCAACTGGAAGGTGAGTAGGGTATGAATGGCCATGAGCAGGACCTGATGATCAAGAATGGCTGCAACTGGCACACCAGATATAATGGAAATGCACAAACCTCTCAAGACAATGTAATGATTTCTCTAGCCATTAATGTCAGCAAGTTCATCTTAGAATCATGATGTTAAATAAATTTACAGGATCAGATTCAGCTTAGTTATCATTTAAAGAACTAAATAAAACCAGAGTTGCAGTTTCAATACCTGTGGAGGATGCCAATCTGGAAATTCCTTGGGTATGGTCTTATTTTCCTTCCTCTGTTCTTCACCCCACAAGTCAGCATCTCTCAACTCTGCCATATTTTCTTTCCTTCACCCACCAGTCTGCCCACCACTAACTTCATCTTCACCAACTCATCAGACCAAATATGAAGTAGTAGAAAAGTGTTGGACTTGAAGCAGGAAGACCAAGGTTCAAGACTACCTTTGACCATTCAAGCTCACAGGTTGACTTTGGGCCAGTCACTCTCTCCCTCATCCCAACCTACCTCAATATACCAGTCTTCTTGAGCTCCTATATATGTTGGCTATAACTAAAGCAATCATGTAATTGCCCTGCTGGGAATACAATGGATACAGCCTGCCTGGGAAGGGTCCCTTACTGTTTTCAAAGGAGTTCTCACCTAAACATTCCAATCTCTTGGCCATTATCTGCAACCATTTTCAGCACCATCATTTCTTTGTCTGTGTTTGATGAATACCTGGAAAGCGGGGTAGGGGGGAAGGGGGGGAGAAAAGAGAGACTTTCACGGCAACTGGAGTATTTAATTCTGGAGTCAGAAGCAAACATTTACAGATAGGTTACACAGGACACAATTCCTTGGGGAGGTCTCTTGTACATCCACCCATATACACACTTCTAATGTCATGGAGATTATAGAAGAATACTGTCATGCTGTAGAAAGGCCTTGTCAGGTATATGCCAAATTCCATTATTATATTGCTCTGGTTTATCAATTAATCATGCTTTATGGCTATATCTATTATGTCATTATTATACCATGATGTTTTGTTTTCTATAAACTGCTGAATGACGTAAGTTTCAGGTGGTTTAAAAAGAATAAATAAATGAATGGCCCAGAAAGAGCCCGAAAGGGAGTGGAAGAAGGAGAAAAGAGATAGCACCTTCTAAATATCTAGTCCTCTCCTTCTGGGCATGAATGCATTTTGGAAAGCAATTGGGGAAAACCAACCATGAAAGGAGGAACAGGATCTATGGAGAAAGTGGTGCTAAAACTCTACCAAAACCCGAAGCCAACTTCATTGTATTGTTCTTGTTAAAGGCAACCAGAAGGGAAGCCAGAACAGGGCGGCTTTCCGATGCCTCCGTGTATACTGTCTGTCATGATTTTTTGTTTTCATTTTGTCTACAAGCCCCAAAGACTAGAAATGGTGTTTCTGCTGCACCTGTGAGGTTCTCTCACAGCCCTAACTGAGGAGGCAGAAGAGAAAGCTCAGTTTGATCATGGCACGAAACCTCAGTGAAACACCACTTGAATAATTCTGCAGAGAGTCACAAGCTGTGTCATATTTTAAGAACAGCAACCCAATTCCAAAAGTGCCCACCAGCCCTCAAACACTTGCCTCCTCCCACTCTAGAACTAGAGTCTAGTCTAGAACTAGAGTTGGTTCCCCAAGGACTGTCAAATGGCCTTTCTGTTTCCATTGATAGAACAGAGGCAGAGCTATCCGATACAAGCTGCAATGTTGACAATGTTGACATTAATACTACAGTGTACAGTGGTACCTCTAAGTACGAACTTAATCCGTTCCGTGACTCTGATCGCAAGTCGAGTTGGTTGCAAGTCGAGGTAAATTTTCCCATAAGATTCAAGGTAATTACTGTTAATCCGTTCCAGTGTCCGTGGACCACGCGTCAGGGGCGGAAAAACGGCCGCGGACCACGCGGCAGGGCGGAAAAATGGCCGCGGACCACGTGTCAGGGGCGGAAAAATGGCCACGGACCACGTGGAAAGGGTGGAAAATGGCTGCGGATCCAGTTCGTAAGTCGAGGCGAGTTCATAAGTAGAGGTAAATTTTTGGGGCTGGAGCTGGTCATATCTCGAAAGATTCGTAAGTAGGGGTGTTCGTAAGTAGAGGTACCACTGTATTAACTACAGAAGAGAGTGAACTTCCTCGTTATTTGTGTGCTAATTTTGGTCATGCCAAATTTGAAACGTTTAATTGGAGGGGGGAAATGATTTTTCCCCAGTTGTTTTTAGTTTTCTTTTTCTACAAGATTAACATCGGAAGATTGGTTAGCAGTAGGATATCAGTTTCTGTGTATGCACATTGTTCCTTGTCCCAAAGGGCTAAACAACTGGTTCTCACAGATAAGGTTGGGTTATTTATTTTCACTGCTCTTCTGGCCAAAAGTTTTAATTCCCTGCTGTTGTTTACTTTTATATAAGGAATGGATGCATTCTATTAACTAAAAGCAGAGTTGGTTAATACAGGCAGTCCTTGCTTACTGACAGTAACTGGGATGGGGAAGTCCGTAGCTAAGCAACCCAGTTGTAAGGTACAACAGCATGTGACCACATTGACTTGCAATGGCAGTTCCAGCAGTCCCAGTTGCCATTTGTAAGCAAATCCTGTCTAGTTGCAGTGTCCTGTGGTCATGTGATCACCATTTGCAAACTCCTGCTGGCTTTCCCATTGATTTTGTTGTTGGAAGCTGGCAGGGAAGGTCGCAAATGGCAATCATGTGATAGCAGGGTGATGCGACATTGCAATTGGAAGCCAGTTGCTGAGCACCTGAATTGCGATGATGTGACCACGGGGATACTCCAACAGCTAGAACTACAAGGACCTGTTCTAAGTCTCCCTCCTTCAGTGCCATGATTAACTTTGAACAGCCACTGAATGAGTGCACGTTAAATGAGGACTACCTGTATTACTCATTGTTTATACACATTTTTGCAATTTTGCAAAATACACATCATGTCTCATAGACTAGTCATTGTTCTCTCTCTCTCTTTCTCTGTCTTGGAGCTATGTTTATATACAACTTTAGCAAGTCTCCTCTTAAATAAAAATCAGATATGTTCATTATATCTCTAATAGGGGGAGATCTAAAGCCAATTCTCGATCTTCCTGAGAAGACAATGCATTGATGGGCCATCTCTCCTTAAAGGTTTCCCTATTTTCAGCTCTGACTGATCGAATGGTGTCTACAATTTTTGTGCTGAAAATAAAGGCCACCTAGTGCCCTTCCAACAGCCTGCCTGCCTAACAACTTGTACCTTGAGATGCTTTAGACTCTGAGTCTCACAGCCCTATGTTATTGGCCATAAGAGATGCAACTATTAGGAGTTGGTCCAAAGCAAGTGTAGGACACAAAACAGGAATAGGGTAAAAAATGAACAAAACAATAAGTCATAGTATTCCAGGTACGGCTCCTATAAAATACCTATAAAATACCTATAGAATTCTTTTTTTTTTTTTTTGAGAAAAATCTACAAATAATTGCTTAGAACAATGTTTCTCAACCTTGGCAACTTTAAGCTGTGTGGATTTCAACATGCTGGAGGGAATTCCGGGAGCTGAAGTCCATACAGCATAAATTTGCTAAAGTTGAGAAATTGTGATGGACTGGAATGGAGGAAGGGGGGTGAAAATGGTGCTCTCGTCTCTGGAGATAAGCGGAGAAAGCTGGCGCATCCCTAAACATTCCAGAAGATAGTAGAGACTTGTGCCTGGGAACTACTAATCAGTCTGAGAAGATTCCGTAAACAAGCACTAGCTAATAAACCTTGCTGATTGAACCTGCACGGTCTCCAGGAGTTCCTTGGGCTAGGCCTGACACCAATCTTCTCAGACTCACTAGTAGTTCCCAGGCACAAGTCTCTACTATCTTCTGGAACGTTTAGGGATGCGCCAGCTTTCTCTGCTTATCTCCAGAGCGTTGCTCTGGAGATGAGAGCACCGTTTTCAGCCCCCTTCCTCCATTCCAGTCCATCACAGAAATACTGGCTTAGAGCAAGTGAATCTTAATCCATGGTTGAAAGGATATAAATACTTAGCTGAATTATAAGACCCACAATGCTTCTATTACAATTAATGAAAATGCCTCAGGACTTTCCTCCACTTACCTGCGTCTTTCAGAGTCTGGATTCTGAAGGTAAGAAAAAGGACTTCTGTTGATCTGGCAGTTCTCTGCCCAACCTGTATTGATAAAAATGTGTCCTTTCACCATATTTTGATGGGCCATCTCAATACTCTGAAAATTAGAAAATAGGGAGAAAAAGATGGAGATTGAGACACTTTGATTTGCATCCAGCTTTTTTTGCTAATGAAGGGTTAGCATTACCCTATTTACATAACAGAAAATCATCACAACAAAGAGTCCTGTTGATCTTCTCGTGGCAGATATTCTCATGGGCAAAGAGAAGAGGCTGTGAGAATGCAGGGGAGAACCCCAACCTCGGATGAAGCCACATGTGCCAGCAGCCCTCCCAAGCCAAAGGATGGTTGCCTGAACACTCATGTTTTGCAATATAGAATGGGAAGCATGGACTGAACAGTTGATAATACAAGAAAGAAAGAAAATCATAGTTCAAAGTAATGATACAGACAGGCTGCATCCTACCACAGAGGTAAATCTAAACAAATCCTATTTATGCCACTAGACATCTCTCAGATGAGAACCAGGTAGAACAATCAGGTGTCAGCCTGCAATGGAATATTAACATCACAATCTTATATGTGTTTAATGGGGGGAAAAACTCTCACTGAATTGAACACATTCAGAACCTTATTTATCTATGTAGTAATTGTGCTAAATGAATCAAAAGAAACAAATGCATCTGTTGAAAAAGGTAAAGACTCCTTCAAGTTGAGCTCAGCTCCTGGTGACAACAGGGGAACTTCCATGTAGTTTTCTTCACAACACTACAAATGTTGTTGACCATTGCCTTCTCCTTTTGAGTTTTTTTGTCCCCTTCTGGGATTTTCCAATGATCTCTCATCCTACTACTAACTAGATGCAATTCTCCTTAGCTTTCTTGGAGATCACCCAAGGACAGCTAGATGTTAATCCCTGAATTGTATATAGACAATGAAGAAATGGCACATCTAACTGTTGATCTTTAACCTTGTCTATGTTGCTACCTTCTGGGTCCTCCTACCGCATCCTGCAATTGATAGGGCAGGGTCAAGGTTTTAGCTGCCCCCCTTCCACAGAAAGCAAGATCTTTCCAGAGTTCCTGGATAAGTTAAGGTTGTAGAAATCTTGGTAACTGGATCATTTTCCCATTAGAATCCAATTTATCTTCCAGGTTGCTACAGTGGATACTTTCTCAGTGTCTCGAGGCTGTGGAGGAAGAAGCTGTTCTCTTGGAGCAATGTCCAAAGGAGGATGACAATCTCTTTCAGCCTCAAAAGATACCATTATATGCAGTTAAAATGCTAGATTGGATGTGGTCTTACCTTTAGGATCCCATTGATAATGGCAGTTAGTGATGGCTTTATAAGTCCTCCACTTGTTATCAGAAAGAGGGTGTGTTGGAAATAGCCTCCAGGTCCAGAATGGCTATGAGTTCCACTCAATATAACATTGTCGTGTTTGTAGAGATCTCCATATTTATCTTTTAACTGTTTCATTACCTTAAAAAAGGTTTGCAAGAAATATATTTTCTAACATTGTTAGATTTTACTTTTATATAAAATCTTTCCAACAGAACAAGGAGAGGGGTATTTCTGAAGTCATTCAATGATGAGAATTAGAAGTCTATGAGTGTACACACATACCCAGAGAAAGTGTGATAAGGCACTTTAAAGACATACACCTGTGTGCATTTATCAAGGCATTTATTTTAATCATGCCTGGTGATGTTGGGATTGTAATCCACCCCTTCTAAAACCAGTGAAGAAAAGCTGTCTTAATTACAATGTGGGGTTTCAGGACCAGGATTTGACCTGAAGATTATCTGCAGTGATGAATTAAATACATGAAATAATCCATTACACAGAAAGCATGGCCAGAAAATGGAAGTCAACTCCCTCTATGAATTGATATCTGATGGTCTACATATAGAACTTGACTAAAATTAAGCATTTATCTTTTAATTCCTAAATTTCTACTGGTGTGGCATTCAAGTATTTCTGTTCTGGTTTTTTGCTAAGAGTTACTGTTGCTCTTTCCCCCCTGTTTTCTTTCTTGATTTTGGACATTATATGGTCGATGAAAAACCATTTTATGTACAGTGCCTATTGGTGAAATCCAGCTCCATTCCTCAAATCCCAAGGATACTTACATCATCTGAAATTATGTCACCCTTAGCCACACAACATCCTAATTCTTTAAGTAAGTATCACAGCATCACTGTGGTTAAGGCGCATGAGTATACTTCAGCTCATACAAAGCAAAAAGAAAATAAAACATAAGGTCAGGTCAGGTACTGCTTATTCCCTACTTACCTCTAGCCTCACTCTTTGAGACATCATTCCTATCTCAGCAACCACAAATACTACTCGTTTGGTGTTATTCTTTCGCTCTGCAAGGATGAAACTTCTGCAATATTGTCGTGAGATTATCCCTGTACCACTCTGATCTGGACTGCCATAGCCCATCTACAGGAGAACACAAGATTTTATTATTTATTCATTTACTTAAGATTAGAAACTGCTTCAGTGGTGATTGACTCTAATTTGCTAAGTTAAAAAAAATGAAAATATAGGGATATAATTACTTACATTCCGTACTCATATTGTTCGATAAATATGGGAACAAAAATTACTCTCTCGCATCATGCCATCAGCATGTACCAAGGAGCAACAAGCAAACTCATATAAGCTCTCATCTTACTATATGAGGAGATCTACTCATCTCAAATCCCAAAGGTATTTTGGAACAGCCAAGATTTCTTAAACCCCCACAGGGTTGTTGACAGTTTAAGCTTGGGAGAAATGCTGTTCCAAAAAGTGAGGAAGTAATGCAGAAGACCTTGCAATCCCTGATGGTAACGCTCCTTCAGAGTAGGGGCCCAAAGGTAGGTGGAGTGGTTCATTTCATTATTATTGACTTATTGGTATATTTTTCCTAAGAGAATTTTGAGAAGGAATCTACAGTAGTTGTACAAGAAGGTTGGAATGAACGTAATGGTATGTGGGAATGACCTTGGCAGAGTTACCAGCAGAAGAGGGGAGCTAGTATTCATTGTCGTGCTTTGTGTCTGTACTACCTTGAAGGGATTACAATGAAAGAAGATGAATAGGAAAAGGTAGAAGCTAGAGGAGAAGAAAGTGGTCCTGGCTGGGAGCTCTAACTTGCTGTGATATAGAGGATTGGAAAGAAGGCAGTTCAGAGGACCAGAGTGGGAATATTATAGGACTGGAGGGGAAAGGGTTTCATGGGGCAGACAGGGACTGAAGAAGAACCCTCCTCTCCCATTGTAAGAGAGCAAAAGGCATGAGGCCCATGGCTCCATGGTTGGATGAGAGCTTGATAGAAGGGGGTCGGGGGGGGGGCCTCAGAACAGGATAGGCAGGAGTTTGGGTAGGATATTATATGGTTGGTGTAAGTAGGCTGTGAGCTATCGAGTCCAGGCAAATACTCACGAAAGGTAGTTCAGCTACAGGACCAGTACAATCTGCGCGACCAACACCGATTAAGTAACCCTCTTTAGAACATGCAGGATTAACACCTGAAAAACATATATAGAAGAATTGGGAACTCCTTCCAACAAAGAAGCAGGGTAGTGCAGAATCTGGAATTGGAAACCATATCTAAGTTCTTAAACCTAGCTTTACATGGTTGAAAGAATGCTGTTTGAGGAGTCCAAAATGAGTCCAATGAAATGAAACTGCCTTGAGAGCACAGCACCTTCAGGATGAGAAGTGTGTTCACTCATGATGGAAGATTTAAGTGGTGGTGACCCACCTTGTGAGGGGCAATATTAGGTTGTAAAGGCATGCAAGGTTTGGTACCTGTAATGGAAGACATGTGCGAGGAGGATACTGAAATGGAGGATCAAGGTTATCAGGAGGGAGGGGGAGCATTCCTGAGTAAGCGCTTCCTCAGTCTGCAGCAGGACCATTAGAAGGTGAAGAAGCCGAGACTGGCCCCTCCCTAGAGTCTCACGAGGTATAGCAACTAGTTGCTTTAGCATAGGTTTAGTCTGGCGAGATTCTGTCTATTAGGTGCAAGCTAATAAAGGAAGTATACTGGACTGGACTGCCTCGTTGTCATTCTTGGCCTGGGCATGACATCAATCTCGCCAGACTTCTACTCCCATCAAGAGGGAGGAAATTTTCAGCATGATCCTCAAGGAGCACTGTCAACTCTGCAACAACTGGCAACAGCATTGCTACAGCATCAATAGCAAGTGGACACACAGATTAATAATCTACAGACCACAATGATGCAGCTGGCACAGCAGCTAAGGTAGATCACCCAGCAGGCTGCAGTCAGGCCACCAGTCCTCTTGTGTTCTCACGGAAGCATGCCAGAAAAGTATGGAAGGGACGTGGACCAGTTTGGAACCTTCCTGGCACAGTGTGAGTTATTTATGGACAGCAGACCAGCAAAATTCCCTACAGACTGCACAAAGGTGCCTTTTGTGTTAAGCTTGTTGAAAGGACCGGCAGCAAAATGGGCTACTCCCATGATAGAGGCTAATGACAATGAGGACGTCCAGTCCAGTATAGTTCCTTTATTAGCTTGCACTTAACAGATAGAATCTCGCCAGACTAAACCTATGCTAAAGCAATTAGTGGCTACACCTTATGAGACTCTAGGGAGGGGCCAGTCTCAGGTTCTTCACCTTCTAATGGTCCTGCTGCTCACTGAGGAAGCGCTTGCTCAGGAATGCTCCCCCTCCCTCCTGATAACCTTGATCCTCCATTCCATATCTTCCTCGCACATGCCTTCCATTACAGTACCCCAAAAGAGGGTACCTTTGTTTTTTGCAAACTTTATTTCCTGTTTCTGAGACAGTTCAACAAGAAATGGAATCAGTGATGGAATGGAAGATTATAATGACTTCGGTCTCTCACCATTCTTAATAGATCCTAGAGAGGTCAGCAAGGAAGGGACTGTCCGAGACACTGTCTCAGTTCTTGCTCTCCTTTGGGAGAACTCCAAGGAGTCAAGGGAGAAGTACAAGTAGTGCCATGTTTAGAAGAAAAAGCTGTGAAATCCATGATGTCATTAGTTTTGAGCCCCCAGGCACAATGTTTCAGGGCACTGACCATCCTAGATTTTTTTTTTTAACCTTAGTTTCTTCTTCTTTTTCTCCTGTTTTCCCCAATTATCTGTCCCTTGTGTTGCTGTATCCATACCTGTTGCCAGACTACAAGACGCTGAACCTGCCCTCCATGTTCAACCACAGCATTTAAATATCTCCTTTATCTGTGGAGTCCTTGGTGCACTCTGAGCTTGGTTGTTTGTTGCAGACATTTCATTACATGACTAGGTGACATCATCAGTGCTCAGTGCCTCAGTGCCCTAGTCGGGTAATGAAACGCCTGCAAGCAAACAACCAAGCTCAGAGAGCATCAAGAACTGACATTCTCTTCCATTGGTCTCCTTTATCTGGCAGTTGGCAATGTGACCATCATTCCCAGAAGCAGCCAGGAAAGAACTGCAATTTGAGAATTAATGCCAGCCATTTAATCCTCTTCTACTTTTCCCCCAGGACCACCCTTTCTTCCAAATCTCCTGTCCCAGTATTTTTCTTCATTGTAATCCCACCCTTTTTTAGTGAGCATATGGGGATATGAACACCCTGAGAAAAGTCCTGTGAGGGAAAATGAATGGACCAAAATCATTTCAATCCCATCCTTGTAAGAAATCCCTCAAGTGCAATTGAGAATAACTTCATGAGCATCACTATCTCACTGATATTGGAATACTGATATAAGATGACCAGAGACTTACCACCATTGCTGCCCTCACTTGGGAGAAAATGGAGGACTAAGAGGGATGCAACCACTGCTAGCACTATCATCACAAAGGCAACAACAGCAACACGTAGAGCAACAGCTGATTTGGATTTGTTCATTTATGGAACAACAACTATAAAAAGAAAAGTATAGGAAATAGGTCAAATAGAAGTAGTGGAAACCTAGGTAGATGTCTTATACATCTTTGGATAAATCAGATATTTTGTTCTCATGAAGAAGGAGGTAAGGCACCACACACAGTTCCACAGACAGAAGTCAACATCGATAACAAATGAGGTTAGGGTTGCAAGATGGACTACAGAGTATCATAACTCTTGCGTCCAGCTACTTGATACTACTGCTGATCCTTGGGCAACTGCCTCACATTATCCAACAGTAGAGCCTGCCTTGATTTTATTTTTAAATATGTAGCATAAACTGAACCTGAAAAATTAGCTATTGTCTTCTGTTCTTTCTCTTGTTTTTAACCAACTAAATATCGAAAAGAAAGAAAAAGAATACACAAAATTACAAAGAAAGGGAGTTGGAGCTGGAGCTGGAAAAAAAGAAACAAAAACATTCAAGATATGTATCTACAGTCATACATATATCAAAACATTGAAGCCATGATTCATTACAGTCCTCCATGAGTGATTTCTATTAATCAGTTCTGCAAATCACTGAATTGTCTTTCTGATGTTGAACAATAAGTCTTTTGATTGTGAGTCTATTTTATTTATTTATTTATTTGATTTATCTCCGCCCATCTCCAACTAATGGGGGACTCTGGGCGACTTTTCTTTGTCCAGAAGTTAACTCCCATGTGATAAAAGATAGAATATAAACAAAAAGATAGCTATTGTCTTGAACTGGAAATACAAAATCACCCTTGTAAATAAATGGTTGAAGAGAATCAGAAGAAAGTTGGAAATTCCTTTTTGTTTATGGACACCGAAAGAAACACAGAACTGTCAAAATGACATGGTAGCTTGGTGGGTCCACTGAAGTGACTTCTTCCTGCATTCCACTGAGCCTTGAGCAACTTTGAGTAAGAAATGTTTCACAAATAACATATTACTCTCACTTCAAAGCAGATTGGTCTAATGCTTTTTATAATATAGCAATTTTGAATTGCATTTTTGATGAGGATTTCTTGATAACTTCTGCTGTATCAGTTAACATAAAAAAAAAAACAACTAAGCAAGATCATGTATCACTTCATCCTTGAACTCCTAACATCCTGGAATTTACAGCATTTAGGTTGCAAAGTTCAGATACAGATATAGATATGAATTATTACACAGTGTCTTATTCTCTTTCTTTCTTTAGGAAATGAACCTGCCATGACACTGGTTTCGA
The DNA here is from genome assembly GCF_059951505.1 of Python bivittatus. Lineage (NCBI taxonomy): Eukaryota > Metazoa > Chordata > Lepidosauria > Squamata > Pythonidae > Python > Python bivittatus. Next base: position 3,949,557 of record NW_028277108.1, read on the forward strand.
TCTCATTGCTGAATGCCTCGGGTTACTTGGGAAATGCATGTAGATAGCAAGTATGGATGGGCGCTGAATTAATGTGGATTAGGTACAAGAGTGAGTGACCTGCATGGAAGGAGCATGTTGAGGTGGTTGGATCATATGCAGAGAATGACTGAGGATCCAATCGCAAATGAATAAATGAAAGAAAAGAGAACAGATTGAGAGGAAGGAGAAGACCAAGAGAGTTACAGTTAGATGGAACTGATGAGATCCTCAGGAAGACAGAAGTGAAGTTTAAAAAAGGGCAACATGTGAAGAAGTATAGGATGGAAGCAAGTATATGAAGACACAGTGAATGTGTTGACATAAACCACATACTCTTACCCCATGCCTTTAATTTCTTTGCTTACTATTTCTTATTCTGTTTTGCACTTTGCATCATGTTGCTCATCCCTAAAGATAATAGTGGGATGAATTTACAATAGATCCAGCTATGCACAAGTACTGTAGGGTTTTTTTTAAAAGAGTAACGAAGAACTATTTGATAAAGCCTTGTTGGGACCTGGATGGGTCAACCTGTCTTGTTCCCACTTGACCTCTTGTCAGCCTTTGATACCATCAGCCACTGTATCCTTCTGAACTGTCTCTGAGAGTTAGGGGTTGGAGGCACTATTTTAGAGTGGTTCTGTTCCTTCCTTAGAGAGCAGTTCCGATCATTTGTAGTGGGACAGGAAAATTCAACACCCCCTTGGTCAGTTCCACAGGAATGGATTCTCTCATCCTGCTGCATAATATCTATTTGAGGCCACTGGGAGAGATTAGCTGTCAGTTTGGGGTGAAGAATTACTGGTACGCTGATGATATTTTATTCATTCATTCATTCATTCATTCATTCATTCATTCATTCATTCATTCATTCATTCATTCATTCATCATATTTATATAGCCGCCCATCTCACACAAGGTGACTCTGGGAGGCATACAACAATTAAAGAATTAAAAAAAATATTCAGCCACACATCACCATCTTGGGCTAAGGTGGATTTTTTGAGGTATGGAGTTGGTGCCTGGAAACTAGGAGGGTCTGGACAGGATGAAACAAGTAAGGTTGAACCCAAACAAGACAGAGTTGCTTATTTATCCAGAGATTATTGGTTCTCTCTTCCAGTGGTTACTTGAATGGGGAATTTCTCCCCCTGAAGAAGCAGGTCTGTCTGTGATGTGAGTGTCCTCCTGGACCTATGCTGACTACTTGATGGACAAGCTGAGGCCATTGCTAGAGGGGTGGCTTTGTTAAGCTTTGGATGATGTATCAGTTGTAATCCTTCCTGGCTAAGGAGGTCCCACTCACAGTCACTCAAGATTTAATAATTTTATGTGTGGATTACTCTAATGTATTCTACTTGGGGCTGCTCTTGAAGATCACTCAGAAGCTGGTCCAGAATGTGATGTGAGTAATTATGGGACTGGCTGGGTACGTCCATGTAAAGCCGCTACTACACAAGCTGCACTGTTTACAAGTAGGTCTCTGGATGCTATATCTATAAAGCTTAGATGGCATAAGGCCTGGATATTTGAAGGATTAATTGTCTCCCTTGTGTTTGCCCATCCAATAAGATCCAATGTGTACCCACCATTGAGGTTGAGTTGTTGTGTAAATGCTATAGTTTTCTTTCCCTGGTACAGCTGTTTTGTTCCTCTTAATTGTTACATTGTTTTTAACCTTTGTTTGTCTCCCAAAGTCATGTTCAAGTGGGCAGCCATAGAAATTCAAATGATAAATAAAATATATTTTTTTACAGCTGAAAACTGCCAGAGTCTTTGGATTCTGATGGCATATACAGTGGGGCAAAAAAGTATTTAGTCAGCCACCAATTGTGCAAGTTCTCCCACTTAAAAAGATGAGAGAGGCCTGTAATTTTCATCATAGGTATACCTCAACTATGAGAGACAAAATGGGGAAAAAAATCCAGAAAATCACATTGTCTGATTTTTAAAGAATTTATTTGCAAATCATGGTGGAAAATAAGTATTTGGTCACCTACAAACAAGCAAGATGTCTGGCTCTCACAGACCTGTAACTATTTCTTTAAGAGGCTCCTCTGTCCTCCACTCGTTACCTGTAGTAATGGCACCTGTTTGACCTTGTTATTGGTATAAAAGACACCTGTCCACAACCTCAAACAGTCACACTCCAAACTCTACTATGGCCAAGACCAAAGAGCTGTCAAAGGACACCAGAAACAAAATTGTAGACCTGCACCAGGCTGGGAAGACTGAATCTGCAATAGGCAAGCAGCTTGGTGTGAAGAAATCAACTGTGGGAGCAATAATTAGAAAATGGAAGACATATAAGACCACTGATAATCTCCCTCGATCTGGGGCTCCATGCAAGATCTCACCCCGTGGGGTCAAAATGATCACAAGAACAGTGAACAAAAATCCCAGAACCACATGGGGGGACCTAGTGAATGACCTGCAGAGAGCTGGGACCAAAGTAACAAAGGCTACCATCAGTAACACACTATGCTGCCAGGGACTCTCATCCTGCAGTGCCAGACGTGTCCCCCTGCTTAAGCCAGTACATGTCTGGGCCCGTCTGAAGTTTGCTAGAGAGCATTTGGATGATTCAGAAGAGGATTGGGAGAATGTCATATGGTCAGATGAAACCAAAGTAGAACGTTTTGGTCTAAACTCAACTTGTGTTTGGAGGAGAGAGAATGCTGAGTTGCATCCAAAGAACACCATACCTACTGTGAAGCATGGGGGTGGAAACATCATGCTTTGGGGCTGTTTTTCTGCAAAGGGACCAGGACGACTGATCCGTGTAAAGGAAAGAATGAATGGGGCCATGTATCGTGAGATTTTGAGTGAACACCTCCTTCCATCAGCAAGGGCATTGAAGATGAAACGTGGCTGAGTCTTTCAGCATGACAATGATCCCAAACACACCGCCCGGGCAACGAAGGAGTGGCTTCGTAAGAAGCATTTCAAGGTCCTGGAGCGGCCTAGCCAGTCTCCAGATCTCAACCCCATGGAAAACCTTTGGAGGGAGTTGAAAGTCCGTGTTGCCCAGCGACAGCCCCAAAACATCACTGCTCTAGAGGAGATCTGCATGGAGGAATGGGCCAAAATACCAGCAACAGTGTGTGAAAACCTTGTGAAGACTTCGTTTGACCTCTATCATTGCCAACAAAGGATATATAACAAAGTATTGAGATGAACTTTTGATATTGACCAAATACTTATTTTCCACCATGATTTGCAAATAAATTCTTTAAAAATCAGACAATGTGATTTTCTGGATTTTTTCCCCCATTTTGTCTCTCATAGTTGAGGTATACCTATGATGAAAATTACAGGCCTCTCTCATCTTTTTAAGTGGGAGAACTTGCACAATTGGTGGCTGACTAAATACTTTTTTGCCCCACTGTAAATGAGAGGAAAAAGTCAATAATAATTGAACACATCATTTTTAGATCATTAATGATATCACCCACAATCTCTGTTAATCATGCTAGAAGTTGGCCAAAGATTTCTTTCAACCAATGAAGCTCTACCAATCTTCTGGAAACAATAAAATGTGGGTCCACCTGGTAGTTGGGCATTCAGAGTCGTACCATGTCAAAGGACAAGATATTCCACCAAAAGCCATTAGGAGCTCAAACAGACATTATGCAAATTACGCATCATTCTGCCCCATTCCTGATTTTATTACCTTAATTATAAGCAAGGGGAGCCAAATATGAGCCAACCACCACAAGCAAAAAGAAAAAAGTCTGTCTTTGCTCCAACCCACCCCCCCCCAGGTTTTAAAGTAATTCATCTTCTCTAGGACAATATGGATTTTTAAGAAAAAAATCATTGGTGCCAATAGAATTATTTTATAAAATGTGCATTATTGGAAGGATGTTTAATTTTATTTAAAACAATGAGTCTGATGGGAAATAGTAGGTTTCCTCTTTCCTAACTCTCACGACTGTACCATCACCTACTTAATCCTTGTTTCTAGTAAATGGAACATTAGTTATTGTTGGGCACTTTGAATGTAGTGTAGCTCTCTATATTGGCTGTGAGCTAGGGGTTGTATGTGTGGCTGGCATATGCTGAGACTGTTTCTGTTGGTATGGGGAAGAGAAGAGAAGAGAGAAGTAACCATGGGTGGTTGGGATGTGTGGGATGGATGGAAAGGTAAAGAATGTAAAGAATTCTAAAGTCAAACCTGACTATTGGTGACTTCATGGACACATACATGCAATTTCCTTGGCAACAATATCAAAGTGGTTTGGCATTGCCTTCTTCCTCAGGATGTTTTTTCAACTTTCTAGTGTACAGATTGCATATGTAATCTTGTGAAAGAAATTGACCTGTATTTTCCTGATGAAGAAGAATACTCTTACACAACTGTCATATTGCATGTTGTAACCAGCAACTTTTGTGTGGAAGGCCAAGGATCAGGGATTGCAAAGATAAGATCTTCCTTGAGAAAAAATATCATTAAGAATTATTAGACTTTGTTCTTTAGGACATGAAGACTTTGATAAGATGGATACATTGTTTTATGTACCAACCTCCAGGCTAGAAAATAAAGTTCAACTCGTTCAGAGGGCATCAGATTGAGAATGGATGGACTCATATTTTGATCCCAATTCAGCTAACAGTTAGCAGGACATGAAGGCTATGAAATTAATAACTTGTGACCCCTTGTTCCATGGTTTTATTGGGCTTTAGATGTGAACCTCATACACACTGTACATCTCATCTGAAGGGACTGAAGACTCATGCCTTTGTAATCTCTCAGTTAGACTACTGCTATTTTCATGATCTTGAAGTTATCCTATAAGTTGCAGCTGGCAAGGAATGAATGTGCCTACTTGCTGATTGGTCCCAGTCACGTCAATTCCCAGTGACAATAATATGAGAGTCCAAGAGCGATGGTAAGGAAAAAATAAAAAGATCAAACAAAACAACTAGCATTATAAATGCTAAAGGCTAAAGGGAGCCAGGACTATGTCCTGATCATTGGGAGATCTTGTCTACAGGGATTTAGCACCACTCCCAAAATGTTCTTTCTGAATAATGTTACTCTGACATACCATCAATTCCCTGGCCCAAAGAAGCCCAATGATTAGCTGTTATCAGCTGATAGATTGGCCCCATTTCAATGCACCCACACAAAACCGAAGCACGTTCTGACAGATACTAATCCCATCCTCCACCTATTAAAACTTGCCTCCTTGCCAGCCATGTTAGGGACTGCAATGGGTGCCAGTTTCTCCCACCAGATGTGATATGGTAGAGGGCAAACAAAGCCAGGCAAATCCATCGTTTTGCTTTCCTTAACTTGTCCTGCATTAAAACAGTTACAGCGGCATCACCCACTAGCCTCTTTACTGAGGCAAAATAGGGCTGACTGATGAGGACAGTATAGCTTACAAAAATCTCAAACAATGCAGGAAACACAACTATGAGGAACTGCCCTAACTTATGACCTTTGTTCACATGTGGCTTATGCGCCATTACTGTAAACCATGGGATGCTCTGTTTTCCGTCACAAATGTCTAACCCATTGTCAGCCCTAAAAGGCAGACCAGACTAAGAAACCAATGCCATATAGCTGAGGACTACTTTTATTGTAACAGCTATACAGGAAGTCCTTATTTAGTGACTACAATTGGTTCTGGCAAAATGGTCACTAAATGAACCACATGACAGAGGGGGAAAGATCCTATGAAGATCGCTGGTTGCTGCCATTTCACTCAGATAAAGATGTCCCCTACAACGTCCTGTGCCTGATCTGTTTTCTTCCCCCCCCCCTTTTTTTGGCCCCTCACAGAGTGAGGGTATAAAACCACAGTGATTGCTTAAACAAGTGATCTCTTCCTGAGCTGCTTTTCTGCAGAGCACAGGGCATCTCTAAATAGTGCTAACAGCAAGTTAACAAGCTGGGTTCTCTCTGGGACCTTAATTAGTTGATTAGAACTCTCTGGCCAGCTCCCAGCTGCTGCCTGAAACTGACCAGATTTAATTAGTTTCACACTGAAGGCTGTTCTTGTAAATGCAGGCATTGATTGGAAAGTTACTTTTTCATCACTATAGCAATTGTGAATGGTTGCTGTCTGAGTCAGTTGTTAAATGAGGACTACCTGTAGTGACAGAATACTGATAGTGTGAATGTGCTCCCCCACCCCCCGAACACTATCTTCATGTGAACTAGGGAGGGGCCAGTCTGAGATGTTTTCTCAACTTAGTTTCTTTGGTTAAGAATTTGGCTAAGCCCACTTATCTGATCATTGCCTTGGTGGTAGCTATCCCTGACAGTACTTAAACAGTAAGATCTTGAAAGAAGCACCCAAGCTATTCTGGTGGCAGAGTTTATTTTTTAAAACAAATATGTCTCTTTTCAAATGCTAATCCCTTGGGCCAGGAAGAAGCGGAATCCCCCACCAGATCACAAGTCCCATGTTCTCACAATGGCTCAGTAGAGGCTTCAGTACTTTCACCTGGCTGAAAGCTCTAGGGAACCTTTGCATTTGCAGTCTTCTGCCAACTCACTGGCATTCTTGATGCCAGGCTGGCATTGCAGATGGTCCCCAAGCCGGAACACCCAGAGTCCTGGAATTACTTTAGCTCCAGTAGCAGCAAAGTTGGCTCTTGTCATCCCACCGTTTTGGGGATTGGGCCACCTGCCACTGAACCAGGGAAAAGCCAAGAGTAGCTGTTCATCAACGTGGGTGCACAACCTCCCCACGAGTCTCTGGAGCTCCATCCCAAGCCTCTGCAGCCACTGACATTAGGTACCTTCTTGTTGAGTGTGTGTAGGAATCCACTCTTAGCTTATGTTGAACCATCTAAATATACATGTACACAGGTCAGTTAGTCCTAGAGTTCCTCTCAAAACTGATTCCGTTCCTTCTACAAGATACTTTGCTATTGAAGTCCAAATTAGCTTGCTTTGCAAATAGGAACATTTACACTCTGCCTACCAGATGCAAGCATTTCATTTCGTCCTGCTGAGAGTGCCTGCTCTAGTCCATCCAGCAGGATGAGATCATGGCTACCTGCAGGGGTGTCCACAGACTACGGTTAAAAAGTCAAAATAACAGCTGCGATGGTGTGTGTTGCAGATAAAATACCTGATTGGAAGATTGAAACAGCATATAAACAGTAATCTAGTTGTAAATAAACATGATCCATATGGCTGGTTTTATAGCAGTTAAAATAACAGTAAGGTCCTTGATTTAAATCAAATATTTGTTTCAGTCTATCGGGCTTTCAAAGAAAGCCACCCTGACAACCTCATTTGCTCACAGGATGGTGTAATCAATACATCTTACAAATCTTACTGTGAAACCTAAAAGAAAATTATGTATCAGCTTGAGTTTTCTCCCTTTAGTTTGACACCTTTCCCAGCACAGCACTCACTCTGCTCACTCCAAAATCAATATGTAAAATGTTAATTCCTAATATTTAGGCCTTGCCCCACTTTCTCCTTCTTCTCTTCCAGCAGCTGATGTTTCTCAGCAACACCTCCATTTTGTTCTCTTTTTTAAAAAAAACATTTGAATGCAGTTTACTCACTTATTGGATCTTCCCACAGACAGGTGTTCACACCGAGCCGCCTCTTTTCTTCTCATTTTAAAGACTGATCTGCCTGCTGTTATAAATAGCTAGGTGAAAGACTCTGACCCTCCCATCAGATTGTATCATATCCCAGTACAACATTCCAAATGAGGAAAGTCCAGCATTAACCAAGATGGCAAAGTTGTACTACAAGCATTACAGAGGAGGAGTGGAAGTCAGAAAACTCAAATCCCTCCACTCAAGAAACTGGTCCAACCTTCTCACAGGGCAGCTGCTGTGGGAGGAAATGGGAAAGTGTAATGGTATGTGGGAAAGACCTTGGGAGACGGGACAAAGAGATGCTGTCTTGGGAACAGTCAGATAAGAGATAACACAGCCCACATATAGGTGGATATAGGTGGGGCACGAGGCTCAGAAGGGACCCTCCCTAGTTTCTCAGGCTGTAAAAGAGACAGTGGGAGAAATGTACTTTCAGACTTGCAAGAATCTCTTAATGTAGCTTTACAATGAAGTAGAATTAGCTTATCTGGTCACCTTTCCTATCTGGCCTACCTGGTAAGGCTGACAGAAATGCACCACTGCGTGCATCACCTTGAGCTGAATGAAAAGTGGGATATAAATCTAATAAATAAATAAGAATTTAACAGCTTTTAGCTTAATCTTCTCTGGTTGGTTTTTCTACTAGGAACATCCTGTGATTTTTTTTTTATTTATTTACTGATATATCACATTTATCTCCTTCATGGATCACTGCCTTGTCGTGGCGAAGGGGCTTGTGTAACTCAGTGAAGCCATGAGCTATACCGTGCAGGGCCACCCAAGACGGACAGGTCATGACAGAGAGTTCTGACAAAATGTGGTCCACTGGAGAAGGAAATGGCAACCCACTCCAATATCCTTGCCAAGAAAACCCCATGGACAATGTTAAAAGGCTAAAAGATATGACGCCGGAAGATGAGCCCCTCAGGTCGGAAGGTGTCCAATATGCTACTGGGGAAGAGCGGAGGGCAATTCCAAGTAGCTCCAGAAAGAGTGAAGCGGCTGGGCCAAAGCCGAAAGGACGTTCAGCTGTGGATGTATCTGGAAGCGAAAAGAAGGTCCGATGCTGTAAAGAACAATATTGTATAGGTACCTGGAATGTAAGATCTATGAACCAAGGCAAGCTGGATGTGGTCAAACATGAGATGACAAGATTGAACGTCGACATCTTGGGAATCAGTGAATTGAAATGGACGGGAATGGGTGAATTTAATTCAGGTAACCATTGTATCTACTACTGTGGCCAAGAAACCCTTAGAAGAAATGGAGTTGCACTCATAGTGAATAAGAGAGTGGGAAAGGCAGTCATGGGGTACAACCTCAAAAACGACAGAATGATCTCAGTGCGTATCCAAGGCAAACCATTCAACATCACAGTAATCCAAGTCTATGCCCCAACCACTGATGCCGAAGAAGCTGAAGTTGACCGGTTCTATGAAGACCTACAATACCTTCTAGAACTAGCACCAAAAAAAGATGTCCTTTTCATCATAGGGGATTGGAATGCTAAAGTAGGAAGTCAAGGTGTAATTGGAATAACAGGCAAGTTTGGCCTTGGAGCACAAAATGAAGCAGGGCAAAGGCTAATAGAATTCTGTCAAGAGAACAAGCTAGTCATGGCAAACACTCTTTTCCAACAACACAAGAGACGACTCTACACATGGACATCACCAGATGATCAATACCGAAACTAGATTGATTACATACTTTGTAGCCAAAGATGGAGAAGCTCTATACAGACAGCAAAAACAAGACCAGGAGCTGACTGTGGCTCAGATCATGAGCTTCTTACTGCAAAATTTAGGCTTAAATTGAAGAATGTAGGGAAAACCACTAGACCACTCAGATATGACTTAGATCATATTCCTTGTGAATACACAGTGAAGGTGATGAATAGAATTAGAGGGTTAGATTTGGTAGACAGAGTGCCTGAAGAACTATGGACGGAGGTCTGTAACATTGTACAGGAGGCAGCAACTAAAACCATCCCAAGGAAAAAGAAATGCAAGAAAGCAAAATGGCTGTCTGATGAGGCATTACAAATAGCTGTGGAAAGAAGGAATGTGAAAAGCAAGGGTGAAAGGGAAATATATAAGCAACTGAATGCAGATTTCCAGAGAATAGCAAGGAGAGATAAGAAGGCCTTCTTAAATGAACAGTGCAAAGAAATTGAGGAAAACAATAGAATGGGGAAGACTAGAGATCTATTCAAGAAAATTGGAGATATCAAAGGAACGTTTAGTGCAAAGATGGGCATGATAAAGGACAAAAAAAGGCAGGGACCTAACAGAAGCAGAAGAGATTAAGAAGAGGTGGCAAGAATACACAGAAGAACTATACAAGAAAGATCTTAATGTCCCTGATGTCCATGCTGGTGTGGTCACTGACCTTGAGCCAGACATCCTAGAGAGTGAAGTCAAGTGGGCCTTAGGAAGCATTGCTAACAACAAAGCTAGTGGAGATGACAGTATTCCAGCTGAGTTATTTAAAATACTAAAAGATGATGCTGTTAAAGTGCTGCACTCAATATGCCAGCAAGTTTGGAAAACGCAACAGTGGCCACGGGATTGGAAAAGGTCAGTTTACGTTCCAATTCCAAAGAAGGGCAATGCCAAAGAATGCTCAAACTATCGCACAATTGCACTCATTTCACATGCTAGCAAGGTTATGCTCAAAATCCTACAAGCTAGGCTTCAGCAGTACGTGAACCGAGAACTACCGGATGTACAAGCTGGGTTTCGAAGAGGCAGAGGAACTAGAGATCAAATCGCCAACATTCGCTGGATCATGGAGAAAGCACGAGAGTTCCAGAAAAATATCTACTTCTGCTTCATTGACTATGCAAAAGCCTTCGATTCTGTGGACCACAACAAACTCTGGCAAATTCTTAAAGAGATGGGGGTACCAGACCATCTTACCTGTCTCCTGAGAAATCTGTATGCGGGCCAAGAAGCAACAGTTAGAACCAGTCACGGAACAACCGATTGGTTCAAAATAGGGAAAGGAGTACGACAAGGCTGTATACTGTCACCCTGCTTATTTAACCTATATGCAGAGTACATCATGAGAAATGCCAGGTTGGAAGAATTACAAGCCGGAATTAAGATTGCAGGGAGAATCATCAATAACCTCAGATATGCAGACGATACCACCCTAATGGCAGAAAGTGAAGAACTAAAGGGCCTCTTGATGAGGGTGAAGGAGGAGAGTGCGAAAGCTGGCTTGAAACTCAACATTAAAAAAACTAAGATCATGGCATCTGGACCCATCAATTCCTGGCAAATAGAAGGGGTAGAAATGGAAGCAGTAACAGACTTCATTTATTTGGGCTCCAAGATCACCGTAGACGGAGACTGCAGCCATGAAATTAAAAGACACTTGCTCCTTGGGAGGAAAGCTATGGCAAACCTAGATAGCATATTAAAAAGCAGAGATGTCACCTTGCCGACAAAGATCTGCATAGTCAAAGCTATGGTTTTTCCAGTAGTAATGTATGGCTGTGAGAGCTGGATCATAAAGAAGGCTGAGCGCCGAAGAATTGATGCCTTTGAACTGTGGTGCTGGAGAAGACTCTTAAGAGTCCCCTGGACTGCTAGGAGGTCAAACCAGTCAATCTTAAAGGAAATCAACCCTGATTGCTCATTGGAAGGACTGATAATGAAGCTCAAGCTCAGATACTTTGGTCACCTAATGCGAAGAGAGGAGTCTTTGGAAAAGACCCTGATGCTGGGAAAGATTGAAGGCAAAAGGAGAAGAGGACGGCAGAGGATGAGATGGTTAGATAGCATCACTGAAGCAATGAGCATGAAACTGAGCAAACTCAGGGAGGCAGTGAAGGACAGGAAGGCCTGGCGCAATATGGTTCATGGGGTCATGAAGAGTCGGACACGACTTAACGACTGAACAACAATATCACATTTATATAGCTGCCCATCTCACACAAAGTGACTCTTTGTATAAGATGGGCAGCTACATTTATCCTTGGGCCAGTCCTAGGAGTCAGCAGGGGCATCAATGCACACACAAAATCAGTGGGGCTTGCACTATGACATTCCAACTTTCATCTTGCTAATTTTGACCCCTCCCCTCATTGGGTACTGTAGGTAATCACCATAGATTGTGGTTGGATAGGAATAAAAACATGATTCCTAAGGTAAAGAGTTTGCAGTTAACTTTCATTTTAAGCAATAAGCAGCTGTGAAAATAACTATAAAGCTAATTCTGCTTCTCTGATGCAAATTAGGTGTTATTGCTCTGGATTCAAACTTCATCCACACCCCTTAACCTACCAGAACAGGAGCTAAAGATGGGTCAGCCCTTCCCAGGAACTCACAATCCCATTCAACCAAGAATTTGTCTGTTTATTAAACGTATATCTTTTTTATTTTCTTTAAAGCTAGAATTCTGGGTAGCTAACATTGTACTTTGGAAGATATCTAATAATTATAGCTTCCAGATTTTCTTTTATTGCTATGCTTATCAACATTGAGGTTGTTAATTCTGCTGTATTTGCTTTTCTTTTGTTAGCTCAGCATTGTAAAATAACATTAATAGAAGGATTTCTATTAAGGGTCAAAAAATACCTCTCAAGTTGAGTCCAAAAAAGAATTGAATTCTGAAGTTCCAGTTCTAACCAGTAACCAAAATGAGGTTAAACACCCAGTGTGGGAGTATAGAAAATTACATTTGCTTTTCTTTGTAGATGGTTGCAATTGGCCCACTAAAAATCTTGGAAGACAGCTTTGCTAGAGAATATTCTTCAATGTCCCATAAAATTCAGTTAAGGCGAGAAAGGCAGATTTGACATTGGTTGGATATCACCCCAAGACTGTAAGTTCTGTCCTTGAAAGAAACACTTATACTACATGGGATCAGGTATTTGGAATCGTGTTACCTACTTATTTTCTTTTTATTAAAGGCATGTTTTGAGAATTCCCAAAATTATATCTTAGGTTTCCTTTTGTTCAGTGGCTGTCAGCTTTGCTGATATTATAATGGATTCTGAAAATATAAGAATGGTTGTTGCTGCAAAGCAAGAATTTCCAAACCATTAAGTTATATATATGTAGCTTGTGTTGTTCGCTAAAAACCTTAGATATTGCTGCAAATTATCAATAGAATTGGAGTTGCAGAATCCCAGAGTTCTGTCAGATTTGCAGTTGACACTGGGGTTAGAACTAGAAGTCTCTAGCTCTGGACATACATTTTTTAGAAAGTACAAGTAAGAGAAACTCATAAAATTCTCTAGCAAGTATAAGCCCAGAATGATCTCTGGACAAATGATGTTTGAGTTTGGATGTGTGTGGTTTTGCTCAGCAATTCTATTGATGTAATAATCTGTTGGAAGACAGATTCTGGTTGATTGTTTCATTTTTTAGAAGGCAGAAGAAGGGAATCAAGTGTCCTAGATTTGATTCTAATCAAAAGGGTTCTATCATATTTTACTGTATTTAACCTAACTGTTCTGATATGTATGTTGGATCTGTGACCTGTAATAAAGTAATTCAATTCAATTATGATTGTTTACTATTATAGAGAATATAGAATATAATTGTGAAACTTTATTTACCTTTTAATCCAAGTTCATATATAAGAATTAAAATGTGATGTTTCTTCCAATAGAATAGCTTGTACTTTGTTTTAATTTGATCTTATATTATATTGCAGAGTTGTATGTGTAATACGTGTATTTTGACATTTCCATGTATTCATTCTCTCTCTCTCTCTCTCCCTCTCTCTCCCTCCCTCCCTCCAGTCTAGCTGGAGGGAAGAGTCAAGTGGTTTATTGCAGAATCCCATTTACTTGGATGAGAAGTTAGAAAATATCATTATCAAATTTGCAGGAAGTTGTGTTAGATGATATCCCCAAATCCTTCCTCGCTTTACATTTATACACTTATATCGTTTTCCCCTCTCTCTGCCTTTTTTTTTTTCAAGTTAATTGTTTTATTACATTATAAATTGCAAATAATACATTATGGAATACAGATGATAGCTGAGCACAGTGGTATTTATACAATAGAAACTAGAAATTGTTAACTTTATGATGATTTAGATAAACCTTTAAAGATGAGGGAAAAAGTTTGTATCAATGTTAAGGAACATAAGGTTGCTTAAATTGTACAATTAATGCTAAGCGTAACACTGATAAACAGTTACAAAATGCATTGAATTATTTTATAATATGAGAAAGGTTTCGATCTTTGAAGTTAATACTTAATACTAAAGTTTCCACTGTATTGTTTGTGGTTATTCTTAGTGTTAAAAAAGAGGAAAAAAAGGAGCTGCCAAATAAAAAAAAAGGGGGGGTATTTAATTTCTAACTTCCCCCTCTTTATACTCTGACTGATTTACAGTCTTTATAAACATTTAGACCCCCCCTTAAACCAGACAATAAACCACACTGTGAATGTCTGTATTTGCCATGCTGTGTGATGTATTGTATATATGGAAACCATTCTTGCTTGAATTTAATTAAACTTCTATTGTGGATATATGCTGTCAGTTTTGCCATTCCGACAAGTTTAAGTTCTCAATCAGATCTCATTGGTGTTGTACCTTTTTTCCAATATTGGGCAAAAGTTATCCTCGCAGAAGCAAGCATACCATATATACTCACGTATGTTGATCTGTGGATAAGCAGTCCCTCAAATTTTTAACCCAAATTCCGTGAAAAATGTGCCACCCGTGGATAAGCTGACTCTTGATATTTTCTTGTTTTAATTTTCACAACTGGCTGGCACATTTTTCATGGTATTTTGGTTAAAAATTTGAGGGTCTGCTTATCTGTGGATGGGCTTATACACGAGTATATACAGGATATATGGGTGTCGGGCCCAGCCCAAGAACAACGATGAAACAGTTGAGTACAGTTCCTTTATTTGTTTACACCTTATAGACAGAATCTTGCCAAACTAAATCTATACTACAGCAACTAGTAGATATACCCTGGGAGATTTTAGGGAGTGGTTACTCTGAATCTCTTTCTCTTCTCACGCTCCCCCTGTGGACTGTGTTACCTTTTGCCTCCTTTCCCTGCTGGAATGCACCCCTTCCTTCCTGATAACCTTCACTCTCCTCCTCATAGATACATTCCATCACAACAGGTCCTTTTAAAAAGTTGAGGGAAAAACTTACTATATGTATTCACAGTCAAAACTGTCCATGGATAATTGAACCCAATTTTTGGGTTATATTTTGGCACCTAGAATTCTTGGCTTATATGTGTATATATGTGGTATATCTCAGTAAACTATGGTGTTTCTTGTTAATGTATTCTGGGATTATACCTAGTAAAAAAAAATGTGATTTCATTTCAATTTCTAAAATTTTCTGGATGGTACTATGTATGACTTTCCAATACTTTTGAGTTTTTTTTACATGTCCACCACATGTGGTAAAATGTTCCTTCTGTTTCATAACTTTTCCAACATTTGTTCCTGTATGATTTGTCTACCTGGGAAATTATGGAGTTGTAAAAACATTTTATACCAGTTTTCTTCTAGAACCTAACTTGGGGTAAAGTGTCTGGATTTGATCTATGATTCTTCCCATTGTTGTGCTGTGACTGTTTCTTTAAACTTTTGCATCCATTTTATCACACAATTGTTTATTTGTTCTGTCTCCATATCATATCTGAGTAGGAGTTTATCTATGCACCCTATCAGATAGCATTTTCCCCCCAATCCTTTCCCCTTCCCTTCTCTGACCTAAGAAGTGCCGCAGAAAACATCAGCTAGTCATGGTCTGGATCAGGTGAAGAAGATGAAATTCCACTAGACAAATTCTTTGTTGAAGAATTAGCTGAATCCTAGATGGGCTGACACTCCCTCCCAAGGATTCAATGTGTTGTTTGGTCCTGGTAATCCAGGGTCATTCCTTGATGCTCCTTGTAAACAAGGAAGTTTATAATCAGGTGTGAGCAAACAGAAACACAGAAGTTTGGTGTAAGGATTGTGCAAGGGCCAAGACAGTGTGTGCTGGTGGCTTTTGTGCTTGAGACATTTAGGAGGTGTCAGCCCTCCCAGGTAAACTACACAGGAAACAAAACAAGATGAGCTAATTCTACTTTATTGTAAGGCTACATTAACAGAATCTTGCAAGTCTGAAAGCACAAATCTCCCGCCCTCCCTATTTACTGCCTGAGTAGTTACAGTGGGTCTTTCCCAAGTTTCTTTCTTTGACCGTTACCCAGTTGTGGACTACTTTCTCTTTTATCTGATCATTCTCTAGGTGGCATCTCGCTATCCTGTCCTCCAAGGCCACCCCCACATTCCATTCCATCAGCGTCTCCTTCAACTTCATCCCCCCTTTCCAAGTTCCCAGGAGAAACAGCCTGTGGGCTGTAAGAATGAAATGTACCTGCATCGTTGTCCTCTTCTTCTGGTAACTCCTCAAGATCACACAAGGCTTCCTGCAAATCATCTGCTCTGGTTTGTTGGCCTCACCCCCTTCAGTCCTGCATGCCTGATATGGAAGGAGCTGATTCATTTCTACGAGGCCGCTTGCTAATCCCGAGGCCCTCTCTACCCCATAGAAAAACTCTCCCTGCTTGTCTTGGTCATTGTCTGATTCCTGCAAGACTGGCAGTTGCGGAAGACAGGGTTTGCTAGGGTACTGGTTGCGAAAACAGTGCAACAATTGCGGTGGATGCACGTCCGCTGCTGCCTACCATGATCTTTCTGACTCTGGGTCGCCTTTCCAGTGCATCAAGTACTAGACCCGCTTCCCTCCATGTCTAGAGTCCAACAATGCTTCCACCTTGTACTCTTCCTTCCCGTCTACTATAATGGAGGAGGGGTGCTGTCTGTGAATGCAGAGTGTGTGTGGGGCCCTTTACAAGCAAAGACCAATGGAACACTGGGTGAATCTTCACTGATGCTGGCAGCTGCAACCAAAAGGCCACTGGGTTAATTTGCTTAATTACTGGGAAATGGCCAATAAATTTTGAGTCCAGTTTCTTGGAAGGTCTCATGGAAGTTATAAATTCTGTAGAAAGGCACACCAAATCTCCTTCTGCAATTCTAGCTCCCTCTTGCCCATGTGTATCTGCTGCTTTTTTTGTATGCGTCCTTTGCTATGTTAAGCTGTTCCCTTAAGAGGCCTTGGCTGCTTGCCTCTCATGCAGGAAATCTGTGCTGCGAGGGATGGCACTTTCTTGCCTGGTTGTTGGTAAGACCCATGGGTGGAACCTGTAAATTGCCTGGAATGGTGACATACCGATCAATGAGTGTGTTGCATTGTTGGAAGCAAATTCAGCAAGAGGTATGAGATCAGTCCCGTTGTCTTGCTGGTAAGAAATATAGCACCTTAAATACTGCTGCAATAATTGGTTAACTTTCTCAGCTTCTCCATCTGCCTTCGGATGGTGCGAGGATGATAAATGAATCTTAATACTTAATAATTATAAGAGGGCCCTCCAAAATTTGGAAGTGAATTGACTTCCTTGGTCTGTTATGACATGATTAACCAAGCCTCTATATCTAAAGATGTGGTCTAAAAAGAGTTGAGCTGTTTCCTGGCCTGTTGGGAGACCCTTGCAAGGAATAAAATGGGCCAATTTGGTACATAAATCAACTACTACCTGTATGGTAATATAGCCCTGCACTGGAGGAAGATCAGTGATGAAATCTAGAGAAACAGTGACCCAGGGCTGTGAAGAGGTTTCCAGGGGATGCAACAGTCCCGCTGGCTTACCAGGGACTGGCTTTGCTCTATGACAGATGTGGCAAAAGGAAACACAATCCTTAATGTCAGTGTGAGCTCTCAGCCACTGAAATTCTCTGAAAAGTCAATGTTGGGTTTTAAATCTCCCCCTCACCCCGTGCCCCACCTTCTTGTTGTGGCATAGCTGAAGTACTTCCTTCCTTATGGGAAGAGGAACATACAACATCCATCTGCCCTCCCTCCACTGTGAAAGGTGAAATGGTGCCTTGCTGGCCTCCCTGGAGGTAATCCATCTGGGTCCTGGCATATGCACCCTGCTACTCCTGTGTCCTAATCTGATCAAAGACATCAACATCTTGCCTTCCTGCTCCCAGCCTCTCATGCTTGTCTGATTTACAGTGCAACTCAAAGTTGCATAGTTGCAGTATTGTTGGGGGGGGGGTGATTAGGGAACCTCATACTCCAGCTTGTGTGAGAGGGCATCTGGAAGCTAGTTTTGGGAACCTGGGATGTATGAGATGTAAAAATTGAAGTGGGAGAAAAATTGTGCTCACCTGATTTGTCAGGGGGAAAGAGATTGTGTCTTGCAGAATCTCCCAATTTTTATGATCTGTGCATACTTATATTGGGTACGCTGCTCCTTCTAGCAGGTGTCTCCATTGTTGAAATGCATTTTTTACTGCCAGTAACTCTTTATTGAAAATGTCATAATTCCTTTCTGCTGGTAGGAGCACATAGTAGCAAATCTACCCACCCCCCTTCCTTCCCTACCTGGAGCAGAACTGCTCCTATGACTACATCTGAGGCATCAGTCTCTACAACAAAGGAGCGGGAGTGGTCAGGGTGTTGGAGGAAGGGCTGAGAAGCAAAGAGCTGCTTTAACTCTTTAAATGCTGCTTGCTCTTGGATTGACCAGGAGAATCACCGACCCTTTCTTAGGAACTGGGATAATGGTTTAATAATCTCAGTAAAATTAGGGATGAATTTTTTGTAGAAGTTAGCAAAGCACAGAAAGTACTGCACACCTTTTGCATTATGGTGTGTGTGCATGTGCGTGCCATGACAGAATAGCCTGTACCTTTATTAGATCCATCTGTATGCCTTCTGTGGAGATTCTATAACCCAAATAGCCCAGTTGAGCCAGATCTAATGCACATTCTTCTAATTTAGCAGAGAGCTTGTTGTCCTGTAATTTTTGCAACACGTTTCTGACATGGGTTACACATAAGGAGGGATCTTCAGAATAAACTAAGATGTCATCCAAGTAAATGACTACATATTTATCTAAAATGTCTGCAAATATTTGATTCATGAAACTAGAGAAAACAGCTCCGCAGTTGATTAACCCAAACGCCATTACTATATATTCCAATTTTCCATACCTTCTATCGAAGGCTGTTAAATACTCATGTCCTTCTTTCATTCTGATTAGGTTGTATGCACTCCTCAAGTCTAGTTTGGTAAAGATGAGTGCCTTGTGTGGCCAGTCTAGTAGATTGGAGATAAGCAGGAATGTATAATGGTCTGCAATTGTCACCTTGTTCAGATCTTTGTAGTCATGAACAGTACGCACGTGGGCTCCCTCCTTTCCTTCAGAGTGACTGCTGCTTTGTCCTCTAGTTTTTTGGGTACAAAGAAGGTGGGTGCAGATGCTGGTGAATTGGAAGGGCAAATAAACCTTTTTTTGATGCTGACTTTCAGATACTCTTTGAGTGTAGCTAACTGGCGTGTAGACATGGGATACTGCCTCTTTGCTGGGATTTTGGGCCCCTGGTTTCAGGTTGATGGTACCCCACATGCCTAGTGTGGGGGTAAGACGGCTGCCTCTTCCTCCCTGAATGTATCTGCATAGTCTGCATATTTTTCTGGCAGTGCTGACCCTCTCTTGTTCTGCAGTGTAGCGGGGTGGGGGAAGGTTAGCTTTCACTGCTTGCAAGCAGTGGATGGAAAAGAGAGAGTCCCTTGCTCCCAACTTATCATTGGGTCATGCATCTGAAGCCATTCTATACCCAAGATTATGGGCACTTCAAGGAGGCAGTTATATAGAGTGTTATGAATTCTGTGAGATCCTTGATTGTCAGTTGGAAAGGAACCATGCGCTGCAGAATCGGTCCTGCCCTTAGTGGCTGACTGTCAATAGTCTCAACTATCACTGGGTTTTCTAGAGCTTGTGTTGGCAACTTTAGCTTCTATACCATTTCTGTATCTATGAAGTTAGCAGTTTCCCCAGAGTCTATTAGAAGCAGAAAGCTCCATTTTCTGCCTGGAATCTAAGAAACAATGACAGGAACAATTAGATATTCTTGCCTTTTGCCAGCTGTCTGAGCTTTCTTCAAATGATGGATGGCCCCCCTTCAGAGCTCCTGGGAGGGAGGGCTGCGAAGTTTCCCTAGGGCGCTGCTTGGGACCGAGCTGGGCATTTTCTGGCTTCATGCTCTGTTGATTTACAAGTTCTGCATCTTATTCTTGCGACAGCCGCTGGTGCTTTTATCAGGCATGATCTGGCTATGTGCCCCGGGGCCTCACAGTAAAAGCACAGTCCCTGATCTTGTCTTCTTTGCTTCTCCCCTGATGACAGGGATCTCTTGGCTGCCCTGACTTGAATGGGTTCTCCCAGGCTGGATTCTGAGGAGGCCATTGGGAGGGGTGGTATGGGGGAAGATAGGCTGTAGGATCTCTTCTCCTTCCCATCCCTTCCCTGCCTTGACTGTTCCAGTCAGGCATCTATAATTACGTAACACTGACATAGCTTATCCAGATTACTTGGAGGGCCTTGCCCTTCTAGCTCATCCTTTAGTTCATGGTTCAGCCCTTCCCCAAGTGGATCAGTTAGGGCTAAGTTGTTCCATCCTACATCATTAACCAGTAATTTAAAATCCGAAATATACGCCCTTACTCTTCTCTGCCCTGCCTGAGCTTTCAGATCTCTCCGCTAGCAGTGATTCTCTGTATGGGATCCCCAAAGTGTCCTTTGAGTTTATGCGTGATGTCTTGATAGTTGTCCAGCACTGGTTCGTTCCCCTCAATGAATGGTATTGCCACTTAGCTGCTGCTTCCTTCAGCAAGCTCAACACCGAAGTCACTTTGGTGCAGTCAGTGGGAAATTCCACAGGTCTACCTGCCATAAACATCTCACAATGAGCAATGAATGTCCTCTGAACTTCTCTGGCAAGTTTCCATGGGAATGCAAGAGCATTGGTGGAGCCGCCATTAGTTGTCCTGTTGCAGGCTGAGGTAAATTCTGTCCCAGTTGCTGCATTAGTTGTATCATGACCTTCCGTAAATTGGTAATCTGTGCATCTCCTTGCTGCTGGTGTTTTAGCTCCCAGATGCTCAGCGGACATGGGGGTCCCTTGGGGATTGGAGGCTATTTTCAAGATTCCTCTCCTTAGAAGAGAGTATCAGACCTACAAGACTGATGTCAGCCCTCCCAGGTAAACCAGACAGGGAACAAGGCAAGAGGAGTTAATTCTACTTTATTGTAAGGCTACATTAACAGGATCTTGCAAGTCTGAAAGGACAAATCTCCCACCCTCCCTATTTACAGCCTGAGTAGTTAGGGCGGGTTATTCCTAAGTTTCTTTCTTTGACTGTTATCCAGTTATGGGCTCCTTTCTCTCTTATCTGAATTGCTCCCTAGGCGACAATTCATTCCCCTGTCCTCCAAGGCCACCCTCACATTTCATTACAGGAGGCTTATGATCAGTTCTTGGAACCTCAGAAGCAGGCAGGTATTCTGTAATTCCTTTGTGATGGTTGTCCCTGGGATTGAAATGAAATTCAGGAAGCCAGAAAAGCTTCAGACTGTTGGAGAGGTGATTGTATATGTGTGTGTATGAATAACCACACCATGCACTCCTTAGCATTGCAGCTAGGCTAGGCAGAGCAACCCTCTCTACCACAGATAAACATCTGATCAAATTTCTTGCATCTTTGAAAAAAGAATCAGATGAATTTCATCATGTATGATTGAGAAAATGCAGAAGAAAAATATAGTGGAGCACTAAGCTTCTCTGTTAGAGTGTTCTTATTTATTTATGCTGTGCAATGTGCAGTGTTTGGGAAACTAATTATACATGAAGCAATGTAATGACAAACCTGCTGACATTCTCAGTCTTACACGGAGTACAGTGTCGTACTTAGATTGTATCCTGGTATGCACGCAGTATGAATAGATGGATTGTAACCTACCACCTCTAGATAGAGTAAGCAAAATATATTTTGAATACATAGTAGTTTGATGGACACTCAGACACCATGGCACCATGGAAGATTGGCAAGGAGTTAGAGGTGTCAACCCCTCTTTTCTTTGGATGCATAAGAAATACCTGTGCAGAAATGTTTAGCTGGGTTATTTAGCTGGCTGAAGGCATTTGTGTATTCTTCTGTATATGCTCTTAAAAGAATTTAGCAGAGCTTTGCAGATTGCATCATTGGTATTGTTGATTATTCTCGCTTGCCTTTTATTTGTATTCTTATTTGTAATCATTGAGATAAAGAGGACAACACCAGCTCCTTAATCTAACACAGCGTTTTCCAAACTTGACAACTTTAATGCTGGCTGGGGAATTCTTAAGGTTGAAGTCCACACATCTTAAAGTTTGAAAAACACTGATATAATACCTGCCAAGACGTAATGGTAGGTGGGAATAACCTTGGGAGATAGGGGGAAGAGCCGCAGCCAGGGCAATGGTCAGATAAGTGGCATCTGAACCCGCAGAAGGAATGGGGGCATGGCAAATGTCTCAGAAGGGACCCTCCCTAGTTTCTTGGGCTGTAAAAGTGACAGGAGAGAAATGTCCTTTCAGACTTGCAAGATTCTGTTAATGTAAGCCTTAGAAAAAAGCAGAGGTAGTACTTCTGGGTGTGCTTCTTGTCTGGACTACCTTGCAAGGCTGACACAAGGGGAGAGGGAACAATAGCTCACTAGAAGCATTATTCTCATAAGCAAAGGGTCGCTTCCCAAGGTATTGACCAGATATCATCACATCATCCCTAGGTGCTGCCTTCTAGAGACTCTATCTTCCCCAAAAATATTCTTTTAGGTGGAGGTTTCACTATCTAAAGTTATGATCAAGTCCCTGATCAGATATGCTTCCAAGTCATGCCCAAGTGGTATTGTTTATATTCCCTGACTCTTAAGTATTAAAAGGTAGCAAGAGTCCCCAGACAGTTTGAATCTCAGTATAAACCCTAAATCCCTGGAGGGTGCTGTGCAATTACCAGCTTTGGGGAATCTATCCACTACCATTCTTGGGGATCCAGGCATGTGGAATGGATGTGAATTGGTATAACTTAACTCTCTCAATATTTATTTTATAAAATCCGCTTTGGCATTTCACCCTCATTTGAGCCTAGTGCCTTCAAATCCTAAAGAACCTTTTGGCTCCAGACTGTCTCCTGGGTTGCCAACACAATAGACAGTAAAAAGTGAAGTCCCATGATAATTCAAGGTATTGGTTATTACTTATAAAGCCCTTCATGGTACTGGCCCTGGTTATTTAAAGAACTGTCTCCCATGAAAAAGAAAAGAAAAAGAAAAAGAGAAGTTCAGAAGATACAGAAAAAAGAAAAAGGCAACAAAGATAATAATAAAGAAGTAGCTTCCAATTT
The DNA here is from genome assembly GCF_059951505.1 of Python bivittatus. Classification (NCBI taxonomy): domain Eukaryota; kingdom Metazoa; phylum Chordata; class Lepidosauria; order Squamata; family Pythonidae; genus Python; species Python bivittatus. The sequence goes on from NW_028277108.1 coordinate 3,972,435, forward strand.
TCATCACACTGAGCATAAGCTAATATAGTAAATTTCACCCTCTTTTAAAGTTACAAATTAAAAAAAAAAGTCTTCTCCCCATAGCCTAACTTTTATCTATATGCAATCCAGAAATTGTCATCTTTTCAATCCTAGTTCAGCAAAAAGTCCATCAAACAAATAGTTTATCCCTGGTGAAACAGTACAACTTCTTTTTGCTCCACACAATCTTGACTTTTAAATCATTTCTATGGCATTGCAGGATTTGATTTTTCAGCACTCTTTGATATTAAAAGGAGTCTTCAAAGCTTTCATCGACCTACTTTGTAAATGCCATGAAGAGGCATCGATTTCTTGTGGCAACTGTTCCATGTCCAGATCCTTTTCTTGATTTGTCTTCTGTATTCCCATTCTGGCCATCTCAATTTTGTTGTCTTCCATGCCTTCAAAGTCTATAATATCTATGTCAGGCAAAAGTTTTTTAAAGTTTTCCTCATCGTCTTCTAAAAGTTTATCCACTGAAATCCGTATCCTTTCTGAGATATTAGTTATTAATATCTCAGTCCACGTTTCAAAAAACTCTTCAAGATAAGAAAAAGTTATAGCCGGCTTAGCTATTTTAACTCTTTTCTGCCTGGCCCTTTAGTTCCCTCTAGTGTCCCTTTGCAACCTTCATCAAGCCTCAGTTCCCAATATGGGTTTAATTCCATTTCAGTCATTTCCCACAAGTACAGTATTTAATTATATACTTGTTTTTCAAATCTTATAGCAAAAATAACCAATATTCCAAATCTCTCTGGTCTTCCAATCCATTTAACGCTTTCTTAAATCAATTATTTTTCTTTTTGCCAATTGTACATTATTTTAAATTCTTAAGACTCTATTTAAAATTTCTTAAATCCAAAGAAGGTAAAACTCACCAGGTGTCAAATTAAGCTCGCCATTTTGAAGGTCTCTAATATCCATAAAGTAGTTAAATTGAACATTTCCAAATGTGATTAGAAAGTGAATTTGGCTGGCTTAGTTCCTTATGAAGGGGTCCACCACTGTTGAGAGCAAAGATGTCTTCTCTCTTGGCTCCTGTTGCTGAACCCAACAGGAGACCGCTGTTTTATGGTCTCCTCACAAGGAGCTGCCATTCAGAGCACTCATGGGTGATCTCCCAATCTCTCTTTCTCTAGAGAAATTCAAAGGACCAGTCTACTCACTGGTCTTTACTGCGGTCGTCATCTCCACTCATTCATGGAGATGTCCTCAGTCAGCTATGGCTCACACCAGAAGCCCCTTATCATTCCATTTTAATGCAGGTCACCCAGAGTCATTATAGAGTTGGATGGCCCTATATATTTAATAATATAAGAACAATATGAGCAACAACAACACAGGCAATGTTGGAAATTCTGCTATAGGAAATTCTGTTGGCCAACTCATCCTAAATAATTTACACTGAGGTGTGAGAGTCAAAAATTGAAGCTGACTTTTCCCCCATCTCCATCCTGCCTCCCCTGCCAATGTTGCTGGTAGACTTCCAGGAAAACACCATCCAGAGTCACTTTGTGTGAGACAGGCGGCTATTTAAATACGATACATACATACATACATCTAACTCAGTACTGGTTGGGTAGCAAGGTGTGGAGCCACTCCTGTCTGAGGCAAGCCTTGATCCAATTGTTGTGGTAGTTGTATCTGCATTGTGCAGTTGTTGTTGTTGTTTTAATCTATATCTACCTGCTGTTGATGCTGTAACAATGCCTCAGCATCTTGTTCTGCAGACAGTGGGGTGCCTTGAGGATTGTAGATTGTAGTCACCCTCAAAATCTAAAAGCAACATGTTCAAGTCTACTTTATTGTTATATGAGCAGAATCCAAAACTTTCACTGCTCCTTTTAAAGGCCAGCAAGGTCAAGGCAGGGCTGTTCTGAATCTCTTTCTCACACTATTTTCCCAGTGCGGAGTAATCATTTTATTTCCCCCACCTCCTTCTCATAGCCAGAACTAAATTCCTTTATACTTATACATTGAATATTCCTATCTCTATATCTATCTCTAACTCTGTTTCTATCTCTATCATCTCTTCTATTTATGTGCCTGCCTATCTCTGATTGGCATGCTCCAGGTCCCTTCTATTAGGCAGTGCCATCTTGTAGGATCTAGAAGTCATGCCTTCATGTAGAGGAGCATGGAGATAACCTTGAAGGAGGAATGCAAGAACAGTTAATTTTAGCACTGGGAAAGAAGAGGGGTGGGAAAGAAATTCAAGATAGCCCAATCTTGATTCTCTTTAGTACAAGAAGGGGCAGAAGGAAACTCTACCAGGCTTTGAAGATTCTGTTATTAAATAACCATAGAGTAGTCACTGTGGTGTTTGTTTCCTAACCTCAAAAGTCTGACAACTCTCTACTGCAGCACTTGCCCTGTGGAACAGCATCTTCCCAGAGATCCAAATGGTCCCAACCCTGTTGGTTTTTTATAGGGCACTGAAGACTTGGATGTTCCCTCAGGCAATTGGACCAGGAGGTTAAGCGAGCCCTGATGGTTCATCTGTTTAGTTCATGTCATTATTGATTGGAAGTGGAATGAATTTTATCAAGGGGACCTTGAGCACATGTTAGTTTATTATTTTTGTAAACTGTCCACTGCATTGATACTTTTGGTTTTAACACTCTCTTTGTCACCTAGAGTCATTGCTGTAAGATGGGTGTGTATATAAATTGTATGAATAAATATTCTTTGAAAACTATGATAATAGATGGATGAGAGCCAGTGTGGTGTAGTGGTTAAGATGGTGGACCAGGAGCATGGAAACCCAGGTTCTAGTCTTCCCTCAGGTATGGAAGCTGGTTGGGTGACTTAGGGCTAGTCAAAATCCAAAATCATAGGGATTCATACTGCTCCCACCCTTTTGATTGGCCACAAACTGCTAAAGATCTCAGTTGTTCTCCCAGGCCTTGGGTTAGGATGGCGGTTGAGCCCCTTTGGCTTTTTTTTTTTTTTGTAGCAATGGAGGCGAATATGTGTAGCTCAGGGTTGAACTGTGGAGTCCTTGGGGTTCTCTGAGCTTGGTTCTTTTCTTGCAAATGTTTCATTACCCGGCTAGGTAACATCTTCAGTTTTTTTTTTGTTTTGTTTGGGGGGGGTCCTGCCTTCTAGTTAATTGTCTTTTTTCTTTTTATTCCTGTTTTTTTTATTATTATTATTTTTAACCTGTAAGCTACCCAGGGTCACTAGGGAACCAGGCAGCCTTGAAATTGAAATGATAAGGGTACTAAGGGTAGCCAAAGAGGTGTATTAAATTACCATAGAGGACAGAGGGAATGGCCTTGAGGACCAGGAATAGTCAGATAAGAGGGGCTTGAGTCTGGGCCAAGAAAATGCCATGGGAAAACATCACAGACAAGTTCCTCCCTAGTTCATATGAAGATAAAGTGAGGGAGGGGGAGGTACCTTCAGACCTGCAAGATTTTGTCACTATAGCTGTTACAATAAAAGTAGTCCTGACCTATATGGTGTTGGGTTTTTAGTCTGGTCTATCTTGTAGGGCTGACAATGGGCTAAACATTTGTGATCTCCAAATAGAGACTGAGTATATGTAGAAAAAGAAAGTTGTTGTGGTGCCAGTAATGGTTGGTGCACTTGGTGCTAGACCAAAAGATCTGAGAAAAGCACTTAGATAGAATAGGAATGGACAAAATTTCAATATGTCAGTTACAAAAAGTCACATTACTTGAATAGCACATATATTATGATGGTATCTTTAGCTATCCTAGATCCTTGGGAGGATACAATAGTCAAAAGTACTAAATCCAGTCAGAACTATCTGGTAAACTGTATAAATAACAATAGCAAATATACAGAAGAGCATGGAAACGCAGCTGTGTGCATATGGCCTGACTCATAAGTGGCAGAGGAAGAGGGGCGATAAAAGTGGTGGAGGCTCTTCTTTTCTCTGCTTTCTCCCTTCTTCCACTCCACTCCACTCCATTCCACTCCTGAGTTCCTATTTTATTGATATTCCTATACTCCCCACCCTACTTTCTATGCTGTTTGCGTGTGTATGTGTGTGTTTTAGTACCTTCATGATTCTTGGCTGCTGCCTGTCAACCCTTTATGATAGACCAGACTAGAAAACCAAAGTTATGAATGCTAGTACTACTTATATTATAAGGTTACAGTAACAAAATCTTGCAAGTCTGAATGTGCCTCCCACCCTCCTTCCATTTATCTTCAAAAGAACTAGGGAGGGTCAACTCGGAGACACTTTCTCAAATTACATTTCTGCTTTGGACTCAAATTTCTTTTTTCTGACCACTGTCTTGGTTGCAGCTCTTTCTCCTGTTCCTCAAGGTTATTGCTCCTGCTCACACACTGCCTGGACTACTCTTGCAGTTTTCTGGGCAACATTTTTTAGAAGTGGTTTGCCCTTGCCTTCTTCTTGGGGCTGAGACAGACTGACTGGCCCAAGGTCACCCAGCTAGTTTTGTACCTAAAGCAGGACTATAACTCACAGACTCATACTTTCTAGCCTGGTATCTTTAACCATTCCACCAAACTGGCTTTCTTGTTTATTTCTTTTTAAATCAAACAAATCAAACAAACACAGCCACCCATTTGCACAAATATGAGACTCTGGGCAACACACAATAAAAACAGGATATAATAAGCCCTGCAAAACAACAAAAAATCATAACAACACACAGGGAGTCTCACCATATGTGACATTGTGCAGGACAAGCTCACCAACATTCTTTAACCACTTATTTTTTTAAAATTAATGAACTCCTTGGTTCTGACTCCTAAAAATATCTCAGTTGCTATATGCACTATTTCCTTTCTCTTTTTTTCTGGAGGAGAAAAAAATACATAATGTGTTGCCTGATATCGTTTGCTAATGTTCTCCTGTTTGGTCTTTGAAGTGTCAAGGGAGATTTTACCTGTGCATAATTAATGCAGCACATTTTAAGAGTGTTTGGAATCTCTAACGAGGGGTTTTGTGTCCCTTTAATAAACAATGTACTATTTCATAAGCTTCCAAGCACCCCAATCCAATTCATGAGTTGCAAGACATGTAGTCCTGACCAAGGTATACTATATGAACAAGTACAGTGGTACCTCGGGTCACGAACTTAATTCATTCCGCGACTCTGGTCGCGACCCGAATTGGTCGCAACCCAAATCAAATTTTCCCATAAGGTTCAATGTAAATACAGTTAATCCATTCTGACCCCTACAAATTTGGTCACCAACCGATTTTGGTCACCGACCGAATCAAATTTTCCTATAAGGTTCAATGTAAATACGGTTAATCCGTTCTGAACCATATGTATTTTTTTTTAAACCACAAAAATATGAAACAAAGTACAGTACAGTACAGTACAGTATGAAGAGAGAGAACACTAACCTTGCTTGAGGCGACTTCTGGCGTGGAGGACAGGAAGGCGGGTGGGGAGGCGGTTATTGCTTAGAGGGAGAGTCCCCCTCCCTACAGGAAGCCACGACCACGTGTCACAGCAGGGAAAATGGCCGCGGATCCTGTTCGTCACCCGATGTGGAGTTCGTGAACGGAAGCAAAATTTTGCAAACAATGCTGTTTGTGAACCGAATTGTTCGTGAACAGAAGCGTTCGTGACCCGAGGTACCACTGTATATGGAGAGAGAAAAGAAGGGAGGGGTTAAACAAGAAAAGGGGAACAACAGAATTGCTGCATTCTTAATGGCTGCAATCCTTAGAGCTGCAGACAACCAACATGATTAGCCTTCTGGAAAATGTACTAAATGTGGACTTCCCCCTGCCCTGGGTTTTCTGTTGTCCAGTCAGTTTCTACTGCCTTCCTGGTCTCGTGAAAACTGCCCGTACAGAAAAACAGTGAAAACCTGCCATTTTTAGTACTGCTGCTGTATCTGGGAAAGAGCATGTCCAAAAACAAAGGTTGGGCAAGGACAAGTTCCTGAAGTTAATGAAGACTGAACTTTCCCTGGGAGGCTTTTGGAGATGACTATTATTTGCCATCAGCTTTTTACCTTGCAATTGTTGCCTTTGGTTTTGATTGTCATGAATGCATGTTGTGTTACAGTGTTGTTTGGGGTTGTGGGGTAATTTTCCTTCCTGTGCATGTTATTATTGTTGTTGTTAGTTATTATTTAGCAAGGATGCTTTATAGTAATTTATGTGTTGCAGACTGTCATCAGTCTGGATGGTTCTATGGCATACAAATTTAAATTTAGATGATGATGATTGATGATGGGTATTTTGAAGCTTAGTGTATTTTGAGAAAGCAAACATTGCATAGCATGTTATAGGAAACAGACCATCATGTTCAGCCATAATTTGGTTTATTTTGGGAGCCTACCAAATCTTTCTCCTTTGTTAAGTCTATTGCATAATTGCATTCTGTTGATACAGGTTTCAGATTTGGCCTGCCATGCAAACTTAAGCCAAAATATATCAGCCAAGACGGAAATCCATCTTTTTATACTGTGTGAGTTGATTTGCATCTACTCCCAGGATGAGGACGTTTAGGGTTGCATTCTGTGACTTGATTTATAGCCACTAAAACCAGTACCTGATTTAAAAAAAAAAAAATTATAAAGACTTCCTCCTCCCACATCCTCTTGCCTATACCTGAAAGGAATGTCAGAGACTTCAGGAGGGTGTTTTAACGCTCAAATAATTGGCATGTAGAATCAGAATATTTTACTTGTCCGGCTGGTTTTCCCGTGTAGGAAGTCAAGCGGCATCTGTGGGTATGCATGTCCTTCTTTTCCTTTTAATTGGGCTGTAAAAATGTTGCTAGGTAGTCTACATGGGAACGGAAAGTTCTGATAACCCCTGGATTTTTTCCCCCACATTAGGATGTGCTGAGTAGACATGGAGAAATTCAAAAGAAATTCTAAAGCTCCCTGAGAGTAAGAGGTAGGGGAAAAAACTCTTTTGAGGGGAAAAAAAAATGCAAGAATGCATAAGGCAGATTGTTGGCTTAGGCCATTATTAATCAAACCAATATCTGTCAATTCAATCATCTATTCAATTACTCAATCATAGTTTGGCTTTGTTTTTTCTCCATTTAGTGCTTCCCATTCAGTGAAAAGAATATTAGGATTGGAGAGGTTTGGCCAATGGATGCTGACTCCTCCTTGTCTGGAATTTAAGAATCCTCAAATAGGATTGTGAGAGTTCTCACAATCAAGTATACGGTAGAGAGAGTATGGTGATGTATAGGGCTTGTGCATCAATTGCAAACAGAAAACAAAGAAATCAAACTGCTCACATTCCTAAAAGCTAGTAGAAAATAACCCTGAAGCAGAGGATTAGAACTGGGGGAGGGACGCTTTTCGCATTCCTAAAATTATGGCCCTCCAGTTCTCCTTTATGACTTGGAACTGTGACCACACTTTGCCTCTTCAAATTCACCTCCTAGCTGGATCTCCCTGCCTCTTCCCAGGAACATGACCCTCAACTTTCTAGTTTGAACCATGGAACCATCTGCAAGCCCTTCCACACAAACTTCTGGAGTAGCACCATGCTCCTGGGTTACCACCCTATTGTTGCTCTTTGACAGCTGATACTACGGACCTCCAGAACTGCTGTGGCTCAGGAGAGATGAATGCAAAGTTCTTTTTGCAGAAATAATGCCATCATGTCCCCTCCATGGAGATCTAATTGGTTGATTACTCAGGCTTATCAGTCACATCAAGAACAACTGACTGTCAACTGCACACACTCCACACCCATAATGGGTACAGTGTTGCAAAAGCAGGGTGTGCCCCTATGGAGAAAGCTCATGCTCAGGGTTCCTGAGTGGGTCTTTGCTGTGGGTCCCCATGAGTCCAGACCCAGAGTAGGCCTTCCCTACTGGGCCTTACTGGGCAGGCATAGTCCACTAGAATAGGCAGTCTGTAGAGAGCCATGGACATGACATCAGAGCAACTAAGCACAGATGATGATTAAATAAACCCAAACATGTTTTAAGCATGGGAAACAGTGAGAGAAGCCTAGATTGGCTCTACCCTAATTCTCTGGGGTATAAGAAGGGAGAATTCAGTCCAGCTTTCAAGATTCTGTTGCTATATCTCCATAAAGGGCAGTTCCAATCAAACCTGTGCAGTCTGTTTCCTTACCTGGCCTACCTTAAAGGGTTGGTATAGTCTTGACTTTATGGTCCTGAGCCATGTAGGGTTTTAAAGCTGACAACCAGCACCTACCACTGGGAGCCAGTTCAGTGGGGTAACATGGGCAAACTGTGATGTCCTCATTACTACCCAGATCACTGCCTTCTCAATCAATTGTAGCTTCTGAATGGTCTTCAGGATAGCATCATTGAGAACGAATTGCAATAATCTGTCAATATAGTGACTGTCAATAAACCCCCAGGATGAGGAATAGTTACAACAAATGCACAAGATGGAGCTGTGCAAAGGTCCCCCTGGCTACAATTTTACCTTCACTTCCAGTATTAGAAACCCCCAGTCCCTTCCTAATTGAAGATTTATTCTGCAACTGGGTTTGTGAAGCTCATTTCAAGCCCCACAAAGCCAGCAACCTATTCCTCAGAGGAGGATCAAATGTCTCAAAGGAAGTCAGAGACGAAGCTCAGAAGGGAAGTCCACTAAACCTCCCAGGAGAGTTTCTATTCACTGCCTAGTGTGGAGATTCTAATGCAGTGGTTATGACTCATGAGCACGGATACCACAGTTGTTTTTATGGCCCATTAAGACCGCTCTGACTTCTGTAACTGCAAGAACAGGTCCCTGCAGTTTTCTTGGAAACATTTTCAGAAGTGGCTTGCCAGAATCTTCTTTCTAGGCTGAGAGAGAGTGACTGGCCCAAAGTCACCCAGCTGGATTCGTGCCCAAGGCAAAGACTCATCGTTCCCAGCCTCTAATTCAGCACCTTTAATTACTACATCAAACTGGCACTGTATCTTCTTAAAATGTGTGGAATTCTCTTTTCAAAATCATCTACACAAGCAACCAATGCTGTAGCTTCCAGCAGATCTTTTCTAATCTTATGTAAGTCTCATGAGAAGACTGATTTTTTTTTTCTCCATCTCAAACATAAGGAAACAAAGAAACAAAATATTAAGCAAAGAAGCATCAAAGCCTAGTAGCTCTGTTGAAAAATGAACCACTGCGTCATTGATCCTATCCAACCATAGGGATGGAGTGAAGTCCTAACCACTCATCTAATCCCACACAAGAGACTTCAAGCTTCTTTATCATGCTTGAAATACAGTAACGTCGTACACGCCCCAAGGATCCTCCCTGCAGCTTTCCTGTGGGAAAGAAAGAAGCCCAGAAACCTGACAACTGGCTCCATGACTTCTAGGCAGACAGGCCATGGACAAGGAAACCAAGCAGTACATTAGTACACAGGTCAGGGTATTCTAGACTGGGGAGTGACCAGTCAGCATTTTAAAAGCACACGAAAACAAAGTGTTTTTCTATGTGCAACACATGTAAGGCGAAAGCATATGTGACACCAAAGAGAAATGGACCCATTGTGCTATGCATGTTTGGGTAACCATCCCAATGCTGGTATCTGATCCTGTGGGAGAGATCCCACGGCTGTGGCTACATAAAGCACACAGAGAACCCAGATCTTACTGGAACCTCTTTCCTTCAAAGAGGACCTTCAGATCTACACATCCAAGCAACTTCACACAGTGGTCAGGTCAGCTGTGTAGCATCAAAGGTGGGCTGTGCTGTTTGGCCTCTGGCCCCCCTCCTTGCATACATTCAAGACCAGTTGCTGGAATGCCGTGCCAAGTGAGAGCATTGATCCATCATCGTCCACGTCGCTCTATCTGCACTGCCTGCCTAAGGCTGCGTCTTCTGCCATTCAGAGCCAAGGACATCTATTCTGTCCCTTGAATATGGAACGTGAATGACGCAGGGTATAAAGGGCTTACTTTTTAATGCTCTGAACTTAGTGCCAAACAGTCACCTTAGGAGTATTCTGTTCTAGTAATACGGAGCAGAAAAAAAACTGAATTGCCCTGTTCTCTTCATGCTTTGCTATGCCCCCTGCCCTGTGAAATGACCTCCTCCATGAAGCATGCCAGGCCCAACACCGAAAAGGAGTATTTTAAAACACTTCTTTGAAGGTTGGTCTCCTCTGCCATTAACCCTCCCCCTGCTATAATTTTTAATGACTTTTATTATACTTATAAGCTGCTTCAGATTTTTTGCAATGACAAACAGGATAACAATACTTTGACTAATAACTTTAATAAATAAAAATGTACAGACCTGTAATCAGTTCTGGTGGGTTCTTTGCTTATGTAAAATGCAGCAATTAGATTTGCAGCTGACTTTGGCTAATCCCAAAAAGGTAAGCAGGATTTGGTTGGTATCTGGATGGGAGACCACCAGGTAATACCACTAGGCTAGACCGATAAGTCAAAAAGCATCCAAAAAAAGGCAATGGAAAATCACTTCCTCAGTTGCAAAGAAAACCACCTAGACGTGTTCATAAAGTAATGGGAACTGAACTCAACTTGAAGCCAGCTACCTTAATTATTTGTGACAGCATCTTCATTTATGAACAGCCCAGCAGTTAAATGGGAGTTTCTGTGAAGCTGTCTTCCAGATTATAGAAAACTTTTTAGTTACAGCAATTATTCCTTTCTGTATTTCTGCATGTGCCTCTTTGGAGAATTCAAATGCCATGTTATTTTACTTTTACTCAGCAGCACCACATCTTTCACAGATTACAGTACAGAATAAGAAAAAAAGGATGTATTTTTTCCTCTTCTTTAATGGCCAAAGGAGGCATGAAAGGCCAACTTGGCACCCTGCAGATATAAAGAAACTGAAACTCTTCTTTGTCTGGGATACCATATACAGAAAAAAATTGCAGGATAAATATAAGCCTGAGGTGGCTTGCAGATTAGGCTGTGCAATGTTTCACTTTGATGAAGGTTTGTGTGATCTCTCACCCCCAAAGCCAGTTCATGACATGACATGACATGTCCTTAACCCTAACCCTTTCTGAGGAAGCAGAGCAGCCACATTGCTTCTCTGCACCTGCTCTGACATTTGCACAGCTGAAAAAAATGAGGGTCCTCAGGCAGAGGCCTTTCCAGCTTCTGCAAGGACCAGTTGAAATCCCAATCTGATGGTGCAAGAATCCAGAGTTTGGGGTCAAGCTTAATGCTTTCTTCAAATGTTGCAGGGATGCCTACATCACCTTTCTTCCTGTAAAATTTGGCACCGTACCTTAACACATAAGGAATGTCAGGATATTTTCTAAGTGCTTCCTCAATGTACTTTTCTCCTTCCTTCACTCTGTTTGTTTCTTGCAGTTTTAATGCAAGAAGGGGAATCACAAGTATATCGTTGGGATTTAGTTTTACTGCAATCCTCAGAAGTTCCAGTGGTGACCCTTTCCCTGAATGTTATTTTGCATAATAATCTTCCAGGCAGTATACTGTGATTGCATAGCCCGAGTTAAATTCTGGGTTTTCTGGATCTTTTTGCCGTGCCTTTTCAAAGTTCTCCTTGGCCTTTTCATAGTACTTTCCTCCAAATTTTAGGAGCGCCCAACCCTTTTCACAGGAGATCTGTGGGAGCTCCATCTTATAAGGAGACTCACTTCCAGGTTGCTTGCAGATGCTCTCTATTTTCTTCACGTAGGCTTGGGATTCAGTAAGATTGTCCATGTGGTAGTGCACCCAGGCGTAGTTGCCCCACGTAACCAGGCTTTCCTTTTCCACTTCCCCAGGGTACTCTACGGGCACAGCCTCTTCCGCTTTCTGTAAGTATTCCAGTGCTTCGTCCTTCTTATCATTCAGGAATTTCACGTAGGTGAGCAGGTTGTAATTTTGAACTTTGGATTTGCTGCTTAAGAACTGGATCTGCTCAACAATTCTTTCCTCCAATTCATCGGGATCGATATCCTCCTTCTGCAACATCCATGTAAAGTGGCATTCCAATTGTTGAAGAACCTCCTTTAAACCTTCCTGGGAGAGGAGACTGCAGAACAAAAGGAAAAAGAGTAAGAGACATTTACGTTTTGAAAGGAAAAAATAATTCTGCCCTATAATTCTGTCATGGGAGATGTTTAAAAAAACTGAACTTTGGCATTTTTGTACTTTTTAAATATGATTTTACTTAGAGATAGGAATTAGCAGTAATGGGGCCAATGACGCAGTGGAATGAAGATTTGGCGAGTAGACCAACTCTTTGTAATTCCTCTCCGTAGAAGAGATCACCCACAAATGTTCCAGACAGCTGATCCTCACCTAAAGACAGCAAGAGAGTGGTCCCCGGCAGGCTTAGAACTCTGGGAGACGAAGGAATAGTCATCTTGCTCAAACTGTGGTCAGTGGTTTTAAAAGAACACTGGGTTCACATGCTTCCTTTTCTAATCACTTTTGGAAACTGCTTGTTAACTGCTTTTTAGCTATTAGGAACCTTTGGACTGACAAGTCTGAAACCACCAGGTGAGTTTCTTTCAATCCTTAGCGAAATAAGTTATAAATATAAGTTTAAGGACTTTAAAAAATTCCTTTTTGAATAAACAGCAAAAGAGTGATTAGAACTTTGATTTTGGAAAATTACAAATCAACTAAGGGTCGATTAAGTCCAGATGGATTTGAAATAAGATTTTGGAATTCATTATAAGAATCTTTCCTGTAGAAAAGTGCTTTTGTTTTTAATTCTTAAAAAAAAAAAAGATAGGATGGACACTAGAGGGAACCAGAAGGAACTAAACATTACAATTAAAGGAGAAGAATACTTAAATTTGATTTACTAATATAGAATGAAGAAAAATATTTTAACATTGGACATACCGAAGGATATTTTTGAACAATGGTTCCAGAACTTAAATTTGAGATTCTCTGCCTTTGTAGATAGACTGTTTAAAAGATGTTATGGAAGAAGAACAAGTTTTACCAGGCAAGACTGAGACTGATCTGAAAGTGGATTTAAAAATGACAGGCTAGAAGAATGATACAAAAAAGGACGCTACACTGGACATACAAAAGAAACTGACTGATGTCTTAATAATTAAAAGGGATATACAAATAACAAACCGGAGAATGACCTGGATAATATTCCTATATTGGATTTGCAAAAGAAGCTTCTTGAAGCTGTATGGCACCTTTTATTTCCCAAGTTTCAGTAAAGCCAAATAAGAAGACTTGAGATGAGGCTTTTAACAGAGGTTTTATTGGCCAATGAAACCACCTGGATGGCTCAAGGAGTGTTGCCCAGAACCACACCTTGCAAAGCAAGCAACAAAGATTTTATAGGCATATTCAGATATTTCAGATAGTACATCCCCTCATATCCATACAAGGGAATTTTGGGATGACCCAGGGAAAAGTAAAGGTGGGCCTAAAGAGGTGAATCTAAGTTTAAATACCTAACTTCTTTGGAATTTAGGGCCTCTCTCGTTGCAACTTCTCTGCCTGGTACCGATCTAATTTATTGCTTCTAAGGAAATGGGGTGGGGGACTGCTGTGCTCTCTTAGAAGGCAATCAGGCATTCAACAAAGGGATAAGGTGGGGGAAAGAAATGCTGTGCTCTTTACAAAGCAAGTTAATCCTTTGTAAATAAGATAGAGTGCACTATCACATGCATGCCCACACATTATGAGAGAGAGTAAAATTGTATATCAAAACAATGCCCTTCAAAGCTTTGAAGAATCTTGTGAGAAGGGACAAAGAAAAAATGAAAAGAAATCAAGTTCTAGGACATTATTTGAAGGGACTAAAGAGCAAGATCGTTAAAAGTAAAGGGAAGGAATACAAAGTTGGTTTATTTAATCAAGGTTACAACAGATATGTTATCATCTCTGGTAACCCTCTATGGACTTTTGCTGATCAGAACTGAAATGACAATGCTTTAAGGATTTGTTTATAGACAAGAGATGGGATATGGGAAGAAGAAGAGAAGATGATAAGTTACTACAATTGTTTATACTTATAATGAAGGGGGAAGCCATTCCTTTATACATTTCTTTTTCTTTACTATATTCTTATTTTTTTTCTTTTCTATTTTTCTTTCTTTTCTGCACGTTCTATTTTTTTTAATCTTATTTTTTTAGTTTGTATTAGGTTTTATCTTTGTAATTTTTAATAAAAATATTTTTTTTAAAAAAGCAGTAGTTACAGTAATATGTGGATCTTCGTTACATGATTTAACTTGTATTCTAATTGTATTTCATATGAAAATAACTCTGCAGCTTCCCAATTTGGTCGTTTCAAATCTGACCTAAAATCTAACAAGAGAAATATTTTGTCTTATCTTCAGAAATTGGGTTGGTAATTAACCAGCAGAGGGCTTTTTAGGCAGCTTTCCAAATAAGATTTGCAGGTCAACTATATTATTTTAAAAATTACTTATGTTTTTAGCCACAAACCCCTTTTTGCTCTATTACTCATCTCCTTAGTATTCCATGCTATCCAATCAGTATCTTGAAGCCCATGAGTCTGAACATGAACGGTTCTTAACCATTTTGTTGCTGTTATTGTTGCCATGAAGCCACTTGACTCTTGACTTTAGCTCAAAAGCTCCTGCAAAAAGATGGAGCTGCCTGCATAAAAGCACAACCCCTCCCCCAGCCACTGTTCAATGTATATCCTGGGTTGAAATCACACACCCAGCCATAAGCTGACCACTAAGCTTATGCTGGTTGGTGGTTCTCTGCAGATAAATACAGCCAGGGTAGACTCGAATCCACCTGCTCAATTCCTCCTCACCTTTGTTTTCCATTCTCTTTCAACAATTAGGAGCGACCCAGAGTTGTGTTTTAAGGGGGGGGGGGTTCATACACATCTTTCTTTCTTTTCGTTCAGAAGCCCTGCCCTTTTCTTCCTCATGCATGGCACATAAAAGGGACGGAGCTTTGCAGTCACAGTCTGCCACCTTGACTTTCCGACAGCCCAGCCCCGAAGGCCCCTGCCCCACCGCCCATGGCACGCTGCCCGGCTGCAAAAGCGGCCTTCCTCCTTTCTGCGGCAAGCCGCTCCAGGGTATGTTCCGCGGCGGGGCTGCCCTGCCCCTATCGCGCCCCGGAGACTACGGTGGACGCCCCCAGGCCCCGATTTGCAAGGCCGTTTTCCCCTCCTGGCACCCAGCGGATGGCAGGAGGGACGGGGGGGGGTCTTCCGGGTGCCAGTTCGCCCACCTCCCCTCTTCTCCCCCCCGGGGGGCAGGACTGAGGGGGAGCAGGCGGTGCCGCCAGTACCATGTACCAGGAGAACCTGTGCAGCGCAGGGATGAACTGTGGAGCCCTTGCGGTTCTCTGAGCTGGGCTGTTTTCTTGCAGCCCCGGCCGGGTAACATCCTCGGAGATCCCGCCCTACGGGATGCAAGAGCCCGCTCTCCCCAGCCGGGCCTGCCCTCCAGGGCTGCCGTCGCGGAGATCAGAACGGAAGAAATCGCCTCGTGAGCCACCCGGGCGGCCCGGAGGACGCTCGCCTGGGGCCGCAGTCCGAGCGCGGCCAGAGCAGACACCGCCTCAGGAGCGCGTCCGTTGACCTCTCGGCCTCTGCTCCGACTTTGGGAAACCCCGCTCAGATGCGACGCCGCCCGCCGCCTCCGACCGCGAAATCATCGAGCTGCGCCCAGGGGCCGAGCCGTGGCGAGCAGCCGAAGCCGACGCGCCCCTCGCGAAGACACAAAAGTCTCCCTTGTTCTCAGTTCCTCACCTCATGACCGCGGTTTCAGGTGGGGGGGGGGGGAAGCGACCGGATCTGCTTTTCCTACGGACTGACCGCCGCTGCTCTGCTTTTTCTTGGCGTCTGAGAGCAGAGAGAGCGGGAGAGAAAAGGCCCCCGCCTGCTCTGAGGAAACCGAAATTTGGGAGAGTCAGTTTGAGGGAAACCGAAACGAAACTTTGCCGAGCTGGAAGGGAAAATGGCCATAACTGCACTTTCGTTTGAAGGAGGAAATGTTTAAATCTGCTAAATGTCATATGCTTTTGTAAAAATGCCTGCCCAGAGATCTCCATTAGGCCTAATGGCGAGAGACCGGTAAGCAGAGGGGCTTAGAGGGGGGGGGGGTGTGACTGTCTATATAGCGGAAAAGAAAGGCTCCGAAGGGTTGTAAAACGGGTAGTAGTGCACATGTCCACGCAAAGGTGAATAAGAGGTCAGTAAACTCTTCGACACACATTCCTATTTTGGAACTGAGCTGCCACAGTGAACTCTTCCTGCTGGAAACTGATGCTGACTCCAGTTTCATTCCTCAGAGAAATCTGGCCCAAAATTTCCTTCCAGCACATTCAGTTTAAATTAAACCTAAACTCTACATTTTTCTTCAGGTTTGTCTTTGGTGTGCCCAGCCATTTATTTTTATTATACGTGTTAGATTTGCATCCCATCTTTTGTGCCAGACTTCAAGGCAGCTGATGTGGGGATTTAACTTTACTTGAGCCCCACAACAACAGTCCTGTCAGGTAGGTCTGGCGCAGAGTTTCCATGGCTGAGGATGGGAGGAGTCTTCCTGGTCCCAGGATCTGCAGGCCCTGACTGGTTATAACAGCCCCGATTTTTAACGTGTGGAATTTTCTGATGATGAATTTGCTTCACACAGAGGAATCCTGGCCAGGAAAAGATGGAACATCATCATTCAGTGTCCTTGCTTGCATACAAGATTTGAAAGGAGGACCAGTTTTAACAGAGCCATGCACAGCTTAGTCATTCATTGAACACAGATTCTGACGTTATGTACTTGTGCACGGTGTTGTGATGCATGTATGGAAGGCAGAGCTTGTGCTGTGTTATCACTAACACGCATTTTGTTGCATGGCATCGTTGCGATTTGGAATGGATGAGTGAAGCAGAGGTCCACTGGCCGCCCTTGAAGACTGGGTCATTTCTGCCAGCTGTGATGGAAGAGGAGGAGCAGCTTGGCTACTTGTGCAACTACTTGATTCCATGTCGTGGTGGTGGCAATGGTGAGTTCATGTTCATTCTTGTGCGCATTCTTTATTCCGAGCTGGGATTGGGGGTGTTGCATCTTGAAGGAAGATGATGCCATTGCATGGAAGGCCGGATTGCTCAGGCTGCCAGGAGCTTGCCAAATTGGTAAACTTTTAAAAGCGTTCATTTGTGAGCACAAGTTCTCTAGGGCTGCAGGGAACCTTTGAAAGAGGTATTTCACAAAGGGCTGGATCCTGTATACCTTTTATTGAATCATTAAAGCAGCCATGTCTTTTGAACAGCTCTAGTGTTGATCACCTATTCGATTTTGTTTACTCTTGCCCCCAAAAGCTCCCACTGATCTAAGTTTCTTCTCAGGTTGGGAGCAGCCTGGAAGAAGTTGAGATCTTTTGAGTTCAAAACTGCTCTTGGCTGCAGGTTTCATTTAACCTTTGGGAGGACTTTATAAGGCTGAAATGTCCTGACTACGGAAAGTGTAAGTCATGCAGGCTGCAATCAGGAAAGAGGAGGGATCCAAAACCCTAAATGTAACATGTTGATGATCTTTGTAAATATGCACTTGATTGTACATAAGTTATCCTGGAATATCTTTTGTCTCCAGCACTATATGACGAACATTGCAGGGTAACTGCAAAGTTCAAAATACAAAGACGACCATATACCAAATTGTAATATTGTAGAAGAGGAAGAACTATGAGGGCTAAATGAAAAGTAGAAGCCTCCACTTCCATAATTTTAAATAGGGATATTTTAATAAATGAAACAAAATAGTTCTTAAAAATGCACTCTTGTTACCTGTATTTACTTTTCCACATAATCACTACCATTCACTACATACTTCTGCTAACAATGGACAGTGTCATGAAAGAGCTCCACGCTTTGTCTCTTCAGTCAGGTTCTGATAGTCCCTTCCATCTCTTTATCTGGGGCAAAAAGATGCCAGTTAAGATACCATGAACAGGTGGAAGAGTCTTTCTCTCTCTCTCTCTCATTTTTATTAAGAATTTTTATGTAAGTAAAAAGCAAATGTAAAGAAAAAATAGGAAGGAGGGAGGGAGGGAGGAAGGAAGGAAGGAAAGAGCAAGCAAAAAGCAAAACAGAATGAGAAAGAAAAATAAAGAAATAAAAAATAAGCAACTTCCAACCTTCTTTTCAAGTATCAAACAAACTCATTATCCCTCCTCCCTCTTGGTATTACAAAGATCCCTTCAGCCCCTTATTTAATCCTTTTTCAATAATCAAAACCATAAATCACTCTTTTCCATTTTCAGCAAAAAGTCATAAAAGGTCTCCAGTCTTTTATAAAAGTACTTGTCACTTTGTCCCTGACCAAACAGGTCAGTTTTGCCATTTCTGCCAATTCTGACATCTTCACAATCCATTCCTCCATTGTGGAAGCTTCAATATTCCTCCATTGCTGTGCATATACAGTAATAACCTTGCTGCAGTTACCATATATAAAACCAATCTTCCACGAGTCTTTTCTAATTGGCTATCCATAAGTCCCAATAAAAAGAGTTCTGGCTTTTTCTGAATATTAATCTTTTAATTTTTTTGTATCGTATGTATTTGTAACCAATATCTTCTGGCTTTTTCACAAGTCCAGCATTCATGGTAAATTGTCCCTTCATGTTTTTCACATTTGCAATATTTATTTGACATACAGGTAGTCCTTGACTTATAACCATTCGTTCAGTGACTGTTCAAAGTTACAGTGGCGCTGAATGAAGGGACTTACGACCCATGCCCGAAGCTACGGCTGTTGCAGTGCCCCCACAGTCATGTGGTCAAAATCTGGGTGCTTGGTAGCCCGCTGACATGACTGCAGGGCTGCTTCAACTCCCCCCACCCACCAATCTCCCCCCATTTGTCCCCGTTTGGCCTCCTGCCACCCTGCACTCTGCTGCCCCAACTGACCTTCACTGTTTTTTCCCGCTGCTGTCAAGGTGTGCCTGGCCTGGCTGCTGGACTGGGCTGGAGCTGGGTTTTGCAGTGGGGGGGGGGGAAGCCAAAAGCATCTGCAGAGCTGCGGTGTGCCAAAAAGCTCCTTGGCGGGGCTTGGCTTTTCACAGTAGATTGGGAAAACCTCCTGGAAGCTTTTGATGTTGGACAGCTTTTTAGAAAAAGTACGAAAGTTTCAAATTAATTAATTATTTATTCAACAAATTATCCCATGACAATCAAAGAAACTTTGAGCGGCTAACAATGTGTGTGTGTGTGTGCGTGCGTGCGTGCGTGTATACACACAGTACATGCACACATGTACATACACATACTGCTATAGACCCCTTTATATAGAAAGCAAGAATTAAAACAACCACACTCAGGTTAAAGCTGATCCCAATTACCATATAAAATATGGTAGCACTGCCCCAGACAGACCCAGTGCGTAACTTGGGGGTCCTCCTGGACTCACGACCCCTGCTCAAAGAGCAGGTGGCAGCCGTGGCCAGGAGGGCTTTTGCACAGCTTCGGGTTGTGCACTAGTTACGCCCTTTCCTGGATCGGGATGCCTTGCGAACGGTCACTCCTGCCCTCGTTATCTCCCAGATAGACTACTGCAACGCACTCTACATGGGGCTACCCTTGAAGAATATCCGGAAGCTGCAGCTGGTCCAGAATGCGGCCGCGCGGGCGGTTTTTGGGGCCCGAAGAAGGACCCATATAACACCTCTGCTCCGTGAGCTGCATTGGGTACCAGTTTGTTTCCGGGTCCAATTCAAGGTGTTGGTTATCACCTTTAAAGCCCTACATGGCATGGGGCCAGGCTACCTGAAGGACCGCCTCGCCCCCATGATCTCTACCCGTCCCGCCCGATCTCACAGAGAGGGCATGCTTCGGATCCCCGTGGTAAAAGAACTCCGATTAGCGGGGTCCAGAAGGCGGGCCTTCTCTGCTGTGGCCCCCGCCCTTTGGAACATCTTGCCCCCAGAGGTGAGACAGGCCCCTTCACTCCAGGGCTTTCGGAGGGATTTAAAGACATGGCTCTGCCATCTGGCCTGGGGCAGGGAGGGAAGAAATCAGAATTGGGATTGGCTGGCCCCTTAGTGGTATGCTGTGGCCCCAGCGGCCTCTTGGATTTCTTAGCTTTTTTATTTTTTAATGTTTGGTTTTATAACTTTTAACTGTATTCATGTTTTTTAGTATGTTGTAAGCCGCCCAGAGTCCCCCATTGTGGGGAGATGGGCGGGGACAAATCAAATAAATAAATAAATAAATAAATATTGAATATTAGAGACATCTCTAGCCAATTAAACTGATGCAAACTTATTATCAGCTTGTTTCTCCAGCAAGAGCAGTAACAGCTGTGTTTTGGAGGCTATTGCACAAGCCAGCATCCATGTTTGCATGAACCACACAAAAGTTGGACAACTGTGTGTCTGTGGCTTGAAGGCGGGAGATCAGATTATGAACAGAAATAAATTATTGCAGCAGAAGTCCAGGCCTGCTCAGGCCCAGGGAACTTGGATTCATAAATTCACCAATGGGATACCAATTTCTTGAATTATCCTCCATTCCAGTGTTCTCACGCTGCTATGAATGATTTTCAGATGCTTTGAAAAGGAAACCTCTGAGACGCTTCAGCCTTCCAAAGTCCATTTCCATCTGCCTATCCAAATCCAGGTAAAAAGCTTGTTCTTTGCCATTAAAAAGAAGGCAAGCCACACTATCAAACATGGATCTTCAGAATAGTTCCTTGCAAACAATGCTGAGAATATCTACAGATTTTCAGACATAGATAGAGCCCATCTAAAACTTTTATGAAATCAGAATGCTTACTGTGCCAACATCATCTGAACCATTTCTGTGTCCTTCTCTCCCTCCCTCCCTCCCTTCTAACACAAGTTGTTTTTAAGGATGAGTTCATTCACCTCATACTACAGTACTGGGATCCCATCACATTTTACAAAATCATTGTCATAACTGAAGCCTTCGTTTACTACAGACTTTTTAATTTGCTAGGAAGACAGAACATTTCTGGATGAAAAGTCTGTAATTCTTCCCTCCTTCCCTCGCTGGAGAAAAACAAAATAAACTGTAGCAGACTTAGCAAAATCTGTTTTAGGTAGAAGGAGATTTAGCACATATGTCATCTTTTGCTGTGGCTGTTTGCCTCACCAGCCAACAATTCTTCACCTCTTTGATCCAGTTTGCCAGTTACCAAATAAACTATGGTTCCATTTGTCCAAGTTTCTTGCTTGGCCTGAGTGTCTCTGCCCCCTGGCCCTGAGGAAGTGGGTATGATCTTGGCCAGTCTTGTGCAGCACAACAGTGTCGAACTGAGTACCATGGAAAACCCACAAAGCAGGAAAGATGCAGTGTAGTTGCCAGTTGTATCCACAAGCCAACCTGTAGATAACACCGAAGACTAGTTCATGTATTTGACTTGTTCACATAATTTTGTGAATCAAGGTCCATTGACAATAAGTTAGGTGGGTTTATACAATGTGGTATAAACTGTGGGGTACAAATGACAGCGGCTAGGATGTCTTTTTTTCTGAAACTAGCAAAGTGTATGAACCCAGCCAACAGCTGTTGAAGACACAGATTTCATTTTCACTACTCTTGCAAAAAAACCAACACTATCCTAAGCTATTAAGTGACACATCCATTCAAATTCAAAGGTATCGTAAGTTAGAGACACATCTATTCAACTGGCCCCGACCATGTTACCCTTTAGGGAGGCACTGAAGATGGATGTCCCCTTGGGTTTGGGGCCAGGATGTCTATGAGCTTGTCTTGTGAGGTGTGACATGGTGGGGCTCCTCAAAATGTATGTTTTCTTGGTGTGACTTTTGTGTCCTTTCATGGGTCTTATTCTGCTTTTATTGCTGTCCACCCATTAAGCTCTTAAATGAATGAATGAATGATCTCCCTGCAGAATCAAAACATTTCACACCTCCACTCCACCATTTCCACATTTCTTCACATTCACAAGGGGCAAACTCTCCCTGGAGATCAGGAGGGAACAGACCTTCCACTGCAGAGGCAGAGTTTTATCTTAAAGGGGAGCAGCTCTTCCACTGGAAAAAACAAGACAACCCAACAGCTGTTTATTCTCCTGCCCCATTTTTATCAGTCTCTACTTTTCTAGAAATTGAGGCCAAACTGCTCAGTAGAAGAGGCTCTGTGATGACATGTGTATGTGAAAAAACCCACCATCCTCAGCGGTGTCCATGTCTGTTTGTGTGGGCAGAATGGTGGACGCAGCATCGCGATGCAGACCCCAGTCCTGCTGAAATCTGCTTGTCCCAAGGGGCACAGCTTCCATCACAAGGTCTGTCCACCATCTTGCTGGTTTTGACCTCACCCCCGCCACAGCCTCTGCTGACTATTCTCATAGATTTGAAGGGGAAATAGTCTCGTTAGAACTACACATCCCAGCATCGCTCACCATGCGGGCTGTGCACAACCAAGAGCTTGCTATCCTCCTGCGAACTGGTGACCAGTACCAGTTCTCCAGTAAGTGTGATGTGTAACTCTCATTGTCTCGGCAGAGTTTCAGTGCCTTGGTGCAAACATTTAATGTAATTTCTGTTTTGAAAAAAGAACACAGGAAGGCACACAGCAAGCCTGGACAGAAGATTCAAGAGTTTATGAAGGCTGTGCAGGAAGACATACGAAACACTTGTCTTCTACAGTAATAAAAACTTTGATGGATGTTCTCCCAGACTGATGGGGCTGGTGGGGCAGGGGGGCAGCGAAGCAAAGCGGTGGTGCCCTCAGACACAGGTGGAGACAGCCAGGAGCAGCTTTGAAGCAGCTTTGCAAGCCAGGAAAAAGACTTGACTGCTTTAACAATTCCAAAATTGTTGGTGCTTCAGACAGGCTCCCTGTTATCCCAGAGGACCTCTTCTGAAGGAGTTGCATAGCTCCAGAAAACAGGAAATGACTTTGGAATGGAAGGACAAGAAAGAACCTTGTGTGTGTGTGTGTGTGTGTGTGTGTGTGTGTGTGTGTGTAATATCTAAAGATATATTTTCAAACCTATTTTCTCAGAATGGTTGTATGTACATCTAAACCAAAGTGCAGTAACACAGCAGGGCAAGAGCAGGCAACCTCCAGCATCAGAGACATGGATGGCCCCCAGGGACTTTTTGTGGCCCTCAGAATCCCCTCCAGACTTCCAGTGTGGTGGTGAAAATCAGAGATGGGATTCTGGCATATCTTGTCAAATACATTTTGCATAATTGAAAACAGAAACTTTTCATTCCCAGCTGCACAAATGGGGGACAAATAGGCCTGCCCATGCATATGGGTGTCCATACCCACTTTGCCTCATTGCTGTACCCACTCTAGTCCCTAGTGAATAAACCCACCATGTTTCTTCAATGATCCCGCTGTTAAACGAATAAGGAACTGAACAATGTGCAAAGTTGGAAAGGTACATGGGGAGAGTTCTGGTGAATTCAGGCTACCCAATATCCAGCCAACTGAGAAGATGCTGGATGGGACATCACTGAACCATGTCAACATTCAAGTGTTTGCCACCATAACACACTTTATTTATTAATCAAATTTATATAGTTGCCCATGTCACAAGAAGTGACTCTGGGTGGCATACAATTATCAACCTGGACATTTCAAATATTTCAAACATTGAAATTTGTACATTTCAAACCTGTTTAGTACAACAAACCAATAAAATATATTAAGCATCCATGCAAATGTTATTTATTCATATTTAATGAATCAATGTCTTAGAAGAGTTTGTTAGAAAGACCTGGTTATATCTATATCAACTTCTATTCCTCATCATGTGATCTTGTTACTCTCAGAGGACCATCAGGTAGTTTCTAGGGCCTTCCTTCATTTTTTACCTCACTTCTGGATATACACAATGTTTTAGAAACATATTATCTTCAGTTTTTGTATATTCTTCTGCCATATTATGCCATAATGAGTATTAGAGATGCATTTTATGAATGAAAGGTTAGCCAAACAGCACCTGCAACCTGCTCTGAATTAAATTTGAAAGTAATTTTGATTGTTTTTAAAGAAATGGAAAAAAAAAGCTAGTATTTCAGATTTTGGGGCAATTCTTTTGGGAAGGGTGCCTAAGCCATCATGTGAGATCTTATAATTGCCTCAATGTCCAAAAACGTTGTCAGCTCATTGTGTAAAAGTTACACTAACAAAAACATGGCCAAGTAAACTATTTCAGTTTAATTTTTTTTTACTCCTGATATTAGTTTTTTTCCAATTATGACTGTAAATCTTCAAATTGAAAAGAAAGAAGAACAGCAATCCCTTTAAATGGAGCATTTTCAAAAGATGAGAGATTCAAATGGAATAAGCAGATGGAAAGCATCTGTTGATACATTTTTAAATCAGCATTAATGGAAAGATATCCTCATCTGGGAATGTTGTTTTACAAAGAAAGCTTCAAGTTCAAAATTGCACTGAGATATTCTTCGTTTTCAGGATCGATTTTCAAGGCTCCCTCATAGGCTTTCAATGCTTCTTGTCTTTCCCCATTGAGCTGATGAATAAATCCAAGGATTCCCAAACCCTCAGCATCTATTTCACCTTTCTTGATTTTCTTTTCCATTAAATTCTTCAGCACGTATTTATTTTTATCTCTTTCAATAGACTCCATTTCAATCTTCAGCCCTGCAAAGTAATGTTTGATAGCTACCGATTGTGAGTTTCTGTTAAATTCTTGAAAGCGCCCATAATTAAAATGGAGCTGTTGCTGCTCTGTAGATGTTAGATTGCTCATGGCAAACACTTTTTGAAAGGTTTCATCTGCTTTTTGTAACTCTCCTTGTTCTGCATACATTTTAGCAAGGTCAATATAAGCATAGATAAACTTGGTTTTATGCTCCACCACTTTTTTGAAATGAAAAATGGAAAATCTGATCAACTCATCCATCTTTTCTTTGACTTGGTATTTGCCATTTTTCTTTGACTTGGTATCTACCATTTTTCTTTCATTTTTCATCACTAAATATTGTGTTCTATAGCAAATCCCAATCTGATGGTGCAAGAATCCAGAGTTTGGGGTCAAGCTTAATGCTTTCTTCAAATATTGCAGTGATGCCTCTACATCACCTTTCTTCCTGTAAAATTTGGCAGCATACCTTAACACGTAAGGAACATCAGGATATTTTCTAAGTGCTTCCTCAATGTACTTTTCTCCTTCCTCCACTTTATTTGTTTCTTGCAGCTTTACTGCAAGAAGGGGGACAACAAATACATCATCAGGATTCAATTTTCCTGCAATCCTCAGAGGTTCCAGTGATGACCCTTTCCCTGAACATTTTTTTGCATCATAATCTTCTAGACGGTATACCGTGATTGCATAGCCTGAGTTAAATTCTGGGTTTTCTGGATCTTTTTGCAGTGCCTTTTCAAAGTTCTCCTTTGCTTTTTCATAGTACTTTCCTCCAAATTTTAGGAGCGCCCAACCCTTTTCACAGCAGATCTGAGGGAGCTCCATTTTATAAGGAGACTCGCTTCCAAGTTGCTTGCAGATGGTCTCTATCTTCTTCACGTAGGCTTGGGATTCAGTAAGATTGTCCATGTGGTAGTGCACCCAGGCGTAGTTGCCCCACGTAACCAGGCTTTCCTTTTCTACTTCCCCAGGGTACTCTACGGGCACAGACTCTTCCGCTTTCTGTAAGTTTTCCAGTGCTTCGTCCTTTTTGTCATTCAGGAATTTCAGGTATGCGAGCAAGTTGTAATTTTGTACTTTGGATTTCCTTAAGAACCGGATCTGCTCAACAATTCTTTCTTCCAATTCATCAGGATCAATATCCTCCTTCTGCAACATCCATGTAAAATGGCATTCCAATTGTTGGAGAATCTCCTTTAAACCTTCCTGGGAGAGGAGACTGCAGAACAAAAGGAGAGAGAATGAGAGACATTTACAATTTGCAAAGAAAGACAGTATAGTTTTCTATGAACCTTTTTTTAATTTAATGTATAGAAGTTAATTAGTAATAATAGGCTAGTTATATGTATCTAGATTATATTCCTTTGTTATATTTTGCTGTTTAACCCAAGGACTACCTGTATATGAAGCCTTCTGCCTGCCCAATGTGTATGAAAACTTCTATGACTGTGGTACAACCAGTGTTCAGGAATTCATTACAAAATAGGGATGACGCTAGACCAGTGTTTCTTAAAGTGTCCCTCAAGACCCCCTTAGGGGTCCACCAAATCAAAATTATTTGCCAGATATTGAAGATATTTGCAAAAATTTAAAACAATGTCACTCTTCTCATTACTTTTTTTATTTTGTTAAAAGTATAGAGATGTGATCGTATGTGGGAAAGACCTTGGGTGACTGAGCCAAGAGACGCAGCCAACAGAACGGTCAGATAAGAGACAGCACAGTCCACAACTGGATAGTGGATGGGGAAAGAGATTCAGAAGAGACCCTTTCTAGTTTCTTAGGTTATAAAGGAGACGGGAGAATTATATTTTCAGACTTGCAAGATTCTGTCAACGTAACTTTATAATAAAGTAGAATTAGCTTATCTGGTTGTGATTCCTATCTGGTTTACCCAGCAAGGCTGACAATCGTTTTTTCATGAAAAATATTTTATTTATGTGAATATCTAATGGGTTTAACATTGTTATTTTTACATGATTCAATAAATATTCTACAAATGTGTCAATTTTAATTTTTCATACTGTAAATATCAATAAATATAACCCACACAAACAAAAGCTCCTTTGAAGTTCTCCATAATTTTTAAAAGTGGGAAGGGGTCCTGAAAGCAAAATGTTTAAGAAACACTATACCATACTATTATTCTAACCTTTCCCAAACTGGTGCCCTCTGACTGGTTGGCTTTCAACTTCCTGTGCTGGCTGGGAATTCTGGGAGATGAAGTTCAGCACATACAATACCTGGTTGGAAAAGGCTTGCTTATCCCATTTTTTGCTTAATATCTCCTATTTCTACTTAGGTTTGCCAATAAAATTATTCCAGAGGCAGTTTTGGAAAATAATTTGTAAAAAAAATCCCAGCTCAGCTCAGCTTACATAGGAATCTCCCTTCATGTTATCCTTACAGTAACCATCCTGTGAGGTTTGTTGGGCTTAGAGGGAATGACTGGCCCCAGCTGAAGGGGGACTTGAACCAGGATCTTATTTTACTTATTTATATATTCAATTTGTATGGCCACCCATCTCACATAAGTGACTCTAGGCAGCTTACAAGTTAAAAACCAATATGCAAACGTATAAAACCATCAAGGGTCTTCTCTATCTTAGGCCACTACTTTAAGCCTTCTACCTCCCACTGGCTCAAGAATGTTTCTGGTGAAAGAAATCTCTTAAACCATTAAATTAAATTAAATTAAATTAAATTTGACATTTAATTAACAATTGATGCAGTTCATGTGATTTCTGTCCTAACTTGTATTTAATCATTTGTTCCCTCAGTCACAATAAAATTAGTGCTAATGTTTTCAGGGCACTTAAGGCTTTAAGATGCCCCTGAGAAAGCCTCAAACTGAAGACTTCCATTTTATGGTGTGTGAAAAATCAATAGCAGGATTAAGTTGAACCAGCGGGATCAGAGATGGCTGTCTGTAAGTGAAGCTATAAAGCATTTCTTTCCTCTTTTCTCCCTGCGTATAAACCTGCACAGTTGTCCGCAGAAACTGAAACTGCCACTCATTTTGTCACTGCCCCTCCCTTTGCTGACATCCATGTAAACCTGCTTTTCAGTCTTGCCTGCATTAAAGATTTTAGCCAGATAGTCCCTCCACTCTAGCATTCCTCGCTTGCAATATTCAGGACACAAACATGCCCCGGGAAACCTTTTTTCCTACCATATCCCCATGATGTCACCTTCATGTCATTCCCAACCCATGAGGGAGATAGAGGGAGATGTCTTCTCACTCTGACTCTCTCCAGGGGCAGCTTCAAAATATGCAAAATATGTTCAGTTTTGTCACTCATCACCTTGAAAGGACACACAAGATCATACGGATGGATAACTATAATGGACAGAAGGAATGACATTGAGGGATAGGAGGCAGAGCTGTTACCAAGACAATGGTCAGGTAAAAGAAACCTGAGTCAGGAGCAGAACTGTAACCTGAGAAAGTGTCTTAGACGAGACCTACCCTAGAAGATAAAGGGAGGGAGGGGGAAGCACATTCAGATTTACAAGATTCTGTTAGTATTTTTTTTTTTTATCCATTCAATTGTGTCTGATTCTCGGAGACTGCCTGGACAAGTCCCTGTTTTCTTGGTAAGGTTTTTCAGAAGAGATTTGCCACTGCCTGCTTCCTAGGGCTGAGAGAGAGTGACTGGCCCAAGGTCTTTGAGCCTAGGCGGGACTAGAACTCACAGTCTTCCAGTTTCTAGCCTGATGTCTTAACCACTACACCAAACTGTATTACCGTTACTTTATAATGAAGGTAGCCTTAGCCTGCATCACTTAGGTTTCCTAGTCTAGTCTACCTTGAAGGGCTGACAATAACAAAGACAATTAGCAAGGGGGTAGTAACTGATAGAGGCGAATATGTGTAGTTCAGGGTTTTCAACTGGGTTGAAAAGATCCAGTAGCCCAAGAAGAAAAAGCAGGAGTCATCTACAACATACGGTATAAGGACTGTAACAAACAGTATGTAGGACAGACAGGCAGAAGACTAGCAGAACGCATCCAGGAGCATCAACTAGCAGTCAGAAGACATGATGAAAATTCCTTAATCTCACAACACATGGACAGACTCAACCATAGTTTTAACTGGGAAACTGTCAGCATTTTAGACCAAGCTAAATCCAAAAATGCAAGAGAATTCTTGGAAGCTTGGTATTTAGACAAGGCAGCAATTAACAGACACATAGAGATAAACAGCATCTACATACTATTCAAAAGAAACAAAAGACCAGAAGATCACCTCACCAGCAATCATCACCCAGGTAACCAAAGGTTACCACCAGGCACACAATCAAGCAGCAAACATATGCCAATCAAAGAACTACCAGAGGAGCAAAACAAAACCCCCCACCCTTACCAACACTGGCAGAGCATGCCACAGTATATAAATAAAGAGCAAACCCCATCCCATTCTAGCACTGAAGATGTTACCTAGCCGGGTAATGAAATGTTTGCAAGAAAAGAGCCAAGCTCAGAGAACCCCAAGGACTCCACAAGGGTAGCAACTTTCATACCACTTTAGTTTTTTGCCAACTCAAGGGCGGGGGGAGACATTTCAACATGACAGGGAGTAGGGGTATCCACAGGGTGTGAGCAAAAAAGTTGAGGTGGTGTGAGACTGAAGCTGCCATGACTAAAGATGGAGCAGGCACATAAGCAGAGGGGACAAAAGCCAGGAACCTCCTCTATGAGATCCTTTCCAGGAGGTAGTTAAGAAGGAAACAAGTCGTTAAGGAAACAAAGGAAAAAAACACCTGAACCAAGCAAAGGAACTTGGGCCTCAGCAGATGGAAATTGCCCCCCCCCACCATTAATAGCTACCAGACTTGTAAATTAACAAGGCAAGAGTAGCCGCCAGTCTTGTGAATCAACAAAGCAAGGACTTTTGTGGATAAAGGAGGCCCTGAAGTCCGCCCACTCCTTGAGTTGTCTTTGGATCCAGACTTGGCGACCTCTGTCCCTCTAGCTAGTGCCTGGCAGCCTAGTTGGGTAAGTGTGGATCCGTGTGTGTGAGAAAGAGCAAATGTACATTGTAACTGGTAAAGTTTTGCTGTTACTTTAAATTGACTGGGTCTCTGTGTATCCCAAAGAACCTGTTATGCCTCAATGTTCAGTTAGAAGTGATCTGTGTGCAGCACCTATCTGGAAAACCCAGGAAGAAAGCAAGTGGGAGCTTACAAGATCCCCATGCCTCAACAGCTCTGTGTGTGTGAGTGAGTGACCATAAGCCAAACCTGGAAGTGCCTGTAACAGTGGCCACAACAATATGATGGAAGCTTCACCCATCTTTGTTGCACATAAAGAAAGAGGTAGATCTTTGACTGCAGCTCAAGTGTTTTTTGTCCATACCTTGCAGACACCCCTTGCAGTGTGGAAAGGCCCTAAGTGGCAAGGAAGAAAATAGCATTTCTGAACTTCCCCAAGTTTTGAGAGTTGCCAACCCTGTTTACGATCCTGTCATCAGATTTATAAATGTCTTTT
The DNA here is from genome assembly GCF_059951505.1 of Python bivittatus. NCBI lineage: Eukaryota > Metazoa > Chordata > Lepidosauria > Squamata > Pythonidae > Python > Python bivittatus. The sequence goes on from NW_028277108.1 coordinate 4,002,415, forward strand.
GGCTTAATGTTTGCCAGCTTCTTTTGTTTTTCTCTCTAAAGATTGCAGTTTCTTTGCTCCCTCCAGTTTTTATCATTAAGGGTTAAGTAGTTTAATGAGCTGAAAAGTGACTACCAACACACTGAACAAATGAGCCCAATGTGTTGGATGAATCTTGCCTGCATCTTTTAGCTTCTGATTCAGTGCCTCATATAAATGTAGAAAACTGGTTTTATTAATAAATCCTGATTCAGTTAAATATGGGTAAGCATGTCATGCAAATACAGATTTTCTTTCCACAAAAAGTAAATATGGTTGCGCTAGCCGTAAGTAATAGAGCATTATATCTTTTATTTAATCTATTTGGAGATCTAATCTAACAACATTTCCCTAATAACTATTCAAATATTCCCTCCCTGGGGTTGCAGAAGCTATTATTTATATTAGAAAGAACAGAGTTAACTGTGTATGCAAACTATCTACTATTTGGCTCTGAGACTTAATGATACTAATTTAATCTGACTCAGTGAAATAAAATGCAGTTGATTTATACTCTGGACAACTGTTTTAAGTTCCCTGCAGTATTAACAGATTTATAGAACAGAAAGTGTATTTCTTTCAAGGAAACTCCTAACCCTGTAATAAGAAGCTGAAGCTTTGCATGATGAAAAACAAATTTTCTAATGCTAAACATTTTATAAATAATATAATCAATAAGGATATACTCACCTCATGTTGCCTGATCAACAGTTTTTAAGAAAGCTTGCTTTCCCTCCGAATAATGGAGTTTTCTTCCCGATGATCTGCTCTGAAATGCTGCATTCATTTGCAGCTACCCACTTTTATCTTGTCACAAATGGAAAAAGAATCCTAAGGCTTCCTGCCCCTAGAAAACGAAACTGAAAGTCACTTGATTAATCCATCCAGATCAGTTTCCTTTTCTTCTGGTCTTGCTGTGTGGTTTCAGTGAGTACATTATAGAAGAATCTTTGCTGTAAACAAATTCTGTATCTCATTTGTTGTTAAACAGAAATGCTAATTTGATGAGTGGGTTCTCTTGTTTTTGAAAGGCATGACCTGCTTTCTCTGTGTTTATTGTGTTGAAACACGAACTGTTGAAAGCTTCATTTATACAGGCTTTGTATTCTTTTCCATCTCAAAGCAATAAATGAATTACTTATCTTGCTAAGCCCAAACCAAAATATGTATGAGCCCAGTTTTGTGGCTCGTAACCACGGTTTATAACTTGGTAAATTTGTTGTATGGACCCGTTTGTCATTTAAAATGCCACAGTTACACTACAAATTAGTGGGCTGTGGAAGCTGAAGGCAATCTTTGGTGAAACGTACATTAAAACAATCGTGGGGTCCTCAACAGGGGGCTCCCTTGGTTCACATCTGTTGTATGCATTTTTAAAAGATTCTTAAATTTTTTTTAAAAATGAACATTTGGTATTCCACAAAGTTTTAAGTGTCAGCCTCCAGCATTAGTATTTTTAGTTCCATTGATTCCTGAGTGGGAAGAATAAAAATGTTGGGGGACGTATTCCCAATTGTCCCAAAAAAGGTCCATAGTAAATCAGAGGTGGTAGTTTACTTATAGGTTAAAAAAAGAGTATCATTGACTAGTTTGCTTAATGCTTTTGTTTAATAATAGGAAGACTATCTTGTAAATTTTATCAGCAAGTTTTGCGATTTTACAGTTTTATAAATAGTATTTTTATTGTGGCTGTAAACGCATCATGATCTATACTGATTTTACTGTAACTTTGTCTAATTTTAAGTGCTTTTGTGTAATTTTAACTGCTATTTGGTTTTTAAAGTTTTATTTTTAAATTGTGTTTGGATTATAACCTGGTGGATATCACGTTAGAAATGAAGTTTTTGGTTTGTATTGAATGGATGAGATGTATGTCTTGTCTAGTGGTGGGTGTGTATGTCAGAGTGTACTATGGGCCGTGGGCTGAAAATGGCAAAGTGTTAGATGAGGACCCCATTTTGTAAGTATAAGGTGGTGCTGCTGGGCCAGTAAACAGAGCCTGTTATAAAAGGATGGGAGAAAGCAACTCAGGATTTAAACCTCTTTGCAGAAGCTGTTCTTCACTGTAACTAAGGCTGTTTGTATCTGCAGAAAAAGAATTTTATCCATAGGGCAAATGTGAGGGGGAAGGGGGTGCAAAAAAAGTCAAGATGGTGGCTGGGACTGCATGATTGAAGCCCCATCTCTTTCACACATGGGGCACACTTTAAAAAGGGGCAGGGCTTCAATCACATGGACGTGGCTGCCATCTTGACTCTTTGAACCTCCCACCCCAGTTATCTACTCAAGTCAAATTCTTGCTTTCCTATGAGAGTACTGAGTTCAGGAGAAAGAATTATGCCCGGGGTTGAGGGCAATTCCTGACAAATGTTTCTCTGAGCATCATGAGTTGTACATTGCGATCTCCAGCTTTGTACTTTGCATTTAAGTTCCTGAAGGAAGTTTCTATTCTTTTAGTCTTACTGGTTTGCCTTCTGGCGGAGGAGTTTTGTACGATGTACTATATCCAGCAGGGCAAACATTTTGTGACTTCTGCTCCCCTTTTATCTGATCTCACATACTCAGGGTTGATTTTGAAAAGCAAACATAATGATTTTAAATGTAATTCATACTAAATGGAAATGGATAGTAACTCTTTATTACATATATGTGAGATTTGCCCCGTTCGACAGAGAAACTCTCGTGACACGTGTGGTTCACAAAGAAGGTTTACTCATGCGTAACGTAGTAGTCACAAGCAAAGCCAGGACTGGCTTGGTACAATTGCATCACTTGTTATATTCCCCCCTTCCCGCGCTTTTTCCCGCCTCGTGATCGCGTTGCGGCTGTGGGCTATTAGGCCCCCCAATGTCCCCCCTGATCGTTCATGATGGCAGGGTCGGTCAGAGTCCATTGTCCTTGATTGCCAGTCCCCCTCCGGCTGGGTTGGTCCCTCCCTGCTACGTGCAGACCCGTGGGTTCTGTGCTGCGTTGCGATCTTGTTTCGCTGCCCTGCGGCCCCGTTCCTTGCTTGCTCGCGCCGTTATCAGTTCATAGTTAAAAACTTCCACTGCGGTTTTCCTGTTTAGCTGGCCGCAGGTGGCTCGTTAATTAGCGGCGCTTTCGGTTCCTCTTTTCCCCGCTAGCTACCGCCGGTGGATTCCGCGTGGTCTGGTTGCGAGCTTCCCTGCAACCCCGTGCTTCCCTGAAGCCTCGTGCTGACCGAACCTGACATGCCGCCCCCCTGACGACAACTCCCCCCCCTCGGTCCTATTTCGGCTTCCTGGGGTATTTACTGTAAAAGTCCCGCACTAGGTCCGGCGCCCTTATGTGGGTTTTACTCACCCATTCGCTGTGGGACTTGGGGAAATGTTTCCATTGCACTAGGAGCTGGGTCTGCCCCTTGTGCCTCCGGGCGTCCAGTATCCGGTTGATTTCGAAATGCTGCTCCCCCCCGACCATGATGGGTGGTGGTACTCCCTCCGCCTTGTGCCAGGCGTTCCCCGGCTGGTGCAACTTTAGCAGGCTGCAATGGAACACCGGGTGGATCTTCCCGAGGCTTTTCGGGAGCGTCAGCCTGACGGTCACCGGATTGATGACCTCCGAAATGGGGAACGGCCCCACAAACCTCGGGCTGAGTTTTTTCGATGCCTGGTGCGTCTTTAGGTTTTTGGTTGACAGATACACCTGGTCCCCCACTTTCCACTTTTCCTCGGGGAGCCTCTTGCGGTCCGCGTGCTTCTTGTAGTCGGCTTTGGCTCTTTGCAATGCCGCGTGCGCCGCTCGCCGGGTCTCGTCGATTTGGGCGAACCAGGCGTCCAGGGAGTTGATCTGGGATTCCGGCTGAGGCAGCTCCGGCATGGGGACGAAATCTCTCCCGGTGGCTACTTTGAACGGAGAGAACCCGGTGCTCTTGTGGACGGCGTTGTTGTATGCCACCTCCGCGAATGGTAGTAGCTCCGCCCAATCGTCCTGTTGGTGCCCCACGTAGCAGCGCAGGTACTGTTCGAGCCCCCCGTTCAGGCGTTCCGTGGCTCCGTCCGTCTGCGGGTGCGCCGCGGAGGATAGGGCTTGTTTCGTCCCCACCCGCTTCAGGAACTCCCGCCAGAACCGCGCGATGAAGTTGCCGCCCCGATCGCTGACGATACGTCGAGGTGCGCCGTGGAGTCGGTAGACATGTTGCACGAACAGTCTCGCCAGCCCCTCGGCCGTGGGGACTCGCCGGCACGCTACAAAGTGCGCTTGTTTGGAGAATAAGTCCGTGACCACCCAAATGGCGGTCTTCCCCTTACTCTCCGGGAGCTCCACTATGAAGTCCATGGCGACCTCTTGCCAAGGGCCGTCGGGTTCCGCTACCGGCTGGAGTAGGCCTCTAGGTTTGCCTTTGGCTCCTTTCGCTGTTGCGCACACCGGGCAACCCCCGAGTACGCCTCCACGTCCTTCCGGAGCGTGGGCCACCAAAACTGCCGCCGGATTAAGTGGAGTGTCTTTACGAAGCCGTAATGCCCCGCGCTCCGGCTGTCGTGGGCTCTCTCCATGACCTCCCGTCGGCAACCCTCGGGCACGTACAGCTTTCCTTCGTGCCACCACAACCCCTCTTGGCCGGTTAGCGTCTCTCGGTTCTGCTTGAGCCAATCGTCCCGCTCCGCCGCCTCCGCGAACCCTTGCCTTACTTCAGACGCCGCGTCCCGTCGCTCCCCCTTGGTCTGGCTTCGGGTCACCGCCTTTGCAGCCAGCCTGCTGGTGGGGATGACGGAGTCCACGATCTCCTCCCGTAGGCTGGCGTGTTGGGGCATGCGAGACAGTCCATCCGCTAAGAAGTTGCGCTTCCCGGGGATGTGTTTCAGTGTGAACCTGAACCTCCCGAAGTATTGGGACCACCGTGCCTGTTTGGGGGATAGCTTACGCGGGGTCTTCAGGGCCTCGAGGTTCTTATGGTCCGTCCACACCTCGAACGGTTCAGTTGCCCCCTCCAGTAGATGCCTCCACGTGGCCAGCGCCCACTTGACCGCGTACGCCTCTTTCTCCCACACCATCCACCTCCTCTCCGTCTCGGTGAATTTGCGGGAGGCGTAGGCGCACGGGTGGATGGCCCTCCGGGCTGGGTTGGAGCAGGACTGCTCCCGTTGCCACGTCTGATGCATCCACTTGGATTATAAACCGCCGGTCTGGGTCGGGGTGGCGCAGGATCGGCTCCGCGGTGAACCGCTGTTTTAGTTCCTCAAACGCCCCCTGGCATTCTGCAGTCCACGCGAGTGCCATGCTGGGCTTGTGGGGTTTCCCAGTGCCCTTGGTTTTTAGCAGGTCGGTTAGGGGAAGGGCGATTTGGGCGAAGTTCGGGATGAACTGACGATAGAAGTTCGCAAACCCTAGGAAGCTTTGGAGTTGCCTCCGGGTTCGCGGCGCTTCCCAGCCCAGGACATCCCTTACTTTCGCCGGGTCCATCTCAATTCCCCGGCTGGATATTCGGTAGCCGAGGTAGTCTAGTTGCTCTCGATGGAACTCGCATTTCGAGAGCTTTGCGTACAGCTGTGCCTTCAGCAGTCTCTGGAGCACCGTGCGCACCAGGCTCACGTGCTCCGCCAGGGTCTCGGTGTAGATGAGGATGTCGTCCAGGTAGACCAGGACGCCCCGGTAGAGTAGGTCGTGCAGCACCTCATTTATTAGCTGCATAAATACCCCCGGGGCCCCTTTTAATCCGAACGGCATCACGGAAAACTGGTAGCTTCCGAGCGGGGTGTTGAACGCCGTCTTCCACTCATCTTTTGCGCGGATCCTAACTCTGAAGTAGGCTTCGCGCAAGTCCAGTTTTGTGAACACCCGCCCCTTCGACAGATGCGACATCAAGTCCTTCATCAGGGGAGGGGGTATTTGTACTCCGTGCTGATTGCGTTCAGCCCCCGGTAGTCTACGCACATACGGAGCGAGCCGTCCTTCTTCTCCCGGAATAACACCGGGGCCGCTAATGGTGACTTCGCGGGTTGGATGAATCCCCGCGCTAGGTTCTTGTCTATGAACTCGCGCAGGGCCCCCATCTCCCTCCTCGACAGGGAGTACATTTTCGGCTTAGGCAGGGTCGCTCCTGGCTCTAGCTCGATGGCGCAATCACTGGGCCGGTGTGGTGGGAGCTGGTCGGACTCCTTCTCCCCGAACGCTGCCGCCAGGTCTCGATACTGCCTCGGGATTCCGCCGCCCGTCAGGGGTTCCCCGGGTCCGGCCCCTCGCTTTGCGGTCGCCTCGCCAGTCGCCGCTGCCTCCCCTCGCCTCGGGATCGTGGCGGGTCTCCGGGGTCCCGGCGCTGCTGCTGCTGCTGTTGCCGCCCGGGTCTCGGGCCCCATCTGCTCTCGCCCCGTCTCCCGGTGTCCCGGACCCTCCACTTGTCCGCCGGTGGTTGCAGCTGCCTCCGTCTCCACGGCTCGGTCCCCTCTGCTCTCGCCCCTCGCCGGTCTGTCGACCCCGAACCGCACTGCCTCCGCCGTCCAGTCGACTCGTGGGTTCCGCCGCCGCAGCCACGCCAAGCCGAGTACCACCGCGTAGTCGGCCACCGGGACCACCACGAACCTCAGTTCTTCCCGGTGACTCCCGATCGTCATCTGGACCGGCTCGGTGTAATACTGAGCTGGGCCCCCCCCTGCCAGCGTGCCATCTAACTGGCTGAATGAAATGGGCTCCCGGAGGCGCCTCAGCTGTAGCCCGAGCCCCGAGACTACCGCTGGGTGCATCAAGCAGTGGGTGCAGCCCGAGTCCAGTAGCGCCCGTAGCTGCGCCTCCCCTCCGGATCTCACCCCCCGGACGTGTATCCTCACCCGGAACGGTGGGCAGTCCTCGTCTCCTATTGGGTCCGCGCGCCTCGACTCCCCTGCTCGCACTGGGACGCCGTTCAGTGCGAGCGCGCCTCGTTTCCTGCCGGCTCCGAGTCCTCTCCGGAGGATGCTGTCTCCGGGGTCGACCACCCCCCGCGTCCTTTCTCGGTCACCGCCGCCACTGCCCCCTTCCGCGGTCGGTCACCGGTCCTTTTCCCATTCGCACGCGGGGTTTTGACTTCGGGCCGTGGTGGGGCGCCTTCCCGCTCCGTCGGGCACTGCGCTGCTCGGTGGCCTCTGCCTCCGCATCGGAAGCACAGATTCGGGGCTCTGGTCGCCTCTCGCCTCCCGGTGGACTGCCGTCGACCGCTCCGTCTCTCCTCGGGGTCCTCTCCCTCGGCCGGTCCCTCGTCTGGTCCCGTCGTCTTGTGCTCTGTTGGATCTGCCGCCACGCCGATTCCGCCGTTCCGGCCAGCCAGATCCAATCCTTCACTGTGGACGGGTCGTCCCGCCCCAGTGCCCGTTCCAGGATCTCTGGGTTGAGTCCCCTCTTAAAATACTTCACCTTCAGGGACTCCGGCCAGTCCGCGAGCTTCTCGGCCAACCTCCGGAACTCCAGGGCATATTCCGATACCGATTTGCCCCGCTGTCTGAACTGTAGGATGTCGTCCTCCGCCCGCTTGGCGCTCAATGTGTCCTCGAATCTGTCCCGGAGCGCCTGCATGAAGTCCGGGAAACTCCGTAGTTCCGCCGCGTTGGCATCGTACAGCCCGATCACCCAGCTGGCTGCTTGGCCATCTAGCAGCTCGGCCACGTAGGATACCCTGTCCTCGTCTCTAGCGAATAGGTGACCACCCCTCTGCATGAACCCCCTGACGTGCGTCAGAAAGTGCGGTAGCTGTTCGGGGTCCCCTGAGAACTTCCCAGTGATACCTCGAAGTCTCAGGGCGTCTGCCGCCCGTTGGTCCTCCGACCGGGGCGCCGTGGGTGGTGCCGGCGGGGGTGTCGGACGGCCCCCCCTGTCGCTCGCCTCCTCGTTCACCGCCGGTGGCCCCACTCTCTGTAGTAGGGTCTGGAGCATCGCCTCCACGGCGTCTAGGCGTCGCTCGACTCTCTCCTCTAGTCGGGCGAATTCCTCGCTCCACTCACGGTTCCGGAACCCCGAACCCCGGGTCATCGTAACGCCTGAATCGTCTGGTCCTTGGTTCACGCCCATCGACCACCGCTCGGATGGAGTGCGCCCGGCCCTGGCCGCTGCCCCGTCGCTCCCGGGCGGCTCCGACCGCCCTTCCGCGAGCCTGGATCCCTCGCGCTCCAGCTGACCCACGGATTCCTCGTCGCTGGTCATGCCTGTATTGAGAAAGAAAACGCTCCTCGGTGGTACCGGGTAGCGCTGACGGTGAGTCCTGGCTTTATGTGAGATTTGCCCCGTTCGACAGAGAAACTCTCGTGACACGTGTGGTTCACAAAGAAGGTTTACTCATGCGTAACGTAGTAGTCACAAGCAAAGCCAGGACTGGCTTGGTACAATTGCATCACTTGTTATATTCCCCCTTCCCGCGCTTTTTCCCGCCTCGTGATCGCGTTGCGGCTGTGGGCTATTAGGCCCCCCAATGTCCCCCTGATCGTTCATGATGGCAGGGTCGGTCAGAGTCCATTGTCCTTGATTGCCAGTCCCCCTCCGGCTGGGTTGGTCCCTCCCTGCTACGTGCAGACCCGCGGGTTCTGTGCTGCGTTGCGATCTTGTTTCGCTGCCCTGCGGCCCCGTTCCTTGCTTGCTCGCGCCGTTATCAGTTCATAGTTAAAAACTTCCGCTGCGGTTTTCCTGTTTAGCTGGCCGCAGGTGGCTCGTTAATTAGCGGCGCTTTCGGTTCCTCTTTTCCCCGCTAGCTACCGCCGGTGGATTCCGCGTGGTCTGGTTGCGAGCTTCCCTGCAACCCCGTGCTTCCCTGAAGCCTCGTGCTGACCGAACCTGACACTATATCCAGCAGGGCAAACATTTTGTGACTTCTGCTCCCCTTTTATCTGATCTCACATACTCAGGGTTGATTTTGAAAAGCAAACATAATGATTTTAAATGTAATTCATACTAAATGGAAATGGATAGTTACTCTTTATTACATTCAGTGACAAGAAAAAATGTAGTAAATGAAATAGTAAAACAATAATAGCAAAAGCCAGCAATAAAGCACAAAACAGGTCAACAGTAAACAACTGAATGAAGGTGAACAAATTAACCCATGATAGGTCCTACAGGCAAGAAAGCAAAATACAGAAACATTGAAGGACATTTTGTCATTCTGTTTGGACAATAAGTAGTGCAGATAAAATGGGTTTGAGTGGCCTTGACTAAAAGGAGAATTATACAGTGTGCATCAATGCTATTATATAACAGTACAATATATATAGAAAATTACCTATTGATTCAGTGCATCTCAGTCTTCATGGGGAAAGCCATGTGACATATAGCATTATTTTTACATTTCCTTTCCAATACAGCCACGAATAACATACTGAAATGAACTAGTATAAGGTTCTTCTAAATTTTGGCATCAGTTGATTGAAGTATACCTTGCTACTGTAGAATTGGCTTCCTAAAAATAATCTCTTGGGAGACAGAAATCCTTAATCTGTCTCACTGTTCAGCGTACCTGATCAAAACCATTGCGAAGAGTTTATATTTTGGGATCTTTTTATTATTTTATTTTATTATTCTTAATAAGTGGTTTACAACTGCCCATGTTGGCTTATAGCATTAGAAAGCTGCAGTTTGCTCTTCTCTGAATTTATTTGGTTGCCCCTGGATTGGAGGAAAATTCATAATGGGAGAGAGTAAATCAGGAGGACTCCAGGGCTGATGCACAGTTCATACCCTGGGGTCCTGGGAGCTGTCTCATGGGACAGTGCAAAGCCAGTTCTTGTGCCAGATTTGCTTGAGATCCAGTAATTATGCCTGGCCTTGCAGAGACAGGGTTTCCAAGGTCTCTGGCCCACAGAGATAGAGGCTTGGAGAAGTTCAGAGTTTTAAGCCGGGGGTCCCCAAGAGTCTAAAATGTCCTGCTAAAGGAGTTCTACTTTCTTGTCCTTTTGGGGAGCTGCAGATAAAAGGAATGTGCCCATAGTTTTGCTCAATTCCTCATTAGAGTCCTTTAGCCTTGGTACTACAGAATCCTGGTAGTGCCTCCCAGCTTCTGTTTCCCAAGCCTTGAATGCCAGCTACTGGGCAAAACTACCCTCCTTTTCCTTTTTACTCATGCGTAGGGCTCACAAATGAACTATTTTCCCCATACCCCACTTCTTGGAATGTACAACCCTGGATGTCAGGGGTCCCAAGAGACCTTATTCCATTTTTTTAGATATTTGCAAAGAGACAACCCATGAAGTCAGCAGGGGTTCCTTTCTCTGGAGTGCCCTCTTTGTTTCCCATTTTAAAATCTTGCAGGCACACCCAGGGAGAAAGTTGGGAAAACAGAGGTGACCAGGAGGTGCCCTTGCATTCTAAGTGACCTAAAAATGAGAATTTTGGGGTTACTTAAGGATAATTGCACCCCAAAGTTCAAACAGAGAGACAAATAGACACATATGCATGCACATGCACATGCACACACATCCTTAGCTATACAGTGTTTTATCCTTTTCCTGAGTCAAACTCAACCGGGGGATTATTCTGAGTTCTAACCTAACCCCTGTAATTTTTCTGATCTGCTTTCTTGCTTGACAAAAAACTGCTAGCAATTCTAGCGGTTACAGTACTTATCTAAAATAGAATTGTCTGATTTATTGTCAGCAATTATTACACTGAAGGCAGCTTTAAATGTTAGGAAACTGGTATCCAACTTTTCTCAATGGGGTAAACACATAATTGTTGAAGGGCATAGCTCAGCATTAGAAATAGGAAATGGGACTGAGGTCTAAAAACAATTTTTCAAATGCTCTCCAATGTGACATACCTGAAAAGTTGTAACTGTCTCCACATCTGGCAATAGATAGCTTCCACGGAAACAGAATTAGTGTAACTAAGAGCCAGTACAGTGATGGGGAACCTATGACACACGTGTCAAAGATGACATGCCACGTTTTGGGCGACACACCAGCATACACCAACACCCGACAACTATTATCTCTGAGTTACCAAAGAAACTGAATTTGTTTTATTCGTATTTCATTTTTGTAATTATTTGATGTTTCTTTACATAATACATAACACCACACATGATTGGACTGTATTTTTTTTAAATAAATGAATATGTAAAGAATTGTTTCTCTTTTGTTTGGGAGGAGGGGGTGACACACCAGCAGAGTCAAGTTAGACATTTCTGAATTTTTGACATGCCGAGCCCAAAAGGTTCGCCATTTTGGGAACATATGCTTAACAGTTAATCTGCAATATTATACAAGGGAAGCAAATGCAGAGTTCATCTACTCTGCCAGAAACAACTTTCATGAAATTCCTCTGTGAAGAAGAACTGAAGCAAGGTCACTCTTGGTAAGAAATTCCAACTTCTCTATGAAAGCCCGGAAGACCCACACCAGCCTTCTCTATGAAATGTTGGGGAGTTTGAATTGCCCTTCACAGCTGGTTTCTGAGGGGAGTTCTTCTGAGGCTTCCTTAATGGCCTTGAGTGAGGAGTCACATTTAATTTAGGCTTTGCAAGTGGAAGTGGTTGTAGATACCGTGTTGAAAATATTCTCTGATGAAAAGTTTTCAAGCCACTCAGGAAATCTTGCATGCATAACATTTCTGGAATTACAGGCCACTGAAAGGAAAGCAAAAGCTTAGTTTTGAAATATCTGCTCTGTAACTTCTCAAAATGAGATATAGGTCACTGGAGGTTCTGCCCTACAGAATCTGACTTAGAAGAAAAGATTTCACCTGCTGTTCCAACAGCCAGAATTCAGATGGCCCTAGACAATTATAAGCATAACCTATTTAGGATGCAAAACTCAACTCACAGAGAATTCGGGAGCTTTAACATATTCTGTTTTGAATTCCTTAGCAATAAGGTTCCATTCTGTGGTATTCGTTCGGGACATACTTTCTGCCCTTGGTTTGTTAGAAGTAACTGTGAGGAAAATATATCTCTGCATGAAAGAAGCAGTTTTTTAGAGCCCTCAGGTGAACGGGATCGCCTTAATAAAATTGAAACATAAAGGAATGCTCAGGATCCTTGAAGCTGGTGTGAACTAGGCTGATTGTAAACCCCTTATCCCAAACATCCCAAGAGCAACGTAAGGGAGGAAGCCTTCTTCCTGGCAGTTGGCACCCTGAACCAATTTGTTTCTTCCTCTCTGACACTATGGCTTTCCTTATAGATAGCATACAAGAACAGGGACGGAGAGTAACTTGAGAAGCATTGCTCATTTAGGTATGCCTGCATCATCATATGAATATGTATGCATATGCGTTCTTTTCCCTTCCCCTTTCTTGTAGAACTGTAGAAATATCAGGGCATCCATTTTGCCTACAGGGGAGTGTCTCCCACTAACCTTTGGTGGGGTCGCCCTCCGATACGTACTGCCTAATAAACACTGCAGTGAAGCCCTGATTATTTTGCCTTGCGTCTTGCGTTTTGATGCCACATAACCTCCAGCACACCCTTGAGCTCATCCAGCTCTCCAGACATAAAAGTGAACCCCTGATATATACAGATTACTATTTTTGCCATAGACAGAGTATAACCTATGACAGATTCAAGCACAAGATCTATAGAGGGAGCAGTGACTTCTGAACATTTGTATCTTCTGGTCCTTTGATTTCCTGGGCACACTTTATACATGAAGACTTCCTGGTATACTGAAACTTACTCTCCTGTGGATGAAGACCCACAGACTATTGATAAAACATCTTTGTGGCTGTCACTGAGTTGGAGGAATCCAGAGTGACAGGAACAGCTACCTGGATGGAATCAGCATCAGTGATCAGAGATGGCGAGCTGCCTAGCAGCAAGTCACAGTCCAAAGCTGCAATTCTAATAGTTAAATTTGGGCCCACAATACAAATTCATAGAGTCACATTTTTTTTTCCTTAGGTAGCTTGGAGAGTCTTGTATTCCCAATTTGTCACTCTTAAGCTGTCCCTTGATCTTTCCTTGTTATTTTCAACAGTACAATGCATACACCAAGAGCTCAGATGATTTAACATCCAACCAGGGTGAAAGCCATCAGCAATAAATCAGGACAGCCAAATCAGTGGTAGCAATTAGACCCCAACAACATACAGCTATAAAAGCAGAGGTCAAAAGGTATAAATTCCGAGAAAAGGGGCATATTAACAAGAAAAAGTCTAAACTCTCTACAGCAACTCATAAAAATAGCTGGTTCTTCTCCATCTTTGTCCTCCTTCCAAATTCATAGTCTTTGTTCTTTCAGCCGATATCTACTAAATCATTAACTTGGTAATTTCAGATATGGTCTTCTGTCTGACTAGACATACTTAATGTTGCACTGTAAAAAGCCTTGCTTTCAGAGTTTAGAGCACTAATATTCATTGCTCACATGGGCAGGAGACACAGTTCCCTTGACATCACGGAAGAAATCTACATGGCCACTAGGAGTCGAAAATGACTTGATGGCACATAATAAAGGGAAGACAATCCTTTTTCTTTTTGCAGAGGGGAACTAGGCACAAGAAGCAAGGCAAAACTGTTTTATTTCCACCACAAGGTGGCAATGAAATACAAGTATTAACACACATTTTTGTTCCTTGATGCTTTTGATCTGCATTCTCAACAAGAAACTGCCTGTCCAGACTTGATTGGGATGTGCTTGCTGTTATACACAAGAACCACATTGAGAATAAACATGCTATTAAACAATTTAAATCATTTTTAAAAGCCAGGTGTTCTAGTCAGTTCATTAGCAGGTCCTATTTGGACAGCAGAGATACACAACTTAAATGCTCCCATATTGCTGAGTTGTTAAGTTCAGTCCTGGGCATATGTAGAGTTGCAGGCTAAAATAAAAATGATTTTGATCTTTCTTATGCAAAGACTTGTCTTTCAAGCAGGACAAGAATTGGGCTGCTTTTGCAACTAATATGACATCTCCAGAAAACCAGAATGGTGCCGGATAGCATGTTGTTGCCTCCTTCCTGGAGCTGATAGAGTGACTGGCCCAAATGCATCCACAGCTGGCTTTGTGGGTGCATTTTATTAAAAAGTTTTAAAAAGATTAAAAAGTAACAAAAGCTAATACAAAGTATAGGAAGAAAAGAAATCTGCAGAGCAGCGAGGCTGCAGCCCTCTTTCAGCCTCCTAAAGTCAATGGGGCTCGCTCGCTGAAAGCGCTTTTGCGCGTCTTCTACGAACCGCCGGGCGGACAGCGGCAGTGCTGCGTAAAGCGCAAGCGAGGAGGCGATGCGCGCAGAGGCGGTAGGCAAACGACCCTTGTCCGCTTGCAGCTGCCGGTGCCATCGCAGGCGGCTCCCTTCCCGCCCCCTCCGGTCTCTGTTAGGCGGGAGGGGGAAACAAAAAGGGGAGGGGCGATGCTTTCTTCCTGGGAGCGCTGATTGGTCAGGACGCATAGCCTGAGGGGCTCGGGTTGGCTGCGCTGCAGTGACGGGGTGGAACGCTAAAGCACCAGGAGTCGGCTCGGGCGAGGCTTGCCCTTCTCTGCCGTCGCCGCCGCTGCTGCTGCTGCTGCTGCTGCTGCTGCTGCTCGGTGAGTTTCTCGCTCGCGCCGTTTCCTCGCCTTGCCCGGGTCGGGAAGGGTGGAGGGATACTGCAGGCCTCTTGCTTAAGTCAGGGCTGGGAGGGGTCCCCGGGGTGACTCTTCCATTCGGCTGGGGATTCTGGGAGTTGTAGTGGAACATACTGGCATCGGGAAGAGGGTTTTTCAAGGCTGCAGGTCCCCGCCGCGTGGCGTGAAGATAAGCCCTAATCAGATCAGGATGGCGTATTTTCGGGATCCGACTTTAGTCCAGTGATGCTTCCCAGGAAAGTGGGATGTGGGACGGATGGTTCGGAGAAGTGCCTTTTCGATCAGCTGGTTATAGGCTGATGGCTCTTAAAATGCCCTTAACTGCCTCCTTTGGAGAGGGTAAAATGGTAGCCTAACTGAGGTGAAGCGAGTCCACTTTCTACTCCGCAGGTACAAAAATGAGCATTACAACCCAGAAGGATGTTTGTGCTGACTAAAAGCTAATAAACTGAATGTGGCATGAGCTTCGTGGGCTAGGATCCACGGCATTAGATGTATATCCGTTGTGGTTTAGAAAATTGCCAAAGAGAATGTTGAAATTATGCACAGAGATCCTTCTCCTTTGATAGCCAATGTGTGCTCTCTCTCTTTGTGCATTTAATAAACTAAATAAAAATCAAGGCAGCATGATAATCAGTACAGCCTGACACAGCAATTGAAGACCAGTGTTGAATGTATAAACTTGAGAGGATGAAAAATTACTATTCTAGAAATATTTTTAAGACCATAACCGGATCCCTGTAATCCCTGCGTACGCTTCTTTTAGGGTATGCAAAGCTCCCTGCCCCATCTGACATCTTTATGCCTCTAGATCCTACATCTTAACTTATAAAAAAAAAAAGTGGGCGCAAAGCAAAATACAGCCTCTCACATGATCTTTATTGCCAAGAATATCCCACAAAAGCCCCGTTGGCATTCCAAGAAAATAAAGATGGTGAGGAGATGCAGCCTGGGGCTTGGAAATGTACCTGTCACCTGTCAAAGTAGAGAAAGCTACCTGAACAATGGTAGGGAGCATATTGGCAGGGTTAGAAGCAGGAGGCAGGATGAAAGTTTATGGATTTGTTGTCTGGAAAATGAGTGTCTTGCGGCAGGCTATTTGGACCTGTCCATAAAGCCTCCATAGGAGGTCAGCTCACATTGGAGGAGACTTTACTCAAGTAAGTAAAGCCTGTTTTGAGTCAAGTTTGATTTCTGAAGGCAACATGGCGTTTCTTGGCAGCAGTATGGAAAGTAGTTTGTCACCATCTCTTCTGGGGTGATTTTGAGATCTCCTAGTTTAACCTATACCTCTTGTTCAACAACCTTCCATCTAGGTACAAACCAGGTTTCACACAGGCCTGAATGGACTTAGCTTCCAAACCCAGACTAAGCTAGGTACTACCAAGAACAAGCTTTGACTTCAGATTCTGGCATGTTAAAAATGGATAACAACTGTGGTTTATTGTTGTCAGTGAATTGCCTCAACATAGTATTCACAGTACAGAATGTAAGGAAGATCCTAAGCTGTGTTCATAATTCAAAGCAAGGAAGTTAATTCAGAATTGTTAATTGTTGGCACTGAAGTTACCAACATTGTTTCTAACCCTCCCTTCTGGGCCTTCCATGACAGTTTACCAGCTGCCCTGTCCTTTCCATAGCAGCTGATACACAAGTGACAAAGTGCTCAACTGGAATCCTGTGATCTATATGCCACAAAAGGTTCATCTGCTGATTTCTGTAGATCAGTATTTCTCAACCTCAGCAACTTTAAGATGTGTAAACTTCAACTCTGTTGAGGTTGAGAAACACTGCTGAAAATCATAGGACTGTTCAACCTATTACAATAAAAAGGTCTGGCCACCCTAAAAATTGTGCTTCCCTCCAGCCCTTAGGCTGTTTCCCATGTTCAGAGCTTCTTGCCTGCATGTGTTTTGTTCTCCTTCTAGATCACTGTAGAACAGTGTGTCTCAATCAGAATCTTTTGGGTTCCTCTTTTTAATGCCGTTTCCATTTTCAGCATTTGTAGGGAAGTGACTTTTGTAGGGAGAGGTAAATTGTGTAGCCTGTCATAAGACTTGCGGAATGCTGCCTCCAAAAAAGAGGAACGGCCCTTTTGGGGGAAAGTTCACTCCACCACCGAATGACACCCTTTTTGAATAAGAAATGGACAAGTGTTTTATCACTTGCTTCTACTTTATCTTCTGAAAAACACCACAATCCTGGTGATTGTGCTGGTCAGCAATGCTTTATCCTACTCCACCTTGGTTTGCTCTCCATTTTCTCCTCTTAAATGCCCAACTTGCCTTTCACGTTCACTGGGTATTGAGATATTTTTGGAGTTGTACACTGCTCCATACTTTAATTATTCCCTCTTTTGGGGGGGGGTACTCCTACAAATGTTGGGATTTTCCTGAGCGTGCTCATCCTCTTCCCAGTGCATGAATGGTGCTGCACGTCATTATTACAATTGCAGATGTGAGCTTGCTATTTCTGTATAGCATTGGTTCTCAACGGGGGCGGTGGGAGGATGCTGAGGGGCGGTGAACTTGTTTTGGGTGGTAGGGGGGTGGTGGGCATGTTTTGGGTGGTAGAGGGGCGATGAGCATGTTTTGGCATTCGAACTTAATTTTAAAACTCCCCCAAAAATTTATTAAATCGATTATCCGGTTTACACCATTTGTACCAGCAATAAAACGAACATACGCGACGGCTGCCCTCACACACTTCTAAGAATGGTGAGATGAATTTGTATTCTAGGTAGGCTGACCTCGAAGAACTCGACATTACGATTCTTCTCCGATCCCAACCAGCACAGCGCATACGTCAGCTGTCTTCCCGCGCGATTAATCGCAGTGCGTGCGTTGAGCGTCCTTTCAATATGAATGTTTGATTTGACCCGTGTTTCTTGAGTTGCTTTTCGTTCGCTTCATTTCTGTTTTTTCCCCTCAGTTTCAATTTACTTTCATTGTTTATTTATAATAAACTGAATTATAAATAATATAATTATTATTATTTATAATTCAGTAACTCCCCCCCCTCCCCATACCCTAAATTACAGGATTTTCACAAAGGGTGGCGTTGAAAAATTTTCCGCTCCTTAGGGGGGGCGGCAGCTTCAAAAAGGTTGAGAATCACTGCTGTCTAGGATTCGGTTGCGTAATAGGAAAATGAACAGAACACGCACCGTGCTGGATCAGATCAAAGTTCGGTGTGGCTCAGCAGACTTTTCGCACAGTAACCGGACAGATGCATATGGGAAATGTGCAAGCAGGATACGAAGCCAATAATCGGTGAAGGGACCTGAGGGTCCTGAGCTCAGCTCCTGTGGATCGGTGGGAGACTTGGCAACAACATAAAAATAATTTGCTTTTGCCTTTTTATTTGCTGGGTTTTTAACTTCCCAGTCTAGCTTTTAGCCCTAAGGTTTCCTAGTGGTCTCATGTCCAAGTAATTAGGTCCAACTTTGCTTACCTTTTTAAAACTCAACCAAGCTATAGACATGTTGGTTTTTTAAACTAGGTTTTCAATGTGTAAAGGCCAATTGGATCTCATCTGATATTTATCTTGTGATTTTGGCAATTACAGCTTTTAGTACATACACTGAAAACCCAACATTTACAAATGTTTAAATAGTTTAAACAGATTTGTGGTGGTCTTGAAGTTTCTCCCCCCAACCCTGTCCCGAATATTTAATATCCAGTAACTGGAAGCTGGTAGCAGTGATTGACATGGATATGTGTGTTGTCATTTGATACATTACCGCTTTGTAATGATAGCACTGCAATGTGGTGTGGCAGTTACGGTATTATAGTAGGACCAGGAGATGCTGATTGCAGCCCACCCTCAGCCATGGAAGTTCCCTGGGTGACTGGGCCAGTCAGCCCAGCCTACCTCACAGGGTTTTGTGCGGGAAAATCAGAGAAGACAGTGCTGTGTAGTTGGAGGAGAAACAAGATGCAAAACTAACAAATACGTTACCAAAGCCCTTCAGATAATGTGGTGTCTTAAAGCACAGACGCAAATGAACAAGGATTAGTTTACTGATTGGCTCCCCGTGAGAAATTAACGAGGGCGGCCTGTTTCTACTGCAGCCAATGACTGCAATTTGTATGGCAGAAGGCATAGTTCAGTGTTTCTCAGTCTCAGCAACTTTACGGGGTGTGGACGTCCACTCCCAGAACTCCCCAGCCTTTAACC
This sequence comes from Python bivittatus, assembly GCF_059951505.1. Taxonomy (NCBI): domain Eukaryota; kingdom Metazoa; phylum Chordata; class Lepidosauria; order Squamata; family Pythonidae; genus Python; species Python bivittatus. Next base: position 4,021,092 of record NW_028277108.1, read on the forward strand.
ACAATGGAGCAATTTTCCTTCTATTCTAGGCAAGCGCTATTATTATTATTATTATTATTATTTTTTGCCAACAGCTCAGAGTATAAACTGAATTTAGATTAGTTTAAGCCGCTTTATCTCTCATTCCTCTGTAGAGAACATGAGAGAGCTGCAACTGCACTTTCTTAATGCCGCTGTTAGCGAAGGACGATTATTACTGTAGTGTTTGTACTGGGACAGACTTGCACATCGGTGCTGCAAAGATAAATTCTTCTTCTTCTTCTTTTTTTTTTGCAGAGATAAGATGTGGTTGTTAATCATCACAGTGAGTTTGGTCCAAGGCCTCGTAACGTCAGGGGCACTTGAGAGGAGAAGAAGAAGTTTAGATCCAGAAACAGCCATGAATGTGGTAAGTTGTTACTGTTACCACTTTTATTTAAAACCTTTTCAGTAGTAGGTGCTGCATGTTAATTCTGTGCCCAATCTTCCTGAAGTTGGGTCTTCATTGAAAATTAGGATTGCAGAGGATGCGAAAGCTTTATTTAAAAACCTGACACTCTGTTTTTTCTGCAAGTTTGCCCCAATCAGGAGCAGTTTATAACAAGTAAAAGCAAAACAGTACAATAAAATGCAGAGTTTGTAAAGGGCATTAACCTTAATATCACTCCTGGTTCTGCCAAGTTCTCGTGAAATACATATCCCAAAGGGGAAACATTCCTGATTTTTCACTCTGAGCCCAAAGTAAATGTAATACTTTGAAATAGCTTATTAAAGCCTTGGAGTCTGATAGATGGGTAGATTTTCTCCATTTTGTGTAAAGAGTAGACTTCTGATTCCTGATTTTAATTCGTAGAGATATATGCTGCCTTTCTACACCAGCAAGTATCAAGGTGACTAACTTAAAAGAAAATTAAAATGACAGAAACTATAAAGTGAAAAACAGAATCTAAAATGGCTACTAAGATTAATAAAAGCCTGGCGTAAAAGGTGCAGCTTTACAGGTTTCCCAAATGCTGAGTGAGCAAGGCCCGATGCCAGAGAGCAGGGATCCACCTGTCAGAAAGAGGACTGTTCATACATCTTCAAAAGGGCCACTCCTACAGATCTTAACAGTTGGATAGCTTCATAACAGGTGTAGTGGTGGTTTATATAATCGGGCCCTGAGCTGTTTGGGGCAATATCTTAAACTGTGCTTGTAAGCACTTGGCAGCCAGCCCAGATCTTTCAATATAGACATTTTTGGTAGAGTAGCTGCCACGTTTTGCACCAATTGTTACTTCTGGATGCTTTTCAAGGGTAGCCCATGTTACAGTAATCCAGACAATGTGATTGGATGTAGATGTGGCTACCTGTTGTATCTGCGTTGTCTAGTAGGTACATAGAATGGCATTTGGGCACCACCTTTCTGCAGTTGTTAAACCATTTGTTAAACAACTCTGAAGGTTAAAGCGTGTTGATAGTTACTCAAGGTACTGATCAGATACAGAGCTGAATTGCTTCAGCTTTATTGCTTTATTTTGGTTCAACGCTCATCAGATAGTTTGCAATGGATAGCTGATTTGCACATGAATGGGACTTTTTAACGTTTACCATAAAAAATACCTAGTTTGTGATTTGTTTTCATCCTTTGGTACATAGAATTTGCTGTTTTATATGACTTGTTCTTAGATAAGAGAAATAAAATGTCTAGACCAGCCTTTTCCAACCTCTCTAGATGTTTTGAGACAGCAAATTCTCCAAAATGTCTAGCTAGCATTGCCAGAAGATGGGAATTCTAGGAGTAGCAGTCCAAAACATTTGGAGAGCACTAAGTGGGGAAAGGCTGGCCTAGGCACTTCAGAATAATTTAGTAATGTACAACACCATCTTTGATTTGCTTCTCTTTTAGAGTGAAATTATTGTATACAGAGGATATCCCAGTGAGGAATATGAGGTCATGACAGATGATGGGTACATCCTATATATTAACAGAATTCCTCATGGGAAAATAAGTCAGAAAACCAAGGGTGAGTGTATGTTTGTAAACAGATAATAGAGTATTATAAAAGTATATAAATCACTTATAAATATTATAAATGTGTGTACTTTTTAAAATGATTGTTTCTTGCTTTGGAGAGAGCAAAAAAATATATCTTTGCTGTAGGTAAAAGGGGGGAAGATAAAGGAAAGATTTGTCTATTTAGCAACTTTAGGCTTCCAGTATATCCTATAGGAAAAATTATTGGTCCAAAACTTACTTTGCCACCCTATGGATTGAGGTTCCCCCTAAGATCTGAACAGCTCCCACCCTGCTGGTGGTTTGAAGGGGCCTGAAGACCTGGCTCTTCACCCAGGCCTTTGGTGGGGATGGCTGAAGCCTCTTTTTAACTTAGGTTTTTTTTGTTGTTGTTGTTCCCATCCAGTTTGTTATTCTGCTATCTCAACCATTTTCTGTTCTTGTCATTTTTATTGTCATCTTTTCATGTTTTAAATTATTTGTAGACCACCCAGAGTTGCTGGGAGTCGGGTGGCATATAAATTTAATAAATAATAATAAACATAATATGTTCATACAATTATTTATTTGTTTGATTTAAGGCATAGACTGGTTCATTCAATAAATAATTCTTTAACCATGGCTTAAAGGAACATGGGAACCTAATCACAAATTCATGAGTTCTTCTGAGAGAGTCTCTTTAAAGAGATTATATTCACATTCAGTCTGTTATGCATTGAGTTCCATTGTCATTCAAAGAAAGCTTTGGAATGAACTTTCTTGCCTTTGGGGAGGATACCATTGTCCTGCTTGTAACTATGTGTAAAATGCTTCCCTTTCAGAACCGAAACCAGTTGTGTTTCTGCAGCATGGTTTGCTTGCTGATAGCAGTGTCTGGGTGACCAACCTAGACTACAACAGCCTGGGTTTTGTGCTAGCTGATGCTGGTTATGACGTTTGGTTAGGGAACAGCAGAGGAAACACTTGGTCCAGAAAACACGTCAACTATACCACGAAGCAACAAGAATTCTGGATATTCAGGTAGACACATTTGCTAAACATTGGGCATTTCTTGGGTATACACCTCTACTTAGCCCTTTCTTTATGTGCCATGTGCCTGCTTTTTATAGTTTTATTAATGAAAATGTGTGTGTGTGCATCTATATCTATATATCAGCATATGTATGTATGTGTACAGAGTTCACTGGAGTTGGGCAGCCAATAAATTTAAATAAATAATGATAATGATAATAATATAGCCTATGGTAAGTTTAAAATGATTTTTAAAAGCTTTTTTCCTTTTGTAAAAAAGTCAATGGGGAAGCCGGCAGGGAAGATTGCAAGTGGAAGAGATGGAGGGGAGCTGAAATCTTTCTGCGGTCTGAAGATTTGAGCTCTGTTTCTCAGCCACATGAAGGATTTCCCCTCAGTGCATGGAGGGGAAGGGAAACCCATCAGCGGTCTGCTGAAGCGGAGCTTAAATCATGAAGATTTGTGATGGACTGTATCTGCGGGGGGGGGGGGATGATATGGTGGATTGCAGTGGAGAGCCAGGTTCTCAGGAAGGGAAGGGGGGAGACGGGGCAGCACAGTCCAGAGCAGGGCCTGGGAAGAGGGAGAGACTTAGGGTAGCCACTCCCTAGGATCTCCCAGGGTATATCCATTGGGTTAGTGGAGTACAGATTTAGTCTGGCAAGTTTCTGTCTAGATGGCGTAAGCAATAAAAGAACTGAACTTGGTTGGATTGTTTCCCTCTTGTTCTTGGGCCTGACAAGATTTGAGCTCTGTTCCTCCAGCCTCACAAAAGGATTTCCCCTCCGTGTATGGAGGGGAGGGGAAACCCTTTGGTGGGCTGCAGGAACATTTGAGAGCAAAAGGGCTGCCTGCCAGGAGGATTTCAGCTCCATGCACATTTGTACTTGGATTGCAGTTATTGAGTAACGCAGTCACGTGGGTGTCTCACTTAATGACCGCTTCACTCAACAATCGAGATTCCAGTCCCAATTGTGGTCGTTAAGGGAGAACTACCTGTAGTCTTTTAAAACAAGCCTCATCTCTGTTGCAAGAGAATAAGCTAAATCAGAAGTCTCTTGATAGGTCCATAAAGGAGGCGTGGCTTGAACCCTGGTATCTTTCCATCATACTGGCTGGATAATATTTCAGTGCATGGAGGCCTGGATAATATGGGTCCTACTTCATTATGTTATGTGTAAATCTGATGGATTCCCCTCTCCTCTGTAGTTTTGATGAAATGGCTGTGTATGACCTTCCTGCTTCAATAAACTTTATACTGAACAAAACTGGTCAGGAGCAACTCTTCTACGTTGGCCATTCTCAAGGCACCACGATAGGTAGGTTAGCAAACTACTTACTACACATTGGCAATTTTAATAGCTACACAGGTGAAGTTGAATTTCATAATGCTTATCCGTGAAGAAGTAATTACACTGAACGCAGGTAAATGATCACCTTGAATAGTATTCCTCAATTTGATGTTTTCCAGATGTGTTATGACTGCAGCTTATGGAATGTATAACCTGGAGGGCAAAGATTAGGAAAGACAGATTTTAAGTAATGGAAAGTATGTATGTATGAAGGCTTGAATGAGGAGTTTAAAGTTTTGAAGTGGCTCTGGACTGAATTAAGATATCTTGGACCATTTGAATGCCCCAACTTTAGTTGAAAAAACTGGGAGGAGAGAAGAACTCTATAAAGTGATGTATGGAATATAGTATGTCTGCACAATTTGTTAAATCCTCCTTTTTTTGTTGCCTGCCTATTTTAAAAATGGCATCCCTTGTGTAACTAGTGGATCACTGATGAAAAACGAAATCCAGCTGTTCACAGCAGAAGAGGTTACACATCCAAATTCAGAACTTCTGAATTTAATCATTTTAAAAGCTGCTTTGGATTGATAAAGAAAAATGAATTAGAAATTCATTTAGACGGACAAACTAGTGGATCACTGATGAAAAACGAAATCCAGCTGTTCACAGCAGAAGAGGTTACACATCCAAATTCAGAACTTCTGAATTTAATCATTTTAAAAGCTGCTTTGGATTGATAAAGAAAAATGAATTAGAAATTCATTTAGATGGACAAAGTCCTCTTTGCCTTAATGACGCTAGCTATAAACAGTGTAAAAACTATAAAAGATGAGATACTGCTTGTATGGAACATGCAGCTAGTGTTCTTATATTGATTTTGTTCAACCATGTTGTTTGAGATCTATTCCTGTCTTTGTGTCTCTCCCTCCTCCAGCTTTCGCTGGATTTTCAGCTTTGCCACAGCTGGCAAAAAAGATAAAAATGTTTTTTGGGTTGGCAGCCGTTGCTACTGTAAAGTTTTCATCTGGCCCTTTGGCCAAACTTGGACTGCTTCCTGAACTGCTGGCCAAAGTAAGTGTTTTGTTTGAAATGTTTGCTGAAATCACAGAGTGCAAATATTAGGGGATGTAGCTAAATACTACATTTTTTTTTCTGTAAATACTTGAAGGAAAGACCAACATGCCTTTGAAGGAAAGTCTTAACAAGGAGCCCACTTTTAAACAAACACTGCCTATGACTTGAGATGTTCTTGGGCATCTCAGATGATTGTTGTCTATTCTCCCTACTCCTCTTTTCCTCGCAGTAGTAGAGAAGAATGAGGTTGAGTTGAGAGAGAGAGAGAGAGAAAGTGGTCCAAAGTCACTTTTTGAAGATGTCAATCACTCCAAAAAAACTATTGAAAGTTGTCCAGCAGAGATTTGGGGGGGGGGGGACCTCCAATCACTCCATATGGGGATTCTTGACCTTGTTACCTTTAAGGGCCCTGTTGTGCAGAGTCTTAAAATGACTATAAAGTAGGGGAAATCCTCATAATTTAAGAAACATCTGAGCTGCTATAGATTAGATTTAAGTTTGGGTGGAATATAGGAATTGAATTGTATTTCAAAAAAATGTTGAAAGCACTTCCTCTTCCGACTGAGATATTTAACTCCCAACTTATCTCCTTCTGGTGCAGACAAAAGCTTATGAGTTAAGCTAATCAAAACCTTGGTCACAGCCTTGCATGGATAAATTAAAAAACTAAATATTTATGCTGTGACCTACTTCTAGAGGACTTGTTCCAACTTGCACACTCAGGATTATTGCATGTTGTTTTATTAAGCTTTAAAGTTAATTGACATTCTTGGTAGTGATGCCAGTCATGTAACACTAGAGATAATTTTTGCTGTCAACTGGCTGTGGCTTGATTATTGAGCATGCTTTTGTAGGGCAGAGTTTACACTGAAGTACCATGAGATCAATATTAAAGCTATTGCTGGAAGATGTACCAATGCTTCCATGGGATGTATAAAATAAGCAGACTTTGATGATTCTGTAATTATAATATTTACCTTTTAAACAGTATACTATAGTACATTGGTTTGGGTCATTCTGCCAGTTGTAGATTGAGAATGAGAGATGATCAGTTGCTTCAAGTTCTCTATTGAGCTGGTGCCTGGAGAATACTTGAACTGAGGGTTGTGTGTTTTGCCTGTTGTTCTTACTACTGTGCAGTTCCACTGCCAACATCCTTGAAAAGATGAAGTACCCTCTTCAGATTGAAAAAATAATTACTGCTGGTCTTCTTGGCATAGGGATGGCCGTTTCAGTCTCACTGAAGTAGCCATGAAGACCCTGCTCAGATGGATTTATCTGCTGAAATTAATATAGAACTGGAGTGCACGGATTTTGTGCAATGTCCAGAGTGCCTCCAAAAGCTCTATTTTTTATCAAAAAAATGATTATACTAATTCTATTGTATTAAATCAAATGTAGTATTTTCACTGTGTCTTGGCCTCAGCTTCTTTTTAGAATATGGGTCCCTTCTAAGGCCCGCCCAAATTGCAGACTTCTGGACTAAATCATTGTTTTGAAAAAGGTAAATGCAAACATCCCCAAAAGCTCTTGGGGAAAACAGAGCTCTTTAAAGCAGATAGAGTAGGAACATGAAATATAGGACACAGAATAATGATCTAACGTTACAGGAAGACAAATTCTGGTTAAATATTAGGAAAAACTTCCTAACACTAAGAGCAGTTCAATCACAATATATTGGATATATGAAATAAAATGTATTTTTAAATTTTTGGGTGGTTTTCCATGTTGAAAGAAAATTAATAGATGTCCCTAATTAACTTAAATAGATTAACTAGATTAACTTCTACCCTAAATGGTAGAATTGACATTCCTTGAATTGGATATGTAGTAGTTTTATGTCTGTTAGTGGCTAGGGGGATTCATAACAGCAAGGAACAAAATGGTTTGCTTTGGACCAGCATAGGTGAATCCAGCCATTAAGACCTAGTAGAGCAGTGTTGTCCAAACTTGGCCACTTTAAGATGAGTGGACTTCAACTCCCAGAATTCCCCAGCCAGCATGGCTGGCTGGGGAATTCTGGGAGTTGAAGTCCACTCATCTTAAAATGGCCAAGTTTGGACAACACTGTAGTAGAGTATAAGAAGGAAGCCATTTCAGCTCACTCAGATGTGGTTAAAAACAACAATAGTAACATGTTAATCATATTTAGAAGCATCCTTATTTTCCAGCAAAGTGACCTATGTTCTATTATTCTTGTTTTGGCAGAAAATGTTTGGAACTAAACAGTTTCTTCCCCAGAACTCTGTTATGAGATGGCTTGCTACTCACGTGTGTGACCATGTCTTACTTGACGATATTTGCGGCAACTTGTTTTTTCTCGTGTCCGGATTTAATGAGAAAAACCTAAACATGGTAAGAATGTGAATGAAAGAGCCTAAACATGTAAACTCTGTTTTGAAATGAAATGAATAAAGCTGTAAATGTAAACAAACAGCATTTATGTTATCAGGCAAATACTCTTCTCTAAGCTAATATCTCAGCTATTTGGCAATGAAAGACTAAGAATCAGGGCTAGCTTAAGAATGGCAAGATGGTATCTCAGGTGCTAAAGATTCCCTCAGGTGAAGTTGAACTGTTCTTTTTTTTTCCCCCCCCTTCAGTTGCCTAAATTAGCCTAGTTAATCTCAGTTAATCCAAGAACTGGTCAGGACCAGCCCTTCTTAGCCCTTTTGAGATTAGCCAAGGTCAATTACATTCAGACACCATAATGTCCAAATGTGAAGTCCTGATGCACTTTTTTCCTTCAGACCAACTTTTCAAAATTGTTACCCTTGGTTACAGCTAATCATTTCACTATTGGTTTCAGAGCCGAGTAGATGTATATTCAGCGCATTGCCCAGCTGGAACATCTGTCCAGAATATGATTCACTGGAGTCAGGTAGAGTCGAAATCCCCAGGCTGAGAAATGCTTGCTGCTGTGGTGCTTAGGTTATTTGCTTGCATTTATTGCTCATGACTCCAATACTTGCTTTCAACTCTGTTGCAATTTGGCACGTGCTTTTCTAGGAATAAGTCCAACTGAACTCTGTAGGTCTTACTTCTAAGGAAATTCTCCCCAGCAGGATGGGGCTGTTCGGATTACTCAGTGCAATTATTTGCAGCTAAATCCTGGATACGTACCAGCCTGGGAAGACTCTGGAAAATATACAGAGCTATCTATTTTTCTCAAGGATTGGGTGGGTAAACAAGTGTTACAGGAAAAATGCAACATCTGATTATTTTTCTTTCCCTACACATAATAAATGCCTCTGAGCAGAAAGGCAGTGTATAGGATGGATGGATGGATGGATGGATGGATGGATGGACGAACAACACGAATGAACAAATGAATAAATAAATGAATATTTTTTCGTGAAAGATACACACTCTAAATGTGACTTAACTCTATTTTCAGGCTGTAAAGTCTGGGGAACTCAAAGCATTTGACTGGGGAAGCAGAAAAGAAAATATGGTTCACTATAACCAGGTAAGAATTTCCAAAGGGATGGACATATTAGACTGCTGTATTGATTACTAATGTGTAATGCTTTTTTTTCCTTTGCAAATACATAACTTTTCTTATAAATGGCCACATCCTGTGATTAGGTGTCTCCTGCTTCCCCATTTATAATTGTGCTTTCAGGGCAAAAATTCTCCATTTGTATCTACTTAGAGACCTAATCATCCATGGAAGCCTGTTTCACATAAAAGTAGGTATGTGGCTAATAAGGGAGAAGTCTTCTTAAGTGTGGAATCTGATTGTAATGGTTGATTCCCAAACTGATGAAGATTCAGAAAACCATCCTATATGTAGCCAGTTGCAAGCTGATCCATTATCATTATGAAAAGACACCCCCCCCCTTGTTGGATAACAGGAAGAAAATAAAAATGTACAAGGGGATAAATTAGTTCTACATTAGAAATTGTTCAGTTGTTGGCATTCTCATAACCTCTTCTGTTTCCTCTGAATAAATCTTGTTAAAGAGAACTTTTGCTTAAAGAGAATCACTTACAGTTTTGGGCAACCAAAGAGAGTGACATTCATCTGTGGAAGGCATTTCCCAGAAGCCATGCCTAGCATCCAAACTAATGACTTTTGGTACCAGCTAAGACTTTCTCTTAGCCTAGGCATTCTGTATCTAGAATTATTTTTTTCTGTTTGCCCAAATTTTACTAGGGTACTGGCACATATATGGATTTTTCCTGTAGTTTGTATTAAGAAATGGAATTATTTTTGTTGTTTTATATTGTATACGTGTGTGGTTTATTGTTTTTGTATTTTTACTGTTTTAATGTTTTATATAACTTGGAAATCAGCCCCCAAAACTTCAGTTATTGGGCAGATGTAAGTTTAGTAAACAAATATATAAGGACCATTGTGGCCGTATTTTTGTATGTTATATAGAATTTGTCCCTCTGTCTTTTGAGGGCTGGGGAAAAATGGGAATCATTTGTCAAAAATTCTAGTTTCCCTGAGATGATTTGTTGGGCAAGTCTGGGGAACCTCTGGCTTTCCAGATGTTGCCAAACTACAACTCCAGCCAGTTTGCTCAGTGGTCACATCAGGATGAGAATCTCTTTGGATGAAGAAGTCTTTGCAAACTGTTCTTTAACTTTATTTTCCTTTCTTCTTAGCCAACACCGCCTTTCTACAAAGTAAAAGAGATGCTTGTTCCAACAGCTATTTGGACGGGTGGCCATGACTGTCTCGCAGACCCAAAGGATGTTGCCCTCTTACTGACTCAGATCCCAAACTTAATATACCACAAGCACATCCCAGATTGGGAACATCTGGATTTCCTCTGGGGCCTTGATGCCCCACAACGCATGTTTAAAGATATGATTCAGTTGATGCAGAAACTTCAGTAGGCCCATTAATTACTTGGAATTGTAGTCCCAAAACACCAGCACAATTGTGAAAAGGAAGTCCAGTTTTTTGAATTCATACAGTATTAATCTGAACATATGCGTCTTGCAACACGTCAAGAAATGGAAATTTTGCACTAGTTATAAGTATTTAAATCCATGCAGCTTTAATGGAGAGGCAGAAATTAGGTCCTGAATGAAAACAAATGAGATGGTCTTTGAAATGAGGGAAAAGGAAGGGTGGGAGGATGACACTTTATTGCACCTTGCTAACATCCATGACACAGGCTAGGAAAGCTATTTTGGTTTTTAAAAGTCAGGGTTTGGGGGTTTTTGTTTTGTTTTGTTGGAGCAGATTCCTTCCAAGTGCACTTAAATGTTGATAAATTTGCATAGTTTGGATTTGGAATCATAACAGGATAATCCATGATTGTAATTAGTAATGATTTAAATTTAACGTCTTTCAAATCTACATTTCCTGCTCCTTTCAGAGCACATTCTTTGTTTGCTTAAAATGTGAAAGAAGTGTTTGGACAGCAGTGTCTTGGTTCTCTAAACACAAAAGGTCCTGGAACTTTTACAAAACCGATTCCCTGGCTTAAAATCCTCCTGTGGTCCAGGAATCTTGCAACCCATGCTTAAAGATGCACCTCTCAGTAATACTGGGAAAACACGTTTTCACTTGTTTCAGTAAAGAGAGCCTTGCAGGGCAGGCTTCTGAGTTATATTCAGAATTTTGGTAACAGATGCATGCTTTATGTTTATGGGGCCTTTGGAAGACCTGGGTGTTTTAGAGCAGTGTTGTCCAAACTTGGCCACTTTAAGATGAGTGGACTTCAACTCCCAGAATTCCCCAGCCAGCATGGCTGGCTGGGGAATTCTGGGAGTTGAAGTCCACTCATCTTAAAGTGGCCAAGTTTGGACAACACTTTTAGAGGGAGTGGGTATTTTAAAGGCAACATTGCATGCCACACTTATTTAAAAGACTTGTGTCATGGAAATAAACTCTTGATCTTTTGAAATGAAATATGCTCCCACTTCTTTTGTTGCTGTACTGCAAGTTTTGAATGTGTATTCGAATTAAATACTGAATGAAGTGGGTCGTCGGTCAGTGGGTGAACACATGTTTGGTCTATGGTGCTGGAAAGGAGCTTGGTTGCAATTGGAGCTTTTCACCCGCCAAGGAATGCAAAGTAGAGCAAGACAGAGCAGTAACTGAACCCAATGGAGATGGATGTTTTCCAGCCTAGCCCTAAACTTGTCAAATGGGATTTCTTCTCCCTAAGAATCTTAATGTCCTGTATGCTAGAGGTATGCAGATCATTTCAGATTCCAACCTTTGCCATATACATCTTACAGCTGTGTAACATGGAATGTTATGAAAATGTTTAAATAAGGACTCAGCGTTTAAAATTATGTGAATATTTCGCCCTTAAGTTTTCAGCTACATTTTAGAACCTTTTGCCACTTCTGTAACTTCACAGGCCCATAAGAAGTGGTGGAAAGGAGAAACCATTTTTAGCAACTCTTTGTATTCCTAAAGACACCTCAATTTCTCTGCATTGATGGCGTGGGCTACAATGGAACTGCCAGGGCATTGGTTCACTTGTTCTGATTTATTTTCCTTTAATTAATTCTATGAAATTCATTCAGCAGCTAAAGGGGTAGGATTACCAATGGATATGCTTGAAAGAAATAACTTTTTCTTCACAGTGGAGTACATCCAGTAACACAAGGAATCTTAATCTTGTTAGAGCAACCTCTATTCTAACTACTTCTCAAATTTTCCCCAGCCTGCTGTCCTCATGTGTGTCAAACTTCCATACGTACAATTCTTGGTCTCGTGGGAATGCTAGTTGGGAGGTTATGGGCGCTGAACCTCAACTTGTCTAGATGATACCATACTGGAAAAAGCTGACTTGACCATCCCTTTAAAACCTTATACTTGTCATGCTCTGTGTTGTACATCTCCAAGACATGGCACCTGCAAGCTGTTGTATTTCACAAGCAAATGTCAGGATTGGGGCTTGCTGACAGCCAATGTGGGCTAGTGGTAAAGGTATTGGACTGGCACTGGTGAGACCCAAGTTCTAGTCCCCCCTCAACCACAGAAGCTCAATAACCGACTCTTAGCCAGTCCTTTTTTTGTTAGCCTAAGGTTCCCCACAGGGGTGTTGTGGGGAAAACAGGAGGGTATACCCTTGCCTTGAGCTCCCGTTCTGAAAGCAGGCTGTACATCAAACTAACAAATAAATGTTGGATAATAAACAATGGGAATAAATCATACTGTGAAATGGAACCATGTTTGCCCGAAGTTGTTTGGTTTGTTTTCATCAAGCGTATCTAGAGAGGAGAGGAAGGGACAAAGAGATCTCTAGGGCCAAGCTTGACTCTGGGGGATTGTACCCATGCTGTTTCCATGGCAGAATTACGGAAGGGTTTACCTTTCCCTTTTGCTGAGATATTTCCCTGTTTCCCAATTGAGTCAATAGTTGTAGAATTTCCAGGTGGTTGCCCGCCTGAGTAGCGATAGCAAAATAGCGATTGGCAGTTTTGTTTCTGAGATGAGCCAAGACCAGCTAGGTGCTGCCATCTGCTGAGATGGATATTTGAACAGGAACGACGTGTGTGTGTGTTTTAAATAATAAGTTTATTCCATCAACACAGGAGAGCCATGTGAAAACATGGGCAATTACTGCCCCATAGGTGGTAAGTGTTAGACCTGGATCGAAGGTTTGAGTGTTTTGTGGCTGAAATCATACAGGGTTTCAGATGCCTCCCTCTTATATTTCAGAGGCCAATGATACTCAGGGTGAAAAAAACAATGTTGTGAATAAAACTCCAACCAGAATGTCTTTCAAAGGGAGCATCTGGTTTTGGTTTCAGGGTAATTTACCTCTTTGAATTGCTGAAGATGGTCTAGGTGCCCATTAACAAATATTAAAAATAATCATTCCATTGCTGCCTTTGGTTACAGTATAACCCACTGATTGTTGGGTAATAGTACTCATTCATGCCAGGCTTTGATAGAACATTTGGTTCCTTCTCATTACTCTGCTGCACCTAACATTTTTCTTTTTCATAGTAATTTTATTAAATATTACAATTAAAAAGATTAAAAACTATTAACCCCCAAATAATAAAAGAAAAGAAAATAGAAAGTGTAGAAAAGAAAAAATAGAAAAAATAGAAAAGGAACATTATATATAAAGAAATGGCTTCCCCCTTCATCACAAGTATAAAAATTGTAAGTTATCACCTATTAAAATACAACAAATGATCTTTTCTTCCCATATTTCATTTCTTATCTATAAACAAATCCTTAAAGCCTCATCATTCAGTCTTGGTCAGCAAAAGTCCATTAACGGTTGCCAGAGATAGCAACATATCTATTTTAAACTTGATCAAATAACCCAACTTTATATTCCTTCCTTTTACTTTTAACAATCTTGATTTTCAATCCTTTCAAATAATGTCTTAGAACTTGATTTCATTTTTTCTTTGTCTCTTTTCACCAAATTCTTCAAAGCTTTCTTTTTTGTAAATCCAATATAGGAAAGTTATCTAGATCACTCTTTTGGCTTGTTGTTTGTATATCCTTTTTAATTATAAAGACATCAGCTGATTTCATTTGTATATCCAGTGTAACATCTTTTTCCATATGGTTCTTGTAGCCTGTCATTTTTAAATCCACTTTCAGATCAGTCTCAGTCTTGTCCGGTAATACTTACTCCTTTTCCATAACATCTTTTAAAGGCAGTCTATCTAAAAGGGCAGACACTCTTAACCTTAACTTCTGGGTCCATTGTTCAAAAATATTATCCAGTGTTAAGGTATTTTGCTCCATTCTGTATTAATAAGTTAAACTTAAGTGTTCTTCTTGTAATCTTTAGTTCTTTCTGGTTCCCTCTAGTTTCCAACCTTCAAAGTCCCATCCTATCATTTTAAAAAAAAAATTCAAAACAAAAATATTTTCCCATGGGAAGGATTCTTACAATTAATCTCAAAATCTTATTTCAAATCTATTTGGACCCTTAATCCATTTGTAACTTTCCAAAATTAACATTCTAAACACCATTTTGCTGTTACCCCCCCCCCAAAAGAATTTTTCTAAGTCCTTAACTTGCACTTAAAACTTCTTTTGCTAAGGATTGAAGGAAACTCACCCAGTGAATGCCATAAAACTTGCCACTCTGAAAGGTCTTAATAGTCCAAAAGCAGTTAAAAAGTAATTCCAAAAGTGATTAAGAAATGACGTGCAGTTGAACTTTGTGTCCATATAGGCTACATTACAGCTGTGAGCTTACTTGGAATCCCTTGGTTCCTAGCTGCTTGACTTGCAAGCTGACCACAAAAACCTCGGTTCCTGCAGTCTACTCATGAGGAGAGCTGTCTGGAGTACATGTGGGGAATCTCACAATCTTTCCTTTCTCCAGAGAGATTTTGTCAGCCAGGATCCACCATCTGGCTGCCAAACTCCTCCATAATGCTGTCCCTGCTCCTTCATGGACATCCAGTTCACCATGATCCTCACCAGAAGTTGTGTGTGTGTTTGTCTTGTAACAGACAACAAATGCAATTCTTTTGAAAGCTTTTGAATTGGGAAAAGAAGCCTAGGTCAATGTTCCTGATCATGTAAATAAAGCAGAAGAAGACTGGTCACCTTATCCCAAATAGCATTTGAAGGATAGTAGGCAGGGAGAAAAGGAGATTGCTCATAGAAGTATAATTATAGCTGTAGGAAATGTTTTATAGGGCTAGGTTAAAACTGATGATAGGAACACCATTAAGGATGTTCAGCATGGCAGGAGTTCCTTCAAATTTACGACGAAGATTTTGGTTTGTGCTTATAAATTAAATAAGATTACTGATAGATGTGTATCCTCAAGATATTTTAGACCAGTGTTTCTCAAACTTGGCAACTTTAAGATGTATGGACTTCAACTCCCAGAATTTCCTAGCCAGCTTAAAGTTGCTGAGTTTGAGAAACAGTTTTAGACATTCAACTGCCAACATTCTGGCTATATGGGGTACACTGGTGAAAACTTATCTATTGACTTGCTATTTGCTTCTGGATAATTTAATAGATCACCTATACTAGCAATATATCCAATGGGCTCCACAAAGAACTGATTCCAATTTCAACAGTGGTGGCGAATCAATTTAAAGGAATTAATATTTAAGATAAAAATAATATTTGGAGGGTAGTGTCAGGCTCAGTCCAAGAACAACAGGGAAACAATCTAACCAAGTTCAGTTCTTTTATTGCTTACGCCATCTAGACAGAATCTTGCCAGACTAAATCTATGCTACACTAACCACTAATGGATATACTGTAGGAGATTCTAGGGGGTGGCTATCCTAAGTCTCTTCCTCTTCCCATGCTCCTGCTCTGGACTGTGCTGCCTCTTGTCTCCCCCCTTCCCTCCTGGACTGTGCTCCCTCCTTCCTGGTAACCCTGCTCTCTATTGCAATCCACCACATCATTCCCCCTTTTGTAGATACAATCCATCACAGGTACTGTAGCCAGGTATTCCTGGGGCTAGCAGTTTCTTAAAGTGGCCACTTACAAATATGACTGTATTCTCCAATGATAAATAAGCCTGGGTGCTAAATGTAGAAGCAACACGCCCCAATTAGATTAGATTATTTTTCTCACACCTGCAGAAGCAATACATACACTCCCATCCTGATTAGACTTGCATAGATGCACCCATACAAGATTTCACATGCTTACACACCATGATTAGTTCCCTGGTGAGAAAGTGAGCTCACACACACAGACACAGAGAAAGAGAGAGGCAACATACCATATCTCATTTTCTCAGACTTTGAACACAATTCCAAAGAAGCATTTGGCTGCAGTCAGCCTCCATTTTATTTTCTCTGGGGCCCATAGGCATTCTTGATTGATTGACTGATTCTGGTAGAAGGTGCTGGCTTGTTTTACTGCATGCCAAGTTCCCATTTAAAATACTATTAAAACATAAAAGCAGGTAGGTTGACAGAACCTGGCAGGTGCCCAGTGAGATGTCCATCAGCATCCTGTTGCTTGTCCCATTCTATGATTACAGAAAACAGACCTAAGACTGAGGTGGTACAAGGTACTCCAGTCTACTGGTTTTTGCATCATCTTTTTTTCAGATATATTTCAGAGCGGATTTTGCAGGGTATATACCTGTTCCCAGAATGCAGCACAGACAGGCATTTCATGGTTCCTATTTATTGCAATTCCCACTTTGCAAGTCCTGCACGTTATTGCTTCCTGACAGTCACTTTTTTGCTATTTAAAAAAAATGAAAGTGAAGCTTTAAATCTCCTTCAAGAAAAAGTTGCTGAAATTGAGGGCAATTAATCTGTGTAGTCAGAGCAGGAATGACGATGTTCACTAATAGTCAGCTGTGATTACTGTATTAGACAATGTTCTCTGCTGAGTTGGAAAGAATACGGTACAAAGGTAAAGTGAGATGGCAAAGTTTGTCTCATGGAAATGGGGCTAGAGGGATGGGAGAGAAAAATCTCATTCCCTCCCCCCCCCCCATGACTTTGGATAAGTGGCTATTTTGCTTTTGACCAGGTATCAAGTCCTGGTGGGACCCCAACTCCATAGAAAACGTTTTCTGTGTTGTGGATTCAGTCTGAAGAAGGAGCACACTGCTGAAGAGAAGAACCATGTTTACTACAACAATAACTGGGTGCCTGCTTCACAAGAAAGAGGGAAATAAAGATGTTTATAGAAACTGAGGGCTACAAGGCGGGAATCCTAGGGATCTGATTTATTGGCCAGTTTGGGGAAGCCAGGCAGATCCTTGTCTACAGTGTGCTGCTACCTTCTTTATTTTGGGTGAAATTCAGGAACAGCCTGTTGTTTAAATTATAATCAAGTATTTATTTCTGTCACAAGATGGTGCTGCAGTACGTAGCCATAGTGCTTTCTAATTACTATTATGTGAGGGTTTTTTTAGCTTTGAGAATTCTCATCCTAAAAGAGTTTTCTCCCAAATGCATTGGAGTACTACAACCAGAGTGGGTTCCTTCCTTCCTTCCTTAGAACACACCATTCCCCTTTTTTAAAAAGTGATCTCCAAGGACCCCCTTCGATTGGATGAGGCTAATTAAATTTTCCTCCTCCGTTTGGAGGCATAGCATTTAGAGAGAAATTTAAAGGGCAAAATAGGCCAACATTTCCAGCCCATTTTTGTAGGGTGAGACTTTGGGGGAAAGTTTAAGGGGTGAAATGCAAGCATTCAAGGGACTCATTTTCCCCATAACTGTTCCTAAATGTCAGGTGGGGGAGCTTTATGGTTTGTAGACTGTATAAAACTCCCACCACTGGACTGTAGCCTCTGTCACTTCAAATTATATGCAATACTGGCTGCATTTCTGGACATACTTCTCTGAAAAGGCAAAAGCCTCACAGTCAGTTCTGTGTTTGAGGATACAGCTGAGCTGCTGATTATTTTAGGAGATATTTAAAAATCAGGTTTAAGATGCAGGAGTAGTTCCAACAAGCCTGTATATCATTGGGTTTTTCTACACTTAGGCTACCATCCAATAGTCCCTGGAAGGGGCTGGCCTTGATGTTACTGGATAGCATGGATCTCTACATTGGTAGTGAGAAGAGAGCTCCATATCCTGAAGAGGAAGGCAGGTCCTGTGGGACCCTCCATGTCCTTGCTTATGATAGTGATCCAAACATGAAACAAGGACAAATAAAACAAATGTGGCAGATCTAGGTAGGCTTTCTTTCCATGGACCTAAAGATCTTCCAGTTTGAAATGTGCCTTTGACACGGACAAGAGGTCCAAGGGGAAAGAACAAAAAGCAAACACAATCATGGACTAGGCAGACACTGAGGAAGGCTTTGGAGATTTGGAGTCTCTTGCATTGGACCTTCCTGCACTCACGTATCTAATCTAACTACATAAGTGGCTGAATGTATAAACTGAGTCCATTCAGAAGCAACAGATTTGAGCCTATCTGGTAGTTCTGGCTGTGAAATTACATGATGGCCCATTTGCATGTTGAGGCTTGGACTTTCTCAAGTTGGTGCTCTCTTCACTCATCCCCTCAGTAGAGGAGCCAAAGAGTCAGTCACTAAGAAGTTCTTGCTTGCTTTGACCACATAAAAGAAGTGTTATGTATGGTTTTGTATTTATATCAATCTATATACTACTAAAACTCTCATGTCTGATTGTTTGTAACCTTCAACTGGCAAAATGGTGCATCACGGGGCAACAATTTTTGAATCAAGGTACCTCACAGAATGCATCCGAAATCTGGACCCATTACTCCCTGGAATAGGAATCTGGCAAATTTTATAGAACATATTATGAGATAAAAATTATCATAAAACATTTTATGACATAATACAACATCTCATAAAACATTTCCTGTGGTCAGCTCCTGATGTTTGACTGTGCTATACAGTTCAATATGAATGACATGGGCTATTTTCAAGGCAGATACATCTCTGAGTATCTCCCAGAATTTTTAAGAACTTTTCAAGCAAAGGCAGTACATTAGAAGCTCTGCCATTGTTGAAGTCATTGAGGAATTTGGTCAGGAAATATCTCCAAAATGATGACCCAGTCTTCCTTCTATTGCAGAGCTGTGTAGAGTTCTCCAGTGGTCTTCCAGTTATAAAGCTAGTGACCTTGGTGTGCCCTGTACCTTTAGGCCAGACTAATTTGCCAAAATGTGATAAGTTTCACACATATATGACTCTTTCCTTTTATTGGAGTTAGGGGAAACACCATTGATACAGTCATTTTCATGTTACAGAAAACATGCAATTCTATGCTCAAATGTGAATTTATGGAAAGCACAGCAGGGGCATTGGCAACTGGCAAGTCATGTTGATATACTAGCCCTGGTTTAGTCATGATGGCTTGAATCAAGGGGTCATCTTCCCCAGAGTTCTATTTCCACAGTTGATAAACCAGATACAGTGGTACCTCGGGATACGAACTTAATCCGTTCCGTGACTCTGGGCGTATCCCGAGTTGGTCGTAACCCGAAGGAAATTTCCCCATAGGGTTCAATGTAAATCCGGTTAATCCGTTCTGCCCTCTGAATTTGGTCGCACCCCGAGGCAAATTTCCCCATAGGGTTCAATGTAAATCCGGTTAATCCGTTCCGCCCTCCGCCCGAATTTGGTCGCAACCCGAGGCAATTTCCCATAAGGTTCAATGTAATTACCGTTAATCCGTTCTGGCGTCCACGGACCACACGGAAAGCGGCCGGGCGCGGCGTGGTGCGGCGCGAAAATGGCCGGGTGCAGCGCGGCGCGAAAACGGCCCGGCGCGGCGCGGCGCGGTGTGGCGCGAAAACAGCCCGGCGCGGCGCGAAAACGGCCGCGGACCACGCGGCAGGGCCGGAAAAACAGCCGCGGACCACGTGGCACGGGCGGAAAAATGGCCGCGGACCACGTGGCACGGGCAGAAAATGGCCGCGGACCACGTGGCACGGGCGGAAAATGGCTCGTACCCCGAGGCGGAGTTCGCAAACCGAGGTAAAATTTTGGGGCCAGAGCTGGTCGTAACCCGAAAAATTCACAAGCAGAGGCGTTCGTATCCCGAGGTATCACTGTACTTCTGAGGCATTTGTAAGTGGGGCAGATGATACTCAGTTATACATCTCCATCCTGGGTGACTTGAGTGATGCCGTGACCACCCTTTCGCGGTTCCTGGAGGCTGTGGGGATCTGGATGGAGTGCAACAGGCTTCAGCTGAACCCTTGTAAGACAGAGTGGCTGTGGATTGGAGGCCCCTCTGCATCCGAGGATTTACTATCTTTGGTTTTGGACAGGGTTGCACTGCCCCAGACATACCCAGTGCATAATCTGGGGGTCCTCCTGGACTCATGATACCTGTTTGAAGAGCAGGTGGTAGTCGTGGCCTAGAGGACCTTTGCCCGACTTGGTGTGGTGCACCAGTTATACCCTTTCCTGGATCAGGAGGCCCTCCAGTCAGTCAATCACGCCCTGGTCATCTCTCAGCTAGACTATTGCAATGCGCTCTATATGGCGCTACCCTTGAAGAGTATCTGGAAGCTACAGCTGGTTCAAAATGTGGCTGCACAGACTATCTTGGGTGCTGCAAAGATGGCACATATAACACCTTTGCTGTGAGAGCTGCATTGCGTCCCTGTTTGCTTCCAGGTCCAGTTCAAGGTGTTGCTTATTACCTTTAAAGCCCTACATGGCATGGATCCAGGCTACCTGAGGGACCATCTCACCCCCTTCACATCAACCCATCCCACCTGGTCAGGCAGAGAAGGCATGTTACGGACCCCTTTAGCGAGAGAATGTCAGCTGGCGTGGCCCAGGAAGAGACCCTTCTCTGCCATTGCCCCCACCCTCTGGCATATTCTCCCCCCAGAGGTGCGGTGGGCGTCTACCTGAAAAGAACTAAAAAACCTGGCTCTGCCAGCTTGCATGGGGCAAGAAGAGTTTTAACCAACCCGGGAGGTGGCTGGCACCCTGATGATGCTCCCTGAGCCTAATACTCTCTAGTTACCATCATTCCTTGGAATATAATTATTTATTATTTATTTATTTAGGACCACTGTTATATTGTAATTTTTAATTAATGTCTATCTTTTCTGTAAACTGCCCAGAGTTGCTTTTTAGTGAGTGAGTGAGTGAGTGAGTGAGTGAGTGAGTGAGTGAGTGAATGAATGAATGAATGAATGAATGAATGAATGAATGAATGAATGAAATAAGCTAATCACACCCTTTGCCGTATTTAGGATAAGGTGAGCAACCTAAGGACCATGGCAACATGTGGCCTCTAAACCCTTTTTTGCATATCCCAGAGCCCTTTCCAACTACAACTGCTGAAAACCAATGACAGGCCTTCCTACCATTCTGAAGTGGGAGAAGCACAAAAGCTGTTACAGGATTAGGGTTAAAGAGAAGAGAATGTTAAATCCTATGTTTCTATTAACCTTCTTGCAGAACTGAGAAAATGAAAAAGACATCTGCATTCATCACAGGCAAGACAGAACCTCTTATTTTAAAGCATTGTATTGTGGAGTTCTTGGTGTCCTCAGAGCTCTCGCACTGATGATGTTACCGAGTTGGCTAATGAAACATCTGCGAGGTCAGAGAGCACCAAGAACTCCACAGTTCAGTGCTGAGCTACAGATACTCTCTTCTGTTGAAAGCATTAGATTATTTATTGCTCCTTAGGCTTAGTTCAGAGAACAGCAATGAGGATGATCAAGGAATTAAAAATGAAATCCTCTCAACAGAGATAGAAGAAACTGGGAATGTTTAGCCTTGGTAAATGTGAAAGGAGATATGATCACACTTTTCAAGTATCTCAAGAGGGTTACACAGAGAAGCATGTCCTGTTATTCCAAAAGGTAGGCCATGAAATAATATAGTTCAATTACAGGAAGACAGATTTGGGTGTTTGGAAGTTACCCTGGTTTGACATTGGACTCAAGGCTGGACAAGGCAGTCAAGGAACTGCTTTAGTCGGGATGCCTGCACTAAGCAGAGGTGTGTGGACGTGATGGTTCTTTCCATATCTATGACTGTTGAATTCCATTGGCAAGATCAAAATCTGGGTCTTGCATCTGTATCTGTAGCCAGTAGATGGGGCTAATAGCTACTTTTCTCCTCTACGACATGACTGATGCAGTGTGACGTCTCACAGCCGAGCCGGTAATTTACCGACCTTTTTACACATAACTGTAGTTGTGGAATATGAAGACAGATTGATCTTGTCAGAATTTATGCCCTTGATAAATGGAAAGGAGTCGGAAAGTGGGGAAAAAGTGGAAAAGCTGAAATTGGAAGTCACACCTTTAAAAATCATCGGAGGTCGGCCCTTGTGGGCAGAATGATATTGGCTGATGTTGCTGATGACGTTTATTAATTATACCTTCCGTTTTCCCAAGAACATTAACGTTTCTGGACAGAGAAAATGTTAGGTGTATTTGTTGGGATGGCTCCTTATATACTTTTGATGATGATGATGGTCCTTCAAGTCAGCGTTGACTCCTGGTAACTGCCTGGCAAGTCCCTGCAGTTTTCTTGGCAAGATTTTTTGGAAGTGGTTTGCCCTGGCCTGCTTCTTAGGGCTGAGAGAAAGAATGACTGGCCCAAGGTCACCCTACTGGCTTCATAGCTAAGGCAGGACTGGAACTCATGGTCACCCGGTTTCTAGCCTGGTGCCTTCACCACTAAATCAAACTGTCTCTCTTATATATTATATTATACCGCCTCGCCCCGGTCATATATATATACCATGGATAAAATCTATAAATAATTAAAAAACATATATTAAAAATGCCCTAAAACCTCCTATAATTGTTAGCCCTAAAAACCTGCAAGATGCTGGGGGGGGACAAACCCATCACCCCACCAGCCATCTCCACAGGTGCGGGCTCCCCTCCAGCTCAGATGCAAGACCCAGATTTTGATCTTGCCAATGGAATTCAACAGTCATAGATATGGAAAGAACCATCACGTCCACACACCTCTGCTTAGTGCAGGCATCCCGACTAAAGCAGTTCCTTGACTGCCTTGTCCAGCCTTGAGTCCAATGTCAAACCAGGGTAACTTCCAAACACCCAAATCTGTCTTCCTGTAATTGAACTATATTATTCAGCCCAAGTGGGGTGGGCTGAAATGACCGGGGCGAGGCGGTATAATATATATATATATATTATACCGGCTCGCCCCGGTCATTTCAGCCCGCCCCACTCGGTCCAGCAGAAGGGGCAGGTTGCAGACCCCACCGGTCAGGGAATTTCGATTGGTGGGGTCTTGGCAGAGAGCCTTTTCTGCTGCAGCGCCTGCCCTATGGAACATCCTGCCTCCTGAGGTCCGGTGTGCCCCCTCCCTCATGGCCTTCAGGAAAGGGATCAAATCCTGGCTCTGCCAGAAGGCCTGGGGGCCGGAAGGGGGCCCGCACCTGTGGAGATGGCTGGTGGGGTGATGGGTTTGTCCCCCCCCAGCATCTTGCAGGTTTTTAGGGCTAAAAATTATAGGAGGTTTTAGGGCATTTTTAATATATGTTTTTTAATTATTTATAGATTTTATCCATGGTTGGAGGGACCTGTGTTTTTTCTTTTTTATTATTGTGAGCCGCCCAGAGTCACCCGTTGGGGGAGATGGGCGGCATACAAGTTTGATAATAAATAAAATAAAAAATATATATACATTAGTGTTCTTTTTTCCCCTCCCTCCCTCCCATGCCAATAAAATACAACAGAAAGCAGTAAAAGTAGCAACATATAACCAAGGGAAGAGGAGAAAATACCCTGCCATGTATATAAAACATAGTACATGCTATTAAGATTTCACATGCCTGTAAGATTTCCCCCTCCTGCCACAAGCCGAGGCACTCTACTGTTTGGTCCTTTGTTACCCTGTCCTTTCCAGGCCAAACAGAAGAACAACTTTGCTGCTTCCCTGAGGGTGACCATTTTGCCCTCTTTCTGTGACGTTGTACAACGAAGATCGGGAATGGGGTGAAATGTTGGCTGCTTGCTGAATTGAGCCAACTCCCCTCAAGTGGCCCACGAAGCGGGTGCTGGCCAGCTCAAGCAAGCAGAGCTTATGGGCGTTCTTGTGGTAGCACAACATCATTGCCATGAGCTTGAGTGACAAAGCTAATCAGTGAGCTAAATTGGTGAAGGAATTTCAAAGATAGATTGCAAAACTGCTATAACTGTGTCTCATCAGGATGTTCAATTATTTCCTGTGGCTTGAACAAAATTGGGTGTCTTCTCAAATCACGCTACACATTAATCAGTTCCTGACTGATATCTTTGTAACATTACCTAATAACAATTTTGAAGGGCTGGTGTTAATTAGGTAATTATTACTGTTTGTCCCTTCTGCGTGCCATTTTCCTCTGGTCTTACAGTTTCTAAATTCCCCCTATCACCCACATTTTGTATTTATGTATGCTTGTATATAATAGTTCTGAGCATGAAACTGAGCCAACTCAGGGAGGCAGTGAAGGACCGGAAGGCCTGGCGCAATATGGTTCATGGGGTCACGGAGAGTCGGACACGACTTAACGACTAAACAAAAATATAATAGTTCATGCCCTTTATGAAATGGAGCTGAGTTCACAGATTCTTATGTCATAATAAAAGTGTTAAGTGCTTAATGTTCCAGAATAGCTAATAATCAGCCAAGAAAGATTAATAACACACACACACACACACAGATGGATAGTGAGTGAGTGCGTGAGAGAGAGATGATAGATAGATAGATAGATAGATAGATAGATAGATAGATAGATAGATAGGTGATAGATAGATAGATAGATAGATAGATAGATAGATAGATAGATAGATAGATAAGTGATAGATAGATAGATAGATAGATAGATAGATAGATAGATAGATGTTAATATGGCTCAGTATTAAAACAATATTAGGGAATGTTAAATGAATATTATGTGCCCCATGAAAATAAAAAAGGTATTTCACTGAAATTACATTAAGGTTAATTCTCAGCACACCTCTTAGGGAGAGGACAATGTGAGTCCAAAGGATCTCTTCATTTTCAGAGGGATCCTCAGACTGAAGCGCCTGTGGCATGGAGACCGCCTGAGGTGGTAGCAATGGCATCTTCTGTGGGCAGATGGCCAGCAAAGCCTCAGCTTTGCTGTTCAGGATGCTGAGTGTGCTTTCAGTGTTCCTTACCACGGCAGGAAATAGGCTAACAGGGTTTTCCAGAATAAGTTGTCCTAATGTCTCATTGTGATGAGTCCTCAGAGTGTGGCATCAAAGAAAGAGTGGCACCTACTTCTCTTGTTGTCTTACTCTAAGGACACAACAGTGAGGAGTAACTTCACCTGCAATCTACTTTTCATTTGGCCTCAGCCACAAGGTCTGTTGTTCTCCTCATGGAAAGTAATGTGAGTTACTTACAAGTTAGTAACTGGTTCTGCTTTTCTGGATTAGGAAAAAGCAGATGAGTGTATTCAGAGTGCCCCCACCACTACCACCACCCAACCTCAAACCAAGCTCTGTACTAGAATAGCCACTGCTCTTTTACTTCCAGGGGCTGGAAATTCCATTGTGGGCTTTTAAAAATTCTGCCATAGGAATATTGACCTTTAAATGTTCCTGCATCTAAAACTGAAAAAAGAAAAGACATGATTTCTAGACCATGGAAGAACAGATCAATCAAATGAAACCCTTGTGCTTGATGGGGACACGTGGGAGCTCCACAAGCTTCCCACAGTAATCAATTAGGATATTGATCTCATGGAAGATCAATATCCTAATGCTCAGACAATAACAAATAACATGAAACAGTGCCAGTAGGTGTCCAGTCCCACTGCAGCCACAGTAAAAATGGCCATGGAGAGATGGGAGGGGGCAAATTGGGACCCAGCAGTTCTTTGAAGGCTCTTTCTACATATGACCTAGCATGTCCACTAGGAAGTCTTCTTCTGGTATAGGATGGAAAATATTTGTTAATCCTAGCCTGACTTCAGCCTGCCTCAGCAGTGGGCTGATGACAAGGTAGAGGTTCCAGTGTGAGGACATACACTGCCAAATCATTGGTAAATCATACTTATCCTGGGGCAACCAAGATGAACTGATGAAATTCAATGTCAGAATGACAACCCCACTCTCTCTCACCGATGTTAGATTGAAGTGCTCTCATTCTTTTTAGTAAAATGGGAAAAATGGAGGCTGGAGGCAGGAAGGTGACATCCTGTCTAATCTGCTAGAAATCTCTAGTTAATTTTTTCCATGTCAGGTTGTTGAAACGTTTGAAATGGCTCATTACAAGATGAAAATTAGAGCTTGATCTCCCTCGGTAATGCACATCAAACCCCACTGCTTATTGATTTCAGCTGATGTGTGAAAGCTGGCTATAGATTTGTTTTCGCTCTGCTTCTAGAAGGATACACTTTTTGTTTTAAATGCCTGTGCTTCTCAGCCCTTTAGCCCTGTGTAATCAACCTCAGGAACCAAAACTATTCAGATGGTATTCTTTTTTTAAAAAATCTTAATTATCATAAAGCTAGATTCTGATCTTTGTTTTTTTTTCCCCCCTCTATCTGATTCTGGCTAAACGCCATTAATATAATCCTCTTCAGGGCCATTCTTATGCCATCGCATCGATTTCCTTCTCTGCCTGCTTTTCAGCTCTGAAATCCAATCTGTTGTAACAAAACGAGGCATGGCAAAGGCCAGCTCATCCGAGGATAAACATCTGGAAGAGGAGAAGGGGAAATTCCTTCCCCTGATGCTTTTTTTTTTCAAGAGGAAAAGAAACCGAACTGATTACTTGCGGGAAGTTTTTTTGTGACGTCATTCAGGGAACAGATAAAAAGGCTCCAGGCATAAGAACAGCTCCAGTACACAAACAGCGACGGCGGCTGCAGCAGCAATGGAAATCAGCATGCAGAACGGAAGCACGCTGCTCTCTTGCAATGAGCCAAAAGACATGCCAAGCGTGCTGGCTTTGCAGCCTCTCTGGGACTTAGTCAGAACGCAGGAGGGTTTGATGAAGTCTCCATTCTTCCCAGTGCTGTTCAACTTTATAACATACACAGCTTTCTGCCTGCCTTTTGTCGCTCTGGACTTTTTAAGCGCTTGGATCTCCGCCTTGAGAAAGTATAAAATCCAACCGCAGATGTCCCCCTCGCCGCAGATGGTAGCAGTCTGTCTGACTCAAAGCATCTATCACCACATCGTGTGTATCTTTCCAGTGACTGTTGCGCATTGGTACTGGAGGCCAGTGAGCTTGCCCAAGGTCGCTCCCGAGGTGCCAGTGCTTATCCTGGAGGTAGCTGTTTGCCTGCTGATGTTTGATTTCTTCTCCTTTTCGTGGCATTTGCTCCACCACAAGGTGCCATGGCTCTACAAAACTTTCCACAAGATCCACCACAAGCACATCTCTACCTTTGCTCTGACCACCCAGTACGCCAGCATTTGGGAACTGCTCTGGCTGGGTTTCTTTGCTGTAATAAGTCCGATGCTGCTGAACTGTCATCCATTGACGGAAATGACTTTCTTCATTGCCAACATCTGGTTTTCAGTAGAAGATCATTCTGGCTATGACCTGCCATGGTCAACCCATAGACTGGTGCCTTTTGGCCTGTATGGAGGCGCTCCACACCATGATCTCCACCACTTGAAGTTCAAATTCAACTATGCACCTTACTTTACACACTGGGACCGGCTGTTTGGAACTCTTAGTCATGGTGTCAGGGAAAACAATGTATCTGTGAAGGTCAACAAAGATTAATTTTGAACCCCATCCCTCACCCCATCCTTCCCAGAGTCAATATTTTGGAAACTCTGATGTGAAAATAAGCTGAGGAAATTTGTACTGCACATATTTGTGTTAATATATTTATATGTTGTATTTAATTAATATTCATAGCTTATGATGTTTGGAATTTGGTTCTAATGACACAAGCTTCGTGAAAGAGATGAAAACAGTATGTTTTTTCTGCGGATATCTGTGCTTTTATAAAGCTGCTATAAATGATCAACTAATATCTAAGTCTGCTGGCTGAAGAAATAATGCATACATATAATTCCTATGGAATTTCTCTTGTCTTCAAATTGAGGAGAAAAGGGTTCTTTTTGTAAACATTTCTGTTTGTTGCTAACCGAAACGTAGCACTGATCTTTTGTCCTGTGAGATTTAAATTATTTATATTATATTGATGAAATAAACCAAAATTTAATATTATTCCATGTCTGTTGTCTATGCAATTTTTGAAAATT
Organism: Python bivittatus; assembly: GCF_059951505.1. NCBI lineage: Eukaryota > Metazoa > Chordata > Lepidosauria > Squamata > Pythonidae > Python > Python bivittatus. The sequence continues at coordinate 4,049,025 of NW_028277108.1, forward strand.
CTAGAATGGTTTAATGTGTGCGACTGCTCTGTTAATTGGCTAAGAACTTCATGCTATATGGGTGTGTGCATGTGTGTGTGTTTGAAAAAAGAACTTAAAGAACTACTGTGCTGGAGAAGGAAGAGTTCAGTCCTTACATCTTGGGATTTCTACTTGCAATTTTTTTTTTTCTGCTCAAGAAGGATTACAGTATTCCTCCAGCTGTTCTGACAGTCTGTCTATCCCTCTAGAACTCTTACCACCTTATTCTGCAATTAGGGAATCAGGCCTCAGCTGGTTCACCTCTCTTTTGGTTTAGGTATAGTGCATTCAATATTGCTACACAGCAATGCCAAATACTATTTCTGTGGCAAAACACTGGTAGAGTCTTCTGGGGGTTGGGGGGGGGGGTGAGGGATCAGAGTCCTAAATCCTTGTTTCTACGTATCCATGCCTGCATAATGGTGTGTGCTGCAAGGATATCTACAGTATTACCATCCCTAAGTTTGCTCAGCGACAGTTAGTATTTCACTGTTAAAGAAAGATTTAAACTCCAAGGTTGGTGTGTATAGTGTGGGTATGATCTACTTTAAAAAAAATAACACAATATTGTAGAAAAACAAACCCTACATTAACAGAACATGAGAAAATATTGGGAATTTCTCTCTATCGCAATTTTCAGAAGTGACTCATTTCATTTTACATACACACACACCAGAAGGTAATACATGTAATTTAAATTAACATTGTGCTATATTTTAAAAAAAGGGTTTTGGAATTTTTTGACTATTTGGCAGCCTATAGTACAGAGAAAAATGTTGCAATTCAGGTTTCGGTTTTCTGTCTTGGTTTGAGTTTTGGAAAGAACCTGCTACAGCCATTGAACTGTAGGCTGTTCTTACATTCATTTGGCCCTCCATATAAATGGTTATTGCTTATAGCAAGGGTAGTAAAGTAGACAATGCTAGGGATATATACACACGCATAAAAATATTTTAATTTTAGAGGGCTGAAGGGGCATGAGGAGTGGTGTGGTATGGGTCATCAAGACAGAATAGAGCAACATTTCAGTTGTGTTGGAGAACCTGGGGCTGGTTGATAAACAGCCAACAAAAAATTATGCCATCAAAAAAAATGGCAAATTTGACAAATTTCAGTGCAGTTTTTTTGGAAGGCTCTAGTGACTATAAAATGGGGTGGGAGCTGCATGCAGCTCAGGTCCTTACTTTGCCCATCCCTGCCATAGAAGGCTGAGCTGCAGAATACACATTTTTCCAGAAGCTCTTGTTGAATTCCTGAAATTTCCAGTTTGAAAGATATGATTACAGGAGATGGGGAATGTACCTGCCCCATTAAGGATATTCCCAGCAACCCTGTGAGGTAAGTTAGGGCTGAGAAAAAATGACCAGCTCAAAGTTGATATGGTGAAATGACACGAGATCTAGATATAATTAAAGATATGTCCCTGTGGCTGAAAACTCAGTGCCATGACTTTTTGACTTTTGTAACATTGCAACATCCTTCTTCATTATCTAGGCTTTTATGCTGCTCCAATTAATCCAACATTGGGCGGTTTACGATTTCGGAGGTTAAGGAGCTGCTACAATTGTAGAACATATTGCTCTGTCTAGGTATCTTAATCTAATAGGGGAGCTCCCTAACTTTCTAAACAAATTGCAACCAAAATATAAATACCATGACTTTGTTACAACATCTATAAACCAAAGGAGCCCAGGTTTAGAAAAGTCAGATACATTTTGCCAACTTTGCATGTCACAAAGCTGTCTCACATGAATTAATGCAACTAACAGATGTGGGCCTTCATGCAGGTTGCTGATGTGCACTCCTAGTCATGACTGATGCTAGGAGTTGTAGTTGGGCAGGCGAGGGACCATTCGCCCTGTGCCTCAAGCTCAAAAGGGACCAGAAATTTAGACAAAAAAACATTTTTTTCCTTTGGTTTTACTTAAAGTACTTCAGTTATGCCTGGCTTCAAAAAGTGGAGGTTTCCCAGCCTCTCTGGATCCATAAGGTCTCATAATTATAGATGAACAAATGCATAACTGAGATGATTATATATTACTTTTTACCCTGCATTTCCTCTCAGAAGTTTGACCTGCGGATATTCCCAGCAACCCTGTGAGGTAAGTTAGGGCTGAGAAAAAATGACTAGCTCAAAGTTGATATGGTGAAATGACACGAGATCTAGATATAATTAAAGATATGTCCCTGTGGCTGAAAACTCAGTGCCATGACTTTTTGACTTTTGTAACATTGCAACATCCTTCTTCATTATCTAGGCTTTTATGCTGCTCCAATTAATCCAACATTGGGCGGTTTACGATTTCTCCATATGGTATTTAGGATCACAAGCCTACATAATACCTCATAAACAAAAATATTTCATGATCAATAGCCTACTTTCTCATCTCATTCCATCTCTTGAAGCCACTTCCTCAGGAGCAGCATTCAATCTTCTGTCCTGTTCTTGAAGGCCCTATTAGAGAGCTAGGTCTCCACTGTCCTCTGAAACTCTAACAGGGTTGGGTTGTCCTTATTTTTCTGGGGCTAAGCTCTTCCAGAGGAGGGGGGACACCAGCAAGATGGCTCACCCTTGGAAGTTACAGTGTTCAATTTCATTATTGACATTTTTAAGGACAGAAAGAAAAATGGGGTGGGGAGAGGCTGTTGTTTTCAGTAGCACGAAAGCATCATTCAGGTGGATATGAATGGCAAAGTAGAAGCAGCACCTTGGCTCACAATAGTGTGCAGATAGGACCTCAGTCTGAAAGGACATATTGCTCAAAGAGCAGATGATACAATCAACAGGAGATCGTAATTCACTTTATACGATATAGAGGCCCATGTAGCCCAGGCTTGGGGAAAATAACATTATTAATTGGGGAAGAGAATATGGGTGGAATCTAATACTCAAACAGTTTGTTTCCATTGGCTCACAGTTATAATACGGCTCAAGTGTGTGCTGTTTGAATTAGTTAAAAGGAAATGTGTGGAACTTTGGACATCTCATGACTATGCGGTTTGGTCTACTTCACATTTTCATTGAATGCTGCAAATGTGTCCTTTCTCCAATCCAAGGGGAAAATCCAAGGGTTTGATGATAGAATTCTCTTGACTCTGCTTTCCATTCTGTTTGAACAATTGTGACTTGTTCTTGCTCATTACCCTTCTGGGGAAATCCCTTTTTTAAAAACTGAAAAGTTTCTGCATGTCAACCTTTCCATAAAGCATACATAATCACAGATTTGGATCTTTGAATTTGATTGCCAAAGCTTCATCTTCTGCTGCTGCTGCCTGTATTTATTCAACCTTTCACTTTCTCACAGAGCTGGTGAAAACGCTGCCACTCCTTCCCTCCTTTTCATATTTTCAAGGACAGCTTGTTTGCTCTTGTCTCCTTCCTTCTAAGTAGTTTCATTGCCCAAGGCAAGGCTTATCAGATAAAACAGAAATAATTAGAAAGGTTCGAGGAAAAATACCTCCCCCCCCCCCCCGGTTTGAGGTAGAACTGGGTTCAGAAAAAGAAGAGTTGGTGGCTATTCAGAACACCAAACTTTGGGTGCTATATAATTATAGGCCGTCTCCTCATCTATCCATCAGCACTACTGTAGACTTTTCCCTTTTGGGATAAGCAACATTGTTCAAAGAGTACAGAAGGAGTAAGAAATAGTAAGGTGAAGAAATGAAAGATACGAGATAAGAAGAAAAAAAAGGAAATACAGCTAAATCTGGTTGACGTCAACACCATTCACCATACTTCTCTAAATCATTCTATCCTAGCAAACCATGCTTGCTTCCACCACTTCCATAGATCACTTCATACATAATCTTTGGTTCAATAAACTACTCACCTCTTTCTTTTTGTGGATCTCGTCAACATTCTTAATCTTCCCCTTCTGCTTGACCCATTCACTCTTCCTGCATATATTTCTTTGCAGTTAAGTCTTTATTAATTCCCTTTGTACGATCAAATCGCCTAAATGTTCTTCTTTCATTCCAGTTACTTGTTTTTGTATTTAATCTACATTCATTCAGCATCCACTCATCCTTTATCCTTTTTTATCTTATTTACTATGTGCACTTTGGAAATACCTTATTCTCACTGTGTTCAACTTGCATTTATGTTTCTCCTGACACACTTATCATTTCCATATTAAAAAGTGGGGAGAAGTACACTCTTAGACACAACAATTTTTGCTTTTCTTAAAAAACAAGCATTAATTCCTTGCAACAGTCTACATACTACTCGCTACCCTTCTACCAGGATTTGCACTTCTTAAAATTTCTCCATTCATTTTCCCATTTTTTCTAAACATTCCATTGAAATATGCAAATTCATTTAATTGCCTTTTTTTTTTTTGCCATCTATTTATAACTTGCAATTGTTCAATTACATTTTCCCTGTCAAACACAGCTACAGGTAGTCCTTGTTTAATCACTGTCTCATTTAGTGACTGTTCACAGTTACAGCGGTGATGAAAATGTAACTTTGCAGGTCTGTAAAGCAAAGGAAAGGTGATGTAAGATCATAAGTACGGTTTCACTTAGCAACCACTTCATTTAATGATTAAGTTGCCTGTCCCAATTGTGGTTGCTAAATGAGGACTACCTGTACCTTGGTCTTCATAAATTAATGTTCAGATCCATATTCCTTGTTGCATTATTCAAATATTCACTGCAAATCATTCAGGTTCTCAGCCAACAACATGGTAACTGCATATAACACATGTAGATTCATATTCCTAACTTACATACCTCTAACATCATCTCAAATATTCCTTATATAGTTATCCATAAAAATTACAGATGTAATGTTTGTATTACTCCCTGATCAATGCTGAACTGCTCACCTTCCATTTGTTCTCATGTATGCTTTAATTTTATCATGTGCCATTTTCACTGTATCCAGAAATCAACACTGAGCTCTGCAAAACATTCTATAATTCAAGTTTATTCAGTATCAGCAAATTAATAAGAAAAATTCTTTCTCATATACATGCATTTCTCTGGGCAAAAATCTGATTTGTACACCCTTCTGGCACAAGCCACACTGTACGTCCAAAATTTTGTTTATTGTCACCTTCTGCCAAGCACCTTCCAAGTCACATTTAGCAATCTAATCCTCCTGTAGTTTTTCAGTTCATCTTGTGCCTTTCCTTTGGATGGAGGAACAATAACAACATTTTCCTAATCATCAGGTACATATGCAGTCTTCACACACACATTACAGGAGTCACACAGATACCTCTATTTTAAACACTTCTCCATGCAGCCTTACCATTTTTCAACATTTCCACAACATTTATAACTCGTTCCCATCCATTTGTTCTTCTACATTAACATTCATATGATTCATTTAAATGTTATTATTTGATATACCACTGTCATTCCCATTCAGATTGCAACGATCAGTAGGAATAACCTTGAGGAACAGGAGGAAGAGCCACAACCAAGGCAACAGTCAGATAAACGAAATCTGGGCCTGGGGCTGAAATGTAATTTGAGATAGTGTTGCAGACATGACCCTCCCTAGTTCTCACGAAGATAAAAGGAGGGAGGGGGGAAGCACATTCAGACTTGCAAGATTCTGTTACTATAACCTTATAATAAAAGTAGTATTAGCATTCATAACTCTGGCATTCTAGCCTGGTCTACCTTGAAGGGCTGACACAAATCTCCAAATATCCTTCCGGTATTCCCTCATTTTATTTCATCCCAAACCTTTTCATCACTTTCATTTTAAATTCCATTCATGCTGCTGGAGGTTCCTTGTTTAGTTCTTGCCACACCCTTCCAAAATAATTTTAATTTCCATCAAAATCACTTTGCCTTTTTTGTACCTCTTTTTTTTTTTAATTCCTTGTTCTCTTTCACCACTTTCTTTGCAATCATCCTTTTCTCTCTGGAAAAATATACTTTTCTTTCATCCTTTCTTGCCACAATCATTCTCAATTTTCTATTTAAGAGATGAAAGAAAGAGTGGGCATCCATTTGTCCTGGGTTTCCAGTGCTGCATTAAAAGTGGGTTCTCCAAAGTGGTGCTCATGGATGTCTGCCTTTATGCCCATCAAGATCACCACCATCCTGACATTTTTCTTATTTCTTTGAAATGGAAAAAAATTAAACGGGAAGCTGACATATTGCAAAGAGAAGCATCAGCCTCCGTCATTTTTATTTACAGAATACCTGAGCCCCTCATAAATTCCATAGATATTCTTAGGAAAGAAAACATGATAGCTTGCTGCTCCAATGCTTTACTAACAGGCAAAGCTTCTTGATGTAATAAGTTCATGAAGACAGCCATGAGAATCTGCCAACCTTCCAAATGCACCCATTAAAGTTTGATTCCATCATTAGTCATACAGGGACATTTCAGTGCCAGCATGCATTCAAATACCTGGCTGATAAATTATTGTGATAAAATCAGATACATTACACAGCTGATTTGCTGAAGCTAAGGACTTCTGGTTTTGGTCATGATAGAAGAACTGTGAATTATAGATGGAAGAATGGTGGAACATCATAAATGAAGAAAGATTGGCATTTGTCTTTAGGTGCTAAGAAATTATCTTTGGGATTATATTTTATGATTCTCCCCAACTGATGCTGGAACAGGAAACCGCACAGCCAGTGATTCAAGGACATAGCTCTTGATAAGCTAAATTTTGCAGCTTATAATAAATTATAGTTGACTGAATACATATTGAATTTTACCTACAGACCATCACTGCAAGAGATATCAAATGGTCAGCACTGCTCCAGAATGCAATTTAATTGCTGCTCATGGTGGCATGGTACATGTTTAAGGTCGTACATTTTTGTTTGTTGGTCTGAGCAATTGGGCATGCTTTCTCAACACATCTGGACTGCATCTGCAAGAGAGAGGCCACTCAGGTTTTGAAGGAAAAGAAACAAAAGAATAACATCAGGCACAGATGACATCATCTCCTCTGGGTGAAAAGGGTGTTCATATTTTACTTTTACTTGTGAGGATAGGGAACTGGAGAAGATCCATTTTGCTCTGCAGAAAGGTTTGGTCTCTTTCCATGATACAGGCATCTACAGAGGAGTCTAGATAAGACAAAGATGAGAAAGCAATAACTCTTATATTCACAACAGTTGCAAGTCATTGACTACATAGGTTCATATCCATAGCAAGAGTAATGCCGGAAGCATTAGTGGATCTGGGCTCACAGTTTCCAAAAGTACTTGTCTAACACATCCATGGTTGCTGATATTTCTAAAGCAAGGGTGCACCAGCTAACATTCAGCGTAGCCAGGATTTTAGAAGCCTTGGGATCATTCCAAAAGTTGCCCCTTAATTGCAATGTTTAACATGATTAAAGAAATAAGTTGTTAAATACATGGGAAAGAATCTATTTAATTTGTATAAAATAAATGTAAAGCAAATTCAATTACAGTTAATTTAAATCAAATTTGCTTTCATTCTGGTCCAACTAGTTCTTTGCCTTGGCCTCACTTTCCCTGTGCCAAAATGCAGCACACAGCTTGAAAAAGGTTTTGTATTTAAGATTTTAGGAGAAAGTCAGATAAATAAACACAGGAACAATTCTTCCTTTCCTGTTTACAGTTTTCATTGAATATATGCACCACCTGAAAAGTTGAGTTATGAAATAGCTACTTGTAATCAGCACATTCTGTAAATGAGTTACAACTGTATTGTTTCAGTGAAGCTTTGTCCCCCAGTCAGTCTAATTGAGGGTGTCTATCTTGGGTATTCAATTTGCAAGTTTACTGTTATTTTTCCCTTTTTTTTTGCTTACATGCTACTCAAAGTCCCTCAGGAACAGAGTGTCTTCTAAATAAGTATCTTAAACTTTTTGTCAATATAAATAAATATCCTGAACTTTTTGTGCCAACTCTTAAATTTCATTTCCATACCCCAAAGAAGGGCTGATATGTTTAACCATATTCTGTGCATAAAAATATTATTACAGGTAGTCCTCGATTAATGATGGTAATTGGGATAGACAACTCCATCTCTAAGTGAAGTGGTCGTAAAGCACAATGTCATGTGACCGTGCCAACTCATCACAGCAGTTACAGCAGTTCCGGTTGCCGTCGTTAAGCAAACCCTGCACGGTTGTTAGGCATGTCACCATGTGATCTCCATTTGCTACCTCCTACTGGCTTCCCCGTTGATTTTGCTTGCTAGAAGCTGGCAGTGAAGGCAGCAGAGATCATGTGACAGCAGGACACTGCAACATTGTAATTGCGAGCCGGTTGCCAAGCACCTGAATTGCGATCATGTGACCACAGGGAACCTGCAACAGCCGCAACTATGAGGACTAGTCTTAAGTCCTCTTGTTGTAAGTCCCCTCATGTAACTTCAAACGGTCGCTGAATGAGTGGTCATTAAACAAGGACTACCTGCAGAGAAAAAAAAAATGCTTTTAGCCAAAACGGCAATGTTCCTATAAAACCAGCACATGAGAAACTATGCTGGACTTAATTTTCAGGAACTCTTGCTCATTTCTATATTATCCTCTATTCTGCAAAATGTATCATTTCTTCATTTCTTATTGAAGAGAGATGTAATAACGTCCAACTTTTTGCATTCCAGTCTTCCTATTGTTTATGGGATTTGAATTTGGCAAGAAAAAACAAAAAGAAGATATAGACTTTACTGACTTGTAAATCTGTTTACATTGGGCTACAAAAGCATAGGCTTCTGCCCTTTAATTCGCTGTTCCCTGTTCGGTTCTAAGGATAGTATTACATGGAATTGGTTTTTCATTCATAATTCCCTTCTATCTTCTTTGCAGTCAGGCAACAAAAATCTGATTTAACAATATCCTGCGCAACTGACATAGCATAATGTGTGCCCTGTCTCCCCAAACAGCAAGCATTTCCACTGTCAGGAGCAAGGCCGTTTAGAACCACGCACTCTGCCTTGGGTAAATGATCATTTGTCCCAAATTACTCGCATCAGCCTTGGAATCTGGTTCCCCCATAATTTGGAACACAACCCAAGTAGAAACAAATATTTTGTAGGGCTGTGCAAAGTTTGAAAGGGTGTTTCGCATAGGCAAGTTTTGTTTTGTTTCTCCTGGGAGTCTGATAGAAGGAAAAAAGCCTACGATCATTTCGAACATCTGTGTCTGAATTAAACCTCATCTGTTCCTCGTGTGATTTTCTGCTTCTTTGTAGGTGATGTCATACAAGACCTGGTGTTGAAATGGTGTTCCTTCAAAGCCAGAGGGCCTTGGCATGCACCCAAGATGCAAAGCAGGTTTAGATGTTGTTTCTATTCCTGACAATCAGGGAAGACAGGAAGTAGGAGGGGCTCCCGGATGATGAAATCTACCTTCCAAATGTGGAACAGTATGGCGCAAAGTGAAACAGCTTCACTGCCAGCCCTGAAGCAAGGCACAACGAAATATAACAGCTCTCTGCCTTCAGGCTGCTGTTGCATCTCGGATGATACTGGTCAGATATGTCTCTGACTAGGCACGTATAGAAAGGTTGCTGGAAAAAGGGAGCTGAGAGAGGCCAAGGGCCTCCTCTGAGAGGGGAAGAGTTCAAGAAGTATGTGCTTTATCTGCATCTGGATGCAAAAAGACTTAGATTCTTGTTCATGTATGTATAAAGGGCATTACCTCATACAAAAGCACTTCATTTGGCAGAATAAATGTCCTTGTGTATGAACTATTTATTCAGAGCAAGCTGTTTTCGTGGGGTTTTATCTCCTCCTCCTCCTCCATTTATCTTTCTCCATTCCTTTCAGTGTGATAAACTGGAAAGCGTCTTGCATGCTGATGTTTACTTTTGCTGCATGCCCATCAGTTTGCCTTCAGCTTTCTTCCTTTGTCATCGTGCCTGCGGTTTCCCTCCAAAACTTCAATCTTTTCTGTCACATCGGCAGTTTGCTTTGTACAAAGACAAATACAATGTGTTCTGCACAAGTTGGAGTGGGTGATGTAAGTAATGCACATGGAGAGAGGTTTTTCCCAACCCTGCAATTTTCTGGAATTGCCTCCTTCTAGAAACCGTCTGGCCTTTTACAAGGGCTTGGAGATGGGTACTTAAATACCTCATCTGACTGAATTCTGTACACACACTCAACAGCCTGGGTAGTCAGTGAGCCCACTGAATTTGGGGTGTCCGTTTTCAATTTTGTCCACTATCACACTTGGCGGTAGCCTTAATTTTCTTCAAATTGCTACGTGCCTGTATTCTGATCCTGTAAGAATATAGATCTGAAATCTGATCATTTGGGCAGCATTTAACTCACATCATTCTCAAATATTTTCTTATAGTCCAAAATAGGTTGATTTTTTTTCTAGCAAGTTAAGGTCCTATAGCAGACATGAGTTGAGAAGACCAAATAATGAATATATTGCAAGAAAATATACAGAACAAAGAGGTAAAAGACAATTGTAGCTTAGCTGACACAGACAGCCATTCATTCTACAATTACATCTTGAAAATGGATGATCCTTGAGAGGTCTAGTACAAGCAGAGCCGTCTGGGATGTCATCAGATCAGGCTTCTACGTTTGACTAAGTGCCAGATGATTTTAGGACTTAGGTAGCTATGATGTGAGTTGAATACATCCTACTACGCATGGGCTAATTTGTGGTAGACAGGACAGACTAAAGAGTCTGTGTGAGGTGTGAGCATCAAACAGCAGCTTGTAGAATCTGGTGCCTTCCTAATCTGTGAAGACTACAGTTCCCAAAATTCTTGGGCAAGGCTGATTTACTGGAACTCTCCACATATATCTTGCCTTTCTCATGAACGTTGTCATGAATTCCCCTATTTTTAAGCAAATTATTTTGCAGTTGCTAGTTAAGGTCAAGTGTGGGAAATGTATTGAGCAGGATTTTTGTGGTGAGTGTGTGGGGACTGTTTCACTAGGCTATTGCTTAATGCAGAAAAATGTTGTAACTCAGCCAGCTTGATGTTTGAGAGGTACAGATTGTTGCCATCCCAAAGGGTACATTTCTTGCCCATCTTACATGGATGTAAAGCATCTTTAGATTTTTTGTTTTTCACGTTAATGCCACCCCTCCCAGGGATGATGATGGTGGTGCCTTATTGCCCAAAATAGGTCAGAATGAACATAGTTAATTGCCTTTTCTACTGATTCTATATCCTTTATTACAAAATTGTATTCCTTCTAGTTGTGTTCCTACCAATAGGGAAAAAAAAATACTGAGTCTTCCTCCACCATGATGAAGAAACATCCAGAGAGGGGAGAACAATTTTGATCCAGAAAAACAATTTGTAGGTGGAAAAGCTGAAAAATTCTTTTCCCTGGCTCTGATCAAATGAATTTTAATGTGGTTGCATTAGAAAAAACAGTGGAGAACTTAAATGACTTCCACCATGTGCCTTGTATCATGTTTCTGCCCTTAGGATCAGAATATTTTGCTGAATAAACCAAGTAATATCAATCAGGTCAGTTAGCTTACATTCCACCCCACCCCACCCCACCCCACCCCACCCCACCCCACCCATTTACTTTCACTTTTCTGTAAACCTTTAAAGTATATTCCATTTATCAGTCTCTGCTATACTGTACCTCTGCCCTATTAGAATTCCAGTGTCTCATGTCTTGACCTGTCCTTGTTCCACCCATGAACAGATGGATCTTTATCTCATTTATAAGTTGGCAGCTCTCTGGTCTACCGATAATTATAATTGGTGTGCTGTAATCTGACTGCATATAAGTAGTGCAGACCCACAGGCATCTAGTAGAAGCCAAGATGACGCCACACTTGCCATGACATCATCATGCAAATGTTGCAAATGATGCGATTTACATCAGCCATGTCATGATGCAAACGATATACAATATGTGACATCATCTGGCCCTCCTCAGAACGCCCATGCGCAGACCCTGTGATTTCTTCTGACCCCTATGCCTTAAATGTCAACTGACATTAATTTTTAACTTTGAAACTTTCCTAAGATTAATCTTCTTTGCTATCTAGGGCCCTGTCCAAATGCCTCAGACTTCGACGTTTCCCAGGAATAAGGCATATAAAAAGCACACGTTTGCTTCTTGTATAAATTAAAGAAAATGTCTTTGCAACTGAATAAAATGCCTGAAAGCCATGCACCCTCCTTCTGCCGCTGCTTTATATTAGTACAGAGATTACTTTTAATAGATATACTATTTTGGAGTTGGGCAGGTTTAAAAGCTTAGAAACACTTATTTGAAATTACTGCAGCCTCTAGGGCTGAAATTACTGCTATTAAAAACAAATCATATTCATTTGAATTCCTATCAGAACATCTTCTACCATTTGTGGTTAAAGAAAGAGCTATAGCTGATTTTTCCTTCTCTTGATCACCCTTCCTCAACCTGCCAATCTCCCTGCAGTACTAATTCTAGAATTCGCAATTACCAAAACCGGGGAACATTGTTTTTGTAAATGAGTCCCAATCAAATAGATTTGTTGGATATCTGCACTGCACTCCAGATACTCCTATCGATCTGTCCATCTACCTTCCTTTTGTATTCCATATTTCCACCAATACAGACCAACAGGCTAATTTACATAAATCTAAACTATCTACAGTTTCAAAACCCATTTGAACCACCACAAAAACCAACCCCTGAACACAGATTTGTGGTTATTGTATGGTATTCCTCTTCAAATCCAACTTGTTATCCTTTTATCAGCTTCCCATACTCCAAAAGATGTAGTAATACATTTCTCTTTTTCCAAAGAGATAGTAATAATTCACCTGAAAAATTACAGTAATGAGCCCTATGCTCCCCCAAGGTCACAGTAATACAGCTGCACACCGAAAGAGTCGCGAATAAGTCCGTATTCTCAATGGATCCCTTTTTATCATCCTTGCAGAAAGCTGCTTCTCCTGCTGCAGGACCGCAAAGCTCTGACACAGAGTTATCCACACAGTTTGAAAGGAGTCATAGGCTACCCATGTTACAAATGTGATTATAGATGTGGTTTGATGACTGGAGCCAGTGGAAAAAGCATCCATAAAATTCCCAGTCCCATATTGGCTTTGTGACAATATTTTTTTGCCTGGGCTCAGAAGCTAAGCATTGTCAGAAACCTATAGGGTTTTTGTATTATTATTATTATTATTATTATTATTATTATTATTATTACTACTACTACTACTACTACTACTACTACTTCCTTTTTTATTCCCCCCCCCTTCTTTTTAGGCATTTTAACTTTTGTTAAATTCGCTTTTGTCTATCTTTATTTCCTTTTACCCACACACACACACACACAAACATACCTTTGTCTATCTTTATTTCCTTTTATCAACACACACACACATATATTGTTGTTGTTGTTTAGTCGTTAAGTCGTGTCCGACTCTTCGTGACCCCATGAACCATATTGCGCCAGGCCTTCCTGTCCTTCACTGCCTCCCTGAGTTTGCTCAGTTTCATGCTCATTGCTTCAGTGATGCTATCTAACCATCTCATCCTCTGCCGTCCTCTTCTCCTTTTGCCTTCAATCTTTCCCAGCATCAGGGTCTTCTCCAAAGAGATCTCTCTTCGCATTAGGTGGCCAAAATATCTGAGCTTGAGCTTCATTATCGATCCTTCCAATGAGCAATCAGGGTTGATTTCCTTTAAGATTGACTGGTTTGACCTCCTAGCAGTCCAGGGAACTCTTAAGAGTCTTCTCCAGCACCACAGTTCAAAGGCATCAATTCTTCGGCGCTCGGCCTTTTTTATGGTCCAGCTCTCACAGCCATACATTACTACTGGAAAAACCATAGCTTTGACTATGCGGATCTTTGTCGGCAAGGTGACGTCTCTGCTTTTTAATATGCTATCTAGGCTTGCCATAGCTTTCCTCCCAAGGAGCAAGCGTCTTTTAATTTCATGGCTGCAGTCTCCGTCTGCGGTGATCTTGGAGCCCAAATAAATGAAGTCTGTTACTGCTTCCATTTCTACCCCTTCTATTTGCCAGGAATTGATGGGTCCAGATGCCATGATCTTAGTTTTTTTAATGTTGAGTTTCAAGCCAGCTTTTGCACTCTCCTCTTTCACCCTCATCAAGAGGCTCTTTAGTTCTTCTTCACTTTCTGCCATTAGGGTGGTATCGTCCGCATATCTGAGGTTGTTGATGATTCTCCCTGCAATCTTAATTCCGGCTTGTGATTCTTCCAGCCTGGCATTTCTCATGATGTACTCTGCATATAGGTTAAATAAGCAGGGTGACAGTATACAGCCTTGTCGTACACCTTTCCCTATTTTGAACCAATCGGTTGTTCCGTGACCGGTTCTAACTGTTGCTTCTTGGCCCACATACAGATTTCTCAGGAGACAGGTAAGGTGGTCTGGTATTCCCATCTCTTTAAGAATTTGCCACAGTTTGTTGTGATCCACACAATCAAAGGCTTTTGCATAGTCAATGAAGCAGAAGTAGATATTTTTCTGGAACTCTCGTGCTTTCTCCATGATCCAGCGAATGTTGGCGATTTGATCTCTAGTTCCTCTGCCTCTTCGAAACCCAGCTTGTACATCCGGTAGTTCTCGGTTCATATATTGCTGAAGCCTAGCTTGTAGGATTTTGAGCATAACCTTGCTAGCATGTGAAATGAGTGCAATTGTGCGATAGTTTGAGCATTCTTTGGCGTTGCCCTTCTTTGGAATTGGAACGTAAACTGACCTTTTCCAATCCCGTGGCCACTGTTGCATTTTCCAAACTTGCTGGCATATTGAGTGCAGCACTTTAACACCATCATCTTTTAGTATTTTAAATAACTCAGCTGGAATCCTGTCATCTCCACTAGCTTTGTTGTTAGCAATGCTTCCTAAGGCCCACTTGACTTCACTCTCTAGGATGTCTGGCTCAAGGTCAGTGATCACACCAGCGTGGACATCAGGGACATTAAGATCTTTCTTGTATAGTTCTTCTGTGTATTCTTGCCACCTCTTCTTAATCTCTTCTGCTTCTGTTAGGTCCCTGCCTTTTTTGTCCTTTATCATGCCCATCTTTGCACTAAACGTTCCTTTCATATCTCCAATTTTCTTGAAGAGATCTCTAGTCTTCCCCATTCTATTGTTTTCCTCAATTTCTTTGCATTGTTCATTTAAGAAGGCCTTCTTATCTCTCCTGGCTATTCTCTGGAAATCTGCATTCAGCTGCTTATATCTTTCCCTTTCACCCTTGCTTTTCGCATTCCTTCTTTCCACAGCTATTTGTAAAGCCTCATCAGACAGCCATTTTGCTTTCTTGCATTTCTTTTTCTTTGGGATGGTTTTAGTTGCTGCCTCCTGTACAATGTTACGGACCTACGTCCATAGTTCTTCAGGCACTCTGTCTACCAAATCTAATCCTCTAAATCTATTCATCACCTTCACTGTGTACTCACAAGGAATATGATCTAAGTCATACCTGAGTGGTCTAGTGGTTTTCCCTACATTCTTCAATTTAAGCCTAAATTTTGCAGTAAGAAGCTCATGATCTGAGCCACAGTCAGCTCCTGGTCTTGTTTTTGCTGTCTGTATAGAGCTTCTCCATCTTTGGCTGCAAAGTATATAATCAATCTGGTTTCGGTATTGACCATCTGGTGATGTCCATGTGTAGAGTCGTCTCTTGTGTTGTTGGAAAAGAGTGTTTGCTATGACTAGCTTGTTCTCTTGACAGAACTCTATTAGCCTTTGCCCTGCTTCATTTTGTACTCCAAGGCCAAATTTGCCTGTTATTCCGATTACTCCTTGACTTCCTACTTTAGCATTCCAATCCCCTATGATGAAAAGGACATCTTTTTTTGGTGCTAGTTCTAGAAGGTGTTGTAGGTCTTCATAGAAGCGGTCAACTTCAGCTTCTTCAGCATCAGTGGTTGGGGCATAGACTTGGATGACTGTGATATTGAATGGTTTGCCTTGGATACGCACTGAGATCATTCTGTCGTTTTTGAGGTTGTACCCCATTACTGCCTTTCCCACTCTCTTATTCACTATGAGTGCAACTCCATTTCTTCTAAGGGTTTCTTGCCCACAGTAGTAGATAACATGGTCACCCGAATTAAATTCACCCATTCCTGTCCATTTCAGTTCGCTGATTCCCAAGATGTCGACGTTCAATCTTGTCATCTCATGTTTGACCACATCCAGCTTGCCTTGGTTCATAGATCTTACATTCCAGGTACCTAGACAATATTGTTCTTTACAGCATCGGACCTTCTTTTCGCTTCCAGATACATCCACAGCTGAACGTCCTTTCGGCTTTGGCCCAGCCGCTTCACTCTTTCTGGAGCTACTTGGAAATGCCCTCCGCTCTTCCCCAGTAGCATATTGGACACCTTCCGACCTGAGGGGCTCATCTTCCGGCATCATATCTTTTAGCCTTTTAACATTGTCCATGGGGTTTTCTTGGCAAGGATACTGGAGTGGGTTGCCATTTCCTTCTCCAGTGGACCACATTTTGTCAGAACTCTCTGTCATGACCTGTCCGTCTTGGGTGGCCCTGCACGGTATAGCTCATGGCTTCACTGAGTTACGCAAGCCCCTTCGCCACGACAAGGCAGTGATCCATGAAGGGGACACACATATATACACACACACAAACACATAAACATACCCACAGAGTAAGTAACACTAGAATGGCAATTTTAATATTTAGTAATACATTCAAGACTGAAACGATTATCATATAACCAATAGTTTGATGTTAATTGCAGTGTTTTGTTTTTTTTTAATGTTACACTCAACTTTGGATGAAAAATTAAATAATCTTACACTTGTATACTGACATCCTAAATTGCAATTATTACCAACAGAAAAAGATAGATAGAATTTTTTCTTTTCTCTTTTTATTTTTAGTACTTTAAGCTTTCTCTATAAAAGAATGTTAATAATTTTCAGTCGTATTATATAAACTTCATTGAACTCTGCATTGAAGTAATACGATGTATCAAGATTTATAAGATTACAATAAAAGAAAAAAGAAGGTAAGCATTGTTA
Organism: Python bivittatus; assembly: GCF_059951505.1. Lineage (NCBI taxonomy): Eukaryota > Metazoa > Chordata > Lepidosauria > Squamata > Pythonidae > Python > Python bivittatus. Next base: position 4,065,961 of record NW_028277108.1, read on the forward strand.
CAGTTGCTGTAGATTTAGTTTCTCCCTCTGCATTTCTGTCTTAATAATTTGGCTTTAATCTTCCAGGCAAACTGTCTTTATTCCAACGACTTCATGGTTTATGAAAGGGCAATGCGATGATGCCAAGGGATAATACATTTCCTCTACTGTTCCCTCCTCCTTCATGTGTGAGAGTAAAGAGTTTTAACACTTCCTTTTACACTTACCAATAGCAAAATATGAAAGCATAGGTCAACCCAGTGTATTCTTAGCTTCCTTTCCTCATACATGAAGAAGGAAAGGTGGGAGGAGGGAGGAACAATGTCTCATGTTCTGCTCACAGTCTTGTGTTCCTGTAATGGAAACTAATGATGACACAATATAGCAATTGTTGTTGCAATTATTTATTTAATTTATATACCACCCATTCTCCCAAAGGAGCCCATAATGGCAATTAGAAGAAGCAAAGCTATAGCAAATAGACAACCCAATAAAACATAAAAATAATAAAAATGCAATATTTAGTTGTACAGAAAGAATGAAAACTATTACTCAGTGTGGTCAGTAATTTGAAAGGTATCTACTGTTGGGGATGTTCTTATCCTGCGATGCCTGAATGAACAGGCCTTCAGCTGTTGTCTGAAATCAGTCAGGATAGGACCTGAATGCATTTTCTCCAGGACAGAATTCGTGTTTGGGGTCCCACTGCTGAGAAGGCCCTACCCGAAATCATCATGTTGCTGAGAATACCCATAAATATTGAAAAGATAAACTTTTCAGTAGATCCTAATCAATTTAGGGCTTTGTAGACTCAGGTCAGTACCTTGAATTGGATGTAGTAGCTTGCAGACAGTTAGTACAAGAGAGTCTTAGGATTGTGATGGATAATACATCTAATAAACAAATGAACAAATAAAGCAAAAGTTTAAAGATTGGTGGTACACTGTCTATTTAGCCACTCCATTTAACAGTCTGATAATAATGTTCTGCATCTGTTACAACTTTTTTCTTCTTTTCAGTGATAACTCTTGAGAGAGTACATTGCAATAATCCAGTGACAGAGTTATTAAGGCATGAATCACTCAAGCTAGATATCCAGTTTACGAAGGGTTGTCTCTTGGAATACTCAAATCTGGACATAGTCCCTCCTTTTCACTGAAGTAACCTTGAGTAAAGAAAAATCTCTAAAAATCTGTTCCTTCAGGGCAATACAACCATAGCCAGAACAGGTTGTTTCTCTAATTTCAAGGCCAAAGAGCTTGTTATTGCTATAGTACATGATCTTATCTTGGGTGTTTCTCCCAAGGCACCTAGTTGACCTAGGCAAGACCTGGTTAAAGCCACCAGTAAATCCCAGAGTTGTGTGCTAGTCTGGGAAGTCAAGAAAACATCCCAAAAGAAGACCATAGCAAGCTACCTGTCACTCCTATAAGGTAGACCAGACTAAGAAACCTAGTCATATAGGTCTAAAACTACTTTTACTGGAACAGCTATAGTAACAGAATCTTGCAAGTCTGAATATGCTTCCCCCTCCCTCACTTTAGGAGCCTGAGACATTTTCTTAAATTCGTTTCTTGAAATGGACTCAAGATCTGCTTGTCTGATCATTGCCTTGGTAGTGGCTCTTCCTCCTGTTCTTCAAGGCCATTCCCTATATCCTTTACACTACCTTTTTACTTCAACCAAGAAAACTCTATGTGCATATTCATGTAGTTATCAGGAGTTGGTTCAACTCAAGGGAATGTCCCTTTTCTCACAAGGGACTTTGACTTAGAACAGGGGTGGACAAAAGAGCAGAATCAGCAATATTAAAAATTGATGATAGATCTTTTAAGGCAATCCAATTAGCTATTTCACATTCAATCTCTCATGGATTATTTCAGAATTTTGGGTTTCCTCACATGCTCCCTTTTCCTGGGCCTTACGTGCAGTGAAAAAGCAGGAAAGAGGAGGAGGAGGAGGAGGGTCCATCAGAGATGATCTCTTGGATCTAACTTGCTTCTTAATAAGGCTCCCCTTGCAATTGATGATCTGGAGAAGGAGAAATATTAGTTTGGTTAATTCTCCCTGAGCTGACCTGAGAAGCTTTACCACTTTAAATTGCTTTATTGCATGACATATTTCAGCATCTTCTGTGACACAGGACAATCTTCTCAAGGGTGGTATCCTCCAGATATAATTGGCCTTTCCACCGTATGACTATTTGTCCTGATTTCTGGTTTCGTAAGGAAACATTTATATCCTGGTTATAAGATAGTTATTCCTTTAAGGCCATATTGTTTCTATTAGATCACCTCTTTGCATGTCAAAACTTGCTTCTTAAAATAATTGTCTTGGCAGAAATCTAAAGCTCCTAACATACTTTACTAATCTCAGGATTTAAATAATTGCCATATGGCTTTGCCAATATATTTGTCTTTGTTTCTTCGGAAAGGTTTTCCATTAACTTCAGAGGATGGCTCTTCATTTCTAAGTGGTGTTAAACATTTGTTTGTTCCTTTTGTCTGAAACTCTTCACAACTTATTTCCCCGAATTAGGTCTCAAAGTTAGTACAATTTTATTCTCTGCTTTTATCAGTTGTGTTTATCATTATTCTCTGTTACCCAGATGTAGTAGCTATAACCTTTCAATGTTTAGGTTATTAAAACCAAAAGACCTGCTTAAATAGGTCTTTTGGTTTATCTGACCAAAACATTTTGGATCCATAGATATGACTGAGGATGAAATTCCTGCCCTGGAAGCCAGTTTAGAACAGTTTCTAGGGCAGTGAATTTGAAAATAGCCTTGCTTGGTAGTATTTATTCGTTGAGGTTATTTCAGAGTTGCAGTGAGGACATAATGAGATAATAACATATTTGAATCCCATGTTGGCCCTTTGGGTAGGGCTGCAGAAATATAAATACACAAGATTCCACCAGTTCTTAAATGCATACACCCTTAAGCCACTGTGGAGTGGGTTTTCTTCATTGTCTCATTTGGAAAACTATAACATAAATTATTGTGAATAAATTGAGGACTTATTACATGAGGGAGATGTCTTTTTTACAGCTTGAAGATAAATATGTCCAGTTGAAAAGGGTGTGATGACAGAAGCAGCTGTCTAGAGATGACTTCAACCAGGACAGAAGAGTTCTTAATTGAATAAATGTTTACATTTAAACAGCTAGCAATCATGTTACTTCAGGTTTAGGTGATATAAGGTTTGTGACCATCTATATTTCTGCACAGGTCTTTGTTGGCACCAACTGGGCTCCCTGCTCTCAGATTCCAATGTGCCCACCAGTACATCAGAAGATGGGAGCCCATCTCACAATAGATAGGGAGGTCTACTGCAACTTCTCAATAGCTTTAGACCTGAAGTCCAATTCCACACCATTAGGTCTGTGTGAGAAACTTCATTAATGCTTTATAAGTGTCCATCTTTGACTAATTCAAAGGAAGCTTGAAAGCCATATTTCATCCAATTTGTAAAGCATAGAGTACAAGATACTGCAAAGCAAAGCATAGGGTGTAATATACTGCAAAATGATTCTGAAGTTGATTTCTGTCCTGTAAGGTATTATAGTTAATACTTTAGTGTAAAGACAATCTTTTTGCACTCTGGAGTCTGATGATGATGATGATGATGATTGGTCACAGAGTCAGCCAGATGTTTAGACTGGATTTGACATTTTTATCCACCTATCAAGTCCCTCCCAAGGACCTGGGATAGGCAGACTTTTATCATCATCATCATTGTCGTTGTCATCTTGGAGGGCCATGGAGAATGGCCAAGTTAGATCAATGGAGTAGGTAAGACCAACATTCTGGACCTGGTCTGAGAGAACATTGGGCTTCTGTGGGCTCCAGCAGAAAATATTTTTAATGTTATTTTTACAACTTCCCCCAGTAGCACTAGCACCACTAATAATTGACCTTTTGTTCCCAAATTTGTCAACTTGATTTTCGGTCTTCAGGACAGCCATGAGCATTCATATGCTCTTCTAGACCCATTTGCAGTCAAACAGGGACACAAGGTCTCTTGCTCCATGCAACAAGAGTCTGAAAAATTTCCCCAAAATTTATAATTTTGAAGCATGTTGTAGTGGTACTGGTAGTAACAAAAGTCACGAACACTCAAATGACCCAATATATAAAAACAGTCGGGGGAAAGCAATGAAATTTGAAAGAAAATAGTGCCAGGAGGACTGTTAGAAGCATGCACTCATGTTTCCTTATGAGTAAGACAGTAAGACAGTGAAAGGATGAAACACTTGTGTAAATCTACCCTTAAGTCAGTTTCCAGTAAATGGAGCACAACAAACAGCCAATGTACTAATGCTATCCCAAGTCATGGTTACATTTTCACCAGCTTCTATCTTGGAAGGAAAATGGTCTCTTTATTCTAAACACTGAAGCCCTATTTATTAAAAATAGTACAGTAAAGCTCATCACCCAAGCAGCAGACAACAGCCCCAGTGATACCTAAGTTGGTTTCTGTTGCCAGTTAAAAGTAGGTATCTGCCATACTATAGCCTCCAGGTACTAGGCAGTTTGTGTGTGTGTGTGTGTGGGGGCACTGTACAAACTGCATCGTTCACACCCAAATTCTGACAGTTCATTATTGTGTGTCAACCAACATTCATACAACTGTACATCAAAAGAGTGCACTGTGCCAACATCTCTCCTCTGACTTTCATTGGCATGAGAAGTGTGATGTCACAGGAAGGCAGGATGTTTCACTGCCCCGCATGTAGTATGGTTCATTAGTTTTAGGAGAGCTGCTAACATTATGCTCTAATTCACTTTTGACTGGTGGCATTAATCTCCCTTAAATAACATAGCAGATTAGTGTTTCAGGTTTTGTTGTTTTATATAGATTTATAATGGGCACAATTTAATATATTCAATCAGTGGACATTGCTGGTGGGCATAAATGGCCATAACAACAAGGAAAGTGGGGTGATTAGGACAGATATTTGCCTTTTGGTGTCATGAAAGACCGCAAATATCCATCCTTTCATATTGTTCTATTGTATGTTTAAGGCTAGGTTGAAGCAAAAGCAAATTTATGCTCATGGTACTTTCTGAATCTTGTATTATGCCGCTTGATTTTTGTCGGGGGAGGTGGAAGAAATATAATTTGCTGCTTTGGCTGAGGCAGGCAAATGTCTTGGACGTTCTGTTGGTAGGAAAGGAGAAAATTGAAAACATCTAATATGTAACAGTATCAGCCAGCAAGGCGATGTTTACGTTTTAATTTTTGCAAAATTGGCCTCAGAGCCCAATAAGTATCAGACTTATGAATTTTGGCAGGAGTGCCTTTAAATGCTCACCACTATCCTTAACTCATTGATGCCAGATTTGGGAGGGGGTTGGCCTACCAAGGAGCATATGGGCTCATTCACACACTCATCTGCCCCAGTGGGAAGGCGCCCCACTAACCATTAGTTGAGATCACCAACATACGTCATCCTCAACCTGCTCAATGGTGCACCACTTGGGTCAGAATCTCATTGCACAGATGTTATAATTTTAATGAAATTGTGGTTAAGAGTGGGTTTCTCTATGTGTGACGCTGCAATGGGCATCCCCTGGAGGATAGAAAAGTAGCTAAGTAACTGGAGTCTAATTTATCTCAAATGAGAATTTACTGCAACATGTTGTTATAGATCGCACATATCCATTACAGAATGCAATCGTTCAGTTCTAGTTTCAGTCTGAACAGGAGTGCAAGAACTTTGTAAAGTGGAATTGGGACTTTGGATAATAAGTGGATGATTTATCAAGAAGACCAGTCTTCTGACTCAATTAAGATTTGTTTCAGATATTCTTTTTCAATGATTAGGTTTGCACCAGATAGTATGTGGTGCAATGACCTGTTTGCAGCAATACCAAGGGGAACAATAGAACCCTGTGTGTTATATGGCTACCCCCATTACATATTCCCAGATAGATAGATGGATAGATATTTAATTCTAATTTATCCACATATTTCCTTTTTTGGTGGCCAGAGCTGTTAAAAAGAGCACCAGTTCAATTCCTGGTTTTCCATCTGACTATGAGAGTTTAAAAAATAAATACAGAACCACAGAAAACCAAGATTGTCTAACAAACAGATGTTATTCATCAAGTAACATGGAAAACATTGTGGCTTACGTATAAACCCCCAAGTGTAATTGCTATTGCGATGGAATGTTGAAGGCAGAAAAGCTGAACTTCAAATCTGTGCTGTTGCATCAAAACACACGGAAACATACTAAACAGAAATGTGTCACTTTTAAAACTAAGTTTTAGGCTGGATCTATGTAGGAATACCTGGTGCTTTTTTAAAAACAAATTCCCAAAGAGCTATGAATGGATCTGGTCAAGTTATACCTATGAAACCCTAGAAGCAAAATCTTGTATGACCATCCTAGATTATTTTTTGGGAGGGAAGGAGCAGTGAGAATCAGATCCCAACCAATCACTTTTGCCCTGAAATGCAACATCAAATTATAAATGTTTGTACTTTGTTCTTTGATCTCCCATTTCTTTAAAAAATAGATTTTTACTAAAGAAAAACAGGATGGAGTTATTTTAGTGTGTATGTACAGTGGTGCATAAATGTTTGTGAACCCTTTTGAATTTTCAAAATTTCTGCATATCTCTGCATAAATATGACCTAAAACGTGATCTGTTCTCCACACATGTCCTAAAACTAGATAAAGAGAACCCAATTAAACAAGTGAGTCAAAAACATTATACTGTATTTCATATATTCATGTATTTATTGAGGAAAATGATCCAAACTACATACAGATCATGTTGTAGGTTTATGCAGAAATATTGAACATTCAAAAGGATTCACAAACTTTTAAGCACCAGTGTATAGCCAAAGACTCTCCTCTGCAGACAATCATGCTATAACTATGGACTTGTCTTTTCTCTTATGGCTCAGCTAGGCTTAGAAAATCAGAGGCTTCATAGTTGAGACCAACATGCAAAGATATTGAGTTTTCTGACAGTGGTGGGGAATCAGGAGTTTGGAAAATGTGCAACACATCAGCAATGGACTTCAGTCAACATCAAGTGATCAGTGGGGACCTGGGCTACCCAAGGGGCAAAAATGGCACTTCTGAGTGATCGCAGAGCGAAGAACTTTTAAGGTTAAGACAACACTTTCCTGCTGTTCTCACAAATTAAAGAATATAACGCAGAATCTCTTGAATTTATGACATCATGATGTTTCCTGCTCCTGTTCTGTTGCTTTTGTTTCTGAAAGTTTATGGTTGTGAACTGCATAGAATTTGGTTTAAATATAAGATCTTGAGATGGCATCTGGAGGGAAGGTCTGCTATGGCTTAGTTCCTAGAATGGCCACTGTTTTATGAACACTGTTGTTTGTACAGTATTTTTTTTTTAATCCTGTGAAGCCGCCTAGAGTTGTATAGAGTTGGACAGCCTAGAAATCAAATAAACAAATCAAATAAAAAATCAGTGAATAAATAAATGTACAGTGATGTAATGGTGGAAAAAGCAGGAGAAGTTTGAAAAGTCAGATGTTTGTTGTCATTTGCATGGAGTGTGGATATACAAGTTGCATGTAGAGGCTGCAACAGCAAGAGAAGTGGAAGGTTATGGGGCCATTTCAAGTTGCATTTTTTAAAAGACAGTAAATGCACACACACCACAATATAGGAAGTGCAAGCTTTAAAATAAAAAGCTTTTGTACGGATTAACAGCTGTTCTGTTCTGTAGATGAAAATGGAATATTAATTTCATGACCCTTATCCGCCACCCAATATGTAATCAACCAACCTAAAGTGTGTGTATGTGTGTGTGTGAGAGAGAGAGAATTTGATTTTTTGTTGTTTTTGGATTAGGGTTTCTTGTTTCCCTAGGTCTTTAAGAAAAAGTGCCCATGCAAAACTATTTAGGAAAGGGAATTTAAGTGCATTGAAGATGAACACATGGAATTAATTTGTATAAGAGAGCAACATGAAATCCTATAAAATAGAGACATTCCAGTAATTAAAAAAAGAAAGAAACCTTCCCACGCTTACTAGTGAAATAATGGACTAAAACTGTTATCACAAAAGCTGGCTTTCAGCATAAAGAAATTCAGTGGAAAAGTATGAGAATGAGTACAGGTTTTTCATTCTTTACAATGAAACTTCCCTTCCCATTCAAAATTAGTGTTCTGGGTGTTGTAATACCAATGTATTTGCAGTATTTAAATTGCTTATTTAAACCAAAACAGTTAAGACTAAAAATGAGATTTCAGGGTGGTTTTTAAAAATTAATTTCTAAGCATAAGTTTGCTTTTAATTCTAATGAGCTCCGCCGGGGATTGCCCTTGAAGATGGTTCAAGAACCAGCTGGAGCCCTATGCTTATAAATAGATGTGAGTCAACAACAGCATATTACAATCCATGGGATTAAACAGTTTGCAGTAGCCAATAGTATGTTTCCAAGTGCAATTCTTGGTAATGGTGTTAACCATAACACTATCACTTTGACATCATTGATCTTTTCTAATCACATTCAAGCAACCAATAAATACGATTTCTTCTGCTGCTTGGAGTATTGATATTTTTCATGTTGATTCTCATTTGCCCAGATTACAAGTATGTGTTGTTTGGTAGGTTAGTTGGCTTTTAAAAAATCAGTTTTATTGGGCTTCTTTTAAAAAGGGTTTTCATCTAGATATTTGAAATGCTGCTTGGGATATTTTATGCATCTTGCAAATAAATAAATACATATGCATTGATTTAGTCTCATGTTATACATCAGGAAAGAATGTGTCCCCTTGGGAAAAAGTATACTGAACAATCTAATTGGAATCAGCAGTTTTCTAGTTACAAAAGCCTTGAAGCCACTCAAGACACAAGAGCTGAAAATTAACAGGTGGAAGGCTTGGTTGATACTTCTAAGGGCTTTTTCTCCTGTTAGAAGATTGAACTTTGTCACTCTCTTTAATGTATTCAATGTTCTCTGTCTGCAGGTTGCTTGGCACCCTACTTGGAAACTTCTACAAAGACTTTTCATCATTAGATGATGCCAAATCAGAAAGAACTGAATTGTGCTGGTGTTGATGCACAGTTTTGTCTTTTAGTACCGGTGCATATTAATGCATAATTAAGATCCTATTTTTCATCAAAAAGGGAACTTCAGAGATATTTTTAAATTTGTGCTACCCAATAATCAATCCCCTCTCAGCCCTATGGGTGGTATGTGTCTTCCTCAATCTCGGGTCCTCTACTAGAGGCCTGGGAGTTTGTGGGTTCTCCGCAGTATCTTAGCTGTTCCAAGCACTGCACTCTTCTGGACAGAGACCTCTGATGTTGCTCTTGGGATCTGTTGGTGTGATGGAATTTCTTTCATCGCCTGAGGCACGGGAGAGAGATAAGAGGATGAGGCTGGCACCTCCCTGAGGCATTCACAATGTTGTGGCTGGCATTACTTGGGAGCTGGGGTTTCAAGAAAATGTTTTTCTCCCTGAGTCTGGCCTTCATGATTCCATTCCATCACAGTTGGAGCCACTCTCCCAGCTTAGGGATCACAGCCCCGAGTGCTCCTACCACCATTGGGACCACTTTGGCCTTGACTTTTCACATCCTCTGTAGTTCTTCCTTCAGGCCCTTGTACTTCTCCAGCTTCTCATACTCCTTCTTCCTGATGTTGCTGTCACTTGGCACTACTACATCTATCATCACCACTGTCTTCTGGTCTTTGTCTACTAGTGTATATGTGTGTTTGTGTGTGTGTTTGTGTGTATCAAACATGCAGACATCATATATATAGCAGACATACAGACTAGCTGAAGTACCTTGGTATCCCACAGTCATGTGGGAACTATGATACAGAAGATAGAAACATCCAAGTACCACCAAAGGATACGACAGATCCTGAAGAACCAGCTCAATGAGAAGAACAAGATCCACAACATCAACACATATGCCCTGCCAGTCATCAGATACCCTACCAATATAGTGAGCTGGCCAAAGGAGGACATGGAGGCTGCTGATGTGAAGACCTGGAAGCTCCTCACAACATACAGAGGTTTCCACCCCAAGTCCAACACCCAGAGACTGGTGAGTGTCAAAGCCACTGTCCTGGACGAAATCCGGAGCATCCAGGAGTACATCAGTAAGATGGCACCCAAAGATGAGCTGCTGAGAGAATGCCAGAAGCAGCAGTAGACATGGGAGGAAGTTCAAGCAGAGGAAGTGCCATGGCAAGACAAGACCCTGCATGGGATGTACCGTCAACAGATAGGTGAAGTGGCTGACACTGGAAAATCCTACCAGTGGCTGGAAAGAGCTAGATTAAAAGACAGCATTGAGGCACTGATCATAGCAGCGCAAGAACAGGCACTAAGCACCAGATCCACAAAAGCAGGGCTCTACCACACTAGATGGGACCCAAGGTGCAGACTGTGGTGAGAGACCTCAGAGACAGTCTAACACATAGTGGCAGGGTGTAAGATGCATGCAGGAACAGTATACACTGAACAGCACAACCAAGTAGCTGACATTATGTACAGGAACATCTGCACAGTGTATGGGCTAGACCCTCCCAAGTCCAGATGGGAGATTCCACAGAAGGTTGTGGAGAATAACAGGGCTAAGATCCTGTGGGACTTCCAGATCCAGATGGACAGACAGGTACCGACCAATCAACCAGACATTGTGGTAATAGACAAGGACCAGAAGACAGTGGCAGAGGACCCAAAATTGAGGAAGACACATACCACCCATAAGGGGATTTTTTTTACATACACATATACATATACTAGGACTTGTATCCATTGACTCTCTAATGGCTTGTCCTCTGTTGCTTTATATATGGTTTAAAAATGTGAAAATAGCAGGCTTTGTATTACATGACACCTCCTTGTCCAGGGACTAACCTCTTTGGTTATTCTACCTCTGCCCTGAGAAAGTTATGTTCAAGAAATCCTTGGATGAGACTTGAATACTCAATATTTCCTTCGGACCATCAGAGAAAGGACACAGCCCACTAGATTTGTGTATGCAAAATATGATACATATATGATCCAGGTTCACCAACAGACAGGGCTGGGATGTTCTTGGGCTTTAAAATCAATTTAAAAACTACTGCCAGAAATTATGTAGGCCGGGGGCGGGGGTACAACTTTCTAAGGTTACAAGATCCAGTTGAAATGTTCAGAGCCTATAATAGGTGCTCTCACAAAATGGTTATCCAGATAGAACAGCTGCTAAATAACTACTTAACACAAGGCAAAGCTTACTACTTCTTCTAGCATATAGGATACTTTGAATCACCCCAGTTTATCGTGATCTTCATTTTTGCTGGATAGGTTTCATACATTTCCAAACAAAGCACTTGTTTCATCATTTTTAATTACTAAGATTGCTTCTGGAGCCTCAGGGACATGGTTAGAAAGGAAGGTGATGCAAGAGGCTGAGCTTTGCAGGTTGCCAATGTCTCATTTATTTTTATTTAAAGCACTATATAACAACATTAACAGAGGGAGCCTAGCATCCCTCTGGCTACCCCTGCTGTTTTAAGTTGCCTAAATCCTCCCCAAAGGGCAAGTTTTCAAACTTAAGATAACAAAACATTGAATATAAAATTCAACATAAATACAAATATAAAATTAGGATTTTTTTTTAACCAGAATGGTCCATTATTTAATATGGAAGTTTAAGAATGGTCCACTGGTTTATGGAAGTTGATCAGAAGGTAAGTAAGTAGCTAAATTTCCATTTGATATTTAAAAAGCCAATATAGGAAAGGCACATTTAATAGTGTAAAACATAGAATGCTTCCTAAAGAAATGCTTTTAGGAAGCATTTTCTAGTGCCCCAAAGACATAGATAAGTGTATATTTTAAAGTCCATGGGGGAGGGGAGGGAGTTTCTTTGGGAATGTGGTTTAAACTAGGACAATCACGTAGAAAGTTAAGAGGCTCCTCCCCTGCCATTTAAAATTCAAGCCAGTTTGCATCAGTATTTCATGTAATGAAAAATAGGCTATGAAACAATACAGTGGTATCTGCATGCATGAGGCAACAGTAAGGGAAAATTTGTAAAAGTTATGCAGCAGTGCACACATGCAGAGAGGAGATCGGGACTGTGCATAATATTTCTACAATGTGCAGAGGAAATATTCACACCATCCACCGCAGAAGATCAGATCAACGTGGAAAGTTGTAGTCACAGTCTGGTCTGCCTCCATGCGCTTCTGCCCTCGTGCCTCGTTCAGCCAGAGGCACACTGAAATTTCGGCTCCCACAGAAGCTGTCAGTCTGGGAAGAAGCGAGAGATGGACGGGCAGATAAGTAGGAGTTGCTCCATGGAACAGGTGCTGTTTGAGACATCTCAGAAAAAAAGTGGGACTTTCATTTTTACACCCACATATTTAATGACATTGTAAGCATTCATGAGTCAGAGTAGCTCTTTCCAAACATGGCCTTTCCTGTCTTGTACTTACCTCAATAGCACAAACATGCCCGGCCAACCTCTTTTTTCTGCCATATCCCTGTGACGTTGCCTTTGCCTTGTTCCCATGAGCCCATGAGTGAGACAGGCTTAAATTGCCCTTAGCTGTACAGTACTGTAGTTATCTTGCCCAGTATTTTGATACATTTCAAAGGTAATCTCAACCTTTGGTTAGACTTTTTCACTCACTGCTTTAGAAGGAGGCTGAGCACAATGGCTTAAACTAGAAGCAAGTTGTGAACTCTAGTCCTTCTGAATACCAGTCCAGTCTAGTCCATTCATTCTGAATATCTGTTCCACAGACATGCACCCTTAATAATAATCCCAGAAATTCATCCAGATAAACACCTCCACATTCAGATCAGTGCTGGATTCATATACTACAGGTTGAATAGGTTGCCTTCCATTTAAGAAGCTAGCCACTATGAAGGTTTATGACTGAGAGCAATATGTGACTCCAGGCTATGGCTTCTTATTCAACAAACGTGGCTAGACAAACTAGGGCGTAATGCAATGCTGACCACAGCCAATGGCCTTTCTCCACTTTCAGCTAATCAGGTTGACGTGCTCCCAATTCTGTATTAAGACCATGAAATGAATTTTCAGTAGAATACTTTAGCCTATAATAAGAAATAACTGTGCTTGAAATGTTAAGCTCTTTCCTTCTATTTTTTAAAAAAATTAACCTTAATCCTGTTTTAAGATATTAATTTTTCCATGGTGAGAATAGAAACACTGCACTTCTCAAAAAGATTTCATTGTTGAGCAGTCATTCTCTCTCATGCACTAACTATACTACTGATTCATATAGCTTAAAATGTATTCATTAAGACAATCAATTAAGAGATTAAAGTATTTTAACTAAGACATTAATCACTTGTGAAGCAGAATTACTGAAATGGAATGGAATGCTGTATTTGCCAAGCAAAGAAATATTAATAGATTGAAGAAAAGTTGACAGCTAAGAAAAGCAGCTAAAGGGAAAGGAATAATAATAATAATAATAATAATAATAATAACAACAACAACAACAACAACTAAATATAGTAAATACTGGAATGGTATGTGCACGTACCTTTTTTTAGGCATGTATATATACACCATATACAACTTTCGAATAAAAGTATGAGAATGTGATATAAATATCAAAACAGCTTTATTAGATATGAATCGTTTTTGCTAATGCTTTTTTTTTTTCCAATTTCAAGTCTATCTAAAACAAAATGTATATGTTTTTAAAAGGAAGAAAAATCCTGTTTACTTCAACAAATTGCTGCTTCCTGCATTTTCAACTAGCTGTCCCTGGCATTTGCAAAGCAGTCTACAGGCATTTGAAGGCCCAACTGGATTTGATCTTTAATCCCCATTACAACCCAATTTCACTTTATTGCAATATAATAAACTGACTAGCTTGAAGATCCAGAACTCAAAAAGTGACTTAAAAAATAGGGAGAGATTTTTTTTAATAACGTGAGGACAATGTTAAGATTAGACACTGAGTTTAATGTGAGTCGCTTTGAGCCTGGCAGCATATACATTAAATAAATTATGATTACTATTATTATTAGACTAAATTTAATAGTACAAGTCATTAGTAATGGATAGTCCTATTGTAAGATGGCTGGAATTTGGTTTGATGAGTCATTTTAGGCATGGAGATGCCATAATTCTCACTGTTGAGGTGAAGAAGCAGCATAATTTGTCTTAATGAGTTTCCCCCCCCAAAATTGCAATAGGAAAGTGAAGCAACAAGGCCCTTTGCTCTTAAAATTGACTTTGTGAAACAACTTTAAAGGGGTGATCTGCCTGACCTTTGTCAGAGGGAAGCACTACCTTCACGATCTGCAAAGTCCTTATTTATCCCACTGATCCCAAAAGAACTGCTATAATCATGAAAACACTTTAGGACTGGTTATTGGAACTCCATTCCAAGTTAAACTTCTTGACACTTGAAAATACTGAAGATACTTTTCCAGAATTGAAAAATCGTTGGCAGTCTCTGTCCCTGGAATGATTTCAAAGTTCTATCAAGTGCTGGGAAGAAGCAGTAAGGTCAAGCAGAGAGGGCAAAAATGACTATTTATATGTTAAAAAAAAAATTGTTCATTTTCTGGCAACAGATGCTGGTCTCGCTATCTCAGAGTTGTGCCAAAGTTTTGTGGGGGGCAGAATCTAAATGCTCTTCTCCCACATTCATCTCAATTTATATATGTAGCATCAGGTAAGGATGTGTGTGCATACACATACACACACACTATACTGTATATCTTTAACAGACTAATCCACACATGAATGTTGTGTGTTGTTGCCACTTATATACTCTGTATTGAATGGTTTAGCCAGTTAAACAAGCAGTCGGCCCCTTCTTTGTGGATTGAATGTACATCTTCATAGCTAAGGACTGAAATGCGTGGTTATGATCTAAAAGGTAAAATGTAAATTAAGTTACGAGCCAATAAGAAAGTTATATTCCTGCCAGGTTCCTGTACAGAGTTAAAAACAAAACAAAACTGAAGCATGTTTCAACAAGGGCCTCAGTTTCATAAACTGCAAGAGAATAACTGTATGAAACATTCCAGAAAGTGGAGTACAAATGAGAGAGGGCAATTCCTCTCACATCACACCTTACTTCTCAGTTTTTAGCCCTGTAGAAGGATGCTTTCATAACTGCTCCTACAAATAATTTTCAGTCATATAGCCTGTAACATGCTGAATGAAATCTGATGGAACCATGACATTCCAGACCTATTAGCTTTGGATGAGTACAGATAGTCCTCGACTTACAACCACAATTGGGACCGGAACTTCCATCACTAAGCTATGTGGTTGTTAAGTGAGTCATGCCCAATTTTACGACTGTTTTTGCTGTGGTCATTAAGCAAATCACATGGTCATTAAGCGAATCCAGCTTCCCCCAATAACTTTGCTTGTTGGAAGCCCCCTGGGAAGGTCATAAATGGTGTGACCCCAGGATGCTGTAACTGTTGTAAATACATGTTGGTTGGTTGTTGCCAAGCACCCAAACTTTGATCATGTGACCACAGGCACACCGCAATGGTTATAAGTGTGAGGACTGGTAATAAGTCCCTTTTTCACCACCGTTGTAACTTTGAACTGTCATTAAATGAGTGGTTGTAAACCAAGGACTACCTGTATGTCTATTCCATGCAGGCACACTTAATCCTAACCCCAAAATGGTTATCCAGAGAAACACTTGCACTGTCAAATCAGTGCTGGGTTTACATGTTGCACTCAATCCTAAAGTAGCTTGCTTAGCAAGCTCTGTCAGTGTAACTCCTGTGATTTGGAAATAATGTTTTATGGCTTAGCCTTAGTGCAGTGGGTCAATTCAGTATATCATGGCTTATTCAACAAAGCATGATTACACAAACTGGCAATATGCTGTCGAAGCCCATCATTGGGCCATTCCCCATGTGCATGTAAACACAACACAAAGATGCTCTGGCGATATGTATTTTTTTCTGCTATGCCCCCATGACAATGTTAAATCAGGAGTGTCTGCAGGTTGTGGTCAAAAAAATCAAGACAGCAGCTGAAATACTGTGGTTAAGGCAACACATAAAAAACAGATAGAGCTTCCATCACACCATTGAGGCCCCCCCCTGGTTTTTTTTTTACCATATTCTTCAGAGATCCTGGGTTAAAATGGAACTTTTTCCCCTGTTCTAGTCTTCAGAAGTACAAAACCTGTTAGGCTTTGTCACTCATGAACTTGTGGAGAAGTCCCGGGAAACAGTGACTGGAAACAAATCAGTAGAAGCAGGATAAATCGCCAATGGGGACAGCACATTTCATGCTGGTATAGTTTTCTCCCAACTTAAGGATGAAGGAACCGTCCTTCAACTCCACTCAATGTCTCAACATGTTCATTTAACCTCTCCAATTGCCACTTCTTTACACCAGCACTGTCTTTTTTTTACTATAGCATTCATGTATTTACTCTACTCAGAAAAAAGTGCACAATGCATTAGTGTATAGGAAGTAGGAGAGAAAAACAATTTCCCAGCCTTCGGTGGTCTTACAGTAAACCTTCTGTTTGGCTCTGAATTATATACCATACCACTAGATCAAACTGATTTGAAGGAACAGTTTTATGGAAGCTCTTTTCAGGCTACCTTGCTTTACTCTCCCCTGGCCTACCCACTTCCCTGAGGTTGGGGATAAGAGAAACTCCTCATAAAACATTAAAATGCCATTAAAAGCTTTTAAGTCCTGATAAGTTTGAACAACTTCTCCACAGAGAATTTCCTTTTGGGTAGAAGAAAACAAGGAAAAAACCATGTTGCTTTTCATATTTCAAAGCTCAGAAACAAACTGGAATTATTTCCTCTAAGGAGAAGGTTGTGAATTAATCGCTTTAAATGATCCCATATAATCTGTGTTGTGAGGAAGAAGAAGTCTTATGGCAAAAGCTTTCCTATTAATTAATCCTTATTCCCAAATCATTTTAACATCAACTTTTCTATCTCCCTATTGCTATAGCCAAATGTCCATGTCCAATGGTTATTAAACCCCAAACTTAGGGGGAAAAAAAGCCTCTGCCCCAAACCTCACTTGAAATCCCTACAAGTGATCAAATGCCATCCCAGCATTGAAAACTGAAAGCTGATCCAACCAAGAATGCCTTATGCTACTTACAGAACTTATCAAGGTCATTCCTGAAACTGAAGCCACTAGAAGCTAGTCATTATAATACTGGCTAAATAGTGTCTCATTTGGCATACACTGAGAACCAACATTACCAGGAGGGGCTCCCAAAAGTCAAAAAGGCAACTACAACTGCTCTGCCCCTTCTGATGTGCATCGTATGTAAAAAATGGGCATGGCTTTGGTTGCGCAATCACAACCATCATCTTACCTTTTTTGACCCCCATCCACGTCCCATGGACACCTCTGAGCCTGGTGTGGCAATTAAGAGGTCGTAGTGGCACCTCAGCCACAGATGTGTATTGAGTGACTTTGGGCCAGTTGCTTTTCCTCAGCCCAACCTAATTCACAGGGCTGTTTTGGGAAAAATGGAAGAAGTACTACATATGCTGCCTTGAGCTCCCAAATGAAAGGTGGATTTAAAATAAAGTTGATAATGGGAATCTAACTGGTCTGGTCCTTGACTTATGCTATATTTTGATCCTTCCTGATTTGTCATCTGTGAAAACTCCCAGAAAAGAGCATTCTGGCTACAGTACCAAGATACATGCTCTGGTGACCTTAGTAATGTATTATTACACAAGACGATTTTTGAAAACTCTTTGGAAATTGGTCAGTTTTTACTTTACTTAGTGAGAGTAAACAGGGAGTTGCTCCAAAATCATTTGTCTTTTAGCAAAATTGGGGGACGCGGTGGCGCAGCAGCTTAATGACGCTGAAAGTTGCCGGCCAGAAATGGTCGACGCTTCAGCGGTTCGAGTCCAGCCTTCGCGTTAAACAGGGTGAGCTCCTGTTTCCTCCCCAGTTCCTGTCAACCCAACAGGTCGAAAACTCACGTGAGTAGATAAATGGGTACTCTCACTCCGGTGGGAGGAAAAATGCTGGCGGCGCCTTGCGAAAAGGAGTTGGGAGCAGTTGCCGGTAAGCGCGAAAAACCGCGCGCGCCCGAAAAGGGCGCGAAGCAATGGAAACCCCGCCTCCTGCACTCACCAGCTGGGCTCTGCTCTAGGAAGGAGGCTCTGGCAAACCACTTCCGAAAAACAATTGCCTTGAAAACTGCAAGGACTCGTCCAAGCAGTCACTGCGGGGTCAGCAATGACGAAGCGCAGACAAAAAAAAAAAAAAATTAGCAAAATTAAAAATGTTACTTTAAAAAAAAATCTTTTAGCACATTAATGAACTTGATGTGACTTCAGTAAAGTATCTTTCCTTGTGAATCCCTTAGTTTTAATAGACCTCTGTGTTTGTGTGTTTATGTGGAGTGATTCAGGCCCTGATGAATAAAATGGCATAGATTTATGTATATGTTTTGGGTAAAGTGCTAATAAGCCAATTACAAATGCTACTTTATAGCTTGCTGAAAGCACAGGCTTGTAAAATAAAACAGAACCCAGTATGTGGACATCCGATAAAAGTATTCCAACCTGATTTGTTTACCTGCTCACATGATGGAAAACATGAGCCATCCACAGGTGCCAGCAGGCCATTCGCTCATACAGTGGTAGGTCCTTACTTATGGTTATGCACAAATAGAGGTAACATTACTGATGTCAGTGCTTCTTCAAGGAATCGTTTAGCTTTGCCTTGGTTTGTTAATTATAACTCATGACGTGTATTGACATTCAGATCCTTCTTCACATGTCAGTTCAGAAAAGAGTAGGACTGATGTGCAAAGGAAGCCCATGGGATGAAGAAAACCAGAAACAAAGAGCTATTGACAGATGAAAGCCAAATCCACAAATTCCCTATAGGTTGACTAATGATTCAAAGTAGAATCATTCAAAACTTTCACTGGGTGATAGAATGAAGGGTGATGCAATATATAAACTTACAAAACAAGCAGCTGGAACAAGTTCCCAATTCTTCTGTAGCAGATTGGGGTTTTTTTTAATACTTCATTTTAACTGGCGTTATTCCAGGTTCCAAGATAAACATTGCTCAACTGCAGCAACATAATAAAAGAGGACTTAAGGTAAAGATTATATGTATTCATCTGCAAAATATGACTGTTAGGAACCAATCTTATGAAAAATCACGAAAACTGCATTGAGTTATTAGCATTGATTCCTACTCTAGTTTTTAAAACAAAATTACGATTTGAATAAATAAACCTGCATTTTTGGTGAGTGTATGCACGTGCTATGGAAAGCTCCTTCATGTTTAGCTTATGAGTTTTGCATACATTTTTATGTCCTTGCTGCACAAGAGGGTGATGAGCTAAAGAATAGGATATGATGCCTCCATGTTGCTCCTTGGGCTTATTCAGCACTGATGAGAATCAACAAGTTTTTGGTGACACAGCTACAACAGACCATCCACCAGCTAAAGAAATGATCAAAATATTTCAAAATGAGTGAATTCCAAACAATGAATGTGCATCTCATTTTCATCCTAACTTGCAAAATGTTTAACACATACGTATATGTTACATCATATTTGCTACCCAACCAACCTTTTAGGATCCAACAATACTTCTTAAGTTCTTAACAAATACTGGTCCTTTAGGAAAGATAGAGCCAGAACAGTCTTAATGGTATCCTTAAAGCACTTAGCTCATTTGTGATGCCTCCCTTTCCATAAATTGCTTCATTACAACTCTACAGTGACTGCTACAGCAGCTAGAAACCAGGAGACTGTGAGTTCAAGTCCTGTCTAGGCACAAAGCCAGCTGGGTGACCCTGGACTTTCTCTCAGACCTAGGAAGGAGGCAATGGCAACTACTTCTGAAGAAACCTTACCAAGAAAACTGCAGGGACTTGTCCAAGCAATCTCTGAGAATCAGACAACTGAACAGAAAAAACAACAACCACCCTTCCGCTGGACTGTCATCACCCCCATAGCCTCATAATTTATATTGCTTTCAACATTCAGTCAGAAAGCAATGGGTGTGAATGAGAAACAGAATCATCACTACAGTCAACAAAACAAATTCTTGGTTTCACCACCACCACCACCACCTTTTGAACAACTCACAGAAAGTTCTCCCATTTTTATCCAGTGGAGAAGCGCTTAACTGATACACTGCTGATTCCCTATTTGGTCATGTTGTTGAAAGATGCACCACATGGGGAAAGGTGACAGATACAGGAACCTATACAGAAACAGATGACTTAAGCAGGTTTTCAGATTCAGAGGTTGGGGAAGGAGGGTGATTGTTTGAGAGAGTGGTAGCTGGGTGTTAGTGGCTGGATGTTAGTGCCTACGTGTCAGGCTGTAGGGACAAAATACTGCTGGGCAATAGAATAGACAGGACACCATCACTAGCCCTTCTTGAGCTCCTGAATCAAATTGCAGGGCTGGTATTGGAATCCCCCAGGCTTTTAATCATGAGGGTTTTCAATCTTTATGCTCTGGGAGTTGTGATCCAGGGTGGCACAGGATTTCATGGAGACCATGGGCACAGATCAGGTGATCTCAGCCCTGACTCATATAGGCAGGCACACACTGGACTTCTGAGCAGATGGCACATGATCAGAAGATGGTGCATGTTACCATTATTGCAGGTTGAAGTGTTCTGGATATGTGTGTGAGTGTTCCTGAAAGTTAAGAGTAGGAATCTAACCTGAGAAAAGATTCGCAATGCAAACTTTATAAGTATAAAGAGAGATTTATTTACAGAAATATATTATAGGGATAGACACAGCATAGTATCTAGCTAGCTATATCCTATCAGGAGAAGAGTCAGAAAGCATGGGCTGTGTGCATATGTGACTGGAAAGAAAGGCAGACAAAAATGACTTCAGATTAGCAATTCATTAGACAAAGAACAGGCAGAGAGATAGACAAAAAGAGGACACAAAGTAAACCCCAAACTATCTACACCCTTCTGTCTCCTTATGGTCAACAGCTCATGAGGTGCTGAAGAGTTTTTGGATGAGATCTCACTGTCTTTCCCCTAAAAAAGATTCTGGGTCAACAAGAAGATGTGCAGGGAAGGACAGGCCTCCCCTCTTCTTGTGCACTGCCAATGCAGAACCCATTGTGGTAGGATGTCTGGAGAGGTGGCAGCAAGGACTTTATTCACCCTTGAAAGAGAAAGAAAAAACAGGAGGAGAAGGTCAGAAGATTCCAGGCACAATGAATACAATTTCCAATGAAGTTGCTTCCAGTGAAGAAGCTTTTAGAGCAGGGAAAACAAAACTTGCTTGCAGAAATGTCTGTGCATGAGTACAGCAGAAAGAAGAGTGAAGTAATAGATGAAATTAAAAAAAAAAAGTCTAAATGGAGAGAAACAAAAACAATGAAGTAAGAAGTATGGCATTCAGAATTATGAGGAAAAGACTTCACAGCACTCTTCATATGGGGATTTGTGTACAGAGAGTGCAATGCTGCTGGGCTGTCTTGTTCCCTTAATCTATTTAGGAGCCCAGAATATTAGCAAAACACTATCTCTATGCAGAATATGTTCTCTGTCCTTTAACTGAAGGTTCCCCAATGCACTGATGTTGTAGCTTTGTTACAAGCTCCTCTTTTAAGATGACCTGCATCTTCCAGATACACCTTGCCCATTCCTTCAACACTTAGCACTTAATCTTCATCAACCATTCATTCATTTGCCCCTTGTTTCCTCCAAAATCCTACCCCATTCCCATTCCTTTGTCCTTTGACATCCAATTTCCTCCAGCCTTCTGTTTGCCATTTTTCCATGAAATTTATAGACTGCTGCAAACTGCAGGACTCTCAGTGCTTCACAACATAATCGGTGCAGAGTTAAAACATTCACAGAATGCAATATAAAATGTCCATAGTAAATGTTGGCAATTAATTTAAAATTAAGCACCAATTCCTTAAAAATAAACATAGCCAACATACATAAACATCAGTCAGTTTAGTCTTAAAGAAATCAAAAGGCTTTAGTTGAAATGTGCAGGACAGGAGCATCATAAAGAGTCCATCACTGTTTCCACTACCTGTCTTTAAAGGAGCTGCCATTACGTGTTTGTCAGCACATTTGAGGGGGGTTTTTTCTAAGAAAAAAATATTTATAAGCATGGGGGTGTGAGCCCACATTTAACTCCATTAGAAAAAAAAAACCCGCCTGTATAAATTTGCCCCTGAAAGCTTCATTCCACTGATATATCACAGAAAGAGGTGGTAGAGCTGTCAATAGCTCGGATATTATGGTTGGAAATAATTAGAGGTGGTTTGCACCAAAATAACTTTCTTGGCTGCTGAGGTTTTAATAGCTTAAAATAGACCCTGCAGTGCTGAATAAGGTGTACTGGTGTACATGCAGTGAAGAAGGTAGTGAAAAAGTGCCCAGTTTTTTTTTTTTTAATAAGAATGGTTTTTATTCTGAATCACATAGGTTGTTTTAATAGGTCTCCTATTTTCAAATGCCTGTCTGCTAATAACCTACCATCTCTAGGGTCTCTGCTTAGAAAAGTCATATCTGGAGGGAGAGAAGAAAAAGATTCAACTTCACAGCTATCAACTACTTGTATCAAAGTGAAAGCCATGGTTTGTTGAACATGCCAGAATTAAGCCAGAGTCAATCACATAGGTGAGCAAAGCAATTATGTCTTGATTGCTAATTTCTGATTTGTCTATCCTTTTTTTTTTTTAGTGGCTCTTGCTTTGCTCCTCTGTGAGTTGGTCTGAAGCTTAGGTGGAAACTCAAAAGAAACTAGGAATAAGCCAGGAAACCACAAACAAATCATATGCCTCCATTCACACACTGTGCTAAGCCATAATTTTAATTGGTAAGCTAACAATATACTATAGCTTCAAACTATGGTTTGTTGTCCAAAAATGGACCACAGATGACTTACTGGACCCATCTGAATATCATGCTGGCTTAATCTAATATGCCAACTCAGCCTATGTCTTGCACATCCAATCCAACTTGCTTTTTTATATATATGTGAAGGTATTTTTAGACACAGTCCTTGGTTTCCAGCCTGGGTAGACAACTGTTTTCCTCTTTGTCTCAGTCAGTGAAACATCTTGGACTTATTCTGATGCTGCACTCCATGATAACCTTCTAAAATAGATTAGGTAGGCAGGTCATGGCTCAGACCTGAGTAGACATTTGAATAAATATATTGGGCCTTTCTGATAACACACAAACACAAATTTAAATGCTACCAAGTAATCCAAAATAAAAAGTAATAAGGTAACAGCTGGTTGAGATCAGGCTACAAAGTGCTATGCCAAACAGCTAAGCTTCAGATGCTTGTTGAAAGGCAGGAAGCAAAGAAATAAATAGATGAGCTTTTATGGAGGACATTTCTGGACAGCCCACAAACTGCACACCAAGTGATGGTGTTCCACATACCACCCACTGAATATCAGACAATAGATTGAGGGAGGAAGAATCAAGAAGATGTTGAATCAAGCATCTGGGTAACATTGCTGTTTGTTTGACCTTAGGGACAAAAAAGAAAGTTTGCTTGATCTAAGGAGGGAGGGAGGGAGGGAGGGAGGGGGAGAGAGAGAGAGAGAGAAGCTTATGAAACCCTGCAAGTATTTGGAGCCCTTTCAGATCAAGCTCTCAGCAGGAGGAAAGCATGTCTGTTCTCCCTTTTTCTGCTAAGGACAAAAACAAACAAACAAACAAACAAAAAAAGGTCCTTTCTCTTTCAAGGACAAATAAAGTCCTTGCTGCCATCTCTCCAGACATCCTACCACAATAGGTTCTGCATTGGCAGTGCACAAGAAGACGAGAGGTCTGTGCTTCCCTGCCACATCTCTTCATCAACTGAGAACCCTTTTTAGGGGAGAGACAACAGGATCTCTAATCTCTTCAAAGTGGCATTGCTTAAAAAAAAATTGGAATGATACTGCCAAATTTTAAAAATTTCAGCTAGTTACTAGAAGCATATGCCTCTCCTCCCATAACAGCTGCATGGGGTAACAGCCTGTTTTTAATCATAGCTGCCAAGCTACGGAGCGCAGTTGCCAAGAAAACGCAGTTGGTTCCACTCCCAGGAGTGTTGGTGGCAGATGTCAAAAAAGTCAAGATGGTGCCACGTACATGGGATGAAAACGTCAATCGTGTGGTTGTGACCTCCTCTCCCAGTATTCAGGAAGATGTCAAAAATGTATTTCTTCCACCAAGCTTCTTATGGCTAACTGAATCAGTTTTAACGATACTGATTTTACTTTTATTGTTTCTTCTTTATGATAGGGCCTGGATACCTGAGGAACGGCCTATCTCCAACTGTTTCTGCCTGCCTGATACATTCCAGTGGAGTGGGTGTGCCCTAGAACCCGTCTGTTAAACTTATCAACTTGCAGGAGCAAGGAAGGGTGCCTTCTCTGTTGTGGCTCCTGCCCTGTGGAACAGCAACCCTCCAGAGATATGGACAACACCTTCTCTCCTAGGTTCCAACAAGCACTTAAGACCTGGCCTTGGCCTCAGGCCTCAGGCGTGGGGTTAAAGTGTTGGTGGGGCCCCTGGTTTGGTTTGATTTTTCATTGATTGTTTTAATCCAGGCTGCCTGGATTATGAGGTTGTATGCTTTTAATGGTTTTTAGTGTTTTGGATTTGGATTTGTCAGTGCCCAGAGTCTATAGGAATGAGCAGCTATAATAAATTTAAATAAATAATTTATCTTTTGTATTTTTATTTGTTCTAAGTCACCTTGAGGGTTGTCTCCACAGAAAGAAGGGACATCGATTCAATAAAGAAATCACATCATGTTCCCAATACTGGTTATAATTAAAAACAAAAAACAAAAACAGTGTGACTTGGGGCCTGAATCATTGGGGATATCTTCCAGCCCCCAATATTTTGAGTCCCATTGCCATGGTTGGTAGAAAAAAGAACGGGATCTTCTTAACAGCTCTTCTTAATTTTGGAATTGCCTGCATACCATATCGCCCAGACTCACTTTTGTGAAATGGGTGGCTATATAAATTTAGTAAAAATAATAAATAAAATAAATAAAATAGCTGGGCTGAAAAATTTGGAGAGTCATTAAGTGACTGCAAAGAAATATGGAATTTGCTGCCTCTAGTAGGGTATCTAGATTTTTGCAAGCCAGATACGATATGTCTAGCTACAAAAGGATAGTCAAGCTTCTTTTCTGTTATCCTTTCACCCATATATCCAGAAAATGGATTGTTGGGTGTACTCTTTTTTTTCTAGATTAATGGCTTTTTAATATGGTTCTTGTTATGTTATTATTTGTGTTTTAATTGGCTACTTAATATTGTTAGTTCTTTTGATCACCATTTGCAGTGGAAAGTCAGGATAAAAATATAAGAGATGATCTGCCAGGTCAACTTAGTGCAACACAACATAAGTCAATATAACACAATAACACAATACAATATTAGTGCCAGTATTCCAGAAGGCCTGATTAGATATTCTGATATACATTTGATTTCCTGAGCACACATCTGGATTTTGGAGCCATATATACTGTATATATTTTTATTGTGCTTCTGGCTGCCAATTTTCAATTGCCAGGAAAATGTATTTTCATGCATTCTTTCAAATGCCTCTTAGGATAACTGGCTTTACATTTCCATTATCAAATAACAATAGATGCTTCAGATCCCTAATGTTTAGTACAGCTTGAAACAATATCAGTACGTAAAACTCAAGAAATCACTCTTGGAAATGCTTTCCCAATAATTAATATAACTATATGCATCAGCTCAGCCAAAACATCAGGAAAACATATTTTTTTAATCAATTTGGCACTGACAGTTGAAATGAGAAAGCTGGCTGGAACATGAGACAAAATGCAACTTTTTGCTGATGCTTTGGGAGAAGACTTGGACCACCTTTGACAGACTATGCAGAACAACTGTGCGCAACCGATCCTTGTTGGGAAAACGAGGTAGAGAGAATCTCAGAATTGGATGTTGTATACTGACTTTTCCCCTGCAATGTGCTGTTTTTTGTGGAAGCAAGCAGTTGAAATAAACCTTTTTACCTCATCAAGAGGCTGTTCATCAACATTGGAGATGCTGTAATCTGGCTGGGGAATTCTGGGAATTGAAATCCACACATCTTAAAATTGCTGAGGATGAGAAACACTGCTCTAGAGGGAAGATAATCCTGGTTCACCTCACTTGTGAGTAACACTGGTGGAACACCCAAGAGTACATTGTTATGTGGTCTGTCTTTCTCTGAGTAGTAAAAAGTTCTGGAGACAGCATTTCAAAAGAAAGATCATTGGAGAAACTTTTGGCATTTTTAAAAATCAAGTCAGATCCTTAGAAAGAGGCACACAACCCACAACTTTCTCTGTATATTATTTACACATGCATGCATGCTCCCACACTCACTTGGCCTTTTTAAAGAAGCTGAGAGGGCCCATAACAGAATATCTACTTCCTTCCATTCAGCCATTCTGCCATTGTCATTTTCCTCACATTGCATCCTATTTCAATACAATTATTCTCCTTTTTTGATCTGGTGATATAAGCAGGAAGGTAATGGAAAAATCCCAAACATTGGACTATCTCCTGAGATTATATTTTAGTTGAGTTAATTCATCAGATTGAATGAAAGATACTGACCAAACTGATCATATCAAATACTGAACCATATCTTAAATGGGGCACCCTCCATGGATGCAAACCAGTGCAACTCCTCCTATTATACCTGCAAACTCCTCCATGTTTACTTATGTTAGCTTTGAGATAGCCTTAGAACTCACATCTGAGAAAGATCACAGGTATTTGAGTCATTAGAGAAGCATCTGGCTCATTAACTTCTAACCTGCTAAACAAAAGTAGGGCTCCCATATATGGGCTACAAAAAAAAATTCTTAGTTCTTTGCTGCCATCTATTATTTATTTATTACAGTATTAATATAGTTTTTGATTCCACATAGACTCCTGGCAGTTTACAATAACTTCATACTATGTAGTACTTTCCAACATCTATACTGGGACCCATTTGGGAGTTCCTTTGTCAATCACACATTAACTCTGCAGACCACAGAATCAACCAGGGTACTTCAAATAGTACCAGCCAAGCCAGCAGAAAATTCCCTATTGCTAAGCAATTAAGAAATTCCATTTGTCTCCTAGGAGGCCCCCATTTCTACAAAGGAGTTGAATATCTTTTAAGCCTAAATCTCCATAGAAACTGAGCTAATTATGTTCCCTACCAAACCTTCAGATCTTTCAATTCTTGCCCAGGTGAGAGATCCAAGTCCAAAATGTCTATATATGCATTCAGCCAATCCATGCTGAAGTAGCTCAAAGGTTGTCATGGTAGCTATGAAATCTTGACCTTTTCAGGACAAGTCACCCTTGGCATGGAAGTTGAAGTTCCCCCTTTCTTCCCAAACAATAATTCTAGGAGTTCTCAACATCTAATACAAGATCACCCCATCAGTTTTAGCTGGAAGATATAAATAATTTGTCCCAAGTGTCCAATAAAAACATTAAACATTGGCAGTTGAAGAGGGAAAATGTCCCTTGATAGACCACTTCAAAATAAAGTGAAATGCCATGAGCAAAATGAAATGCACTGTGCAAAATGTGCACACGAGATGCTCTGCAGTATGCATGTACATATGCTCATAACTATGAATGCATGCTTGGGCTTCCGAGTGAGGTTCTATGGCAAACTAGACATCCCTGAAGGAGAGGGGACAGCACTGAGGCAGAGGTCAGCAGCCAGATGGTGAATTTTGGCTGGCGTGTCTCTCTGGACAAGGAGAGATTGACAGCTGCTCCTCATGAGGAGGCTGCAGGAACTATTTTGTGGTTGACTCATGAGTCGAGCAGCTGGGGATCAAGGGATTTCAATCAAGCTCACAGCCGAAATGCAGACTATATGAACACAAAATTCACAAAAGCCTCACTTTCTTAATTGCTATTAGCTGTAATCAATTTACAGTTAAAGAGAGATTTTCTGAGCTACAGGATAAAAGGAATCCACTTAGTGAATCAACGTTCTTTCTGGATTAAAGAAGGAGGGGAAAAAGGCTTTAAAGGATTTAAATTTTCAGCAAAAAGCTTAACAAGAATTGGATGTAAGAAAGTTTAAAATGGATAAAGGGGACAGTAATTTTGAAAGATTAAATTTTGCTGAAAGTGCTTTTGAAAATATTGAAATTAAACAGACAAATGGACCTGACCTTCATGGGAATGCTATTTGTTTAACATTAAAGAGTGTAGACAATTGGTGGATTTTACAAAAGAAAGTTAAAGGTAATATGAGCCAGATTGTGACAGTGACTGTAACTACGGAGTGCCATTTGAGATGAAAGTATTAAGGATACAAAATAGAAAAAAAAAAAAAGGAAGCCTGCCTTTTATTTTCCCTCTTGTAATTGAGACACTTTCACTTTTGCATTATAATATTAAAATAGAGGAATAAACAGAATTGATGAAGAAAACGAGTTTTAAGATTGAGGAAAAAAGTAAAAAATGTTTTAAAATGTAACAAATAAATGCTGGAAATGTCTGCAAGAAGTAGGAACGTTTTACCATATTTGGTGGACCTGCAAAAAAGCCAAGACTTTCTGGAACCAGATATGTAAGACTTTACAAAATATCTTAAAAATGACTATAACAAAAAAGCCAGAATTATTCTTATTGGGAATGATAGAGTTATTATTCAGTTAGAGAAGAGACACGGACAATTATTACTATACATGATCATGGCGGCAAGATTACTGTATGCGAAATACTGGAAGGAGGATGATAGAAGAACAGACAGTTAAAATAATGGATTTAGCACAAATGTCAAAATTAATGGATTTGATGAAAAATAAAAATATGGTGGACTTTAAGAAGATATGGAAACCATTTCTTGATTATCTGATGTTAGTGGAAAAAAATGACGTATTGATTACTAGTTTTGTATATTAAAGAATTGTTTTAATAGAAATAATAGTAAAATAGATAAAACAAAGATAAGAGACTAAAAGTAATATAATTACTAGTATATTTACAATGTTTGATAGTCGGAAACCACATTTTAAATGGTTTTCTTCTTCTTCTTTTTTTTTCTCTTCTTCCTTCCTTCCTTTTTTCTTTCTTTCTTACATATCTCCTTGTCAAATTTATGTTTGTAGATCTTAATTTTCTATATTATTTGTTGTACTTAATGCAGCCTGTACATAGCATTTTATAATAAAGACATATAATAAAATAAAAAAAGAGAGAGAAAAAAAGTAAAATA
This sequence comes from Python bivittatus, assembly GCF_059951505.1. Taxonomy (NCBI): domain Eukaryota; kingdom Metazoa; phylum Chordata; class Lepidosauria; order Squamata; family Pythonidae; genus Python; species Python bivittatus. Next base: position 4,095,158 of record NW_028277108.1, read on the forward strand.
TCTGGGTATCGCCATGACAAATATGAATTGTATGTTATTTCAAAATAATTATGTTAAGACACGGAATGAAATTAAACAAGATATATTAAGAGAAATTACAATTGTCATTGTTGAGGAGAATTTCTGTGATAAAAATGAATGTTTTGCCTAGAATGATGTTTTTGTCTCAGACAAAACTGATGGCTGAGGGACATAGTTGTGAATGGTTTTCCTTTTTACAGTTATCAGAAAGATTCAGAGTAGACAAAATAATTTATGGTACTGACTATTCTAAGCCTGACTTTGAAATGGAATTATGTGCAAATGATGAACATGTGATCGCTAAACTGTATAAACTTTTATTGAAATTTGAAACAGAACAAGTGAAAGAATATATGATAAAGTGGGCTAAAATTTTTGGTTATAATATACTGGTTTTGACAACTGATGCACCATTTAAACAGTGGCAAAAGGATATGTCTAAGTTTGTATGGCAAGGGAAAAAACCATGAGTTAAATATAAGATGTTACAGGATGCAAAGAAAAGAGGAGGATTGGGTTTACCTGATTTGAAATTGTATTTTGCAGCTTGCTGTTTGGTTTGGATGAAAGAGTAGAAGTTGCTGAGAAATAGAAGATTTTTAGAGTTAGAAGAACGTGACCTGAGATTTGGGTGGCATGGATATTTGTGGTATAATAAAGTTAAGGTTAATGTAGATTTTAAAAATCACTATTTTAGACATGCTATATTGAGAATATGGAATAGATACAAATCCACGTTGTGCCCAAAAACACCTTTGTGGCTCTCAGCACAAGAAACATTTTATAGATGAGAAATAATAGGAAAACACAAATGGTTAACATACCGTGAGATACTAGAATTCTGTCAAGGGAAATACAAAATAAAATCAAGAGAACCACTGATGGCAGATGGATGTAGCTGTAAATGGTCTTCCTATTTACAGTTATCAGAAAGATTCAAAGTAGAGAAAAGAATTTATGGTATTGAATATTCTAAGACTGATTTTGAAATGGAATTGTGTGCAAATGATGAACATGTGATCGCTAAACTGTATAAACTTTTATTGAAATTTGAAACAGAACAAGTGAAAGAATATATGATAAAGTGGGCTAAAATTTTTGGTTATAATATACTGGTTTTGACAACTGATGCACCATTTAAACAGTGGCAAAAGGATATGTCTAAGTTTGTATGGCAAGGGAAAAAACCATGAGTTAAATATAAGATGTTACAGGATGCAAAGAAAAGAGGAGGATTGGGTTTACCTGATTTGAAATTGTATTTTGCAGCTTGCTGTTTGGTTTGGATGAAAGAGTAGAAGTTGCTGAGAAATAGAAGATTTTTAGAGTTAGAAGAACGTGACCTGAGATTTGGGTGGCATGGATATTTGTGGTATAATAAAGTTAAGGTTAATGTAGATTTTAAAAATCACTATTTTAGACATGCTATATTGAGAATATGGAATAGATACAAATCCACGTTGTGCCCAAAAACACCTTTGTGGCTCTCAGCACAAGAAACATTTTATAGATGAGAAATAATAGGAAAACACAAATGGTTAACATACCGTGAGATACTAGAATTCTGTCAAGGGAAATACAAAATAAAATCAAGAGAACCACTGATGGCAGATGGATGTAGCTGTAAATGGTCTTCCTATTTACAGTTATCAGAAAGATTCAAAGTAGAGAAAAGAATTTATGGTATTGAATATTCTAAGACTGATTTTGAAATGGAATTGTGTGCAAATGATGAACATGTGATCGCTAAACTGTATAAACTTTTATTGAAATTTGAAACAGAACAAGTGAAAGAATATATGATAAAGTGGGCTAAAATTTTTGGTTACAATATACAGATGGATCAATGGATGAAATAATTGAAAATTACACTGTTATAGTCTTAAAGAGAACTTTTATAAAATGATGTACCATTGACATATGACACCAAAACAATTATCTAGAATGTACCAAGCTACTTCAAATCTATGGTGGAAATGTGAACAGCAAGAAGAGTCATTTTATCATGCTTGATGGACATGCAAAAAAGCTAGAAGATTTTGGGTTGAAATGAATACACTGATTCAGAGGATTTTAAAGATGAATATACAACTGAAACCAGAACTTTTCCTCTTGGGACTGATGGATAAACAGTTGGAAAAAAGTCATGAAACTGTTTTTCTATATGATAACTGCAACAAAATTATTGTACGCGCAAAGATGGAAAATTTGGTAATACCGACAACAGAGGAATGGTTGGTGAAGATGATGGAACTTGCTCAGATGACCAAATTGACCTGTTTGATTAGAGAAAAGACAATATTTATGTTTATTGCTGACTGGAAACCCCTTATAGACCTTTTGCGTAAAACAGAAAAAAATGAACTTATGATCTGTGGTTTTGACGATCAGATAAGATAGATTATAGAAAAAAGAGAGTTGCAGTGTAACTTCAGAGAAAGAGGTAAATCTACAATTGTACTTATAACTTCTGTAAAAAAGATCAGAAGCCACTTCTTTATATATTTTTTCTTTCTTTTCTATTTTTTCTACCTTTTTTTTCTTTTCTTTCTTTTTTGCACTTCAGCTTTCTCTTCTATTTCTTCCTTCTTCTTTTTTTTCTTCTTACTCTCTTTTAGTTTGTATTAATTTTTACTCTTGTTTTTAAAACTTTCAGTAAAATTATATTTAAAAAAATAACTAAGAATGCATGCTCAAGATGAGATGGATCTTTGTTTTAACTCAGGGAGATTTTTAATGCTTCAGGTTTGGTGGCTACAACAGAAACTTGCAGACAGAAACCTACACTAACATAATTCTGCAAGGGGATCTCTAAACTGTTGGAGGGCAGTGGCCCCAAACAGGGATTGTCCTACTAAACAGGGAAAGTTGCATGCTATGGTTAAGGCAGCAGCTCTGTTTGACTCTAATCTTTATCCCTATGACTAATCCTTGAAAAAGAAAATAAAATGGTGCAATTTCTCTGTTCTAGTTTCTTTTCAATTTATTTTTTATAGCCATGATTCAATCTGAAAGCTTTTGCTCATTGACCAGAGACCAAAAAATAGGGAAACAAAGGTTCTTAGCGTTTCGCTGAACTCCAGCTCTCAGCAGCCCAACAGGGTAATGAAGAATTGCAATTCAGAAATACTGGTGGCATAATAATTTCCTGTCCCTGCCTTAGGCCTGCAGACAGGAGCAGCTTCATCAGTTTCAGCTCTGGAGTGAGGACACATGTTAAAGCTTCTATTTCTGAGGACCAACGCCAGTCATAATCCATGTGACCATCCCTCTGCTGGACCGAGTTCCAGAGATTGAGAAAGCAGGGAACAGTTCTGCAATTCTGCAAGCAGAAGCAAGAGTGGCTGATATGAAAAGCAGTCTTGGAACTGTTGTTCCTTTTATTGTGAATGATAACGAATGGCAATGTTTAAAAACATGGTTGATAAAAATAAATAATACACAAATTTCTGAAGCAAGGCATTCTGGAGATCTAAGGGTCTAGCTGGGATTCGGATTGATACAGTTGTCCTTCAGATTACATAAACTTGTTAACCTGTTATGAAATTAAATTATGGCCTCAATCTAGGAGGATTCTAGAGTGTGAATATTTGTTAAAAAGTGGATAAAATAAGCGTGCTTTAGGGAGTTGCACCTATGAATTTCCTTGTTTTGTTTTATCCTTTTGCCCAACTGCATAGCACGCTGCAGAATTTTGGTGGGGCAGATTTATAGCTAAACACAAGTACATTCATTTATTTAAAAAAAACTTTTGATAAAATAAACAAGTCTGATACAGACTGGATTTAGACTAAGTCATGAGTTTAATCATAGGGAAGGAGTGTATATCTATTCTAATTAAGGTACAAAGATGGCAGGGTTGGTGTTACTACTTGGAGACCTGTCCAGACTTGTTAATTCCCAATGGTTGTTCACTGATGGCTGCCCTATTTTCATTTTTTTTTTTTTACAGTATTTCCAATCTAGAGGTTCCCTTGAGCTCTGCTGCTTCTGTCATTTGAGGTCCATGGTCTGACTACCAATAGAGTCCTCCAGACATTAGAGAGCCTGTCAGCCTCTCAAACAGAAGGCATCTCTGACAAAACACGATCATTTTCTGCCTAAACTATATGTCAGAATTATATAGCACAAATCCTGTCTTTACTCAAGGTCAATCCATGTGTAACATTTGTAGCCTCAATAACACATCATAACTTCCTGCAAGTCTACAAGATAAGATAGTTCCTGCTATGTCAGGGCAGCAGAAGTAAGAGAGAAAGAAAAAAAGGCACTTTCTACTTCTCAAATAAAACACAAATAATTAAAAGAAAATAAATTTCTGCAGGTGGCATTGTGAAGCCAGGATGATGGAAGTGAGGTAGGAAGTGACTAGGAAGGGTACTTAAAACAAATGTCGACAAAACCTTTGTTTTCCTATTTTTGGTCTCTAGTCAATGAGCAAAAGCTTTCAGATTGAATCATGGCTATCAAAAATAAATGGAAAAGAAACGAGAACAGAGAGATTGCACTATTTTATTTTATTTTTCAAGGATTAGTAGGAAAAGGCAGAGGAATAGTATCTGTTTTCTTGTTCTTCATAACATCAGAGAACATCAATATATGTTCATGCCTCAGTAATAGTTCATTGCCTGAATACATAAATAACTAAATAAATCACCTGAGAATAAATAAAAAGCTGAACGAGAGGAAGAGTGAAAGAGGAAAAAGAACAGGTAGAATAATAAATTTTCTGCAAAAGGCCTGAGTGTTAAGTGGGTGATAAAAATGTAGAATGAATCCAAAACATGCTCAGTCTCCTAAATAACTGAAGAAAGAAAGTAACCTGACTTCTACTTCCTTATTCATTGGATTTGTGGCATTAGAGCCAAAGAAACCCTTCATTTTTCTTCAGAACAGGTCAAATGTAAAGAATTTTCCTCCTTAATGTAGAAACTGATGGTACTGATAACACCAATAATCAAATTGATAATGGAGAAATTACAGAAAACTTGTTGGAGGGTTCTCCTCCACTAAATACTAATCAGTCGTTGTTTATTGATGTTACAGATTTTTTGGCAAAAGTCTTTACCAACAGCTCACCGTATGATCTCTGTATTTGACCAATTTGACATGATCAACAAGAAATTAGATTTGTTTCTGACATCGTTTAAAGAATTTACTCAAAATAATACAAATAATATAAAACTCTTGATGGAATGAATAGAACTGATACCTCAAAGAAAAGAGTTTTCAATAAAAAGAGAAAATAAATTGCTTAAGAGGAATAAGAGCTCAGCAGAAAGCACAAGCAATGAAAACAACTTCAGGAAGAGTCTTAATTAAATCAAGTATTCATTCAGATTTGTTTCAACAACCCTCTTAGATTATGCTGGCAAACATATTACACAAATTACACAAACCTTACCTTGGCTTCTTCATTGCAGGATATTACGTGTTGACCTGCCCACATTGAATTGGATGCTGGGGGAAGGGGGAATTAGAAGAACATTGTTGACTTAAACCATCTACAATCATGTATAAATTGTTGGAAGTGAGATATTTTCTATTTATGAATCAACTTATAAGAGTTTTCCATAATGAGAAAATTTATCCTTTAACTCTTAGTGGGTTAATACAAAGTTTTCAGAGCCCAATGATAGTAATTTGGAACCAACTTCACAGCTGTACAATTTAGCAAAGATATTTTAGAAAATTACCCACTGAAAGGTAGTTTAATAAACTTTTTTTTATTAAATATGGGATTATAATTAAACTGGAGAGTCTTTAAAACATGTTATTTTGTATATGTGCTATCAATGAACCTCTTTCAACAGGCATTTTAGGTAGGATCACATTATACATACAAGGAAAACTGTTCAAACTCTTTGTGTGTGTGTGTGTGTGCGCACACACACACACACTTTCAAGAGCGTATTGGCTCCTAACAACTGCCCAGACTAGTCTCCGCAGTTTTCTTGGCAAGATTTTTGGAAGTACTTTGCCCTCATCTTCTTCCTAGACTAGGATTAGAACTCACAGTCTCCCAGTTTCTAGCTGGTGTCTTAACCATTGCATCAAACTGGCTCTCTTCTAAATCATGCAGAAGGGGAAACTATTCTTGTGTCAGTTTCATCTTCTGTCCTTCATCTGACTGATACTAGCTTGAACCAAGAAGATGCTCAGGGAAAATCTAAATAATCAGCGATAGATATTGGTAAAGGAATGGGGTTTTAGTAATAAATTTCAGTAACTATGCCTCCTTTGGGAGAGAAAATTAATATGCGCAATATAGAGTCTGAAATTAGGGAGTATTTCAGTTTGAATTGGCTAAGAGCAGACATGAGAACTAATCAACTCCATCATGATTCTGCTGTGTCTCACAAAATATTAATGGTCTTCAGGATTAATCACTGAAGGGTGGTTGACATTCCTAGAAAATTAAAAAAATAATATTAAGAAACCGAACATATCATAAGATTAAAAGATTGCTCAAACATAATTTTTTGGTTCCCATTATAATGTACCTGTCTTATCAAACTCAAGAGGAGCAGCAATTATAATCTCATATATTGCTATTTTGTTTGTTAGTCATCTTTTATGAGTTGCTTTATTGCTTTTTTAATGAAGCAATTAAAAACAAGAAATCAATTCATATTCTTTGCTACAGATTAATGCCTATCAAACCCTAACAACAAAGAGACAAAATCAAACAGAAAATTTTGGCCTTGACTTTCTGTATATCTATATATACCTCCTAATGCCCTTGAAACTCCCCCCCCAATTGAAAAAGGATGGATCCTGACCATGAGAAAGACACCAACTCCTGTTGTAGCAGAATGTCTTCCACGACCCTCCAAATTTCTCCACATCTTTGTTAAGTCCTTGTTATATAATTCACTCAGATGCTCATTCGATTGTACTTCTTTTTTCCCTAATGATCAGCTTTAAAATACCAGGCTGAGTTCTGAAGGCTTCTGCTTACAGTTCACGCACTTATATACTTAGTTACACTTTCCTCTTAGTTTCTGTCTCCCACCAGCCAGATTACAAGGAGATTTTGTTTATATTTCATGTCTCTCTGGTGCTCAAACACCCAAATAAGAATATGAACTATCTCTTTGGAAGGAATCTGATTTAGGAAGCCAGACTTCCAGTCTTACTGTGTCAAGGGACAGATCCTCTTAAAAAAAATCCAATTAAAAAAACAATCAAATCTTTTAAATACATCTTTCTTAGCTAAACCAGGGAAGCAAGGAGAGAAAGTTTATTGGATCTGAATAAAAGCTGCTGAAGTATATCCAAAACCAATCTAATCTTGAACTCGTTTAGAAATTTATTCTCTCCTAAAGTAAACATTGATGACCTGGTTATAGGTTGAACCTGGCAGGATCCATTTCATATTTTGAATGGAAACGTGACGAAATACAGTATGCATAAGCTGCTTTGATTATTTGGAAGCAAAAGCTTATGGCTGCGATCCAAAGATCTGCAGAACAACTTCCAGAACCAGCTGGTATCTGATGTAAGCGCTGATTCCTCAACTTTTTGGGCCTCCAGACATTACTGCACTACAAATCCCATCATTCCATACTCCGCATATTGACTGGGAGTAATTTGAAAGAAACTGAATTTAAACACTCTAAATCTCATTAAGGGTAGGCCTACAATCTTTCCTGCGATCACCAATTTTGGAAGCGAACCCATTTTTGTGAAGTTAAATCATCACTGTGGTAGCTGTCGGTGCAAGGAAGTCGTTGTTTTGCTTTTTTGCTTTCCAACAAGCAGCCACTAACAGCCTATTTTTGCTTTGCCTCATGCTTTTTAGCAGAGCCGGTTACAGTTTAGAACTTTCCAACAGGGGTGTCCAGGACTGTTTGACTGAAGCCCTGTCCTTTTTTTACCTGTGTTGCAGGTGTAATGCATGCTAAATGGCCATAAGGTTTTGATTGTGAGGTTGTGGGCAACATCTTGATTTTTTTGGCATCCCCTCCCTGGATGTGCCTGTCTTCCAAATATGCTGGGTCTTTGACCACACACGCTTGGAATTCTGGGAGTATCTCTGTTTTGCATGAATCATGCTTATTGCAGCAATGTTGCATGGTCTTGAATGAAACATTCATTCCGATCAACACTGAGCAACAGAATAATCAAAATTTATGGTTGACAGTGTAAGGAACCACCTCAACTCTTTGTGCTAAGACATCCTGCTAACAGCAGCCTTAAGCAGGCATACAGTACCATCAATTTAGCTAAAGTTCAGGCAAGATTTATTCAGTGAGGCCTTCTTCTGTTTAGTTACTAACATTTCCAACTCCAGTAAGGGTAGCTCAGGTGGCCATAATACAGTCAATGAACACAGCATGCCACAAGTATAATATTTCTCATATGATGGGAGAAGAGAATAATTAAGAAAGCCCCTTTTTTCATCAGCAAGTGTTGGGAGGTAAGTATTCAGGGTAATTTTGTTATTCTAGTTCTCATTTAATTTGGCTACTGTGGGGCTTGCACTGCTAAAGAAATGGGAAGTCTCCCTGGCCCACCTACTTGTGGGATGATAGTGCAACAATACTTATTTTTTAAAAGTGGCCTTTGCATGTCTACTCAGAAGCAAATCTTGCTGAGTCCAATAGAACGTACTCCTAGGAAAAAGTGCACCAGGTTTATTCCATAATCAGGCATTTTTGTAGGCACTGGATAATCCTACAGGGATCTACTGAGAACTCAGCTTCCTGAAATCAATTTCTCTGTAACTACTTTCTATGTAGCCTTAAGTTTCAATCTGACACAGCAAACAAGCAGGCAAATAAGCCTGTCCCTTCCTTATTGCCTTCTGAATGCAGTAAAAACATTTTCTTGTGCTGAAACGAGTGCATTTTACCTTTAACTTTCTTTACTCGTCCCTTTTCCTCTTTTAGAGGAAGAATTGAATGAAATGAATTTTCATTGTTCTGTTGTTCCTAAATTGCAGTCAGGAGATGGCTTGATCTTAAATAGTTGCGGTGTTGTTTTGCATGCTCCAGGAGGCACTGAAAATGTTATTTCAAGAACCATCTTGCAGCAGGGCTATCCTATTATGTATATTATTATTATTATCATCATCATCATCATCATCATCATCATCATCATCATCATCATCATCATCATTATCATCCTATTATGTAGGCTGTGGGGAAGTCTAGAGGGATACAGGCATATGAAGCTGTTGCTGTGCCATGGAAAGTCCCAGCAGCGTGAAAATGAACTTCCTCTTATTGTCAAAGGATCAAATGTCAAGGCTGAGAGGGGAACTCTGGAATGAAAGTATGCAAAAACTGATTTTAGCAGCTGCTTTTACCCCATCGGAGCTCAGAGCAAATGACTAATTTTAGCTTTTTAAACTGATCAGTTTTTTCACATGCAATCTTTTCAGCTGGGGCTGTGTTTCTAGAGCTGCAACATGTATAAAATGCAAAGAAACATGAATTACCTAGCAGGATGTAAACTTTAAACTTCTGAAGTTTATAGCTATCCATAAAACTGCAGTGTGTGTGTGTGTGTGTGTGTAAGGGAGGGAGGGCTTGTTGCTCTCCAGCATGTTGAACTTCAATTTCCAACATTTCTCATGAGGCCAGAGGCACTAGCAGATGTAGGTCTACAAGTGATAGGATAGCTTCCTTAATTTTGCAATAAGCAAAGATGTTGCCAATTGCATCTACCTTGTTCTTGGAACATTGCTACAGACACTGAATAACATTCTGTGTAACTCTGAAATCTACAGAGATGAAGTATTATTAATGCCCAGTTGTTGTTGTTGTTGTTGTTGTTGTTGTTATTATTCAGAGCTGGAAGCATGTTCAAGCAGGAAAATTCAAAACAGGTCTTACAAAACTGTCTGGTTTTTCATAGACTTTGGAGGAAAGAAAAGTTGTTTATTTTCATTTGCAGACCAGACTATCTAAGCCTGATGAAGAATCTATTAGAAGCATAAAGCCAAGCGACTGAAATGGAATAGAGAGTATCTTAAACTGGTCAGTATAAAATTGATGCTATCTGGGATAGCATCTTTTGCTACCCGTTGCTTCTCAGGCTGGGTCTTTGAGATAGGACAGAAGGATAGCATCTGAGGCCCCTCTTATTATTATCTCTGCCTATTGGGGAACAATATTCTGAATGTCTGCCTACAGTAGCTAAAAGTACAGGGCAAAATATTTGGAAAAAGCTAGCAAAATGCCGTATACAATTGCTCTCCCCAGAGAGCCACAATCCAACTCAGATGCTAAAATGTATTTCTCACCTTCCTACCACCCAAGATATCTACTGAGGGCACTTTCACATCAGTGCCCCTTTTCAAATTCTTGACAGCAGTTTTGTAATGCAAGGAGGATCACCATTCCTATATTCCATCATCCCACAGAGCAAGCCAACATTCTCTCCAATTGACCAATAGGATGGTGCCAAAAATAACAAGCAAGTGATGCCTCAAGCTTACTCTCCTTCACTCACCATGTTTGGGATTTGTAATGAAGGAAAAAATGGCCATTGTATAATGAGAGTGGGAAAACTGTCCCTACAGGAGGGAGGGGAAATTCTTTGGAACTGGGAGTGTGATGTGGTAGGAGTTCTTCCTACTGGGAAGCCACATGCACTTCAAGAGGAAACATGGAAATTCTGTCTTCACACCAGTTCCTTTGGAGCAGGAGCTGAGCCAAAAGTTAACAGCTCAGCTTCCCAAGCTTCACGCCAGACCCATAATATTGTTGAAACAAGGGGTGCACTCATGTCAGATCAGCCCAGCCTTTTTGTATGGAAGGGGGCGGAATGTGTGATGGGTGAGGGACAGCAGTCCTCAGTAGAATGTGTGAAGGAACATTTGTATTAGGGTGTGGTCATGAGTTACTTCAGTGTTGTTGGACACCAACTCCTGTCAGTTGAACCTAATACTGTCAGCCTGATGAAGTAGACCAGATCAGGAAAAGATCCTACAGGAAGACTAGAACTATAACAGCATCTTGCAAGTCTGCCTGTGTTTTTCTCCCTGCCCCCAATATCCCAGAGAATTGGGGTGGGGAGGGAAGTCTGTTTGAATCTCTTATACTCTCTTGCCCACCTGGGCTTAACACATGCATCTTCTGCACCACCTGTTGTCCTAATGGCTTCTGGACAGCTCCTCCAAGGTCATCTCCATGGCTTCCTACAAGTATGTTGGACTGGAAATGCAGGTAAGCCCCAGTAAGTAGGTAAGTAAATAAAAAAATATGACCAAAGATCAGAGATTAGTCTAATGTCAATCTACAAATTCCAGAATCCTTGAATATTGGACATCCTGTCTGGAACTGCCAGAAGCTTTTAAAAATAATTTTATTGTGCTAAACTAATTTACAAAAAGTATCACACATTAATACATAAAATAGTATTAATGGAATAATATACTTTAGAGCTTAATCATCAGGGAAAGAAAAAAAGTGGTCTGTAAAATTATGTTATCCAGATAGCTTTACAACTATTGACCATATTGTTCAAAAGTCCTCTTCTTTGCCCTCTTGTCAAAATCCCCCTTGTTCAAATGTTGTCAGACAATATATGTCTGTCTGTTAGGCAATATATGCCTAACACAACTGGTCCAAAGTCATATTAACAATTCTGCTGATGTCAGCCCAAATGTGAAAATGGAAGCCATAGTTAATTTTCCCCAAATGTTTAAATACTGTGGAATTTCAGCAGTACAGACAAAATAAACCAAAGTAACAAGTGGTTAAGTTGAATAAACTGCCAAAAGGTAATAATGAGAGAATCCTAGTTTACCCAAATGGACCATATTTTAAACTGGGACTATTCCATAAGGTAAGACTTACATGCGTAAACTGGTCACAATTATATCTGCAACTCAGTAGTTTCCACATATATGTTGCAGTATTAAATGCACATTCTGAAACAGATCTCCACCCTGTTCTCATCAGGATTTTAGTGGGGTCAGATAATAATTCCTGAAATGAACCCAAAGAGGAACTGAATTCTAAGGTTCCTTATTCCAGCCAATAACCAAAGCTAGGATAGATACCCAGTGACAATCTTAAAAGTAAGGAAAGTTACAGCCACTTTTTTGGAGAAGCTAATTGTAATTTGTGCAATGAAAATCTGGGAGGCTGTGTTTGCCATAGAAATGTGTTCAATGTCCTGTAGAGTCACTTAAAATAGTGTGATGGAAGAAATGTGGAAAGGCCTCTCAAGATGTAAGTCAACCCTGGAATTAAATTCATCTTAATAACATTGATTGCATCTCAATAAATGTGAATTCAAAGGAATTCTAGCTCACCTGTGTAAATTATTTTTCATTTGCCTCAAAACAGAGGATAAATTCTATTTTACTACTGAAAATTCTTATAGCAAGATAAACAATAGTCAGAAAAACACGTCAAGTTGTGAGTATCAAGTTAATTCACACCAGTTTATAGAGTAACCAGACAGGATACCAACTTTATGAATTAACGAAATGAGATTAGGAATAAAGATTACTGGTCTATCTATAAAAATATATCACCAGCGTATAGTAAAATCTTATGTCTCCCTCCCCAGTATCATTCCACTGATTTTTTTTACAATTTCTAATTACACAGGCTGAGAACGGGTTTGGGGTAGTGGTCAAAGATGTGGGACTGGAAACTGGAAGACCATGAGTTCTAGTCCTGCCTTAGGCATGAAACCAGTTGTATGAGCTTGGGCCAGTCACTTCCCCTCAGGTCTAGGAAGAAGATAGCGGAAACTATTTCTGAAAAATGTTGCCAAGAAAATTGCATTGCCTTGTCCATGTAACTGTCAGGAATCAAGACTGATTCAAAGACTCTAAAACAGTGTTTCTCAACCTTAACAACTTTAAGATGTGTGGACTTCAACTTCCAGCGTTCCCCAGCCAGCATGGGGGTTGAAGTCCACACATCTTAAAGTTGCCAAGGTTGAGAAACATTGCTCTAAAAGGAAAACAAAAACAGGCAAGATTTCTAAAGCCAAATTAAAAAGGAGTAACACTGTAATTCAGTAACATGCTGTAAGCCGAAGGCTTTCCACTCCAAAGATCTTGTATTTGCTTCAATGTGCCTGTGAATTTCCTATTAGAGTTAGAGTGGGCCTGGTACGGCCTTCAGCTGTTGCTGAGGTTCGAATTCTTAGCAGCTCATTAACGTAGCACAACGTTTTGCTCTTGGGACCCCTTCCCACTTTTAAAAATCATGGAGGACCCTAAAAGAGCTTTTGTTTGTATGGGTTGTATTTATCAATATTTACTGTATTAAAAATTAAAATGGATGCATTTGTAGAATATTTAGTTACTGAATCATGTGAAAATAACAATACTAAACCCATTAGATGTTAACATAAATAAAATATTGTTCGTGAAAAAAGTGATATATTTTTAACAAATAAAAAATAATAATGAGAAGAGTGACATTATTTTCCATTTTTGCAAATATTTTCAATATCTGACAAGTAATTTTGATTTTGCGGGCCCCTGAGAGGGTCTTGGGGGAGGGCTCCTCAAAATCTGGGGATTCCCCAATCACATTTTAAGAAACACTAAGGTAGCAAATTGTAAGAGATGCAGGGCTTTCAGCCAAATCCCTGCTCATAAAATAAAGCAAGGAGAGATTAGGAAAGAAAATCAAGTGTCTCTGCCTTGTTTCAACAAGACAAAGTGCTGCTGTGTGTGTGCACGTGTGTGTTTGTTTTTTGGGGGGTGTTCTTTACTTTGTCAGTTCCACAGGGACCTAGCAATGGAGGGAGATAACTCAATGGCTGATCACTTGGTTTGCAAACAGAAAGTCCCAGCAGAATCCCTACTATCTGCAGTTCCTTTGGAGGCAGAGCTAATCTTGGGAGAGATAGTCTTGGGAGAATTAAACTTGTCACCAGCAGAACAGATGACAGCTGGAAATACCAAAGGCTGACTCAATATAAAAGGCAAACATGTATTTAGTGCCCTAACTCTCCTTTCAGGGCAAAGTACATGAATAAATTTAGTGGAACTTACTCATAAATAAAACTGCAACCATAATGTCTATAAAATAGGTATGTCATGCTAAATCAAAGCTATGGTTTTTCCAGTAGTAATGTATGGTTGTGAGAGCTGGACCATAAAGAAGGCTGAGCACCGAAGAATTGATGCCTTTGAACTGTGGTGCTGGAGAAGACTCTTAAGAGTCCCCTGGACTGCTAGGAGGTCAAACCAGTCAATCTTAAAGGAAATCAACCCTGACTGCTCATTGGAAGGATTGATACTGAAGCTCAAGCTCAGATACTTTGGTCACCTAATGCAAAGAGAGGACTCTTTAGAAAAGTCCCTGATGCTGGGAAAGATTGAAGGCAAAAGGAGAAGAGGACAGCAGAGGATGAGATGGTTAGATAGCATCACTGAAGCAATGAGCATGAAACTGAGCCAACTCAGGAGGGCAGTGAAGGACAGGAAGGCCTGGCGTGATATGGTTCATGGGGTCACGAAGGGTTGGACACGACTTAACGACTGAACAACAACAACGCTAAATGCTTCCTTTGTTTTTTTATCATTGTTTTTAAAAAAGAAAGTTTTAACTAGATGCCAATTCGCTCTTCAGTCCATCCTAAAAGTCTTGAATCTGTTGCTTGACAACTGCAGGAATTGCAGTTCTCTTTCCCTACAATGCTGGCTTTCTAATCTGTGTTATCCGATTAAAATAAGTCCCCACTTCACATACTGCACAATTATGGCTTAATATTGTATGATCCTGGAAGCCGTCGTAACTTGAATTAGATGGGAAACCATCAGGAAACCCTAGGAAGGCAGACTAGATTAGAGAGGGTTTTTTTTTTTAAGACAATGGCAAATCACTTTTGTATTGTTGCCAAGAAAACAATTGAGATTATGTCCATGTGGTTTTCTGGAATAAAGCTTGATTAGAGGGACATATAAGATAGTTGCCAATTTTACAAGCAGAGTCTTGATAGATCCTAGATAATGGCAATACAGGGTTATTAAGAGTAGCTGTAAATAGATTACACTTACTGAGTGTGCCCTGTGATAAAACAGTAAGCTTACAACTTTCAGGCACAGAGACCCCTAACAACAATAAACAGGTTCCTGACAAAGGTTGGCAAGTATATGCCACTGAGGTTCAAAAAGAATTAGCCAGTGCCTTTTTTTATACCTTCTCATGTCTTAAGATATTTACATTTTACTCCCCAGCCTCTAGCCTTCTGCAAGCCATACTTTTCAGGTATTAACCAAAGCAACTGCATAAAAGAAACATGGTATGACGAATGAGATTGAAAAAAAAAAATCTAACTCCCCAAATAGTTGTGAGATAAACCAGATGAGGAGAAAACAACAGCTAGTGGAACCAATTCCCACAGCATGATCTCCTTAGAGTCTGCAGCTCCACTGTGCTCCCCTTTTGAGATGGTAACTGAAGAAGAACGGACATGTGGATGTGGGAGCAGATGGCTAGGATTACAGCTGCTGATGGCCATTCCAGCCGTCCCATGGGGATGATGGAAATCCATGCAGCGTTTCGCGTGTGTTGCAAGGAAAAATGACCATATTCAGTACCAACTAAAAGGCACTCGAAAGTAGCAGAAGACACCAGAAAAAATCCCCCCCAAGCTGTGAGACTCACCACCATTCAGTGGCAGCTGCTATCTGTTCAGCATAGTGGAGCAGAGAGCATGCCAGCTAATGGTGCCATGGAGCCAAGAGAGCAGACATGCATGTTAACTGCAAGATCATGTCTTCAAATTTCTAACTCCTGACGTTGTGGCCATTGCGCCCCTAAGAACACGTGGCATCTTACAGCATCATCACCATCTTGCCTGGTGTAGCCCCTCACCAATGGCTGGATGACACTACTGTGGACGTGGCCAGCATGAAAATAAATCTTTGAAATTACCATTTGCTTATTCCAGCCCAGGAACCCATCACAAAGAAAGAACCAGCTGAGTGAAATTAACCGCAAGGCCACTGTAAGAAAAAGGCACATAAAGGGCACCTCCACATGAAGGCTTTGCAGTAGTTCAGATGCTAATCCAGGCTGGCATGATCTCACAGCTTTGGTTAGTCAACTTATTTCTGGCTCTGTACAAGTTCACTTAAAATGGAGCAAAGCTGGTTTTTCCCTTTATGAAGTGACAATTCTTCAGAGTTTGTGGGTAGTCTGTCTTCCCACTGGTGGGATGTCTTGATTCAGTCCATGTCCTAGTTCCTAATATCAAGGCAAACATGACTCTCTTCCCCATTCCTCCTAAAGTTTCATCCTGCTTCTTCTTCCCCATCCTAGACAAAACATCTGTTTGTCTATCTAGGCTACCCATCTACCCAACGAAACTCTGGGTAGCAAAATAAAGCATAAAACATTGGCAGTTGTAAAAAACACATCCACAGCATTAATAATTAAACAAACAGGTTGAGGCCCCCTCAATTAAAAATCTCATTTTCTGTTGACTACCTAATATGATGGTGTCTGCATGTTGCCATTCTGTTCATCTCAGTCATGTGGCTTGATCACATTTTAAAAGCATCAACATGAATATTTTTTATTACTATTACCTTATCATTAATTGATCTGTGAAGGCTTATGATTTGGAAGAAGTCCTTGCATAATCATAGTATCTACCTGCTGTTCCTTTAAGCAACCCCTCTTTTTTGTTTAAAACTTCTGGGCAAAACTGAAAAAAAGTGAGCTGCTTTAAGAGTCAGGAATCAACTTCAGTAAGCATAAAACCCAAGTAGGTTACCTATCACCTATATAATGAATCCAACACAAAAATTGGATTCACACAAAAAACTGCTTTCATATCACCAAAGAAATAAACTATATCTTCGCTTAACATCATGGCCACAGTCCTGAATCCTCATAATAATCTGAACCACCAGCTACTCAGCTCCATTTTAGCCTTGTCTAACATGGTCTGTGTACTCAGTCATTTGTTAGTTAAGAAATAAAAAAATGCTTGTCCTCTGTTGCCGTTCAGGTTGGGTTGCAAAATGACTATAGTAGAGAATTTGGCATGATATCCATTTCCCCTTTCTTCTTGGAACCAAGCAGAATAACTTTATTCTGTTTATTTGCTATTCTAAAATTGTTTCAGGAGTTGGTTATAAGCCTGAAAATGCATCATGCATGAACTCTGGACTGTGAATCAACTTTTCAAAATTAAGGACAATACAGATAAGTCTATTCACATCATAACTTGGTGGATGAATGGGACAACATCAAAAAATAGGGCATAAGAAATCAGTTTTTTTAAAACATTGATAAGAGTTAAATAGAATTTGTGGGATGATTGGGTGTGGAAAATAAGATTAGTGTAAATAAGTACGTACATATGGTTTAATCCTGTTTCATTTCTTTCCAACACCTAGAAACAAAAAGTTTAGAAAAGAGAGTTCCTATAGTAAGCACCTGTTTAAATCTAAACCAATGTAATCAGACAAATGAGATTTTTTGTATCATTATGAGATAAAGGACATTTGTATAAAGTATAATGAATCAGGAAAGAGATATACCTCAGTGGTAAACATTTGCTATGAACAATCACACATTTTTCTCCAGGTAGGAGTCCCTCATTTTCTACAGCTAAGACATTTCCTGATCTTCTTCTTCAAAGTGAACATTGTTGGATCAAGTCAGAAGAGTCCAAATAATCAAAACCGTTTTCACCACACTACTTAATAACTGCCCTATGCTCTTACTAATAGTATAGTCACCATCAAGTTGTTGTTGTTGTTTAGTCGTTAAGTCGTGTCCGACTCTTCGTGACCCCATGAACCATATTGCGCCAGGCCTTCCTGTCCTTCACTGCCTCCCTGAGTTTGCTCAGTTTCATGCTCATTGCTTCAGTGATGCTATCTAACCATCTCATCCTCTGCCGTCCTCTTCTCCTTTTGCCTTCAATCTTTCCCAGCATCAGGGTCTTCTCCAAAGAGATCTCTCTTCGCATTAGGTGGCCAAAATATCTGAGCTTGAGCTTCATTATCGATCCTTCCAATGAGCAATCAGGGTTGATTTCCTTTAAGATTGACTGGTTTGACCTCCTAGCAGTCCAGGGAACTCTTAAGAGTCTTCTCCAGCACCACAGTTCAAAGGCATCAATTCTTCGGCGCTCGGCCTTTTTATGGTCCAGCTCTCACAGCCATACATTACTACTGGAAAAACCATATCTTTGACTATGCGGATCTTTGTCGGCAAGGTGACGTCTCTGCTTTTTAATATGCTATCTAGGCTTGCCATAGCTTTCCTCCCAAGGAGCAAGCTTCTTTTAATTTCATGGCTGCAGTCTCCGTCTGCGGTGATCTTGGAGCCCAAATAAATGAAGTCTGTTACTGCTTCCATTTCTACCCCTTCTATCTGCCAGGAATTGATGGGTCCAGATGCCATGATCTTAGTTTTTTTAATGTTGAGTTTCAAGCCAGCTTTTGCACTCTCCTCTTTCACCCTCATCAAGAGGCTCTTTAGTTCTTCTTCACTTTCTGCCATTAGGGTGGTATCGTCTGCATATCTGAGGTTGTTGATGATTCTCCCTGCAATCTTAATTCCGGCTTGTGATTCTTCCAGCCTGGCATTTCTCATGATGTACTCTGCATATAGGTTAAATAAGCAGGGTGACAGTATACAGCCTTGTCGTACACCTTTCCCTATTTTGAACCAATCGGTTGTTCCGTGACCGGTTCTAACTGTTGCTTCTTGGCCCGCATACAGATTTCTCAGGAGACAGGTAAGGTGGTCTGGTATTCCCATCTCTTTAAGAATTTGCCACAGTTTGTTGTGATCCACACAATCAAAGGCTTTTGCATAGTCAATGAAGCAGAAGTAGATATTTTTCTGGAACTCTCGTGCTTTCTCCATGATCCAGCGAATGTTGGCGATTTGATCTCTAGTTCCTCTGCCTCTTCGAAACCCAGCTTGTACATCCGGTAGTTCTCGGTTCATATATTGCTGAAGCCTAGCTTGTAGGATTTTGAGCATAACCTTGCTAGCATGTGAAATGAGTGCAATTGTGCGATAGTTTGAGCATTCTTTGGCGTTGCCCTTCTTTGGAATTGGAACGTAAACTGACCTTTTCCAATCTCGTGGCCACTGTTGCGTTTTCCAAACTTGCTGGCATATTGAGTGCAGCACTTTAACACCATCATCTTTTAGTATTTTAAATAACTCAGCTGGAATCCTGTCATCTCCACTAGCTTTGTTGTTAGCAATGCTTCCTAAGGCCCACTTGACTTCACTCTCTAGGATGTCTGGCTCAAGGTCAGTGATCACACCAGCGTGGACATCAGGGACATTAAGATCTTTCTTGTATAGTTCTTCTGTGTATTCTTGCCACCTCTTCTTAATCTCTTCTGCTTCTGTTAGGTCCCTGCCTTTTTGTCCTTTATCATGCCCATCTTTGCACTAAACGTTCCTTTCATATCTCCAATTTTCTTGAAGAGATCTCTAGTCTTCCCCATTCTATTGTTTTCCTCAATTTCTTTGCATTGTTCATTTAAGAAGGCCTTCTTATCTCTCCTTGCTATTCTCTGGAAATCTGCATTCAGTTGCTTATATCTTTCCCTTTCACCCTTGCTTTTCGCATTCCTTCTTTCCACAGCTATTTGTAAAGCCTCATCAGACAGCCATTTTGCTTTCTTGCATTTCTTTTTCTTTGGGATGGTTTTAGTTGCTGCCTCCTGTACAATGTTACGGACCTCCGTCCATAGTTCTTCAGGCACTCTGTCTACCAAATCTAATCCTCTAAATCTATTCATCACCTTCACTGTGTACTCACAAGGAATATGATCTAAGTCATACCTGAGTGGTCTAGTGGTTTTCCCTACATTCTTCAATTTAAGCCTAAATTTTGCAGTAAGAAGCTCATGATCTGAGCCACAGTCAGCTCCTGGTCTTGTTTTTGCTGTCTGTATAGAGCTTCTCCATCTTTGGCTGCAAAGTATATAATCAATCTGGTTTCGGTATTGACCATCTGGTGATGTCCATGTGTAGAGTCGTCTCTTGTGTTGTTGGAAAAGAGTGTTTGCTATGACTAGCTTGTTCTCTTGACAGAACTCTATTAGCCTTTGCCCTGCTTCATTTTGTACTCCAAGGCCAAATTTGCCTGTTATTCCGATTACTCCTTGACTTCCTACTTTAGCATTCCAATCCCCTATGATGAAAAGGACATCTTTTTTTGGTGCTAGTTCTAGAAGGTGTTGTAGGTCTTCATAGAAGCGGTCAACTTCAGCTTCTTCAGCATCAGTGGTTGGGGCATAGACTTGGATGACTGTGATATTGAATGGTTTGCCTTGGATACGCACTGAGATCATTCTGTCGTTTTTGAGGTTGTACCCCATTACTGCCTTTCCCACTCTCTTATTCACTATGAGTGCAACTCCATTTCTTCTAAGGGTTTCTTGCCCACAGTAGTAGATATAATGGTCACCCGAATTAAATTCACCCATTCCCGTCCATTTCAGTTCGCTGATTCCCAAGATGTCGACGTTCAATCTTGTCATCTCATGTTTGACCACATCCAGCTTGCCTTGGTTCATAGATCTTACATTCCAGGTACCTATACAATATTGTTCTTTACAGCATCGGACCTTCTTTTCGCTTCCAGATACATCCACAGCTGAACGTCCTTTCGGCTTTGGCCCAGCCGCTTCACTCTTTCTGGAGCTACTTGGAAATGCCCTCCGCTCTTCCCCAGTAGCATATTGGACACCTTCCGACCTGAGGGGCTCATCTTCCGGCATCATATCTTTTAGCCTTTTAACATTGTCCATGGGGTTTTCTTGGCAAGGATACTGGAGTGGGTTGCCATTTCCTTCTCCAGTGGACCACATTTTGTCAGAACTCTCTGTCATGACCTGTCCGTCTTGGGTGGCCCTGCACGGTATAGCTCATGGCTTCACTGAGTTACGCAAGCCCCTTCGCCACGACAAGGCAGTGATCCATGAAGGGGCACCATCAAGTACCCACTACCTAATGCATGCTGGAAGACATCACTGAAGCCCCTCAAGTTTTATTTGAACTTCATTTCTTACCAGATGTGGGCTGTTTATGGACATCCTTCCAGCAACCAGAAACAGATTCAAGCTTAAATAGCACGTAAGTTGTTATTTCCTTCACTGTTTTAATGGAACAAATGACAAGATATTTAATATTCAACAAGGTAAGATGCAATCTGTAATCATGCCTATCTTGGCCTATAGCTCTGGGTTTATGTATGTTTGGGTTTATGTGTGCATGTACAATTATCAGACTGAATCAACCCACTGCAGGATGAAGGCCTCTTAACTGAAAGCCATGGACCATACTGGCCCAGTATAAGTTGGTAAATAGATGTTTTTCCACTTCCCAGTCTAGGGCAGAAAGAGAATGACTGGCACCTAGCTGTCTCCCATGCCTAAGGAGCATCAGAACCTGGGTCTCCCTGCTCCTAGTCCAGCATCATAACCACTTAACCACTATACCACATTGGCTCTCTCTTTCTCTCTCTCTGTGTATGTATATGTATATGCACACATCTATCTACACCACAGGCACCCACATACATACACATGCCTAAAAAATAGTGATTCAAAGTGACTCAGGAACTGTTATGACTGAATATGAATTTGAACCTTATCTAGATACTTAGCTCTAGAACTCATTGATTTTTTAAAAAAAATTCTAGTTATTAAAATAGCAGAGGGCAGTTTTGGATCATTTCTCTGTTCCATCTTCTGCTCTAGTTACCAGAAACCACAAGCTCTCTTTTAATTGCAGTTATTTTTTTTTTCTTTCCTGTTCTTTACTATCAAATACCCAGAGCCCAGCTGCAGATCGTATTATTTGTACTTTCCTAACCATTGTTTTGAAGGAAATGCATTCATTAAGTGAAGAGCTAATCCAGATGGGTGATTTGGATCAAAGTTATGTCTATTTTCGGACCCAAACACTCTTCACCAGCGTGTATATGTTGCATTTTTTTCCCTTTGGAAGCAAATATCATTTGGGTTAGATATCTGACTGAAAAGCGATGGGAGGCCCTGATTCAGGTCAGTAACTTATAGCTGCTACCTCTTTAGAATAAAAAAGACCAGTGGTAGATGCACATTTCAAAAAGTGCAAGCATATAATATGTAGTTTGACCCTCATATTTTTAAACAAATAAGATCTTATTCTATTTTTTAAAATATAATTTTACTGAAGAAATGTTTAACAAGATAAAAACAATGCAAATATTAGAAAAGAAACAAAATAAGAAAAAATAGTGAATAAATAAGAAGGAAAGCAGAAAAAGAAAAAGAAAAGAAAAAGGAAAAAGGGGGAAAAAAAGAAGTTATAAAGAAGCGGTTTCCAATCTTTTTGACATAGTTATAAAAGCATTTGCATTTTACCCTCTCTCTTTAAGGTTAGATCATAATTTCCTTCTTTCCATAAGGTACCCTTTCTATTCTTCAAACCCATAAATCACAAGTTCATTTTTCTCTTTTTTCAGCAAAAAGTCCATAAGAGGTTTCCAGTCATTGATAAATGTAGTTATTGATCTTTCTCTAATCAAACAAGTTAATTTTGCCATCTCTGCTAGTTCTGTCATCTTCACCAAATAAGATCTTATTCTAGATTTTATTCTTATATGAGAACAAAATTGCTGATCATTTCAGAATACTGGCACATTTGAAAATGATTTTTGTGCAGTTTGTCAGAAGTACATAGTTATACAATTTTATTATGTCATGTTCCATATCTATGTCAGGCTTACACTGAAAATCACTATTAGTCTAAAACACATTTAGAAATACTATCAAAATACTCATCTTCTGTCCCATTTCAGTTTAAATATGCGATTGGGCAAGATGAAAACATTTCTTTATTGTTGTTTTTTTGCCCTTTCCAGTAACTCATATTATTGTAATGACATACTTCCTAAGGAAATAGAATGATCTGCAATTGTATGATTTTCTCCTGTGATCAGCTAGATTGCATGTTTCCACTTTATGCAGATGTTTTTAATTATTAATTATCATTCATCTACCCCGTCTCCAGAATGGTGGTGAAAATAAAGCTTAAACATACCTCAGAACAGGTAGAAGATCATTCATATCCTGACCTTTCAAAAACCATGTAAAATTCAGTTCCCTTCATTATGTTCTCATTAATCCCAATCCAGAAAATGAAGCCCAATACTGTTCTTACTGGAAATACGCAGGCTTGGAATTGGATAAATTTCAAAGGGTAGTGAGTTTCCAAGTTGTGAGGCAGCTATTGAAATAAACCCTATGTAGCTAATTTGACCTCGCTTGGTTTCCTGCTAAAAGTCCACTCTATCAGATTCTAAAATGATTCTAGTGCATATCCAGACCTGGACTGCCCTACATGGCTGTTCATTTCTTCCACAATTCTTGACAACTGGTATGTGCTCTCTTGTTTAAATGAGCCTCTCTGAGGGAAATATTTCCTACTACACCAACTATGGGTTTAGTCAAAATCAGAAGACCAAACCGTGTTTGAAAAAAACAGGAAACTAGTATCAAGTCTGGGAATTAGTATTTGTTTTAGTCTTTGTAGGGAGAAAGATAGCTACATTGTCCAGTAGGGGATTCCATGGACTTCTGAATTATTATTATTTTATTTTTAAAAAATGTTTGCCCTTTCAACATGCAAGTCTTCCAGCTGGCCATTTATGACTCTTTAGGTCATAAAGCCCCTTCATGGATCACTGCCTTGTCGTGGCGAAGGGGCTTGCGTAACTCAGTGAAGCCATGAGCTATACCGTGCAGGGCCACCCAAGACGGACAGGTCATGACAGAGAGTTCTGACAAAATGTGGTCCACTGGAGAAGGAAATGGCAACCCACTCCAATATCCTTGCCAAGAAAACCCCATGGACAATGTTAAAAGGCTAAAAGATATGACGCCGGAAGATGAGCCCCTCAGGTCGGAAGGTGTCCAATATGCTACTGGGGAAGAGCGGAGGGCAATTCCAAGTAGCTCCAGAAAGAGTGAAGCGGCTGGGCCAAAGCTGAAAGGACGTTCAGCTGTGGATCTATCTGGAAGCAAAAAGAAGGTCCGATGCTGTAAAGAACAATATTGTATAGGTACCTGGAATGTAAGATCTATGAACCAAGGCAAGCTGGATGTGGTCAAACATGAGATGACAAGACTGAACATCGACATCTTGGGAATCAGCGAACTGAAATGGACGGGAATGGGTGAATTTAATTGGGGTGACCATTATATCTACTACTGTGGGCAAGAAACCCTTAGAAGAAATGGAGTTGCAATCATAGTCAATAAGAGAGTCGGAAAGGCAGTAATGGGGTACAACCTCAAAAACGACAGAATGATCTCAGTGCGTATCCAAGGCAAACCATTCAATATCACAGTCATCCAAGTCTATGCCCCAACCACTGATGCTGAAGAAGCTGAGGTTGACCACTTCTATGAAGACCTACAACATCTTCTAGAACTAGCACCAAAAAAAGATGTCCTTTTCATCATAGGGGATTGGAATGCTAAAGTAGGAAGTCGAGGAATAATCGGAATAACAGGCAAGTTTGGCCTTGGAGTACAAAATGAAGCAGGGCAAAGGCTAATAGAGTTCTGTCAAGAGAACAAGCTAGTCATAGCAAACACTCTTTTCCAGCAACACAAGAGACGACTCTACACATGGACATCACCAGATGGTCAATACCGAAACCAGATTGATTACATACTTTGCAGCCAAAGATGGAGAAGCTCTATACAGACAGCAAAAACAAGACCAGGAGCTGACTGTGGCTCAGATCATGAGCTTCTTACTGCAAAATTTAGGCTTAAATTGAAGAATGTAGGGAAAACCACTAGACCACTCAGGTATGACTTAGATCATATTCCTTGTGAGTACACAGTGAAGGTGATGAATAGATTTAGAGGATTAGATTTGGTAGACAGAGTGCCTGAAGAACTATGGACGTAGGTCCGTAACATTGTACAGGAGGCAGCAACTAAAACCATCCCAAAGAAAAAGAAATGCAAGAAAGCAAAATGGCTGTCTGATGAGGCTTTACAAATAGCTGTGGAAAGAAGGAATGCGAAAAGCAAGGGTGAAAGGGAAAGATATAAGCAGCTGAATGCAGATTTCCAGAGAATAGCCAGGAGAGATAAGAAGGCCTTCTTAAATGAACAATGCAAAGAAATTGAGGAAAACAATAGAATGGGGAAGACTAGAGATCTCTTCAAGAAAATTGGAGATATGAAAGGAACGTTTAGTGCAAAGATGGGCATGATAAAGGACAAAAAAGGCAGGGACCTAACAGAAGCAGAAGAGATTAAGAAGAGGTGGCAAGAATACACAGAAGAACTATACAAGAAAGATCTTAATGTCCCTGATGTCCACGCTGGTGTGATCACTGACCTTGAGCCAGACATGTTAGAGAGTGAAGTCAAGTGGGCCTTAGGAGGCATTGCTAACCACAAAGCTAGTGGAGATGACAGTATTCCAGCTGAGTTATTTAAAATACTAAAAGACGATGGTGTTAAAGTGCTGCACTCAATATGCCAGCAAGTTTGGAAAATGCAACAGTGGCCACGGGATTGGAAAAGGTCAGTTTACGTTCCAATTCCAAAGAAGGGCAATGCCAAAGAATGCTCAAACTATCGCACAATTGCACTCATTTCACATGCTAGCAAGGTTATGCTCAAAATCCTACAAGCTAGGCTTCAGCAATACATGAACCGAGAACTACTGGATGTACAAGCTGGGTTTCGAAGAGGCAGAGGAACTAGAGATCAAATTGCCAACATTCGCTGGATCATGGAGAAAGCACGAGAGTTCCAGAAAAATATCTACTTCTGCTTCATTGACTATGCAAAAGCCTTTGATTGTGTGGATCACAACAAACTGTGGCAAATTCTTAAAGAGATGGGAGTACCAGACCACCTTACCTGTCTCCTGAGAAATCTGTATACAGGCCAAGAAGCGACAATTAGAACTGGTCATGGAACAACCGATTGGTTCAAAATAGGGAAAGGTGTACGACAAGGCTGTATACTGTCACCCTGCTTATTTAACCTATATGCAGAGTACATCATGAGAAATGCCAGGCTGGAAGAATCACAAGCCGGAATTAAGATTGCAGGGAGAATCATCAACAACCTCAGATATGCAGACGATACCACCCTAATGGCAGAAAGTGAAGAAGAACTAAAGAGCCTCTTGATGAGGGTGAAAGAGGAGAGTGCGAAAGCTGGTTTGAAACTCAACATTAAAAAAACTAAGATCATGGCATCTGGACCCATCAATTCCTGGCAGATAGAAGGGGTAGAAATGGAAGCAGTAACAGACTTCATTTATTTGGGCTCCAAGATCACCGCAGACGGAGACTGCAGCCATGAAATTAAAAGACGCTTGCTCCTTGGGAGGAAAGCCATGGCAAGCCTAGATAGCATATTAAAAAGCAGAGACATCACCTTGCCGTCAAAGATCCGCATAGTCAAAGCTATGGTTTTTCCAGTAGTAATGTATGGCTGTGAGAGCTGGACCATAAAGAAGGCGGAGCGCCGAAGAATTGATGCCTTTGAACTGTGGTGCTGGAGAAGACTCTTGAGAGTCCCCTGGACTGCTAGGAGGTCAAACCAGTCAATCTTAAAGGAAATCAACCCTGATTGCTCATTGGAAGGATCGATAATGAAGCTCAAGCTCAGATACTTTGGTCACCTAATGCGAAGAGAGATCTCTTTGGAGAAGACCCTGATGCTGGGAAAGATTGAAGGCAAAAGGAGAAGAGGACGGCAGAGGATGAGATGGTTAGATAGCATCACTGAAGCAATGAGCATGAAACTGAGCAAACTCAGGGAGGCAGTGAAGGACAGGAAGGCCTGGCACAATATGGTTCATGGGGTCACGGAGAGTCGGACACGACTTAACGACTAAACAACAACAACAACAAGGTCATAAAGAGATTTATGATTCTTCATTTGATTTATCCATGTCTAGTTCCAAACTACAACTTCCTATTTCGTTAGTGCCACAGCTCGTTCCAGACTATGCATTTTTGTTAAGTAAGGTCATCTCTGTGCAGATGTAATCTAATTAATACAAATACGTAATTAACATATACAGACAGAAATAATTATTTTTGGGGATGTTACTGTTTACCTCTGTTCACTATTCCAGCATTTGTCCTTTTTTATGGAGTGTTTACTTAATGGACGCACTCATCTCTTCCTAGGAATCTTAAATCCATCTGTTGCTTTCCAAAAGTGCTCATGCAGAGCTAAAGAAATATAATTGAGTTTGTGGCAATTTTTCAAACTTCTCTGGTAACTATTTCAGGGAAAAATGTATACAGGGAAAACTATTAGAAAAATGACACCATACAATAATATTTCAATGATTAGTCTTATCAAGATTCTTTTGGTGGTAGAGGGGTTAGCTCTCCCTTGTTCATAGTCATACAAACTGAGTTGGTCCAATAACCTGGATCATGGTATCCTTCTGGACTGACTCAGAGGATTGAGGATAGGTGGCACAGTGTTGTGCTGGTTCACCTCCTTTCTTTGGGGTCAATTCTAGTCAGTGATGATTGGGGGGAAAAGAGATCCTGCCCTCAGCTGCTACTGTGTGGGGTGCCACAGGGATTGGTGCTCTCTCCACTCCTATTCAACATCTACATGAGGCTACTGGGTGAGCTCAACCGTTTCCATGGGGTGAGGTATCATCAGTACACTGATGATACCCAATTATACATCCCTGCTCCTGGTGAAGTAAGCAATGCTGTGGAAGTCTTATCCCATGCTTGGAGACCGTGAGGATCTGGATGGAGAACAACAGGCTTCAACTGAACCCCAGCAAGACTGAGAGGCTTTGGGTTTTGGGGCCTGCCAGTTCTAGGACTATACCATATTTGGTGCTGGATGGGGTTGTACTGCCCCAAAGAGACCCCGTGTGCAATCTAGGGGTCCTCCTAGACTCTCAGCTCCTGCTCAAAGAGCAGGTGGCAGTTATGGCCAGGAGGGCATTTGCTCAACTTCGTATTGTGTGCCGGTTGCACCTGTTCCTAGATCAAGGGGCCCTATTCAGTCACTCATGCCCTAGTCACCCCCTGGTTGGACTACTGTAATGCACTCTAGATGGAGCTGCCCTTGAAGAATATCCAGAAGCTTTAGCCAGTGCAAAATGCAGCGGCACAGGAAGTTATGTATGTTTCTAGAAGAACACATTTTATACTGTGCTCCACCAGCTGTACTGCTTACCAGTCTGCTTACCAAAACCAAAGTGTTGATTTTGACTTTAATTCCTACATGCTATGGGACCCGGTTATCTAAGGATCTGCCTCTCCCCCTTACATCTGCCCATCCCACCAGATCCAGCAGAGGGGGCATGCTGTGGGTCCCATTGGCTAAGGAGCTACATTTGGTTGGTCCTAGGCAGTGGACCTTTTCTGCTGTGGCACCCGCTTTATGGAATATCCTCCCCACTGAAGTGAGGCTGGCTTCATCCCTTTTGACTTTCCAAAAATCCCTCAAAACCTAGTTGTACCATCAGGCCTGGGGACCCCGGGGGACTGGTGTAATATTGAGATGGCTCCTTTGTCATTAACATTTGCTCTTCATCAATATTTCTTCTCTTTTAACTTTGTTTTCTTTTAAAGTTTCAATAATAATAATAATAATAATAATAATAATAATAATAATAATAGGAAAACTGTAAGAGAAGGAAGACCAACTTGAACGTGGCTTAGATTGACTACAAGAAGGCATTTGACTCCCTGCCACATGACTGGATAATCAAGTGCCTAGAAATAACAGGAGTCAATAGAAACATTAAAAGCTTTGTGGAAAGATCAGTGGCACAATGGAAGACACAGTTGCTGGTCAATGGTGTTAGATTCAATGGTGAATCTTTCAAGGAGACGATCCCACTACTGTTTGTCATTGCATTGATTCCTCTGTCAACAATACTGAGCAAGTCTGGGGATGGCTATCAAACATCAAAAACATCTGCTAGGTTATCCCACCTCCTTCACGTGGATGATCTGAAGCTGTACAGAAAAACACCAAATGAAATGGAATGCTGTCCAAATATATAGCCAAGATTTTGCAGTGGAGTTTGGACTGGACAAATGTGCCACCCTTACCATCAACACGGGGAAAATAGTGAAAACTGAAGGAATCAAGATGCCCAATGGAAACAATATCAAGAGTCTGGATGAAGAAGATCACTAAAAATACCAGGGCATCCTTCAGGCTGACAACATCAAGCACACTGAAGTCAAGAAGAAAGTTAGTAGTGAATACATCAGAAGAGTAAAGATCTTTTTTTTTTTACCTACAAGAACTTTATTAATTTTCAATAAAGAATAAAATATAAGGAAACACAAAAAACAGAGAAAGTTTCAGAAAAAAAAGAAAGTTAAAAATGTAGAAAAGGAAAATAAATAAAAAAAGAAGAGAGAGAAAGAATAGGTGACTTTCAACTTTCTCTGTTGCAGATACAAATATAGAATACATACATCTTTTACTTTAAAAATATAACTAATACAAAATACTTCTCTAATCCTAAAATCCAATAATCATCACATCCCCAAGTCAACATGGCAATTTACAATCCCAATCAAAAAAAGAAAAACAAAAGCGATTTCGAAACAGAAGCAAGGCTACCCCCCCCCCTTTTTAATTTCAATACACTATGTCACCATCTGAGCTTGAGCTTCATTATCAGTCCTTCCAAGATGCTGGGAAAGATTGAAGGCAAAAGGAGAAGAGGACGGCAGAGGATGAGATGGTTAGATAGCATCACTGAAGCAATGAGCATGAAACTGAGCAAACTCAGGGAGGCAGTGAAGGACAGGAAGGCCTGGCGCAATATGGTTCATGGGGTCATGAAGAGTCGGACACGACTTAACGATTGAACAACAACAACAAATGTCACCATCTCCACCACTGCCATTAATGTCCAATCATAAATACCTGTGTGTTTTTGTCATCTATGTGCATATAAAAATCTCAATAGTATTGTCACATACCATCATCCCTTCCCAGAGATAATAAAAAGCACTTTAATATCATTCATATGTCCCACTCATAGTAACATTCTCTTATATAATCTGAATAGCTTCCCCATTCAGTCCTAATCAACAAGAAACCCCTCTCATAACTATCAGGAGTCACAACCTATATTCATTTTTACTACTATTAAGCAACAATAATCTTAATAACCTTATCATGCAGTTCTGGTCCCCCCAAAATTGCTATTAATATATCAGAAACCACAGCCTATGTTTTAAACATAATCAAACAGATTTCCTTTATACACTTTCTGTTTACTTTTAAGAGGTTCATTCTTTAATCCTAACATAGTATCCCACATATTGAGTCTTTATTATTTTCCCCTTGTCTTCTTCTTTCAGGAGCAATTTCAATAAATTCTCTTTATCTTTCAGTACTTTAAGACCTTCTTTTAAGAGTGAAGAAGATCTTACAGTCCAAACTCAGTGGCAGAAATACCATCAAGACAATTAACACCTGGGCAGTTCCAGTCATTCGATATACAGCTGGAATAGTGGACTGGACTCAAGCAGAACTAGAAGCCCTGGATAGAAAGACCAGAAAAATAATGACAATGAATCATGACCTTCATCCACGCAGTGATGTTGACACTTACCAAGGAGCATAGGTGGGTGTGGGATGTTGCAAGTACACCAGACAGCTGAAGAGGAAAAAAGGGCATTGGAAGAAAATCTGAAGGACAGTGAAGAAGAGGCACTGAAGCCAGTACATCATGAAGGCTTACTGAATACCAGAGAGACCAAGCTGGCCTATAAGAAAGACCAAATGAAGAATAGAAAAAAGACATGGCAAGGCAAAGTATTACATGCCCAGTACAGACATACACACACATACACACACACACACACACACAAACTAGCAGGCAAAGTAGAGAACAACAAGACCTGGCAATGGCTAAGAGCAGGAAAGTTGAAGAAAGAGACAGAGGGGCTAATTCTGGCTGCACAAGACCAAGCCTTAAGAACAAATGCAGATAAAGCCAGAATTGAGAAGACAGCAACAGACAGCAAATACCACCTCTGCAAAGAAGCTGAAGAAACAGTGGACCACCTAGTTAGCTGCTGCAAGAAGATCACACAGACTGACTGCAAACATCAGTATGACAAGTAGCAACAATGGCGCACTGGATATCTGCAAGAAATACCATTTGCCTGCAAGCAAGAACTGGTGGGAACACAAAACAGACAAAGTAATAGAAAATGAAGAAGCTAAAGTGCTCTGGGACTTTAGAATTCAAACAGACAAGCACCTGCCACACAACACCCCAGACTTAACAACTGTTGATAAGAAAGACAAAAAAATCTAGACAGTGGACACTGCAATACCTGAAGACAGCAGAAGAGAAGAGAAAGAACTGGAGAAAATCACAAGATACAAAGACCTGAAAATAGAAGTAGAACGACTATGGCAAAAGAAAGCAAAAATAGTACCAATAGTTATAGGTGCCTTGGGTGCAACCCCAAAACATCTGGAGTACCACCGGAAGACCATTGGCATTGACAGAATCACCATGAGTCAATTGCAAAAGGATATAAGCTATTTACTTGAAATAGCTTATATCCTGCAACGATACCTTTAACGCCATCAAACAACACCATCTGCCTATCCCAGGTCCTTGGGAAGGACACAATAGGTGGATAAAAATGCCAAATCCAGTCTAAACATCTGGCTGACTGTGCGACCAACCATCATCATCATCATCATCACCATCATTGTTTTATATATATATTTATTGTTTTTGTATGCCACCCAGAGTCACTTGTTGTGAGATAGGTGGCTATATAAACTTGATGAATAAATAAATAAATAAATGACACACCATATATTTTGATTTAAAAAAAAAATGACAAAGTCCCTTACACTTACAAAGAAACTTAGCAGCAGTGGGATTTTTAAAAAAGGCATTCTTATGGAGTGGTAACTGGCTAAAGAATAGGAAACAAATGTTGGCTTCGGTGAACGTGCTTAAGCAAGTCAGTTAAAAATGCAGTAGTTGCATTCAGACATACTAAGCTTCATTAGTTTTGACAATGGGTTACTTTTCAGTTGCTTAGAGTGTTGTGTGAATCCAGCCTGTTTGGCTAAATTACGATTTTATGTGTTGTGCAAACATTAGAAAATGTAATAATTCAATAATCAAGTTAAGAGTATTGCATGAAGGAAGAATAAGTGAGTAATTTTCAAACTGGAGGAATGTTTCCCCAGAAATCAGTGAGGTGGCCTAGACTGCTGATGATATCAAGCTGTTCAAGATAACACAATCAAGAGGCTTTTGTTACAAAGCACCACAGGAATTCCAATAACTTAGGTTATTCGTACCCTCTAACCAGTTTGGAGAATTCTTAAAAGGAGAGTTTTTCCAAGGACATAAAAAGCTGTCCATGGTTGTCCAAAGCATTTGCCCCATCATAGCCCAAGGACTGGTCTCCATCACCATTTACAGAGCCAGATGTTCCATTTGAGCATTCATAATCCCTGGTGCATTTGGGGATGGCTATTATGATAGCACTATTACCATATGCCTTTAGAAGGATTTTCTGCATCCAAGCAGTGTTGTCACCACTACCAAAGTCATTCCATAACAGATTTGCAGACTCTCTGGGATATATTGAAAACAAGCCCTGGTGGGGGTCAACAAGATTCCTGGAACCCTTGCTTTGCTGCTTCCATTACTCTGGCTAGTAGCATGAGCTTTTCCATGTGCATCCTTTAAAGAACGTTGGATTTCCTGAAGGTTGTCTTTAGAAATATCTCTGGTACTTTTGGTGGAACCATTGTATTCTCTGTCCTTGAGCTGTTTATGATATTGTGTAGAGAGCCATGGATATGGTCTTGGAATACTCAGAAATAGGGTATAAGAGAGAGGGAAGGTAAAACACAAGCAGACTTGCGAGATCCTTTACTATAGCCTAACTCAATAAAGTATAGTTATAGCCTTCCTGTGGAACTGATTTCTGGATCTGGTCTACCTCAGAGGACTGACATATTGTTCCTTTTTCGGGCAGGGGAGGGGAGCTTGGATAAGGAAAGGGCAGACTTCTGATTCTTCCTTTCAAAGATATAATTCACTCAGCTTCTTGTTTGTTTGCACTGTCCATCAGCTTCAAGTACTCCACCACATTCCCATCCCAAGATGTCTGTTTTACTTGTATCTGCTTTGTAACTTTCAGAATCTTAATAAAACTAAGATGCAACCGTGAACCCTTTCACAAGATTTTCTCCAAACTGGGAGCATCAAAATTGCTAATGCAAAAATGCAATGTAAAAACTGGAAGGTGATACACATTGGCATCAAAAGTTTTAAAAAAATTAAAAAATCAAATTTCACACATATATTAAAAGATTCTGAGCTGCCATTGACTGATCAGGAAAGAGATCTTGGAATCAGGCTGAAATGCTCAATAAAAATAACTTAGGATGTGACTGCTGTTAAAAAAACAACAACTTCATTTTGGAATTATGTGAAAAGGAACTAAAAATAAAAAAACTACAACAAGCAATTATTACCATTAAACAAGATCACTGTAGAAAAACTATGAAAGAGGACATCCAAAACAATTAAGGTTGTTTTTAGCTTGGCAGGAAGGCAGATAGGGGAAAACATGATAAAAAGTATACAGAATCATAAATGAGGTGGAAAATTGTAGCTGGAGAATTTTTTTCCCTCTCACGCAAAATATTAGAACTTGTGGTCATCTCAGAAAATGTGAGCAGACTCAAAACTGAAAAGGAAGTTCTTACTGACACAATTCATAGTTAATTGTAGAACTGGCCAGACGGCCACCATCTGAACAGTTTAAAAGGGGGAATGTGAACCTTCATGGAAGATTAATTATCTGTTTGCTACCTTTGGAATCACAAGCAGCATTTTAAATACTAATTGCTAAGGAGCACCAGTTTCAGAAGGCCATGTTTGAGCTTCTTGAATGTATCTAGTTGTCCAAAGTGGACACAGAATGAGTTGTTTGCCTGATCAAGCAGAACTCTCTTTATGCAAATGTACAGAAGTTAATCTGTACATTTCTGAATCAGGCCCTAGAGTTGTTTAAATGCTAGGCTGCACAAAGTGTGGAAAGGATGCTTCACTTCAATGAAGATTCATGCAAAATTAACCTCTGAAGGTGCTTCCTAAAACAAGCGCCCCTCCACTTCTAAACCAAAGGGCCATATTGCTTCATTTTGTGTTGACCAGTACCTTGCTGGGCAGGCCAGCATATTGAGAAACCTATTACTAATAATGGAACTGCAAAGTGCCATGATCCAAAGAGCCATATCAATATGAAGTGCATAGCCTAACCTCAATAAGAACTGTATGGCTCCTATGCAAAGTCTGTCACTGATGTAAAGCACAGCCATCTCATATAGGCCCACTAAATAGTGATCCATATTATCTTTAAATCATATCATGGTAGGTGTCCTATGGTCCATCTTCTTGCTTGATGGAAGAAATCCAGATTTACAGCATACCCAGCCAATGATTCCCTCCTTTTGGCTTGAAGATCTCTACTGAACAACAACAGTGAACCTACTGGGGATGGACTACACAATGCAAGATAGGGACTCTGAGATCTGGCAGTCCTCAATAACCCTACAGACTGGTCACTCAAAAAAATGACTGAACAAACAAACAATATTCAACCATCTAAGAGTATTGTGAATTTCTAAAGAACTAAAATGGACAATTGTCAACCTAATTTCCCATAATTCTCAGTTTGATTTTAAAAGCTTTTTGTACATCAACAATTCAGATTACTTAGAAAACTGACCTGTTCCTTCCACAGCAGCTGGAGGAGAGAAAAGCTAAGAATAGAGATTGAAACAAAGAGAGCGCTACATTCTTTCTACTTTGTGCTTATTTTCAATGTCCAAGGGCAGGTGACCCTTTTTCCCCCCAAGGAAATGGGTCCTTGTTGGTGTGTAAGTTTCTACCACCAACCAAAATGCAGCAATAAAGTAATAAATATTACTGTGGGAGAGTACTCTAGACATTATGTTTCTGCAGTTCTGGTGTGCACTGCAGGAAGCAACTAAGCCTAAGGAATGAGTCATTGTGGTCATTATGGTATGCAACTGGCAAATCAACTGAAGCTGGGAGAAGTTTGCTATAGCTGCCACTGAAGCAACAAAGAGCAAAGTTGAATTCAGAAGCTCCATGCTCCCGTTTCCTCCTGATTCGGGCACCTCTACACAGAGCAAGGTGTGTTCAAACCTTTAGAAGTCTGTCATCTGGCCACTTCAACTCTATCTTATCAGGATTGAGCTACAATTGTGTATGCTCTGTTAGTTCATCCAGATAACCCTTCAGAATTTCCCCCTAGGTATCCGATAACAAAGGGTAAGAGATAGAATGCTGAAAGGAGGCCACAAAATGATTAAATGACCTTTCCTACTGTCTTTATGTGGGTGTTCAAAAGAAGAGATAAATGAAAGCCATGAAGGATAATTTGAGTTAAATACACAATGATTCAAGTTAAATACATAATGGTTTGAGTGCGTTACACAATACTACTTACACAGTATTATACAATGATACTGTTCTGGCTTACATACAAATTCAACTTAAGGATAGACCTTGGGAACAGAACTTATTCTTAAACTGGGAACTACCTGTATTCCAAAATAGCATGCCATAAACTGGAACAATTACTTCTGTTGATCAGAAATTATTCTTCTACTAAAGCAGCTTCAAAAATCCTATATATCTTTGGTTTAGTTGTACCTTTTCTGCATCTTCCACACATATCTTCTATGACGTATTTGTTTGCTTCAATTCTTTCCTAAAAAAGAGGGGCATGTACTTTTGCAAATGGAATTTCCTTTTTCAAAAGTACATGCTCTCTTTTTTAGGAAAAAACTGAAGCAAGCAAATATGTCATTCATATCAGCCAGGTCCTCATAACCCCTTGCTCTTTCTGTATTCACATGTTTGCTTTCTTTGCAAAGAAGTCAGTTGAAGCCATGCCAGATGGAAATGACAAAATATTGTTTTCTTTCTGGCTTTAGACAGCCTTAACATAAATGTTTGATTTTGCCCTCCATGATAAAAATAAGCAGCAATGTTTGGAAATATTTAGAATCTGGCATACTAACCTGTTAGCAGAATTGATTTACACCTGCTATTTTGAAGCTCAAAGCATAAAAATACATCAAATCAGCTTTGTCCTACTTTTATTTTTATGTTTTAAATTTTTATTTAGTAGATTTATATGGCTGCCCTCTCAATACATGATGGCTATCAATAATAAAAAGAAAAAAAACTTATGTAAAAAAAATACTTGGTGGATTGTAACTGCAGTCCAGACAAATCTGAAAGACACAAGATAGGGGAAGGCTACACTAGATTAAAAAAACAAATCTATTTCACCAGAAGTATAGATAAGAGAATTACAAAAAGGCTAAAGATTCCAAAGTAACATCTTTGGTTCAAAGTAACATCCTACCAGTTCCTCCTGCACTCCCCCAAAAACTGTTCTCCTAATAAAACTGGATGGGGAAAATAATTCCAGGTTGTATGTTTTAATGGGCGAATGTGGAAGCAATAATTGTCTAAGATGGTGTTTCAATCCACACATCTTAAAGCAGTGTTCCTCAAACTTGGCTGGCTGGGAAATTCTGGGAGTTGAAGTCCACATGTCTTAAAATTGCCAAGTTTGAGGAACATTGTCTTAAAGGAACACTGGTCTAATAAATTCTAGAGCTTTGATCTGGAGAATCAGAGCTGGCTTATGTATTTGTGTGGGTGGGTGGATGTGCCTTTGAGTCAGTGCTGACTCCTAGAATCTGCCTGGACTAGTTTTTTTTGGCAAGATTTTTTGGAAGTGGTTTGCCCTTGCCTTCTTCCGAAAGGCTGAGAGAGAGTGACTGGCTTAAGGTCACCCAGCTAGCTTTGTGCCTAAGATGGGACTAGAACTCACACTCTCCCAGTTTCTAGTCTGGTACCTTTAACCATTGCACCAAACTGGCTCTTTTATCTACTATAGCATCTTGTAATTAAACTAGCAAGAGATGTGTGTCTTTTCAATGTACATAGAACTTAGAGCAATCTTAAAGAGAAGATTCAACTTGAGAAAAGGAAACATCTTTTTCTTACTATCCACTTTCCAGGGTACAAATCCTGCCAAGACACTTATAAGAAGCATCAAACCTAAATAATACATTCACAATCAACAATATTCGAAAAAAAGAAATAGCCAATGAAATTCTCTATCTTCAGGATTCATTGCTAAAGACCAGTAACTGGCTATAGAGTGTGTGTATGTATGATGTGTGTGGATAATCCGAACACACATATTGATTGTCTTCACTTGCCTTCCTGTCTCTGCACATATTTTTCCTACAGCAGCATTGGCGGAAGTGGGCTGGGGAGGAAAAGCCGTGAGGTAGACTTCACCTCCCTCCTCACCTCTTGGAAGATTTCCCCTGCCCCCCAGAATGGCTGGCAGGAAGGAAAGAGGAAGGTTGGACCATGTGAAGATCTAGCATCCTGTTTTTTACCACAGTCAACCGGATGCTTCCAGGAAGTCCATAGCATTAAAATAGGTCTAGACCAGCAACTAACATTTCGCCTTCTGAGGTGAAGGATAAGAAGGTGTCTTTCTCTTGACCAAAGTGAGAAATTCAAGTTTCCTTCAACACTAACAATCCTCCATAATACTTCAAACCAGCTGGTAAGTTTAGGGGCCATACCAATAGATATACAGTGGGGCAAAAAAGTATTTAGTCAGCCACCAATTGTGCAAGTTCTCCCACTTAAAAAGATGAGAGAGGCCTGTAATTTTCATCATAGGTATACCTCAACTATGAGAGACAAAATGGGGAAAAAAATCCAGAAAATCACATTGTCTGATTTTTAAAGAATTTATTTGCAAATCATGGTGGAAAATAAGTATTTGGTCAATATCAAAAGTTCATCTCAATACTTTGTTATATATCCTTTGTTGGCAATGACAGAGGTCAAACGTTTTCTGTAAGTCTTCACAAGGTTTTCACACACTGTTGCTGGTATTTTGGCCCATTCCTCCATGCAGATCTCCTCTAGAGCAGTGATGTTTTGGGGCTGTCGCTGGGCAACACAGACTTTCAACTCCCTCCAAAGGTTTTCCATGGGGTTGAGATCTGGAGACTGGCTAGGCCGCTCCAGGACCTTGAAATGCTTCTTACGAAGCCACTCCTTCGTTGCCTAGGCAGTTTGTTTGGGACCATTGTCATGCTGAAAGACCCAGCCACGTTTCATCTTCAATGCCCTTGCTGATGGAAGGAGGTGTTCACTCAAAATCTCACGACACATGGCCCCATTCATTCTTTCCTTTACACGGATCAGTCGTCCTGGTCCCTTTGCAGAAAAACAGCCCCAAAGCATGATGTTTCCACCCCCATGCTTCACAGTAGGTATGGTGTTCTTTGGATGCAACTCAGCATTCTCTCTCCTCCAAACACGACGAGTTGAGTTTAGACCAAAACATTCTACTTTGGTTTCATCTGACCATATGACATTCTCCCAATCCTCTTCTGGATCATCCAAATGCTCTCTAGCAAACTTCAGACGGGCCCGGACATGTACTGGCTTAAGCAGGGGGACACATCTGGCACTGCAGGATTTGAGTCCCTGGCAGCGTAGTGTGTTACTGATGGTAGCCTTTGTTACTTTGGCCCCAGCTCTCTGCAGGTCATTCACTAGGTCGATTTTTGCTCACCGTTCTTGTGATCATTTTGACCCCACAGGGTGAGATCTTGCGTGGAACCCCAGATCAAGGGAGATTATCAGTGGTCTTATATATCTTCCATTTTCTAATTATTGCTCCCACAGTTGATTTCTTCACACCAAGCTGCTTGCCTATTGCAGATTCAGTCTTCCCAGCCTGGTGCAGGTCTACAATTTTGTTTCTGGTGTCCTTCAACAGCTCTTTGGTCTTGGACATAGTGGAGTTTGGAGTGTGACTGTTTGAGGTTGTGGACAGGTATCTTTTATACTGATAACAAGGTCAAACAGGTGCCATTACTACAGGTAACGAGTGGAGAACAGAGGAGCCTCTTAAAGAAGTAGTTACAGGTCTGTGAGAGCCAGACATCTTGCTTGTTTGTAGGTGACCAAATACTTATTTTCAACCATGATTTGCAAATAAATTCTTTAAAAATCAGACAATGTGATTTTCTGGATTTTTTTTCTCATTTTGTCACTCATAGTTGAGGTATACCTATGATGAAAATTACAGGCCTCTCTCATCTTTTTAAGTGGGAGAACTTGCACAACTGGTGGCTGACTAAATACTTTTTTGCCCCACTGTAATATAGCATATACACAATACTGCCTGTTCCATACTGCTTAGCTCTTGAGAATTCCACTTTTATATCCACTGGCCCAATGTCCTATGAATTTCAAACATTGTGCAGTGAGGAGTTAATCCATCAGCAATAGCATTTCCATAATTGTTATGAAAGGTTATCAGTTGTTGTGGTTGGAGGAAGAAGTTTTCCGCCATATGTTACTAAGTTTCTTCTGCCTTGTCTTATACCACATAACTTAATTTACTTTCTGAGCACTGTATGGATATATCTTTGAAAAAAGGAATAAAATTAGCTGGCCTATAATTAAAATGTTAACACAAACCTAATGGACTAAAGAAAGAAGGAAATAAGACCATACTGTACTGTATATGCCTAATTCTGTGGTATGCCTTCTCAGATAAATCGAAGAGAAAAACACCACCATAATAATAATAATTTAATTATTATTAAAATAATTAAATAAATAAAATTTAATAAATAAATAAAATATTTATTAAATTTATATGCCACCCAACTCCCAGCAACTCTGGGCAGTTGCCTGGAGAAATTCTTCAAACTAGACAATAGATGGCAAGATACAAAAAAATATTCTGCCAGATAGATAAATAAAAACAGGGAAACCTGCAAAAAATTTATGTTTTTGTTATCTGGATTTTTGAGTTTGTGCATCTACACCATGCAGAACCTAATTTGTTATGTAAATGTTAAGTGTTCCATCAACATATGTATATGGCAGACTGAAATCAGAGACTGAGAGGGGCAGCATTATTTCTAATTAAAAAAATAATCTGGTTTATTAGAATTACTCAGTACATGATTACCACAGCAAGACTTCTTTATGCACAATTTTGGAAAACCCAGACACTACCAACAATACAAGAATGGTTGTTAAAATTGATGGACATGGCAGAAAATGACTTGCTTATTAAAAGAAACTCAAATAATTATTACCTTAAAGAATGGAAACAATTGAGGGATTATTTGCAAAACGAAGGTGGGGTGAAGCTTACATTTGATTTGAAGATTATATTATAAATGTAATGGGATATATTAGACAAAGAATTATTCTTATTTAATGTATTAAAAACTAGCACTTATGGGAGCCTTTTTATTCTTAAGACCAGAGATTGGAAGCTATCTATTTTTCATCCTTTTCTTCTTTTACTTTACTTCACTTTTTTCTTTCCTTTTCTTTATATTTTGTATTTCAAATTTTCTTTTCTATTTCTAACTTTTAAATGTGTATCTTTAAAAATTTCAATAAAATATTATAAAAAAAATAATCTGGGGAAAAAAGGGAGAAGCTGGAACACCGGCCACCAGCCTATAGTCTGGGAAGACTATATTATCTAAATGAATGTCAGAAGGGTGGAGCCCTTGGTGCTCTCTAAGCTTGGTTGTTTGTTTGTGGATGTTTCATTACCCAACTAGGTAATATCATCAGTGTTAGTAAGTGTGGGGTTTGCTCCCTGTTTATATGCAGTAGCTTGCCCTGCCAGTGTTGGTGGGGTTGTGGTTTTCGCCTTGGTAGTCCCTTGATTAGGGGAATATCAGAAATGGAAGAGTTTTGTCTGGTGGAAACTGCTCCATGGCCCTGGATCATCTATTTTAACAGCTCTTCTTTGTAATTATTTTCCACACGTTGCCTAAATAGGTTGCCTAAAGCAAGGTTAACAATATCATTTAGATGAGGGCCCTCAGCACTCCAGAAGAGACTTCAGGGGACACAGTGGTAATATGAAGGGACAGCTGTGAAACCAGATAGTCTGTCCCACTACTAATATAGTGGTAACATACAATGGCCAGACTGGTTACCTTGCAGGAGTGACCCATCCACATAGGTGAAACAGACAATCACCTATATAGGGGTCAAGTTACATGAGGTATCAACTCCTGTGGGGAAAAAAAATAAGCTGAGTATTTTTTATAGGGTTGGAATGGAGGCTCTGATTGTATGGCGTGCCTAAGCAGCTAATGCTGGGGATGTCACTACATACATGGAGCGTATGTGTGTCTTACTTTCTTGATATCAGTTTTTACAGCCTTACAGCCAGAAAACTCACCTCAGGATCTTCATCAGGGCAAAACGCCCTGGATTATAAATTAAGACAATCCTAATTAGGTTTACCAGGCTTCTGGAAACGTCTGGATTAGTCTGGGATTTTGAAGTCAGGGGCAGGGGGGCAGCCCGAGTCTTCCTTCCTGTTTCCCCCACGCTTCGACGGCCAAAAGTCCCAGTTTTGCCAGGACATTCTCTGTTTGTGGGATAACACCCCACCCTCCACTCCGCAAACCAGGAATACGTCGCTCACCCTTTCCCGCCCAGCAGCGACAGCAGCAAAAGCTACAGGCGGCGCGGAGAGCGGTTTCGCGTTCTCTGCTCATTGCGCCTGCGCGAGTACTTCGAAGCGGCCGCCGCAGCCGCTGGAAAGAATGAATGTGGCGTGGATGATCGGGGCGCCCGCTGTCTCGAAAAGACGCAATATTAATTTCAAGTCTGCTTGCTGATAGTTTCGCGCTGCCTTCATAATTCAAACCTTTAGACCGTTTTTTTAATCCTTACGCCCCCCCCTTTTGGATTTCCGTTTACTTCTTTTTATGCACTGATCACCAAAATGGGACAATGAAAATAGCTTGAAAAGAAAATTACCTTGGCAATTTTAAGATGTGTGGGCTTCAACTTCCAGAATTCCCCAGCCAGCTTGCCTAGGAACCTATTAGCAATGAATCTGGCTGTTGTAAAGTGTGGGTTGAAATGCCTCCCCAGCTGATCATCCCTTCCCATGCTGAACCTCCTTTCTTTGACACAAGAAGCCTTGAATACTGGTTAAATAGAAGTGACAAGAAAAGGGAAGGGTATTTTGGATTTTTTTGGGGGGAGTCAAAAAGTCAAGATGATGGACATGACCCACCTATTTTTTATATGCACATAATACAAATTAAAAGGAAGTGGGGTCACACCGTTGTGTTTCCATCTTTTTTTTTTTTTAAATCCTGCCTGTGAACATACAAAAATGACATACAGATGG
Organism: Python bivittatus; assembly: GCF_059951505.1. Taxonomy (NCBI): domain Eukaryota; kingdom Metazoa; phylum Chordata; class Lepidosauria; order Squamata; family Pythonidae; genus Python; species Python bivittatus. Next base: position 4,137,476 of record NW_028277108.1, read on the forward strand.
TCTCTATCTCCTCCTCTCCTCCTCCTCCTCCTCCTCCTCCTCTCTCTTTTACATTTTCTTACCAGATTTTTCTTTTGTGACAAAAGGGTACAAGGCTTGACATTTCCAGCTTCCTGGCTTTCTTCCAATTCTCTAGAATTATTCTGTCATAGAGAAGTTATGATTCATTGCTGTGTTCATTTGCTAAGAATTGAGCCAAGTCATTTCACAGTTTTTCTAACAAGCGTGTTCTTGACCTCTGATCGAATGTTCCATGAACAATTATTAAAATAATACATTTAGTGCAATACAGTAATATCTTTTCCCCCAAGAGTCCAACACTGCTGCTCAACTTGGGGCAGCAACATTCTATAAATGCCAGCAAATTCACTAACTAGGAACAATGATGCTTTAATTCCAGTTAATGGGGTCGTTTGTTTTTGAGTCCAAGTTTCTCACTACCAGCTTATGATTAACCCCCTATTGACAGGTACCTTAGACCTGTCTGGACAAACAGACTGGCCATGAACTCATCTCAATTTTTTGTTGCCCCTTTGACTGTTGATTTGAGGCAGTCTAAATATACAACCAGTGATACCCTTGAAATAATCTCATTCTATCAGAGAATCATTAGCCTTGCTCAAAAACACTTACAGCCTACCCCTCATTTCATCAATCTAACCCCTGGTCCAAATCCTGGTTTGCCAAAGAGTAATACAGCCAAAGTACAGGTAATTCTTACTTTCAGGAATGTCTGTATCTATAATGACTCTCCCTCATATGAAAACATTTACTCCCTAAAAAAGGACTATAAGAAACTTTTAAAAGAAAACAAAGCATAATTACGCTCTTGAGAATTATTGGACCAGAGTCCAATAAGCAGTCCTGAATAAATGTACTGCCTGTTCTGGTGACTTGTCTTTTGATTTTCATCCAAAATAAATACTGACAGCAATAACAGTCTAATTCCCCTTGAGTCTTAGACTGGATATTTCTGTAGTTAATACACTGCATCTGAAGGCAGTGAACTTCCTACCTAGCTATTTGATGAACTTCTCCCTGAATGGTGCCCAGTTTCACCCCTAGAGGTTCAAAATCTAATTTTTCAGTTGGAAAGCAGTAAAGCTCATAGTAAAGGTTTAATTTTACCAGAATTTTTAAAATTAAACCCTACATGGTGGGCTTCTGTGCTTGCTCCCCTCTTCACAGCCATAAATAATTTTTTATGTCTCCCTAAAGTTGGATTAGCTCTATTATTATCCCAATTTACAAGAAAGATGATAAATGTGACCCTGCAAATTATCAGTCAATTAGCCTTTTTTCTGTAATTAGTAAATTATATACTAGATTTTCTATATTATAAACTTCTAGGCTGGATCCTAGGATGTCCTAGGAAAACATTTTGCCCCGGAGTAAGATGTCTTCAGGTTTGAATACTCAGTCATATATCAGTATGCTATATTACATCACTTAGCTGAGTAATATTACAATCAGCCCAAAGGTGCCCTCTATGTAGCCTTTATAACTTGAGGGCAACCTTTGATTCTATTCTGCAAGGACTGTGGAGGAAATTAGCCACTCCACCGATAGACTGCCATCTTCTTAGGCTAATAATGCTATTATACCAAAGCACAACCAAATTAAGGGTAATATCCTTGGTGATCTAACTGAACCCATCTTCACTAGCAAAGGTTTTAAGCAAGACTGTATCTTTGCCCCATTATTATTCAACTTTAACAATATTGTTGAGACGTTTGCTAAGCCAGAATTCCATCCTCCGTCCCTTGCCCACTGCCCCACGTTTATTCTCCTTTATGCTAATGATGCTGCCATACTGTCTGTAACTCAAGTAGGCCTCCAAAGATGCCTCAAAGCTCTATTATTTTACTGCTCTAGAGAACACCTCGAAATAAACTACTCTAAAACAAAAGTATTGGTGGATGATCAATGGCAAACTCATCAAGCAGGTAAGATCCTTTAAATATCTAGGTCTCTATTTTCAATCTTCTACCTGCTGGTCTGTTCAAACAAGAGAGCTTCTGGTAAAAGCCCAAATGGCATCCCTTTCAATTACTGTACTAAATTTGCAGATCAATTTGGTAACAACTATGCCTCAGCAGCTATTAAACTATTTAAAGCTAAAGTTCTGGGTTTGTTGCTATATGGTGCTCAGTTATGTATTTATAAGGAATTTCCTAGCTTAGAAGAAAGCCAATCAAAATTCTTGAAAATCTTACTATAAGTTCCTTATTCAAATTCCGATGCCTGAACATGACTAGAATTTGGCTGTATTTCCTTTGGGTCCTGATTAAGACTTTGTTGTCTTAGATTCTGGCTGAAACAAGTCTACTGGGGAACTTCCTTAGTCCATGTCACCTTGCTGGATAGGTTCTCTTCCAACCTAAGAAGATAAATTAATGGTGATTTAGCACATTGTTATCTTACCTTGTTAGTACTACCTGCTTTGGGCTATGATAAAACCCTGACAGAACTAAAACAGATGATTTGGGACCTAGATATCCAAAATGACAGAACCAAAGTCTCCCATCCCTTTTACAGGTAGTTCTTGCTTGACAATGGTAATAGGGACCAGAATTTCCAATGCTAAGCAACGCGGTCATAAAGTACGATGTTAGGTGAGTGTGCTGCTTAGCGATGGCAGTTCCAGCAGTCCCCAGTTGCCATCATTAAGTGAATCACCATGGGCTGCTAAGCAAGGACCTCATGTGACTGCAACTTCTGACTTCCTGCTGGCTTCCCCATTGATTTTGTTTGTGGAAAACTGGCAAGGAAGGGCACAAATTACAATCATGTGGCTGCAGGGGCACTGCAACAGCTGGACCTTTGAGGACCAGTCATAAGTACCACTCATTCAGCACCATTGTTTGAATGATTGCTGAACAAGTGGTAATTAACTGAGGGCTACCTGTATAGCACAATCACTCCTCTTCCCTGGTCTGTCCCTAGATATTTATAACATCTTATATGCTCTACCTAGGAAACTATTTATTTAGGCCCAGTTTGGCCCGCATGCTATTATTTGTTAGCTGCTGATTGCTTTAGCATTTTCTCACAATTTTTAAATGTCCTTTTATAGTTATTGTATTGTATGCTGGTTTTTGGTTGTGTTTGGTCTTGGACCATATATAAATTTTGATTGATGGATGGATTGGTTGATTGATTGACTGGAAACTGGAATGCCAAAATTGGAAATATTAAGAAGGAAAATGTAGCTGGATTATATGGCCTAGGAAACCTAAATGAAGCAGGAGAATGACTTATCAATTTCTGCCAATCCAATGATCTCTTCGTAGCTAACACTGTCTTCAAACAATCAAAATGACACCTGTATACATGGACATCATCAGAAGAAGTACATAGAAATCAAATTGACTATATTATTGCTAAAAGGAGGTGGAAAAACTTAGTTATAATGTTAAGGATATGGCCAGGTGCTGACTGTAGAACAGATACAGGTAGTTCTCACTTAACAACCATTCATTTAACGATCGTTCAAAGTTATAACAGCCTTGGAAAAAGTGCTTTACAACCTGTACTTGCACTTACAACCATTGCAAAACGTCGCATCACCCTCTGTGGTCATGTGATCATGATTTGCAACCTTTTTTACATTGGTCGTTAAGGAAATCATGTGGTTGTTAAGTGAATCACGCGGTCATTAAGCTAATTCTGGCAAAAATGTCCATTGGGGAAGCTGTATTTTCTTAATGCTCATGTGATTCACTTAATGACAACAGGATTCACTAAATGACCATGTGTTTCACTTAATGACTGTCGTAAAAATGGTAATAAAATCAGGTCCAGTTATGTGATGACTCGCTTAATAACTGCCCCACTTAACGACCAACTTTATGGTCCCTATTGTGGTTGTTAAGCAAGGACTACCTGTAATAAATTGTTCATGTGCAAGTTTCAAGTTAAGCTAAAATGGAAGAAGAAAGCCAACCAGTTTATTTGATATGATCTTGAATATATACAAACCATTTTCAAGGAGAACATCAGGAATCACTTTGAAGAACCTCAGCAGTCGGGAACCAGAGGATCTCAGGAATGAATTTAAAGAAGTTGTTAAGGATGAATGTGAAATGAAAGAGAAGAAAACAAACTGGGTGTTAAAACAAACTGGAAATTGCTAAGAATAGAAGAGAAGCCCAAGCCAAGATAGACAAAAAATTCAGGAAGAAACATAACAAAGAGTTTCAGACAGCTGTTAGAAGAGACAAGAAGCAGTATTTATTTATTTATTTATTTATTTATTTATTTATTTATTTATATTTCAAATTTAGATACAGCCCATCTCATGAAGAAGTGACTCTGAGCAGTTATAACACCTGTAAAGACAATGAAGATGGAAACAGTCAAGGAAAAACAAGGAAAGTTTTCCAAAAGATCTCTGAACTCAGAAGGAGGTTCCAACCTTGAATTGGTATGCTAAAGCTAAGATGGAAGGAGTATTCTGAAATACAGTACAGTAGGGATGTCAACATTTAAGATAACTTAGAAGATATTCTGTACTTACAAGGACCTCTCATACTAGAAGATGAAGTTGGATCTTGTAGTAGAAGATGAAGTTAGATCACTCTGGTCACAATCAAACTGGAAGGCTATAGGAACTGATAGAATAATGACAGAAATATGGCAAGCAACAGAAGAAGAATCAGTAAAGATTCTAACCAAACTATGCCAACAAATCTGGAAAACGACACTAGCCAACATATAGGAAGAGGTCAGTTTGCATACCAGGACCAAACAAAGTGTGTGAACTATTGTACAACTTCCTTAACTTCACATGCTAGCAAAATAATGCTTAGGATCATGCAACACAGATTAATCCCTACGTAGAAAAGAGAGATGCCAGATGTTCAAGCTGGCTATAGAAAAATGCCAAGGAACATGTGACATTATTGCTGATGTACATTGGATAATTGAGAAAGCCAAAAAATGTAAAAAAAGAAGTAAATATGGGCTTCAATGATTATAGAAAGGCCTTTGATTATGTCAACCAGTGACTGGTGTGGCAAAAGTGTTCAATTCCATTTCATGAGTTTTTGTATTTTGAAATGGATCATTATGCTTCTCAGTTCAATAGGTACATGGAATCCACATTAGGTTCTGTACTAATTTCAGACCTTTGTCCTCGAGGGCTTTAGAAAAGCCTGGTTTGTAATGAAACCACCAGCATAGAGAAGAAAATATGAAGAGTTTTGAACAAGTTATAGCTTTTTATTGGGGTGGAGTGACTGTATGTGATTGAACTTATCAGGAATGATCAAGCGCAGATATGTTTAGAAAGGATGGGACAAGATATCAGAAATTACATTACTCATTGAAGTTGATTTTCCTGGAAGTAGCAGTGTTGAATGAATTGTTATTGGCTGTACTTGCATGACCATCTTATTTCAGCCTAGACAAAATCTTTCCTGGAATTCAATCCTTGGCGTTCAAATGCTTATTTATTCTTTCTGTTGTTTGTGTCTTGTTTCAATATTATGTAAGACATTTCCCTTCTGTCTCTTCTGTCTGTAGTTGTATCAGATTTAAGTTCATTGTTAAACACTCAAAGTCTGTGTGCCTCTGAGTAATAATCTACTATTTATGTACCTCTGTATTTTTCTTGTCTCTTTTTTGACCGTTACACATACAAATACACACAGAGAGAATATAGTAGATTAAAGTACAATTTAAAATTTCCCTTAGAAGTTAAATCCATCTACTGGATAATAAATGAAGCAGTAGCATTGGAAGGATGAGGCCTGGAAAAAGAGGCAAGACGCTGTTCAGAACGGCTTTTTTCAAGTATTTTGTCCTAGTCTGCAGGAGAAGAAAAAAATGCACAAACTACTTACAGTTACAATCTCGAAGCATCTGATACTATGCAAAATTATGTAACAATTCCTAATATAAGTCATTGCAAATCGATCAATAGGCGCTGAATTTCTGAATTCAGCCTTTTGCATGGGTTTACCGATCAGAGTTGTTCTCCTTCGCTTGTGATCTAATTTAATGGGCTAGGTACAGTATGGCTCTGTTCTCTTAGATTTGTGCTGATCATTTGACATTTAGATGTTGTGCCAAGGGCAACTACAAGGAATATTTGGGGTGCTAAACAAATCTACACCTATTTGAAATAAAAGGAAAAGATTCAATAAACAATCACAACAAATTTTAATGCAATCAGAAGACCAGATAAGAACAGATAAACCGAACAAAATGTGCAAGTAACAATAATATAGTAAATAACTACAACTGCAATAACCAAGAATAAACACTGTTCAACGAAATCATACTTCCATCAACAAATTTTCTCCTCATTCTAATGGTATCTTTCAATTAATATTTAACCTATAATGGAGGGGAAATGAATGCAATCATTATTTTATTTTATTTATTTATTTTCCACCTTTATATAGCTGCCCATCTCACACAAAGCGACTCTGGGTAGTGTACAATAATCAAATAAAACAATGAATAGATAAAATGATCATTATAAAAGATAAAAAGTGACTATAAAAATAAAAACATTATCAAAAATTTTAAAATATATATTGTCTATAGATGTTGCCAGTTGCTGGTGAGTTCCAGTGAAAAATATGCAGTACGGAGGAATGTACTCCACAGACTTCACTGCCTAGTCATTATATGGATTTCCTTCATGGGTAGGAGAATCCCAGTATAGCTTCCTTAAAGAACTTATATGGGGAGTATGTTCAATCTTTCTCAAGAAGAGGCAAATCACTGTGATGGGAAAATAATAAAATAAAGCTGGAAACTCTTCCCCCTTCCCCCTTGCCTCTCCTGCATCAAACTTTTTACTCCCCCTCCCCTTGCCTCTCCTACAATCTCTTTTCTCTACTTCCTCCTGCCATTCTTTGCTCACGCAAAATAGGATCAGCTCCAGACTACTGCATGACCCAAGAGTGCCCATGTTCCGCTGCCAAAAATAGCCCTCTGAACACTATCATACTGAAACAATGGAAGGGCCGTCACCTGTCCGCTTAAGGGTTTGCCATGGTTCTTACCTCATGATAGAAAAACCATTTATCCCCCATTTAACACCTATCCAAACCTATCCTTGAATCAGATCCCTCAGATTTCTCGCCTCTCAACCTCAAAAGTGTATAAATTCTATGCTTTTCTATTGTTCTTTCTTGGAAAGCAGGCACCCAGTGGTCATTACAATAAATGTGGCTCTTCTCCTCAGCGTTGTGCTCCTGTCTTTGGCAAAAAATTCCACAACATAATTAATTACAGGAAGGCTTCTAAGATAGGTAGCTGATTGAAAAGTTTTTTTTTTCCAAATACAATGCCAAACTAGCAGGATGAACAAGATAAACAACGATAAAATAAATATATTCCCCCATCATCTTTGCTTTATTAGTGAGACTGTGGAATCATATCTGCTGGGAAAAAACAGATGATAGCCCAGTACAGTGAGCCCAGTGAGCTAGCAGTGGTCTGTAGGATATGGGCATCTGCAAGGGGATAAGACAATAACCCTGGTGCTGTCCAAAAGATGCCTATTTTTAACCAGAGTTTCAGGGCAATCAGCCATATTCCATCTTCTGAAAAAAGATTCAGTATACAATTATTCATTGAAGATGGCAAAATGCTAACAAAGGCAGAGCAGCTTGGCTCCTATTCTGTCTCATCTTCTCTAGTAGAAGGGTAGCTGAATCTGTGAAGAATGGAATGAAGAAGCAGGGCTGAAGCTGAAGATTGCTATACACCTGGCCAAGGAATATTTGTTTTTCTGAATGAATTTAAATCTTCAGGTCCAGACAAATTACATCTTAGGGCCTCATGTTCTAGCCAAAACTTAGCACATTATCTTTGATAAATCATGGAGAAAGAACGAAATACAGATGACAGGAAGAGGGCAAAGGTTTTCCCCATCTTCAGAAAAAGGAAAAACAAGGTTCCAGTCAGACTGACATCAGTACCTGGCAAGATTCTGAAGCAGATTGTAAAGAAATCTATCAAGTACTGTTTCTAAATCTCAGGAAACAGGAATCCCACATCAACCATTGGGTTCAATTCTGGGCACCACATTTTAAGAAGATGATGATATAATAGCATTCTTCAAGTATCTGAGAAGTCAATGTACTCCATCAATCCAGAGTGACAACGTGGAATAATGCCTTCTTACAGGAAAGCATGAATATTTGAAAAATGAAAATTTCTTGTAGTATGATCATTTTGACAGTGGAGTCAAATTACTTTTAGAAATGGTGGAATCCTTTACACTGGATGCACTCAAGCAAAATCTGGATAGCCATCCATACAAATTTGGATTCCTACATAGAGCAGGAGATTGGACTAGGGAATCTGGGTTGCGAATTCTGGGAGTTGAAGTCCACACATCTTAAAGTTGCCAAGTTTGAAAAACATTGGACTAAGGCGTCTCAATGGCCCCTCCTAATTCTATGATGCTAGGATTCTGTGAGTACGTGGGATTAGTACAATGAAATAGACGAGGCCTGAACAAAACCCAAATTTGTTGTGATTAAATTTATATGGCAAGTTAATTAAAAGTTAGTAACATTAATCAAATAAGTTAATGAGACTAACAATACATTTCCTCTTGCAAATGACAGTCTGGTGACAACTTTTGGAAGCCCATCTGTTCCCACATTTTGGAGGGAGTGAGGGGAAACATCTGCATCTGCATGACTGCATCTACAACTGGATTGAGTTGAGGCCTAGAGGAGGTGTCATGTTTCTCCTTGACAAAGTATATGTCTGTAAATGAAAGAATAAAAGATTTTCAGATGACAAATATAATGGACAGGGAGACTGAACTATAAAGACAGGAAGGCCGTGCTTAAAATATTGTACCTGGTCATATTTGCTAAGCGACTGTATCTCCTTGCTTTAGCCCATCCTATCCCACCTCCATTATTAGAGAGAAATGGTTCTGTTTTATTTACTACATCAGGGTTGCATAGTCAGGCTTCTCTTGACAATGTTAGGCACAAAAAGGCCACAGATTATTTTGGCAAGTTCAGCATGAGTCCCCTGATGCTCCTGAAATGGCCACATGGGAAAAATGCTTCTTTGATAGCTATTTCTAGGAGTTCTGTAGAGCAATCAAGAAGGAGAATGACATTCATTTTCAAGGGGCCATCTTGTGAAAATGTGAAAAGGTTTCTCATTCACTTGACTGGCACACAGAGACCCCCCACCCCAATCTAGCCTTCTTATTACACAGGCAGCCACCTGACAGTCAAGTGGTTATACAGTCGTTATTTTTAATGTGGCATTTAAAACTTCAAGGAAATGTTAGATTGCTCAGAAAACTGCCTGCGTGAACACAGGGGAAGTGCGTTCTGCTGTTAGCTTGATGACTGTGGTTTGCAAGAGTCTACATACTCATTTGTGCTCTTCCTTAATTTGACTTTGAAACTCTAAGAATATTTTTCTGTCCTACAAAATTGACAGGAAGAGTCGTAACCTTTCTGGAGATTAGAATGGCTGAAGGTTTGGGCTCAGATCCTTTTTGTGTAAAGTCTACACGCTCATGTGTTGCACTCGATGCACAGTAAAATATTAGTATAATTATTGCCAGTATGCGCCATAAAAAGTAGCCTGGATGAACTTCAAGGCTGACACAGAATTTATGTTGACTTTTTTCTGCTTGGATGTTAATGTTCCTCACCAACATAATACAGTAAAGGCAAACATGATATATTTCAATAGAATGTTTTAAGTACATAATATATAATGAGTTACATAATGGGCACCTTTATCTCCTTCCTTCCTCTTTCTATTTCAAAAGCCTGCAAGAATGTTAGATTATATTTAGGTTTCCAGAAATGAGAATATTTTGCAAGGAAGAAAAAAAAGATATTTTCCTAAGATAAAACTTCCTCAATGGCCTGCTGAATTTGGAAGTTTAGAAACCTTGGGGAAGGATGCAAACGTTTATCACTTCTAGTAAGGCCATTGTTTTAGAATTCATCCAGTCAAGCATCCTCTGAATAGGGTTACCACACGTCCAGCAGAAGGAGAGCAAGTCCTCCTTTTTCTCCTCCTGTTCTTGGTCCGGCAGGCATAGCTTTAAAATGAAATATTTCAGGTTTTTTGAGTATCTAACAAGCTGCCTGAATAGCTTTTCTCCAACCACAAGGCTTCCCTAATATGTGCTAACTGCAAGTTAACAAATTCTGCTCTGGGATCTTAATTAGTTGATTGGTACCCTCTGGCCAGCTTGTGAGGTGGCCTGAAATTGACAAGATCTTAATCAGTTACAGGCTGAAGGCTGTTGCCTCCTGTCAGCTCTAGCAACTTCGTGTAATTGAAAAACTGGTTTTCGGATGCTGGAAAAAGTAATTTCAAATACTGTACATGTAGGCCTCAGTCCTTTTTTTTTTTCTTCCAGTTTTTCACCATAATTTTTGTTGTGGATGCCAAGAAAGCTAAACAGTTAATGTGTCTTCCTATTCCCCCCCCCCCTTTGTCCTCCTTCTCCATTGTCTATGTCCTCCTTTGCCTGTTCAGATATCCGGTAATCCTACCTCTGAAGCATTTGCTTAATTTGCTTTATTGTGGCTTACATGGAAAACTGAAATAATGTTCAGGATCCACATTTCGTAGAGGGGTTGTTTTTCCATTTAAGCAGGGCAGGGTGTGGCGCGCTGCCTATCCTGACCAGCCACTGCTAATAACCAAACAGGTTAGCTGCACAGTAATGGGAACAGAAAGGATAGGTGAGCCCAATATCTACGTGACGTGTCATAACTTGTTGTCTCCCCAGATAGGAAGGAGAGACTCTCTTGAGTGAGCTGGGTAAATTATGTTGCTAGCGAGGTACAACAAGAGGACCAAGCTGCTTTTCCAGAAGACAATCAGGAGCACTTCTCTGTGCCTGTCTTTCCCAAGCCTGCCATTCTAAAGGTGGCAGCCTCATTCCTGGGGAGTCAAGTTAATAACATTTAAGAAGACGGTGGAGTCCTTGGTGTTCTCTGAGCTTGGCTGTTTGCTTGCAGATGTTTCATTACCTGACTAGGCAACATCAGCAGTGCTAGTGAGTATGGGGTTTGCTCCCTGTTTATCTACAGTAGCTTGCCCTGCCAACGTTGGTGGGGCTGTGGTTTTCTTCTTTTGTACCTTGATTGGGGTATTCTTTTCTGCTTGATTGTTTGTCTGCTTGATTGTTTGTCTCCTTAGTAGTTCTTTGATTAGAGTATTGTTTTCTGCTTGATGGTTTGTCTGCTGTTAATCCCTGCTTATCTGGGTGTAGGCTGCTGAAGAGGATGAGTTCTGGTCTTTTTGTTTCCTTCTTAGCTTTCTGATTGTCTGTTTTGAATGGTGTGTAAATGCAGTTTATGTATCTATTGATGGCTGACATCTCTGAGTGCCAAGTTTCCAGAAATTCCCTAGCATTTTTGGATTTAGCTTGGCCTAAGTTGCTCACAATTTCCCAGTTGAAACTATGACTGAGTTTGTCCATGTGTTGTGACATTAAGGAGTTTTCATCATATCCTCTGACTGCTACTTGGTGTTCATGTATGTGCTCTACCAGTCTTCTGACTGTCTGTACTACATAGTGGCTGTTACAGTCCTTACACTGTATGTTGTAGATGACACCTGTTTTTTCTTCTTGGGCTACTGGATCTTTTGGTTTACTTAAGATGTTTTTGGTTGTATGTATGCAAATGCTATAGTTTCTAGATGCTGCATTACAGTCTCTGCTATGAGTCCCAAGAGTGGTGATCCCATGGGTGTTGGTATATTTGTCCATCAAACTGAAAATAGGTAGTGAAGCAGAGGTTGATGAGGTTCATGATTCTGGGTATTTTGATCTTAGTGTATTTGGTTAAGTGTATTAACCAATACACTTAGTATACTTAAGAAGAGACTAAAAATGGGGTCACCCAACTGCCACTATTTTTGCAGTGATCTCATAAATTACATGGTGTTTCATTTTATGGAAGCTGGTGGAGACTGAAACTTTTAAAATAGTTTATGTGCATTCTATTGGTTAATGATTTTTATTTGCATATGTATTATATCAGGGAATACATATGCCAGTTAAACCATAGCTTATTATACAGTATATGTATATAGGACATGTACCATCTAGACTTTAGCTTGTGGAACTAAGATGGTTGCTGTGTTGAAGAATAATTTGATTTTAAAGGTATTTCATTTTGCATTGGTAGTTTTTGGTGCATATCTTGTAACGCACTTGGCTATAGGTGCGAAACAAATAATTAATTACCACTTTTGCTACAAGAAGGCACAGATAGCTTCACACCAAAGATGAGGCCTGCAGTGGGCAGGACAACAGGGAAAGAAAGTGGGTGACACACGTGGATGGGGCCAGGATTCTCTTGTGGTTTTCTTCTTCCTCATGCTTTGGAGATAGGAGTTCAGAGGGATGTTAAGTAGCTACCAGATGTGGCCGCATAGAGCCATGTAATCCCTAGATGGCAGCAAAGAGATACTGAAAGCTCTAACTCTTGCTTCCATCTAGTGGTTTGCATTTTTACAGCTCAGAACTTGCAGTCCTGATATTAAGGATACTATAGGGATTAAAATATTTTGAGTTCCCTATCTCACAATGGCAGGAAACCACTGGACATTTTAGTTGGCGGTACAGTGGAACCTCGGGTTACGAACGCCTCTGTTAACGAACTTTTGGGGTTACGACCAGCTCAGGCCGCAAAAATTTACCTCGATTTGCGAACTCTGCCTCGGGGTACGAGCAGGATACGCGGCCATTTTCCCTCCCGTGACACGGTCCACGGCCATTTTTCCGCCCCTGACACGTGGTCCGCGGCCATTTTTCCGCCCCTGACACGTGGTCATAGGGAGGGGGACTCTCCCTCCAAGCAATAGCCACCTCCCTGTCCTCCACGCCAGAACGGATTAACGGTAATTACATTGAACCTTATGGGAAAATTTCCTTCAGGTTGCAACCAATTCGGGGCACGACCAGAGTCACGGAACGAATTAAATTCGTAACCCGAGGTTCCACTGTATCTTCAAAGGTAGGAGAAATGGAGTTGAAAAGTTGTGTGAAGCCATGGAATTTCGGGTTTTTCACCAAAAGTGGCAGGGAAATGGGCCTCAACCACTGGCACCAGGGACCTGCTGGGTCAGCAGAAGGGCACTAAGGCAGCTTATCTGGGGCTCCCAAGAGCCTGTAGCCTAAGGTGTCAACACCTGCTAAGGTTAGAAACTTATGATCACCAGTGAGGAACTGGCAGCTCAATTGAACTCCATCTCGCTTCTCTTGCACTTAAATCCAGCCCAAATGTGCCCTGGCATCACTTTTCTTTCCTGTCATGTCTACCAGACATTGCTTTCATCTCATCCCCAGCTCATGAGTGAGAGAAGTTTAAGTCATTCTTAGCTATTCAAAGTAGCATTTTCCTTCTTATTCCAACACTGTCCAAGGGCAGCCTTCCAAAAGTCTGTTAAGCTTTGTCAGCTACTATCTAGTCAGACAACTGGGAATAGAGGTAGAAGGGACAGGATAGAGATCAGCAATGGGGAAGTCAGATTTTCTACCAGTGTAGTTTTCGGCTGACTCAAGAATGGTGGAAACCATTTCAGTGCAACACTGTGGAAAGACTCTGCATTACTGATATGCTTAATCACTTTTTAAACAATAAATTAAGATTTGCTGGGCTCACATGTTATGCTAATACATAAAATTTACAACCACAGTGGCTGGGTTTGCAAGTGCATTACATGAAAGCCAAAGTATTATGGCTTAATGCAATGTATAATCCTTCCTCAAACTTTTGAAATGGCAACCTTCGGACTGCACTGTTTGTGTCTGAAAGCTCAAAATTGGGCTATGTCTTTTCTCTGAGTTTTACACTGAACCTTGCATGCCATCAGTTGAAAATATCTGCCCTTTAGAATTTATAAGGACTACACCACTTTTGTATTTAAACAAAATATAAAGTACTAACATCACTTCTTCCTCTCCTTCTTCCTCTTCCTCTTCTCCCCCTTCTCCTCTTCTCCCCCTCCTCCTCCTCCAGCTCCTCCTCATCCTCTCTGCAGCAGGCGGGTGAGGTATGAAAAATCTCAGCTACTAAGACATATTTCAATATGGTGTTTTAAGTCACGTAGACTATATGAACAACGTGCAGGTTTGGAGAAAAGTTGAACCTTTGGGTTTCGGTTGAAATACGTCTGTGGTAATGAAAATATTATTTATGAGGCCTAAAGCCAATCCTTTAAAGTTGTTGTGCCCCCTCAAGCAGCAGTTAAATTGAGAAAGGAAAAACCATACGCTGCTGCTTTTAACCATCTGTGGTCAGGAGAACAATTTACTCCTAGATTAAGGAGTAAACTGGCACCTCTTGGTTTCTGTTTGTGGCTACCCCCTACTATCCCCCAATCCCACAAATGCCTCCAGAGCTGCACCTTTCTGTAAATTCTTTTAAAAGAAATTCTTGAAGGCAGTTTAGTGGCCAACAGACTGCTAAACTGTGCAGAAGTTTATGTTTGTCCTATTCTGATATTGAGGGATTCAGAATACTGGCTTTCTTTTTTTTAAAAAGCATATCCATGGGATTTTTAACAATAATAACAAGAAAACAAAAGACCATAGTCCTCTTTCTGAAATACTCTTCCTCTTCCTCCTCCTCATTTAATTTTATTTTCATAGCAGCCAATGACTCCCAGGCCTATGCTGATAATAAAAGCTGAGGAAACACCAGAGCCAAGCTTGACTTGCTTACGCTTGCCAGTTTGGAGTGTAAAAGAGCTTTTCCCTCTGGACATTTCTGGGTCAAATAAAATGGGGAGGGGAAGGGGAGGGGGAATGATACATATGTTCAGATTATGCAACTTACCACCTCCCCAAAGCTTAGTTTTGTCCTCCATTCTTTCCACATCTTTCTGTTGCAGAAGGACATTTACAAATAAGCACTTGAAAAGCTTTGTTATTCAAGGAGACCGTCCTTCCTGTATTGCAGACAAGGAAGGAAGTCCTATTAAAACAATGCAATTCTTATAGTTCCTTTGATTAAAATGTGTATCTTTTAAATCTGCTCTTCACTTTATTGGGAAACTTGTTGATGAATAAAAATACCTTGATCATACCAAGCTATTCAATTAGTCAACCTTGCGGCCTTCTGCCTGAGGCAGAAATAATTTTTGAGCTCTGTGCCAGCAACAATTCTCCAAAACTTAAGTTGATTTAATGTAGTTAATATAGATAGTCTCCACAGAGTCAATCGTTTTAGATAATTTTCCCTTAAAAATTACATTTCAGTGCAAAATTGTAAGGATGATGGATAAGACCTTTGTAGCCACCTACAGCCTTCAAATCAAATCAAATCAAATCAAATCAAATCAAATCAAATCAAATCAAATCAAATCAAATCAAATCACATCACATCACATCACATCACATCACATCACATCTTTATTATGGTCAAAGACAGCATAAGGAGGGTGGGGTACAGTCAATTAAAAAGCATAGAAAATACATCAGAGTCTAAATCATCATCATCATCATCATCATCATCATCATCATCATCATCATCATCACAAGTCAATTGCAAAAGGTAATTTTACTTGGAACAGCTTATATCCTGTGATGATATCTTTAACACCATCAAACACCATCTGCCTATCCCAGGTCCTTGGGAAGGACTTGATAGGTGGATAAAAATGCCAAATCCAGTCTAAACATCTGGCTGACTGTGTGACCAGCCATAATAATAATAAAAAGCCAAAAGATATAAAATAGAAAGTATATATCTAAAAGGAATCTAAAAGGAGGGGTAGGAGCATTAGATGGGTGTTAGCATATCGCAGACTGTATCTATCAAATTACAGAGCGCTCTAGTATGATGAACTAGATGCACATTAAGACTAATTTATGGCACAGGTCATCATCTGATGGATTTTATCGCTGTGCAGAAACTGGCAACATTATATGTTGTAGCAATATGTGGTATTTGAAAGCAGCAGGGAGGTGTAGAATTGTCCTGTGTGCCCTGGGTATTTATGCAGTAATGGTGAGGTGAGGATAGTACAAATGTCTCCGCACTGGAGAAGCACATGCTCTATTGTTGCTGTGTGTCCAGAGTCACAGGGGCGTGGTCTCTCAGGGTAAGGGATCTTACTATATCAGCCTTCAAGGACAGCTGAGGGGAGGGCGTAACATCTGCCAGAGTAAAGGCCCTCCAGTGTTTAAGTACTTCGAGTTTAGTTAAGTATGTCGTAGGGGAGGAGGAGTATCTGTTGGATCCACTGACAATAAAGGTTGGGGACTTGGCTTGATCCAATTGGCGCTCTGTGTCTGCTGCATGCTGTTGAGTGCTTTGGCCTGATCATATCCCATGCTGAGTAGAAGACCTGGATAGAAGCCCAAGGATGAGATTTTAGTTGCCACTGCCTGTTTCCATGTGGATTGAAAATCATCCCTCATGGAGTGAGCAAGGCCAAGGGGAAAAAGGATAGTCTGAGCCAATAGTTGAGTATGGTCACCCACACTCTAGCCTCCATGAGGCCCATCTCTAGTCTCAGGGTGGCATTAGAAACACATTTTGGGACTTGAAGGGCTGATCTTAGAAATTTGGATTGTATAAGTTCTAATGATGCAAAATTGGAGAACGGGCCCAGCTGAGCACCATAAAGATGTGCTATTGGCTTGGCTTCAAATAATTTGAGTGCTGCAGGAATATAGTGGCCACCTCTTGTCTTGAGGAATTTAAGAATAGCAGATGAACTCCTCTGTGCATTTTCAGTAATGTAGTCCCCATGGGCTTTCCTACTGCTGGCAGAATGAAGGACCCCTAGGTATTTGAAACAGGAGACCTGCTCAATCTTGTGGCCATCGATGCTCCAGGAGTGGCTCTTGGGTCTTTTGGCAAATGCCATGATTTTAGTTTTTTGATAACTGAGTTCTAGCTGGTCTTCCTTGCAGTACTGTGTTAGTGCTTTGTTCGTTCTGATGGCCCACCATGGAGTTGATATAGAAATTGAATAAGAGTGGGGCCAATATGCAGCCTTTCTTGATACCTTTCTCAGTTCCAATGGTGCTGATGAGATGGCCCTGGGGGTTACCTCTTACTTTGAGTGAGGCCCCTTCATGAAGCATACATATTAGATGAAGTATACGGTCAATTGAGGAGGCCTCCAGTTTTTCCCATAATATAGCTTGGGAATTAAAAGCTGCTTTGAAGTCCATGAAAGTGGCATAAAGGGAGGTTATTTTGTGGGAGGAATATTTTTCAATGAGATGTTGGAGTACTAGGCACTGATCCATGGTGGATCAGCCTTCCCTAAAGCCAGCTTTCTCCTCTGCAAGTATGTTTTCTTGCTCCATCCAGTCCTGGAATTTCCATTGTAGATGTCTTGCGTAGAGTTTGCTGATAGGGTTGAGGAGGCTGATCGATCTATAATGATCAGGATCATCCTTTTTCCCTTTTTTATATATAGGGACAATGATCGGAAGCCCCCAGTCCTGGGGACTCAGCCATAGGTGTCCATGCAGGTAGAGAGTGAGGCCAGAGTGGGATACAGCCTTCAGGTTATGTGAAACTGGCCTGTCATAATGATACCCATCATTTTATGGCTGGCTGCTTCTTTCAGAATGATGATTAATTTTGAATTCATGTAGAAATATAGCCAACTTCTTAACTACTGTGTGGGAAAGTGTGTCTCTCAGCCAAGTGGTAGGCCTTGTATCTTTATTAATTATGCAAGAAGAGATCATTCTGTTTTGGACTATCAAGGAGTTTAGGCCAATAGCCTTGTTGTGGCTTGATTACAGTATTTCCTGCCATCTAGTGGATATTTCTGTGAATGAAAAAAAAAGATTCTGTAGTTCTGCCGTTTTATGCACATTTAATACTAGGGAATGTATCTCATTGGCCTTGATGGATCTTTATACCTACGTAAACGTGGGCAATATTGAAATAACAATATTGAAGCTTTATATTGTCTCAGCAATGGCTGGGCACGCACACAAATAACAATGGTCATCTTCATTTATTTGTGCAAAATGCCTAACCACGAAATGTAAATGGATCTGTTTCATTAGGCGTCATATAAGCTATTGCCCCTATGATGGTACAAAATAATAAACGATTTAGTAATAAAACTTTTTAAAACTTTGTTCCAGATTTGAAACAATGACGGGGGCTTAATTCCAAATTAGACAAATTATTTTCAAACTGAAAGTTCTAATTGTGAGAGATTCAAACTTGAAGTAGTAGCTTCCAAATTAATGCTGATTTTTTTTTTAAATAAATGATAAATCAGACTTCAAAACCTCTCTATATAATGCAAGGATGTCTCTTGATTGATCCTCAATCAAACAGAATCAGAGATCCTATTGCAAGGATATTTTATCTCCATTTTGGTTTTGTGCATAGAATATCTACATCAGCTTTCCCTAACTTGTAGACCTCTCCTGAACATTAACCCCAGTTCCCATTTTAACTTTTGAGAGAGTTGATGTCCAGCTGAAATTGTCTGAAATAGCCTTTCTGCATCTGAAGCATAATCTACTCCATAACTTGTGAAATACAAAAATAGAAATTTGCAGGATTTATGCAAATCACCTTTCAGATACAAATGCCAATGTTCCTGCAGCCACTTGCTCTGCCAAATTCCTGTCATCTTCCTTCTACACAGAGATTTAAAAAAAAATTTTTTTTAAAAAAACCTTAATTGGCAGTTATTTATGTGTGTAGGGACGATGTTGTAATAATTGTAGTCAAGAAAGCTTTAATGCCTTCATCACCAAATTACAGTGGTCTCAGTTAGAAGAGAGTTCTCGCATGCTTGCACTTCTGATGGAAAAATTGGAGGGCAGCTATGCCCCGTGTGGTGTACTGGTCAACCGAATTGACTGCAAAAAAGATTTGGAACCAAAGGTTTGGGTTTCACCGTCCACTGTCTAGTACGTTATGCAACTGATCTAACCGTAGGTGCTCAACAGTTAGTATGTACTGGAATTTGAAACCTGTTTATTCAGGACTGTGAATGATGCCCTATTGACTGGAGAGGTTTAATACCAGCCTTCTCCAATCTGGGATCCTCCAAATTTAAATCTCAGAATTCCCAGTTAATGCTCAGAATTGTGGGAATTGCAGGCAAAAGAAATCAGAATGCCAGACTGGGGAAGGCTGCTCTCTGTAATTGCTAAGAATTCCATCAGCAGCTGCTGGTACTGGAATACATTTCTTTAAACACTCTCTCAGTATTCCCTGCCTTCATAAACCTACCTGTCCTTTCTTTGCCTTTAGGTGGATTCCAAAAAAGCAGATACAAAGGGACGGTCCAAAAGCAATGGACTGCTGTTGCTGTTCCAAATTAGAAAAAGAAACAGAAAAAGAAACAAACAGGAAAAAAAAAAAAAAAGGAAGGAAGGAAGGAAGGAATTCCCAGCAGATGGAATGTGAATTGGCAAGAGAGTTGGAAGAAAGCTGGAAGAGAAGTCTCCACTGTTGCTTTAGCAACCCATATCCTCTAGCGTCGCCCAGAGGTTTCTCACCTTTTAGAGTCTGGTGATATGCTTTTTTGCTAAATCAGTTAACTATTTGCAGGAATAAGGTCCTGGTACTCTTTCACACACATTCATAGTAATAAATCTTTTAAATCTCCTTTGAAAGCCAGCTCATGCTGAAACTAGCTCTAGGATTTCCCAAGAAGTTCATTTTGGAAAAAATCAAGTGCAACTATGCTTTAGCATTTCCTTTTCCCACCAAGCCTTTCTCAGCTGAAATGTCCTCTTCTCCACCAACCCCTGCCAGAAAAAAACATTCAAATCCCTTACTTTATATCCAGCTATGGGGGAAACTGTGGCCATTGGAGCTGGAGGGCATTTCAGTTGAACGGTACATTGAATTTGGGGAATAACTGGGAAAAGGTTGTTTGGGACAGAAAAATTCTCCTCTCCCAGTGGCATGGTCCCAACCCAAATCACACAGACTTACTAACTTAAATTGCCATTGGAATCACAGATCTCACACTGTCCTTTCCATTCTGGTCCTCTTCCGGGGGGAATGTGGCTATCATTTCCTTAAGTGAATAATGCATTGTGTGAAGAAGGGCTTCCATTTGTTGACTATTTCTGTAACTTTCTGGGTGGAGCTTGAATTCTGTATGAGGTGGTGTGGAGGGAATTCACAGTGCTCTTTCCTTTTCATGTGTTCATCACAAGCACCTTTGCTCTCCTGCAGGAACGCTGAGTTGCAACATAATTCTTCTGGGTTCTTTTCTAGATGAATCATTTTGTCCCTTGAAGACTTCTATGGTTCTTGTTTAGAACAGGAAGTGTAAGAACATGTTTTTTCATTCTAGGAAATGTGTCCTTGTGAAACTTAGGAATGACAACTTCAGGAGGATCATTGTAATATTTTATCAATTCCTATTATTACATTCTCTCTTTCTGATGCTATTTGCACAGCTATGCATCCTGGCATGGTATGGCTGTGTTGGCATAAATCACTGAGTCACAAACTAGCCCTCCGTATTTTTGCCAGCAATTTCATTTTGCCCAGTCTGTGTGGTTACTGTGAGGTTCAGTATGTCATACAAAACCAGAAAATTGGACAGAGTGAGCCATAGATAAATAGATTGCACAAGTCTAATCTGCATGTTACAATGTAGGGCAAATAAACTTACAACAATTGTTTTACAGAATTATAGAGTTGGAAAGTGCCAATTAGTGCCAATCAGTCCATCAAGTCTAACTTCCTGCTCCACGTGGGAACCCAAGCACCTCCAGAATGTTCAGTCTCTTCTTGAACGTATTCAGAGGAACCCACCACCTCTCTGGATCATTAGTTCTGCTGTCCAACTGTTCTTCCTGTTACAAAGATTTTTAAAAATTCTGTTGAAATATGCCTTCCTATAATTTAAATCTCTTATTCCATGTCCTGCACTGTAGAATGATAAAGGTCTCAACCTTGTTCTGGGTGATTTCTTCTTAGGTGTTTGAATTTCTCTCCTTAATTTTTATTTTTCAAGGTTAATGAAAGTCTCATTCTCAAGTCTTCCCATCTAACTTCATAGCAAAGTAAGATTTATTACAGCCACAGACCATTGCTCAGAAACTCTTGAGAGGACATAGTCTCCCTTGTTATGACCCTTCTCTGAACTTGCTCCTCTGAATCCTTCTTAAAGCCTGGCAGAAATGAACACAAGACACAAAGCAGAGCTTGACCAATACAGAATAAAATGGAACAATCATTTCCTGTGATTTGGAAGCTATACTGCTGATGATTTGGTCCAAAATTGCATTTTTCCCCCTAGCCACATCAAAGTGCTGACTCTTATCAGTCTGCAGTTCAGTATGTATTCTAAGATCTTTTTCACCAGTACCTTCACCAAGCCAGATATTCCCCACTCTATACCAGCACATTTGAATTCTGCTTAACTACAGAACTTTGCATTTGTTTCAGCAACATTTCATTCTGTTATTTTCAGGCTATTTTCTAACTTACCAAGATTGTTTTGAATTTTATTTCTGACTTTTAAGGTACCCACCCAATTTTGTGTTATTTGCAGATTTGGTAAGCATGTCTTCCTCCTCTTTGTCTAAGCCATTAAATTATTGTTAAAGACTACAGGACCCAGGATTGAACCGTGTAGCGTCCCACTTGATACTTCACTCGAGTTTTATGAGGAATCATGTATGGATACACATTCCATGTGATTCTCACACTTTCCCCTTTGTGAATGCTGGTTAAGTATAGGAAATGTATTTCATCCACTTGAAATAGTCCTTGTGAAATCGTTGTATTTTTGTTTGGAAAGAATGACTCATGCATTGAGACTTTTTTTTTTTTTTAACAAAAGGTTTTAATAGCAGTTAATTACTGGGGAAATTCCATGTCAAGATTACAGCACAAAGCTTTGAATCTACTTTAGGTCAAGCCATGCTACTATCATGATCCAAAGACCTGTAGTTCACTGCGTAAGGGAAATACAAGCTGAGTTCAACTTTTATGAAAGGAAATGGAGAGTAAAGAAAGGTATTTTTATTTTGTAATTGTCTAACAGATATATTAACCTAAAACGTAAGAAGGATACAGCGTGCTAGCACTCTGTTTTATGAGAGGCTCATTCAGTGCCCATTTATAATGCATCATCGCAACCACCAAGAAAGGGATGGGAACCTTTTGTTCTGTGTAATGGTCTGTGGGAATATCCTTGAGAGACAGGAAGAGGAAGAACCACACCCAGGGCAACAGTCAGATAGGAGACATTTCAGGCCACCGGAAGAATAAGGGTTGTGGAAAGCTTCTCAGAAGGGACCTTCCCTAATTCCCTGAAAAGTAAAGGCAAGAGAAGGGGAAAATACTTTCAGACTTGCCAGATTCTGTTACTGTAACCTTACAATAAAGGTAGCGTCAGTCCTCATGTTTTTGGTTTCTAGTCCGGACTACCTCAAAGGACTGACATCCAGTGAGAGGTGCAAGTCCGTGGGATCCACAAGGCATGGTGAAACCAAAGGAAGCACATGAGATTGAGGTGAGCAGCCTACAGCTTGGGGATGAGTGTGGCTTCCAGCTCCCATCCCTTTTTTTGCCGGTTGGAACCCCTCGAGTTTTCATTGCTAACATTCAGCAGCAAATCCTTGAAGCAAGTTGGAGCAATGTCCTGCTTTTGTTGTTCTTGTTGAGAATAAGGTCATATAATCAGACAAAATCCAGTTTACATGATTGACTTGATGTAGATTGTGGTTTGATTCAAATTTCTGACACTGATTGGAAATCACTCCTATTTAATCCAGAGGTCTGAACCGAATCCCTGAATCAAACTGAGGGCAGAGTAGGGGTGAAACTAGAAGTACCCTCACTTTAGTCCCAAAATTGATATTCCTACTCCCCACATAGAAAGCCTTGTTTCTAACATCAAGAGGAAAGCCTATATGGTTACAGCCTTTTAGTGTGTTTTTCCAAGCAGGAAACTCCCAATTCCAATTCCATAAAACTGGAGTGAAATATCAACTACTACTGGAGAAGGAAAGGGTTAAAATAAACTTCTCTTTCATGGTCCCAGTTCAGCTCAGCTTGGGTATCTGCAATTGGTATTTTACTCTTGAAGCACTCTGTTTTGTTGGGAGGGGGAACATCTGCATATATAATTTTCTTAATAGAGCAAATAGCTTTTTGAATGTAGTTTTCACTGAGGAAATAGTGTGGGTGGATGAAGAACAGACATGAAAATAGTGATTAAATGGTACCTCTGTAGTTCTCCACCCAGTTCCTATCCTGCTTCTTAAATTAAAGATTTTCTTTTTTCTTTTTGTATGCAGCGGAAGATAATATATTTAGGCCAGTCCAACAGCTGACCTAAATCCCATGTCTTGGACAGGGGTGTGACAAAAGGACTGTATTGTTCCTGTTCTGCTCAGTGTTACCGATTTGAGACTTTGCAAGTTAAGGGGGTAAATATATCCCCATAGTTAAGGGGACATTCTTTAACTTGGAAGTACAAAACACAGGATTAGTGGTGCAAATGGTATAAAACTTTAGCATAAGTTTATCTGTAGAAATTAAACTTTGGTGTAATCAATAGAGCTCTAGATACTGTTCATTTTAAGACGATTTATAACTTGTAATTATAATTTGTTATAATATGTATTGAAAAGGACATTGCCCGGGGGAGGGTTATTTATTTATTTTTCATTCTGTCATTCATTCTTAATATCTCACGCAAATACCGAATTCTCTCACTGCTGAAAATCGAATTACACCACACATATCAAAAATAAACATATACAAAAATAAACATATCAGCAACAGAAACTAAAACGAAAGAACATCTGCTTCTTTAAAAGCAGATATTTAAAATGCATGAAGTACGTGGATAATTCCCGAAATCATACCGTCTGCAGAGAAAGCATTGTATATTGGGGTAAGCAAGTCTTCTTCAAGTTGAGCTCAACTGCTGGTGCCTTCATGATAGTCATGATGTAGTCTATGCTTAGCAACAATACAAAAACAGTTTGCCACTACCTTTTTGCTGATTTTTGGTTTTGTTTTTGACTTCCTAAGTTAGCCTACAGCCCTGGAGATCTTCTATCCCTGTACTTAGCTTCTGAGCCCAAACAGGGCAAATCAGATGCTGACACTGATTACGTGTCAACCACCACCATTTTGTTGTGGTGGTTTTATTTGCCTACACACCGCATGTCATTCTTCACTTGGAAGGAGTCCTCCATGATCTGCATGTCTATTATTCTTGTAAAGCAGTGATCCTGCAATTGACAAAATACCCCTGAGGTAGCATAGTGTGCTTTTG
This sequence comes from Python bivittatus, assembly GCF_059951505.1. Taxonomy (NCBI): domain Eukaryota; kingdom Metazoa; phylum Chordata; class Lepidosauria; order Squamata; family Pythonidae; genus Python; species Python bivittatus. Next base: position 4,161,713 of record NW_028277108.1, read on the forward strand.
GGAGGAAGTTCAACAGGGAATATTGCTGTATCAACTAGTCCTGTTACTGATGTTATGCATGCTGACGTACGCCGTGTCGACATAGCCAGTCCAATTTGATTACACAGTGACATCTGAAATACAAAACAAAAGGATGCTGCCTCAGAATATGGAAGATAATGTAAACCAACCAGTTGTCATTTTCGGATATAGTGCTGACAAAAATGGGAATGAGAGATCAGTTTCCAAAGACAGCTGTCTGTGGAATCAGTTCTGCTACATATCACAACTGTGACTTTTATCTGAAAAGCCTTACACTTTTATGAGCATTTTAAAGATTACCTCTTTTAATCTTCTGAATGGCTCAATTCTTCCTCAATTTTTTGCTTAATGTTATCAGCAGTGATATGAAATTTAAGTTCTCTCAGAGTGGTGATTAGAGTCTTGTAAGCATCTTTTATCCCATGCTTTTGGTACCAACATTCCAGTAATTTTATTTTTTGCTCAGAAGCATCATGCAAATTCTCGTGGTCGATCCCATCGATTTGAACCCTATGAACACCCAGTTTCCGAACAAGCATTTTGACTTCATTCAACGTCATCTCATATGCAATGTCAGCAATGTAAAGGCTCAAATCAGTATCTGTAAAGGAAAATAAGAAAAAGTGCATGGAATTGCAATAACCAATGATATATAAAAAGGTAAATAACATTGTCCTCAATCAACTTTAAGTATGATCCAGAGACATCAAAATGATAAGAAAGTGAAAAGACATCACCCTAACAACTAAGGTACATATTACACAATAGAAGTTTAACTAAATTTAAGCATGAACGGTTCCCATACATACAACACGTTATGCAGCATGGCAAATATAATCACTTACAGTTTGGCTTCGATGGGGGCCTAAATGTTTACAAATATTGCAAATTAGCAGATGTACAAAAAGGGGGAAGCTATAAATCTATTAGAGTTCTTTTTTTTCCCATTTTCTTTTTTCTCTTTTGCTATTTGTGGTATTTTAATTCTTGTTAAATTTGTTCTATTTTTTCTTTTTATTAACATTTATTTTATGTATTTATGTCTATTATATGTGTGTGTGTGTGTGTGTGTGTGTGTGTATACACACATACATACATACAGAGAGAGAGAGAGAGCGCGCGCAATAATACAATGGAAATTTTAATATTCATTAATTCGTTTAAGACCAAAACCTTTATATATAACAAACACTTTGATGTGGGTGCAGGGGAGGTACAGTATATATTGTTAAGGCCATGATTTTCCCAGATGTAACATATGGCTGTCGAAACTGGCCTATCAGAGAGAATGAACAGCAATAACAACAACAACAAAAACCTTGGTGCTGGAGAAACTTGTTAAGAAAGGCATGAAACAAAAGAAATCGAATAGTTTGGATGTCTAATGCAAAGGCAAGAATCATTAGAGAAGATTCAAAAGCAGTTTTTAAAAAAGGCCAACAAAAGACAAGGTAGCTAGATGCTGTCACTGATGACAGAAGAATGAGCTTACAAGACTTCAAAGCAGTAGTTTCTGATAGAAATACTCCAGAAACAACATTCATCAGCTAATGAAGAATCAGAAGCAACAGAATGACAGAATAACAGTGCCAAGGGTCTAAATACAGTGTTCCTATATGCTTAATAAAAAAAAATTGCACAAGGTCCATAAGGCATAAAAAAGCTACAATGAATAACAGTTTCTCTGCAACACCTATAGGTTTCTTTCTGGATCGGATCTGGAAATCCTCTTCCCAGTCACTCATCTGAACACATGCAGACAAGAGGGACATGTAATGGAGCCTATGCTGTCCCACTGACAGTCTCCATGCCCCCAACCTTTCCCTTCCTCCAAACTTGCTCTTTCAGCTATTCTGTGGTCCATCACAGAACCTTGTTGTCAAAACACCAGTTAAGGGTTAGATGAGGTCGCTGATCAAACACTGAATGTGCATGCCACAATGGCTGCTAATCCTCTCAAGGGCCGAGGATGGCATTTAGCAACACAATGTCAGTGAAAGGAGAGAAAACGGTGGCAACCTCTGCTGAGCTCGAAACTGGTATTAGAAGCTGCATATGGTTCGTAAATTGCTCAGTGGGACAGGTGAGGGGAAGCAAATTTTTTATCTGGAGCAAATCCTAAAGCCTAGGTATGAATACTAAGAATACCAGCTGTGCCCAGAGAAGAACTGCAGTACTGAATTTAGCAAGCAAGCAGATTCATTTAGGGTTAGGAAGCACTTCTCCCTTGAGATCATTTGGTCCCAAGTTATATTAGAAGGTCATCACAAGCATGTATGAATTGGGCTTAAAAAGAAACGAAACCAGTTCAGCACTGGAGGTATGTGTCTCTATCAGGGCTAAGGTTACCATACTTGGATGCAAAAATCAAGAGAACCATGAGACGGCCTCAAAGAGTTACTAGATCTAGTAGTCCTAGTCAAGGCAAGTGACATGAACAACCTACCTACTACACTCTGCATCAGTGACAGACAGCTCAGTCCGGAACAAATGTTAGTGATGGAATGATATAACCAAGCTGTTACTATAGCCCAATTTATGCCCAAGCATAAAAGCAAACACATACAAACATACAGTGCAATGACTGTGTTTTGGATTTTTACATACCTGGATAGAGTTCCTTAATTTCCTAAAAGGAAACAAATTAAAAAAAAAAGATGAACAAAATCCATACAGCTTCCTGTTACTTCTATAACACTCGTTAGTGCAAATTCCCTAAAGCAAATACCATTTTTTATTAGTAGTAGGCAAAATTGTTGTTGTTTAGTCGTTAAGTCGTGTCCGACTCTTCGTGACCCCATGAACCATATTGCACCAGGCCTTCCTGTCCTTCACTGCCTCCCTGAGTTTGCTCAGTTTCATGCTCAAGTAGGCAAAATACTCTACAGTATTTTGTTCCAAAATAATCAAGTTTCAAACCATATCCGAAGAACTTCCCACCAAAAGCAACATGCTTGGGTTGAATTCGATCCTGTTCTTTGTAATAGAAAAGTTGGGTCCTGATGTCACATTATCAAACAAGGGGCTGACTCTGAATTCATAGGAAATTGAAAAGATTTACCAATTATACTTTTAAGTATTTATAGGCCTGGACCCATGGATGACTTAATCCCTTTTCAACCAAATTTTCAATTTGTGGTGAGGAGAGCAAATAAACAACAGGAATCTCTACAAACTGGAACAGTTCATTGAGCTACCTTGCCAAGAGGCCAGCTGAAACGTGTATTGAATTTTATTATATACTCAGGAATCATTTTTTAGTTAGAACTATCCCAGGAGAGATGAAGCTTCTGAAGTTAATGTTTCTAGCTTGATTTCTGGCGTTCTGTTTTATGCATATACACACCTTCTAGTTACATGAGAGAAATAGTACAGCATGAAGTTCTAAATGCACTCCAAAAATGTGTGAGAGAACCCATTCTTTATCTGACAAAGAAAAGTGCATTATAGTTTTGGAGTGTCTAAAGGGCCCCATTCCATTTTTTATGGGGCAGGGCTTTGATCATGGTCATAGCCACCATCTCTTGACTTTTCTGACCCCAGTAGATGTCTCTGCACAGATGGTCATCACCACTGATTGGGTCCAACACCTCACCTAAAGGATGGGAAAGGACATCTGGAGGAAGGCCCCAAACTATTTGGAATTTTAAAGATAAGAACCAAAAGGAAGTATTAGCGGTAGAAAAACACCATTACCACCATGAGAAGCTAGACACAAGCGAACATAGTATGCAACTGTTGGTTCAATGTCTTCGTTTTCCCCCATTGACCTTTTTAATTCTCTGGATTACTTCAAAAAAGGAGGCTTACATAGTGATTAGGGTCCCCGTGAATTGGATTCTTTGGCATCTTCCACCTTTTGTACCCTACAAAGGAACACAAAGAAGTATTTTCTAGATAGTCTTCAAATAACCAGAATTGGCATATTAGGAATGTGCTTACACTAAGTGTGAAATGCAGCAATCTAATGTAAAATTATGCTAATTAGTAGCTTTGTATTTCTGAACATTTGAGTCTTTTGTCTTGTAGTGGGGAGCCTGGTACTATTTGTATATTATAGCAGAGAGAAACATGTTTTTTTTTTAATCTGGATAGGACTGACAAATTTGAGGACAGGTTACCTTGGTATGCTAAAGATCCTCACATTGATTTTATATTTATTTGATGTGTACATTCACAAACCAGATGACCCTACCTGATTCTCTCTGGGTACTTATTATAAGTAATATTTTATCACCTTTTCACCAAGCGTAAAACCATATGAAAACCAAAGTGAGTAATATATCTTAACTGTAATAAAACCTGTATGCACTAACTGGACCTTTTTTCCAAAGTACACAAAGTCCCCCCTCCCCCAGTGTACTTACTGAGTTGCTCTAACAATAATTATAAAAAGGCTTGCTTAAATTAAAAATTCTGATTTTTTGGGGAAAACACTGTACACCTGTCATTTTTAAAGCTTAAAAATTAATAAACCACTACATATTTTCTATTTTATCATCTTATCTATAAGATAATATATCCCAGTCATAGTGTAATTTGAGCAGTGTTCGTTTGGTCTGTGCAGGCTGGCATCGTCTTCAGACAGTATTTCTTGCTTGCAGTAAATTTGTAATTTAAGTGAGCTTTCTTTTCCCTGCCTTCTGACCTGTTCTTGGCCCTGCCCCAGGCACCAGATCCCTTTGTTATGTTTTGTTTTTTTGGCTGAATCCGGCATCATAGCTTTATGGCAGGCTCTGGATCCTTTCACTTTCAGCAGTATTTCTGGGTCTGCCCATATTAACCAATCGGATCATTCTTAATGTGATCTTTTGTTGAGTTAATTTCAGATAAAGAGACAGTCCAGGAATGGTCCCACTTTGTGGGGCAGGAATCATACTTAATGCTTTTAAAAAGAAAAGAAAAGAAAAGAAAAGAAAAGAAAAGAAAAAAGCTGAGACCTACAAAAAGAGGGGTTATTGAGAAGAAGCAGAGTGCATCATGTATATCAGTAGGTTGTAACAGTTTGCTTGTTTTTTTGGAATTTGTGATGAGCTGAGTTCTCAAACTTACTTTAGTTTACTACAGTCTGCTGCCTTCAAAAGGCAGGTTATTGAAAATGGATGTTGGGAGGGGGATCCAAACATTGAAGTGAGATGGCATATTTGGCACTGGGGCTGCAAGTTGCCAGTGCCTGACAAGGACCTTGTGGTTGCCTCCCATTGTTTAAGGATATTAGTTGTGCCCAGCTCCATATCCTATTTAGTGTGCAAGCTACAAAAATCTGGTTGATGTGTTTTAGGACAATAAAGGTGTAAGAATGTAAGAGCTGGTTAGGTCAGGAACAACAAGAGCATACGATCCAAATTTTGCCTCAAAGCAAATATTGATGGTTGAAGTGCTGCCAAGATAGATCTTCCCATTTTGGATGCACTCCATAAGGGGCCATAATTTTAAATTAGGTGATGCCAAAAGCTAGAACAAAGTGATGGGAGATACTATTGGATCCCTTTCAATTTGCTGTCCAAGATGAGAATTCCTCTCTATCTCAAAGAAGAACCTTGACTTCCAAAATTGTTGGAAGAGGAAACAATTGCATTTTAAATGTAGATCGAAAGCTTTGGAAGAGCTGTCCCTCTGCATACTTGCTGACTTCTCTAAAAACAATAATAAAGCTGAGAGTATACTGTGGTTTTTAAAAGAAAGTTATATCTACTTACATAAAATCCATAAAATCAGTCCCACAATTACTGTGATAACAGCAGAGAGAACTATCCAACCACGTTGTAAATTCTCTGTGAAGAAGAATATTTAATAAAATCATATTTTCCAAATCCACATGAGTCAATTTGCAGATTTCTGATTCTGTTCTGTTAAAAAAGCATTTCACAGACATGACGATTAAGCAACAAATGAACTGTTAAAAATGCAAACAGAAGCCATGCTCATTAGAACTGTAAACATTCCTTTGAATGAAACAGAATACAATTGATTACCCATTCAAGTTACTGTGTCAATCCATGGAAACTTAATTTTTTTACTAATCTCATGTTGATTTCCAATTATGTCCTGAACAGACATAGTAATAGCATGCAATACACTCCATAAGTAAAGTCTCTCTTGAGTGGAGCTCAGTTGCTGGTGACTTCATGGACACCTCCAAGAGCTCTATAGAGTTATTCAAATTCTACAGAAATGCTCAAACTTTTCAGAAGATCAAGTTTGATAGTGACTCTTCAGAAGATTGGCCAAGTAGTTGCAAAATCCAGGGGTACAACTGATGAACATTACTGGTGTGGGTTTTCACCACTTTGATGTGAGAAACACATGAAAAGAGTAATTTGACTCAAGATAGATTTTAAATTGTTTCAAAAATGAGTCCTAGGCCTAATATTCATTTTGTTTCCTTCCATTCAGTTCACCCTGTTGAGCAAATTAATGAGGAAGCAGATTTCTGAAATTCTCCATGGGCAGAAGAAGAATGAAAGAGGCAGGAAGAAAGCAGGTGAGATGGTGGGATGAAACTCAATACATATTTCTTTGTGCAAATTGTTATTCGTTCATAATGCTTGCTGACATTCAAGGGTGGCTTTGATGCCTTCTGGGGAAGATTGACAGAGGACCCAGGCATCCATTGGAAGAGAAGAGGCAGACAGCAGCATTCCTTAATTCTCCCTTCTCCTCACCACTTCTGAGGCCATTCCAAGGGTTTTGAATGGAAACAGTGATGGAAGGTAGCCCTTCTTTCAGAGCTGGCAGAAGTCCATCTAGCACAAGCTTAGATCCAACCATATTATTGAATTTTAGAGAGAGACTGATTTTGGGCTCCACTGCTTTTCAAGTCTCTTTTGCTTGCTATTGAAAGGAATACCTAAATGGTAGATGGAGCTAGGGGTAGTAATAGCAGAGAGAGAGTTTGGACAGATTGGCTCTTAGAGATGCTAGGGGCTGGAACCTGGCCTTATACATATCCAAATTCAGTTCTTCCCATGGGTTTCAACAGGGTGTGTGTCAAAAAACTCAAGATGGGGCCCACAACCATGTGATCAAAGCCCCACCCCTTTTTTACGTGCATCAGAAAAAGGGGTGGGGCTTTGATCACATAGTTGTGGCCCCCATCTTGAATTTCTTGACACCCCTGCAGACATCCCTTCCTTTCTGGAGCTTTAATCAAATACATTGATAGTTACCTTTATTTCCGCATACTGTGTTTTGCTTTTGGGTGCACTTTTCTACAATGATGCCATTTTCACACCTACAAATAAAGCAGTGGATAATAATGAGGAGGTTCAGTCAGAGAAAGCTGTTCATCCTTCCTGAGTTTTGGTATATTCTGTAGTCCCTTCAGGGATGAAACTGGTGAGAGGTGCAATGAAATGTTTACTGTCAAGGCAGGTTCCCGCAATGTCCATCAATGTGTGGAGAGGAACTTCAGGAGAAAAAAAAGGAGACCGCACATTCTGCTCTTCGCTGCCTTCTCAGCCGTAAAAAAGAAGTTCTGTGGCAACCAGCATCAGTTTTAGGATTTCGCTTACCCTGCCAGTTGCTGATATGAGTCAGGAGATTTGGCAGTGTGTAAATCCAGTAAATAAATAAATGAATAGCATTTAAACCCTGAAAGTTGTAGCAGAGCCCTTGCCATTAAAAAAAAAAAAAAGTTAGATTTAAAATGACAGCAGTGATGTTGCAATGCTCAGAGAAAAGGCACGTTCTGTTGGATAACCAAACATCAACCCGTATGTCAGGCGTAAGATAAGGTCACGTATCCGGAATTACCCAGAACTGAAGCACTCCAGGTTTCACACGATGAAGAAAAATCAGATTATGCCAGTAGGAAGCAGAAAAAAAATCTTATCAGATTTTACAATGAGGTAGTTCAGCTTAGTCCTTGATGACTAGATGAATCAGAAAATACCATTGCAATTTGATTCAAAAATTCAAACTGAACCATTCTGTTGGATTGATTCGATTTAGACTGCTGATTCAATTTGGAAAAATCTGTCTTTATGTCTGTGCAGAGGGGTCTGAATACAATCAGAGGTATCTCCTTTGATTCAGCAATTTGAATAAATGTGCCAGTTCAGTTAGCTGATTCATTTTAATCAAGCTGTCTTTTACTTTAATCTCCACAAAAAATATTTGCACAGCTGTAGCTGTTACCTTTAAAAAAAAAACAAACCCAAAAAATCACAGATTGGCCCGAAATACAGTAACATATGAGACAAGTGATATTGGTATTCTCAACCGTAATGCGCCACCTGGTGGGTGGAAGTGATTGTGCATCTTCTCTCTCAGAGGTAAAGACAGATTGAAAGAGGCCTCTCCCGGTATATTATAAAACCTACCATTCTTTCTGGAGAGTAAGATTTAAGATTTAGAGAGAGTAAGGCAGTAACCTTATATGGTACAGGTAGAGAGTGACAGGATGGAAATTAGATGATCTGTCTTGTACCACCTAAGCTGCTTTAATATAATGGTGGATGCTGAAGGAAAACTTGGTTATCCATCTTGGATAGCAATGTCTATAGAAGCTGAAGAGCCAACATCTTGTCCTTCATCTTAAGCAGAAAAATACCTAGGGTCATCTATGCATCTTACAATCTTCTCACATGGATAATCCGTGTATTTGAAACCAGAATAATTATAGAGTTACACTTGTATGTGGGAAAGTTGTGTTAGGACTGAAGCAGATGAGATAGGAACTACAGATGGTCCTCGTTTAACGTCCACTCACTCAGCAACATTCAAACTTAGGAGACCGCTGAACAAGTGATAGTTATAATTGGACCTCCTACTTACAGCACTTGCAGCGTTACCACAGTCATGTGATCATGATTTGCGTCCTTCCCTGCTTGCTTCCCAGAAGCAAAGTCAGTGGGGAAGCCAGCAGGAAGTCAAAGGTCACGGTCACACGAGGTCCTCACTTAACAACCTGTGTTGTTTTTGAAAACTATGGCTCAGTTTTCATGCCTGACCTGCCAGTAAATCTTAACACTCCAGGCCCTTAATATTGTTCAGGATCTGATTTCTTGGCAGAAGTTTTTCTGATAACGGCTAGATTAGTTCCTTTACTGCAAACCAGATGATGCCATTATTCACACAAAAACTCTGCATCCAGTACACAGCCAACAAGGCAATATAGATCAGGGCTTCAGCATGCAAAGTCTGGGTTTTTCCTTCTACTTATCTTAAGTCAAAAGATAATAGGCCTTTATCTTCAAGGCCATGCAAATACATTCTCTTGAGCCTGAAAATCGCTACAGGTAGTCCTCATTTAACTAAGCTAATTGGGACCAGAAACTCTGTCACTAAGCAACTCGGATGTAAGTTAAAAAACCATGTGACTGTGCTGCTTAGCAGTGGCAGTTCTGGCAGTCGCAGTTGCCTCATTAAACGAGGACCACACAGGTTGTTAAGTGAGGACCTCGTGTGACCGTGACCTTTGACTTCCTGCTGGCTTCCCCACTGACTTTGCTTCTGGGAAGCAAGCAGGGAAGGATGCAAATCATGATCACATGACTGTGGGGATGCTGCAAGTGCTGTAAGTATGAGGTCCAATTGTAACTATCACTTGTTCAGCGCTCTCCTAAGTTTGAATGTTGCTGAGTGAGTGGACATTAAACGAGGACCATCTGTAGTTCCTATCTCATCTGCTTCAGTCCTAACACAACTTTCCTTTCCAGTTTCCTCTTTCTTTTACCCCTCTAAAGGTTGTAGACAGCTGGAGGATGTCTAGAGGTCACCCTCCCCATTTCAACCTCCTTGTTAGTTGGCGCCACCAAGGTATCTCCTCCCCACCCCCCCAATTTTAGGGTTTTATAGCCCTCCCTCCTCAAACCTGAGAAATACTGGGATTGGAGAGGATTTCCATCTCTTCATTGGCTGGAGTTGTACGTATATTTATCTCCTCCTAGATTCCTGTCTGTTTCTCCCTGATTGAATAGATTCCCTACTATCCTCACTTGACTGAACAGGTGTTCCCCAATATCAAGGCCTGATAGAGAATAGCCAGATTTCCACTGATATGAAAAAGGGAAAAGAAATGGCTTAGAATTTAAACCCTGGGGGAGGCAAACAATTACAGTGGTACCTCGGGATACGAACTTAATCCGTTCCGTGACTCTGGGCGTATCCCGAGTTGGTCGTAACCCGAAGGAAATTTCCCCATAGGGTTCAATGTAAATCCGGTTAATCCGTTCCGCCCTCTGAATTTGGTCGCACCCCGAGGCAAATTTCCCCATAGGGTTCAATGTAAATCCGGTTAATCCGTTCCGCCCTCCGCCCGAATTTGGTCGCAACCCGAGGCAATTTCCCATAAGGTTCAATGTAATTACCGTTAATCCGTTCTGGCGTCCACGGACCACACGGAAAGCGGCCGGGCGCGGCGTGGTGCGGCGCGAAAATGGCCGGGTGCAGCGCGGCGCGGCGCGAAAACGGCCCGGCGCAGCGCGGTGCGAAAACAGCCCGGCGCGGCGCGAAAACGGCCGCGGACCACGCTGCAGGGCCGGAAAAACAGCCGCGGACTACGTGGCACGGGCGGAAAAATGGCCGCGGACCACGTGGCACGGGCAGAAAATGGCCGCGGACCACGTGGCACGGGCGGAAAATGGCTCGTACCCCGAGGCGGAGTTCGCAAACCGAGGTAAAATTTTGGGGCCAGAGCTGGTCGTAACCCGAAAAATTCGCAAGCAGAGGCGTTCGTATCCCGAGGTATCACTGTATGGAGTATGCATGTGTGTTATGTGTATGTGTATGTATCAGCTTGATTTCTGGGTTCTGTAGTAAGAAATCTCTCTATGTCTTCTTGTTAACAATAAAGCAGCTTATAATATGTTCTGCATATGTGAACCTTTAGCTAATTACTGAAAGGAAGGTTGAATTTCTGGAGAGATTAATTGTCACATCTGGACTGAAATCTATCAGCATCTAGTTTTGTTATTCTTAACAGTTGTACAGAAAACTTACTTATCACATTTATCACAGTGGCGGCAAGGTTTAGTTGAATTGCAAAAGAAATCAGGCTTACACCTACATGTTACATTCTGGTTGCTGGTACAGTTTTTTTCAATTTCCATTCCTAAAATAAATTGAAACATTTTGTTATTCAAATAATTTTAAAAACCTCATTTTTAATACCCACCACCAGGTTTTGAAGACTAGGCACCTGCTCAAGGAAAATAATGCTATTCTTCAAATACATGAGGGGTTTTCAAACAAAAGGCAAAGAATTCTTCTTTGCACTGTCACTGCCCATCTAATATGCACATTTTAGTGATAGATTTTGACTGAACCTTCAGAGAAACATTTAAATCAGAATCACTTCATCTGTAAAACCAATCTTTATTTGAAGCCTTGCTGGTGGGTGGACTGACATCTAGTGAAGATCCTCTAACTCTGCACTTCCTCCATCAAACCAAGGCTTGAACAAAGTGGTTTTCAGGTTTCCCTCCAATTCAAGGATTGTAAAATTTTAAAAATGCTCAAATCTGCATGAAACCCCAGGGACCTGAGTATGTATTTTACTTCCAGTTGACATAAATCAGAACCCAAACGTCTCTTTAAGTTGTATTCAGAGTCATCTGTTTTGCTGCACAGGGACCCAGCTGGTGTTCACAGATAATCTGCAGCTTGTGACAGCCACATTGCAGCTGTGGACTAAATTCATGTCTTAGGCTTTCTGTAATCAAATGCACTTAACATCCTTTCTCCTGAGTGAAATACACTAATGTTGAAATTAAATACTGTCAATTGTACATACCGTGTTCTGTATCACAGAGATTACATCGTAGACAAGCTGTTTTATAGTTATATTCATCCATATATTCTTTACCCTCTGTGCAACGTATGCAGTTGGTTTTATGATTCTCTGTGCAACCTAGAGATTTGGCAACAAAACCTGTAAAAAGAAAATGTTTCAGACAGAGGTCAGTAAAATCCTTCCAAATAGAGCTTGGCAAATTTGGATGGGGGGACATTTGAAATATTGAAAGCCTCCAGCAAGTGTTCTCACAGAATGACTGCTGTGAAACCCACAGGTAATCACAAATGGCACCATTATTGGTACAACTGTCCCCATCCACTAGCCTATCAGGAGTTTTTCTACCCTATCAGCTTATATATACAGTATACGTGTCAGCCCAATGAGGCAGGCCATGTGAGGAAGCTGACTAGAATTATACTTTATTGAGATAGGTTATAGTAACAGAATCTTGCAAGTCTGCCAGTGTTTTCCCTGCCCTCCCTTTTATAACCCAGGGAGTTGGGGGGGAGACAGGGATTCAGTCTGAATGAGCATGGTGTAGGGGTTAAGATGCTGGGCTAGGTGTCTTCCTAGGTTCTAGTCTTCCCTTAGGCACAGAAGCCATCTGGGCCAGTCACCCTCTCTCAGCCTTAGACTGGGAAGTTATAATGGTCTGTGGGAATATCCTTGAGAGGCAGGAGGAGGAAGAGCTGTAGCCAGGGCAATGGTTAGATAAGAGGCAGCTTAGCCCACAGAAGCAATGGGGGCATGGCAAGCATCTCAGAAGGGACCCTTCCTAGTTCCCTGGAAAGTAAAGGCAAGAGAAGGGGGAAATACTTTCAGACTTGCAAGATTCTATTACTGTAACCTTACAATAAAGGTAAAGTTAGTCCTCATGTTTTTGGTTTCTTGTCTGGACTACCTCAAAGGGCTGACAGAAGTTGAAAAACAGCAGTCTACCAACTTGTACTAGACCAAGGTGATAGATTATGATCAGTGAAGTGATCAGTGATCAGTGAAGAGGCCTTGATCTTGCAGTGGTCACACTTTTACCTGAAGCACTGTGCTGTTCAGAAAAACACCCATATCTTTCCTTTTCTAAACATGTCTCTTCTATACTGGGGTTTATCTGAGACCTAGAGGCATTCTGGGAAATAACAAATGATGCCCCAAACTAATGCATTGTTTGGCAGAATGCTTGCTTCCCAGTTATTATTTTAAGTACATGCATTTAAATAAAGTAAAACCAGGTGGGGGATGGAGCTTTGCAAGCCTCAAGTGAGACTACGAGCCCAAGAAAGCCCCCTTCTTGACCTTCTTCAAAGCACATCAGAAAGAAGGATATGGGGCTGCTCCAGTTCCCTGGAATGGACAAACGTTATGATGCCCTGCTGAAACTCCTTAATAGTCACAGATAATGCTGGTGGGGGATGGATCTCTTTCACTGCTATAAACAGAAAGAATGAGAGGAGAGAGTGGCAGTAAATAGCTCTTTTGATAAAGAAGGGCAGTCTGCTAGTTAACATAATCAAAACCGTATGGCAGAGTTTTCATTGTGCAAAGTACAGCTGGGTGATACTCTTCAGCCTTCAGGCCATCTGGACTCCATTAAATGCCCTCCTGGTTCTTCACAAGAAATTTGGAAACAGCTGAAATTGAATTCCCAAGTTTTTGTCATTAAACTAACATATGGTATTATATTATTATTATTATTATTATTATTATTATTAATAATAATAATAATAATAATAATATTTTAAAAGCTTTTTTGTGAGCTGCCTGAAACTATAGAAGGGTTGAATAGTGCTCTTCCTCACAGCTATGTTAATTCCAGGCCACGGGGCAGCACAAAAACATTGTCACATACTTGGTGCTGTCCTCGCTACCATCCTGCCTCAGTGACAAAGTCAGCAATGGGTGCTGCCCTTGCAGATTTAATAGGGCTCAACTTGAGGAATGTGATGGGTGAAGTCTCCATCTGCTAGCAAGAAAAACAACAGCAAAAGGAATGTCTAACCCATTCAACAGAAGATTCCTTATAATGGTGGGACACGGAGGAGACTTTAACCTGCATTCCATTGAGGAGAAATGCATTTCAACTGCTGAGACTCAACCTGGCAAGATCTGAAGTTGAGAGGGCCAGGCAGGAGCACACAGAGGATGCATGCGAGCAGGCCAGCATGTGTAGCCCTGTGCTTTTTCCATTTTTGCTCCCCCACTTTGTGAGAAATATGTTAAGGAGACTTTTATAGCCCAATGAAATAAATTCAGGACATGCATGTCATTGGAATATAGTTTCATCACGGTTCTGCTCCAGCTAGACAATGATGCATGGATGGATCAGGAAAGCAGAGACTGGCCTGCTCATCTTTGCAGTGGGGACTTACTGCTCCTGGTGACCCCTGCCTTCCAACCCATTTCATGCATTCTCAGAAGTGCCTCTAAGCAATTCTAAAAAGGGCAATCCTTAATAGCAAAACAATCACAACATCCAGATTCTTTTCAGCTGTCCACACTGATGTCAAACTTTTTTCTATTTCTTTATGATAATACTTACCAGGCTCACAAAAGTCACAGCAAATACCATTGAATTCATATTGCCTACTATGACACTTCGGCTTAATGTGCATTCGCTGTGTCGTAAGTATTGAACTGCTGTTGTGTAAGAATCTGGCAGCTGTTAAATCAAGAATCTGTAACAAAGGGGAAAAAGGGGTATTAATGCATTGTAGCTTTTGGTCTTGGAGACAGATCTATTCTTAGTGTTGTACCACTAACGGTACTCTGGTGTAAACTTACCTCTAAAGCTATTTTGGAATTCCTTAGCAGAGACTAAATTAGTAAAAAAAATGGAAAAATGAGTGACATGAGCAGAGGATAAGAACACTGATGGGAACAGAATGATGGCCACAATGGTTCTGATGGCACCATTTCATTTATTACAATTCCAAGCTGCTCAACCCCAAAATGACTCTGGGCACCTTCACAAATTAAAAGAACGTGATGTAGGATAACAGCCATACAAGGAACAGAACCATGATTCCACACCTTCTTCCAGCTTAAAGAGGACTACTCCACCATCCTAACATAAAGCCTGGGGAAAAGCCAGATTTTTAAAGAACACTTCAAGGTGGCAAGGTTACCTTACTGATCTCTAGAGAGATGCTATTCTAAAGGGCAGATACAGCAACAGAGGAGGCTCATCTCCTGGATCCCACTACATGACATTACTCCCATCTGGTGGGACTGAACCAAGCCAATTCTTCTGGAGCACACAAGAGAGGAAGACACTATGGGAGACTAGGTTCTATGTCATGTAGGGCTTTATAGCACCTTAAATTGCACTGGAAGTCAACTGGCTACCTGTATCTAGCAGGGATTTACATAGGCATTGCAAGGCCTTCCCATCACTGCTTGTGCTGCCACATTCTGGACCATCGTAGCTTCTTTGATCTCTATGGGATGAATTTATCATATTTTCCCCTGACACAAGAATCCTTGTATGGGAAAAAAGCACTTCCATAGGGAAAAATAATTCTTTTTGATTGATGTCCTGATATGGTTTTTCAATCAACTGATGTTCAGCTATGTCAATATCATTTCAAACTACTTGTGGGAAATTATATTTCTAATGCTTTGCCAGGTAAAAAGTACATTTGCATAGAAAGCTAGTACTTTACAGAATCATAGAGTTGGAAAGGGCCATTTAGTTTCAGCATAATTAAATTAGTAGCAAAGGACTGGCATTGTGAGGAGAAGGAGAAGCTGTAAAGCTTTCTGCACAGATAAAACTTTACTACAGTCAGAATCCAAACAAATCATATTTGTAGATTATTAAATCCTTAATTACAAAGCACACATAACAAACAGGGCAGGAATAACATTATACTCAAGTGTTAATCACCAACCAATAGCAGCTGCTTAGATATTATCTCCAAAGTCTACATGTGGATACGTAACACTTTGCCACAACATAGGTGAGATAATCACTTTTATCTAATGGAGGCAAAGAGATATAACATTGCTTTGAGCAATCTGGGAATTGCAACAAAAGTGGTATAATATTCTTAGTGCAGGGCTCTCATTAAAAGATGCAACAGAATAATAACTCTATTAATCCTACCCCACAAGAACATATGGGATGTTACTAAATCTGTTCCATAATACTGCTGATGGAGGCCCATCAAATCTTGCTTTTGCAAATGCTCACTTATATTATAGAGGTGGAAATGAGAGACAGTAACTGGAAAACTTCCCTCTGAGATGAATAGATCTCTCTTGAACTTCCTGCTTGAGAATCTAATTCTTGCTGATACCTTAATACCACTATGGCTTGCTCATAACCCAAAAAATAGAATTTTAGGGGAGCATCAAAGGAACACAACTTTAAAGGTATTGTCTATTTCCACCTAAACTGAAAATATCACAAAGTATATACGGAACTAAACCATGTGTGTATGTGTTTGTGTATAGGTATATATAGTTCTTGTTTAGCGACCACAATTGGAACTGGCCACTCAGTCAATAAGTTAAGTGGTCACTAAATGAAAACACAACTGTGCTTATGATCTTATTTCAGCTTTCCTTTGCTTTACAGACCTGCAAAGGTTGCAAAAGTTGCTTTTTCATTACCGTCGTAACTGTGAACAGCAAGGCAGCCGCTAAAGAAGGACTATCTGTATAGATGTAGATATAGATGTAGATACATACACAGACACACAGAGTGTATCATAGACAATTTATTATATAAATTAAATGTTCAAATTGGTTACCATTTTCTCCTAAACACTTCCTTACTCATTTGACACATGACCTTGGGACATTCCTAAGTACAGAAAGAACATTTTCTCTGGGAAAAGATATTAATAAAATTAATAAAACTTATTATGATTGGCCTATGGAACTGGTCTTTGGTACACCCTGTATACACACATGCATACATATTCAGCCAATAGTTAACCATCTCTTGTTTTTATTCCCTGCAATCCATCCTCCAACCATAAAGCTGCAGCTGGAACACATCATCTAGGAAGCCGTAAAATTGCTCTTAAGAATTTAGTATTCTCTCTCTCTATATATATATACACACACACATACCTATATACACTCTAGGATAGAGGCCAGTGCTTTCACCTGAAGTAATTCAATGGTGGCAAGTGTTTACCTACCCTTGAAAACAGAAATGTTGAAACCCTTTGCCTATCACTGCTCTAGAATCCCTCTGAGATTTCAGACTTCCCCAGGAGTAAAATTCTGCTCCCAGCTAGGTAAAATATTCCACCTGTTCTACCTTATGACCCCTGGTTATCCCATTATGCAGCTTACCCCTTTCACAAGGTCCACTCATCTTTGACTGCTTATCGGTGGATATTCATTATAGCCAACTGAAGTTTGGGACAGCTTCCTCCCCCTTTTCTTCCCTTAAGGTAGTCATGCAGCAGATGAGGATACTTTTTCTCTTCCTTTAGCCCACTGGCCATTCTGTTTTTCACCTGTTCCCTGCTGCCCTACTTTGGGGTACAACATTTAAGGGTGAAGTTTCTGAACAGTTTCTCCACAGGCTGCATTCATTAGGAGTGGAACATACTGGGGTTATTAGAAGACCATCTGTAGTTTGTATCAATCTTCATTACCAGCCAGCTATACAACTGCAAAGGAGTCAGGGATAACCACACTGTGCAATAGGTGACTTCTATGCCACAACTCTTACATAAACATCTGTCTTAGTCCTGGCACCTGCTCATTCTTCGTCCTTGAGTTTCATGGCCAGAAGGCAATTCATTGCTAACCCTGTATGGCATGAACTGTGTGCCCCAAAAGGGCCCAAGGGATGGATAGGCTGGTAGCTCTTGACACATGAGAATAGACAGCCTTTGGGGTACTCTGAGATTGCCACTGTGGAGACCAAGAGTAAACCTCATAATAAACAAGAACCAGGTTTAGTCCCTAAGTAGTACGGCTGTGCATATCCTTGCAAAAAAAATGCTTTGGAAAGTGCAGGAGTACATATGAAGGATCTCTTTTTGAATCATTAAAGCAGCTGCATCTTTTTCCAGGCTGGTGTGGTGGCTTTGGAAATAGTCTCCAGCTGTCTCCACATACATGTTTTCTCCAAGAGGGAAAAACACGTAGGAAATGGCTGTGCATTCACATGCATGCAACAACAGCTGGAAGCAGTTTCCCAGCAGCATAAGCCCAGAAAAAAAGATCTGGCTGTTTTAATTATTTAAAAAGAAGCACCAAGCATCTCTTCTCAAGGGTTTGCACAGCCCTCCTTCATAAACCCTGTGTCCCTTGCCATCCTATCTAGAAATTCATGCTTTTATTCTCCCATGTATTCTATCTCCTTGCTCGCCTTTGTGCTTTTATTCTAGCAGCACAGGGGGCAACTGGGCATAATATTCTGTAGAAATTCATTCCTCTGGGGATGTCTGGGAGGTATGGTCAAAGAGTCAAGATGGTGGCCATGGCAGTGTGATGGAAGCTCACTCATTTTGTCTGTCCCTGGCACCATCATGGCCACCATCTGGAGTTTTTTTGACCCCACCCTGCAGGCACCCCTGTGTCCCTCAATCAAGAGCGCTAAAATAAAATGCCCTTTTAAAAATTTAATTAAACATGATCTGTTTTATTTCCTAATGCAAAGAGAAGTTATAGTTGGGAACTGTTCAGGTAGAAAGAGCTTTTCCTTCCACAGAATGCCAGGTAATTGAGTGGGGCTACGTTACTTCAAACTAAGGGTGGAAAAATGCATTTCTGAGTGCTACACTGCTACTCTGAGTGGAAATATCCTTTTTCATAGAAAGCTAGTTCATCCAAAAGAGCTGATGTCTCCTCCCTGGTGTGCTACCTTGTTTAAATGCAGGGACTTTTTCACATGAAAGAACACTCAAAAGTCCCACATTTGAAATTAGAAGTGGTTGACCAGAAACAGCTAAAATAAGATGCTGTGGAATCTGAATGACTAAACCTAAAAAGATGCAGAGGTATTTTCTTGTCAACTTGAGTTTAACGGCATATCGTCAGAACTGGTAGTGACCCCTTTTTTTTATACCTCTCCTATCCAAAGGCTTCAGATTTTAAAAAATAAAGTTAACCTTGTAAGTAATTAAAAACAACTTTAAATTATCATAGCTTTGAATATCACACGTAGACAGAATGTGCAGCACCTTAAACCAGAGCTTCTTGTCGTGTCTCTGAAAGACATTTGCCCAAGATGCAGAAGAATTTTAAAAATGGTCAACTTCCTGTTTACAAGAATGAACTCAGAATTACATCATAAATTATTGCAAACAACATATCCTGAGGGTTTTACCTTATTCTTCCTGGTCATTTAAAACCGTCAAATGGGTTCAGTCTGCTGGCAATAAACCTACTGGTAATAAAAGCAATTTGATATACTGCCTACTTCTGATAGTTCGTAAATTTCTATTTCTATAATTAAAAGAAAGAATAATATCCCTTTAATATCCCTTCTTGAACTGTACCACACACAGTCCTCTCAGTACCTTTTTCTTCTCCTTAAAAAAACAAGATTGTTTCTGTGTAAAGCTACCACTCTTGTTTAAGCTGTGACCGTAATGAAGATTTGACTGACTATACTACTCTTGTTAAAAGCAGCAGATAGAATAGTTTCAGCTACACCATGACAGGTCAAAACAAGCAACTGAATCTCTGGTACCAAAAATACCCCTTGCGTGGGTCCTTTAAGGAAGGCAAGAAACACTGGGTCTGGATAAATACTTACAGGGCAGATGATGAAGAAAAGGAGTCGCCTGGCCATGTCGCGAGGCTGGCTCTGTGTAGAGCTGAAAGAGAAAGTGAAACGGGAACCTTTTAGGAGAATGAAGCTCTAATCTTCATTGGCAGCAGTGCAACTAGAATGTCAAGGCAACACCCTCCCTCTTCAGAGCTTCTGGTGTTCTTCTAAGGCAGGGAAATTCCACTCTGCAACAGCTCGGTAGCCAGCAGTACTACCAATGCAACCAAAGGAATTCACCCTTGCACCTAGCAAAGAAAGAGGTATCAAGACCCATCATTGATATATTGTAATTCAATCGTTCATTATGGTCACAGACCAGAATTACAAATAAACATGCATTAAAATGAAATAAAACAAAACATGATAATATATTAGTTAATGATGGGATCATCAGCGGGCAAAGTCTGCCTAATTTTATGGGCAGTATAACAAAATTTAGCTACATTCAAAGAAACTGAATCATACTGATCAGATAGCAGCAACTACAGAATATAAAAAAAAAAAAAATCAGAATTTCCTGGGTATTTTATCAAATAAAGTTATAAAATGGGTCTGCGAGTCCTTATAGAAGGTACAATATAGTAAGACATAAGCTGTAGTTTTAATAGCCCCTTGTCCACAGGGGCACAATCTCAGCTCATATGGGACTTTTTTTGTATCTGCCCTCTAAAACTGCTGCGTTGCAATGTGCTAGAGTTAGTGCCTTTTGGAATTTGGAGACAGTTTTATAATGTAAGGATCTTGCTGGTTTATAAAAATGAGCCAATCTGCTCAGAAAAACGTTCCTAGGTAGAGCAGGCTGGTCCTGTTGGACTTCCAGATCTTTGATACTTTGTTTAAATGCACTAAGTACACACTCATAGCCCATCATTAGGAACACCTTCTTGGAGAAGCCAAGATGTTGCAGTTTTTGTGAAATAGTCCTGAACCGTACTGATTTATAATTGTCCTCAATAAGGAAAGAACTCAAACCTGTGGGTTAATATATTGTAAAGGGCATAGGGAATGGCTTTGAAGGACAGGAGGAAGAGCCACTGCTAAGGCAATGATCAGACCGGCAGATCTTGAGCTCATTCCAAGAAACTAGTATGAGTAAAGGTCTCAGACAGACCCCTCCCTAATTCACATGAAGGTGGGGGGGAGCATATTCAGACTTGGAAGTTTCTGTTACTATAGCCGCTTCAATAAAATTACTCCTGACCTATGTGACATTGGTTTCTTAGTCTAGCCTATCTTATAGGGTTGACATCTATAGAAATGATCAGTACAGGGTGTGGTGATAGCTTAGAAAAACTCAAGAGAGAAAATTGCTTTCCCAGAGTTTCCACCTGCAGGGACTATGAGCTACTTGGGGCTGCCATAGACCAAGTCAGATTCTTTTGCTGATCACCACTTACCATGGCCAATGGCAGCTTCCTCTACTCCTCCTACAGTAGAGTTTAGGGAAAGCCAAAAGCAGAGGCCAGCAGCCACCATAGCTTGCAACCTTAGCAAGAGCCAGGGGCCCGTAACTTGGCTGAAGCTTGACCAGAGTTTGCAAGAGTGAAAGGTTGGAGTGGCTTCTTAACTCAAAGCAAACCAACAAACAAAAAAATGATTTACAGCAGCTGAGAGAGGGAGAAAGAACCAGATGTGGATAGAGGAAGATAAAATAAATGGCGGGAGTGTCCATGGGGTGTGCAGGTGAGTTAAAAACTCAAGAGGGCAGCTGCAACTGTGTGATTAACCTCCCCCCCCCCCCCCAACACACACACTTGTTTAGGAACATTGACCCGGAGAGCAATATGGAAGAGAATGGATACAAGGAAAAAGGGAACACCGGTCACCTGGGTGTGGAAGAATGAACTCACCACCATTGGTGCTGTCTGGGAAGGGGAGGTTAAAACAGCCCCACCCTCTCCTTAATGGGACAGCATGTCCCATCAAGTCTGTGTGCAGGTGTGGCGAAAAAGGAGGTGAGTTAGGAAGTTGGCAGAGAAGCGGAAAATAAACCTCCAACCGGAAGGAACTGGAGCTGTAAGACTTGCTGAGCTGAAAGATGGGGGTGGGGCAGGGGACTCAGTACAAATGCAGGAGTTAGAAATTAGACAAGGGAGATATCTTTACAGTTCTGTATCTTGCCACTAGAGGGCTATAGACATCACTGCACAAAATGAATATTTTATGTAACGAAAACGATTGTGGCCTCTTAAAGATTGAATGGCTTGATAGAAGACCAGCCAGTTTGGAATCCATTCACCAAGCTATTATCTGATTCGATTTGGTTTTGGCTTAGCATCTTGTGTGCACACAGGCCCTATGGTTTATTCAGGAAACCGCAGGTAAGCAGAGCTTAAAGCTATGTTAGATCCAGTCTTTGTTGTTGTTGTTAACAGACTTCTTGTGGCTGATTTACACTTGAACAAGGGCAAGTTTTCCAATTTTCACAGGGTAAGAGAGATGCCTGAGAGCCTATATTCCGCTGAAAAATCATCCTAAGAATGGGACAGATATGGAAGTTCTGCCTTTGATGTGAAGGATCATTTTCAGCTTGTGGTTGTTAGCATCCAGTGGGCAGTATCTTTTAAGCACTCCATAGCAGTTAAACTGGGACTAAGGTCATGATCAGTAAGCTCATTCAGATAAAGCCAGAGAGGATAGACTTCAGCTTTCTTTCAAAACAAGCTTCGGTTTCATCTGTGCAGTGAGATTGAATCCACACCACTCAGGCAATGAAGAACGTGCATTTAGCCATCTGATGAAACTCATTTCTCCTTTACCTCTGCCAGCAAAGGGATACAGTAGGCATTTAAATGGCTCAAGTTATGTTCCCCAAATAGGGACAAAATTGTGACACATAGCTAGGGCGTCATTCTCCCTTTGCAGGTCTGTTAAGGTCTGTTAAGTCCTACTTTCTTTCTTTGGGACATTTTTGTAAACTGACCAGGAAACCCATGCTGGAGGACAAGCAAGAACAATCTGAGTCAGAACAGGACATCTGATAAGCCTCTATTTCAATCATCATCATCATCATCTTTATTAGGGTCACGGACCAGAATTACAAATAAAAATACACTGAAATACATTGAAATACATTAAAAATACATTAAATAAAATGAACAGCACATGATAATATATATATATATATATATATATATATATATATATATATATTGGTGGGGTCATCTGCGGGCAGTCAAAATGTGCCTAATTTTGCAGACCGTATAACAAAATTTCACTATGTTCAGGGAAACTAAATCATTCTGATCAGATAGCAACAACTGGACATAAAAAAGATCAGAATTACCTGGATATTTTATCAGATGAGGAGTTATTAGATGGGTTCGTGAGTCCTTATAAAAAATACAGTATAACAGGACATGTGCTATAGTTTCAATAGCCCCTTGTCCGCAGGGGCACAATCTCAGCTCATATGGGACTTTTTTGTATCGGCCCTCCAAAACTGCTGGAGGAAGAGCATTACAGCATGCTAGAGTTAGTGCCCTCCAAAATTTGGTGACATCTGTTTAAGTTAAGAAGGGAAGTTGGGTCTGTCTTCTTCTGATGGTTCTATTTGCTCCTGCTCTGGCTGAAAACATCTTTGGATGCACTTCAAGAAGGGTCTGAAAACATATTTAATAAAGCAGACTGATGGGCGAAAGTGGTTGTGAGCAGATGCTGAGAATGGCAGAAGGGCTGTTTTGTTGTATCAAATTAGTAAACTTAAATGATGGGTAGGTTTAGGATTTCATCATTATATAAATGTTATTTTTATTGTGATTGGAAATGGCATATCTTGATTTTATTGGTTTTTTCGGGGGGGGCGTTAACTGGTGTTCAGTTTTTATTTGGTGGTTTTTCATTGCGACTGGACCATGCCCCAGTGAGGATGCATTGTAAGAAAACATTTTTGTTTGAAATGCTGTAATAATATAGCTGAGAAAGAAGGGCCAAGAACTCTTCCTTATGGCTGGGTTCTCTCCTGATGCCAAGCTCTGTTCTGCCTCGGTAACAGGGTTGGCAAATGATGCTGTGCTTGCAGCTTTCAAGATAAGCTAAGGAACTGATGGCTTTTCCTGGTGACATTTCCCCCTCCCACCCAATTTGACCTGCCAGTGGGAAAGACTGTCAATCATTCTCCTTAATATATGGTGGGATGTGATTGGGTAACTATGGATGGATGCCTAGGATAGAGGGTTTGGCTATCTTTCAAATTGACTGAGGGGTAGGTTGGTATTTCATGCTGGGAACCTGTCCTGGACTGTATCTGAATATAGGTCTACCACCGTGCTGTTGACCAATAAACCCTTGTAGAAAAGAGCCTGGTGATCAGTCACATGCATGAAGGAGGAGTGTGGGATGAAGCAGGAAGGAACTCTTTCTCTCTCCTTCTCCATGCCACCAGTGTGTGAGCCAGGATATTTTTGAACACAAGTCTAATATTTCCTGGGAGAGTCCAGTTTCAGAAACACTGGTCAGGGATCATGTTCAACCAGGTGTTTGGCCTCTCTTGAAGTTCCCAGTACCCAGCAACAGAAAGGAAAGGAGCATGGTTGCAGCAGCTTAGAATGGCCAATAGGAACTGGACAGAACCTTGGCTTGACATCACCATTAGTGTCATCTATGAGAGGTTGTAGATTGTGTGCATGACAAGACTTGGATCAAAAGAAGAAGGAAAACACTAGTTTAAAACTGGAATAGCTGAAATCAAATGTAAGCTGCTTCCATGGTGGACTGAGCATGAGGTGAAGGCAACATCATGAAGATGTGTCCTTTCAGAACAGTTTGTGGTGCATCTTTGTATTACTGTTAGAGGATCATCTTTAACATCCTTAATGTTAAGGATGATCCCCTAATTCATGTTTTGTGGTGGCATTTCCAAGAATTGGGCAGCTCTAATGATCCCGTTCCTCCCATTTCATGTCTTGCTGAGTTCAGTGTTCATGCAATGGGGACAAATCTGAAGATGGAGTCTTGAAAAACCCCATATGAATAAACCCCTGATCATACAGGTTTAATGTGATGGAACAGCCTCTGTACTTCCCTCTACTATGCAAATGGTGGAAGGAATGCCCTGGCAATAGGACATGACCACAGTGAGGGTATAGCCTCACTTCTCATCTCATCTGGCTCTATTTGTGCTTGAACAGACTGAGGGGTTTAAAATACATTGATCTTAAGAGTACAACTGCTTCAGCCTGTTCTTGTAATCCACAACCATATCTTGAGCATCCATGAAGCCAGTGCAGCTGAAAAACCTTGAAGAACAATTTTGTCCTTATTTGGTCCCTTTGGGTCAAGTAAGGTGCTTAGATTTAAAGCACGTTGCTTTCCACTGTCCTGCTGGAGAGAATCTACATGGGCTGTCTCTCGTACAGCTTATTTAAATTTCCTCCTTCCCCCTTTCATTTATAACCATATATTAAAATCAGCATGATTGTCTACAGTGGAACCAACTTTTCTCCACAAATAGCTTAAGCATTCCCTTCGAATGGAAAAGTAATTTGGCTTGATGCCTGAATGTACTCACAGCCAATCACTGCAATGTTAACCATAAATGTAAATGCATTTCTAACTCAAAATGCACTGAGTAGAACAACTTTCCTTAAACTAGTCCCTTCCCCAATTCCTAGCCAGACATTTGAAGAAGGGTCATCTATGGTTTTAGCTGAAGCCACAAGATTTCATTCTTGATGCTTTCCCACTTGGTGTGAGCTTTACACTGCACCCTAACACATTTGGGGTAATCTCCTAACAGAAATGTGATTTCCCCTCACCTAGTGCTTTTTTTTTTAAACATTTACAAGTTGCTCTTTAGCTTTGACTCTCAAAGGAGCAAAATGCATTTCTACGTAAAAATAACATCAGTTAGCTTGATAGATCAACTAGCCTGTTGCCCACAAGATAGATTGCATGTACTCTCATCTGCTTTGACCAAGTGGCTGAAAATTGTGACGGCTGAAGTCCAACACATCTAAAAGGTACAAATAAAACAATAATGTATAACTGCTGTGGGAAGGAAGGAAGGAAGGAAGGAAGGAAGGAAGGAAGGAAGGAAGGAAGGAAGGAAGGAAGGAAGGAAGGAAGGAAGGAAGGAAGGAAATGCTCCTATGCAGGAGCAGGAACTCCTTTAGGAGTTCACCAGTCAACAGATTGGAAGATATCAAGTAAAGGCAGCATCCTTTACTTTATCCTTTCTGTGAATTTGGCCACTGATCATTTTTGGAAAATGATAACTGGGTACTTACAAGATGACAGCGTTTTATTCCTTTGACCGATATGCTGCCCAATCCTTACAGACCCCTGACAGTTTACAGCAACAAAAAGATACAATAGATACCTAAAACGTCCATCATTATAATAATCCCTAACAACCCAACTACATGCCCCAAACAGACACAGAATACAAAATCAGCTTAATTATTTTTTTTTAATGACAGAACCCCACATGGTTAATCCATTGGTGACAATGACTCTCTTTGCAAAGGGGCCAATTTCATTCCAGGGGAGGCTGTTCCTGATGTTGGTGGCATGACTGAAAAAGCCATGTTTTCTAGCCTCAGCAAATACCGCCCCCCCCCATCTGCCTTGTGAAAAAAGGCTCCTGCGAGCAGCATTTCATTGAAAAAATCCAGCTGCTGTTCTACAAATGACTCCGCTTTGTGGTGCTTGGATTCAATTGTGTTTCGATCTTCTAAATTGGTTACAGGATGCATGGAGGGGGGGGGGGGCGGAGAGAAAGCAAAACAGATGTCCTTTTAGCCACAGATCATTCTCGTCACTTTGCACAATCAAAACCGGAGTGCTGTTTCTCATATGCCACGTGATAATTTAGGGTCGATGATTTACTCATTCTGATTAATTTTTTCCTAGACTTTTGAAAGAAGCCTGGCAGGAAAATACTAAAAATAACACATTTAAAATGTATGTCTTCTTCCCTCATTTTAAATTCATAGGAATGATTTCTTAGGAACACATTTTTTCCCTCTTATTAACATGAGGTATAAAATTTAGCCACATCAAGGAGCTGCAATATGCTTATCAGTTACGTTACAGCTGTTGAATGTTTATGACCACAAAAAGTTTCATTTCATGATTTTCAGTGATCAGCATGAATAGAGTGGAGTGGCTTCCTCTGATATGCTGGCAATCCTACCAAGATTAAGCCTTTAAGATTTTGATGACAGCACCCCTGAGCCTTGACATTGGTCCCACATATCTATAAATAAATATAAATATATATAAAATGTTCCTTTATACCACATTTTAAAGCCCTAGGTATGAAGTTAAATACAGGTGAAAGAATGTGAAATCAAAGGTTGGACAATTATCAACATATTTATATTATGTTTTAAAACTCTAGATGTGAGGTTAAGCATGATAAATTACAGATTCATAAAACTGTGTAATCATTAATACGATTGCACAAAATACAACATATAATAGCTATGAAACAAAGGGATTCTCCCTTTCATCAGTGTACAGGTAGTCAATATTCCTTCCCCCCTTCCCCTATGCTTTTTGCTTTTATAAGTAAGGGGTAAATTAGAAAAAACATAGTTGGACAAAAAAAAAGTATTTTTCTGCAGCAAAGTCACAGTGCATTTCTAGAGAATATCACTTTATCTGGGTACTGAAAAAACAAATGAAATTACATAATATAGGAAATACGTTTCAAATATATCTAAAACATATCTAAAAGTATCTGGAGAAAATGTGTGTGTCTATATGTATGCAGGTAGTCCTCGACGTACGACCACAACTGGGACCGGAACTTCATCACTGAGCGATGTGGTCATTAAATAAGTCACGCCCAATTTTACAACCTTTTTTGCTGCAGTCGTTAAGCAAATCACTGTGGTGGTTAAGCAAATCCAGCTTTCCCCATTTGCTTGTTGGAAGCCCCCTGAGAAGGTCACAAATGGCAATCACATGACCCCAGGATGTAAATACATGCCAGCTGCCAAGTGCCTGAATTTTGATCACATGACTGTGGGGATGCTGTGACAGTTGTAAGTGCGAGGACTGGTCATAAATCACTTTTTTCAGCACCATCATAACTTCTAATGGTCGTTAAACAAACGGGCATAAGTCAAGGACTACCTATATGTATATGTGTGTGTGTTTGTATATATCTTAAAAGTGTATGTGGGAGGAACAGTATGAAGAGATGGAAGAACAAATGCAGCATATTAAAAATATCAATAAAATGACACAGATGATTCCCATTAGAAATACCAATGTGTATTACATATTCAGATGAAATTGCTGGTGCAATAAAAATAGCTTAAGATCACTTTGGGGACCCAATATAAAGCTGGTAATTTGAATTTTCTTTCCAACAACTATTCCAGTCTTATTCTACAATTTCAGAATTATGATTTACTTATAGATTTGTGATGTAGTTTTAATACATGCAAATGTGAACTAGGCATACATATGATCATACATAAGAGTATGAACCAAGTATCTACTAACATATATTTTGACACTATGAATTGTACCAACAGGAAGAGTTTCCTGAGATCAGGGCTCCTGCTTATTAGTGAATTGTATCTTCTCCTAGCTTTCTCTCCATTCCACGTAAGCAGAAGAAACTCTGATATTGGAAGCACATTACAAGGAAAAGCACACAATTCTGGCTCTCAGACTAGAAACAATTGTTTACTAGACACCATCCCTTGTTCTAATGAAAGCCCATACCTCTCTGTTCAGATTGTTGCCTCTACTACTGCTTCTGGCTGGCATATATTTGTATGGATATATTTTCCTGCATCTCCAATTGGCTGGCTTCTGAATCTTGCAAGAACCAGCCAATTGGAGATGCAGGAAAATATATCCATACAAATATATCTAGAACCATCACATCTGGGTTGCCTAGATGGCCACAAAGAGGTACATATAACTCAAACTCTTTGCTGACATTCAGTGGTTGATTGGATTTTTGCAGCACAGATATGATAGTTGTATACATGTTTCATGCATGATCTAAACATAGGGACTGAAATTTGGGCAGGGAATGAGTGGACTTCTAGGTGACAGGAAAGCCCACTTCTTCCCAGGACACAAAAATGGGTTTGGGATGTAAGGGTGAAGCAAAGATTATTCTGGCCAGTCAGGAGCAATGCCTGTTCTTCTCTAGGAAACAAAGGAAAACAACCCCCAGTTTACGCAACATGCAAAATCATGTTGCTTTGGGGGGTTTTACTTAGCAGGTTGTGTGAAGCCATCCAACTGATGTGGGATCCCAGTTAAAGCCGTGCAGGGAAGGGTCAGGATCATGCAGTGCCCAAGCCACTCACGATGAAAATAAACCACAGTGAAACACTGTATGGAATCTCAGCTTCGTTTCCATCACGGTTTACAGAACAAGCTACAATGGCTGGAGTCACTCAGTCAAAGGCAACCTTCTTTTTGCTGCAGGAACAAAGTGGGGATTGCTACTGAGTGAAGAAGTTGCCTTGCTGTGTGTCTTTTTCTGTAGCATATCATGGTGAAAACAACAATAGAACCCACCCCCAAACCCCCCACCTTCTCTTCAGGTGCTGAAAGTTGGGGACATTTTGCACAGTGAGACACCCTGACTTGCCCACGCGGTTCCAACTACAAAGTCGTGATAATTTCATTTTGTTTCCACTTCCTGTTTTCTCTGTCTCCTTTGTTCAGTCCGAGGGGCTATATTAGATGTTCCTGCTTTTGTACTTGCTTTTGTGCTACATCTCGTGTCCCCAGTAATGTGCCCACTGACCCTCCCTTGGAGTGTGCCAAGCTGCCCGCCGTACCTAATTTAATTACCAAAATGAATAAATAGGAAACCAGCAGGCCATCAAACAAGAGACCAGTTTCAAGGTAGCTGTACTTCTAAGCTTGCTTCTGGGTCCCCCATAGACTTCAGAAGCCTTCTTAAGAAGTAGAATGGGGCACAGCCCAGTCTAGTGTTTTCTGTGTCTTCAGGGGCACCTCCAGGGGAGGTCCAAAAAGTCAAGATGGTGGCTGTGATTATGCAATTAAATTCTCACCTACTTTCATATGTGCAACACACATAAAAACCGGGAAGGTGTTCAACTGAGCAGTTATGGCCCTTGGATGCTTTATCATTGGCAACATCTACTATGGAGTCTTTTTTTTAAGAAGACCCATCACAGGGTCTCAAAATTCTACTTACCAACTGCCCCCCCCAAAGTTGGGGATCCTTGCCTTAAAGGATAAAGCTGCTGCAATAAATTCAAATCTCTTTTTTGCTCCTAATTCTCTTTCTCTCCTGTGAAAAAAGAACAGTTTGCTCCCTGTTGACTTTTAGGAATGGTGCTGGCAGGCTCGGAAGCCGGCATGCGTGCAGAGAGAAACGTGATTTTTAAATAAAAAGGATAAAGGCTTTTTAGCAAGATCGCTCCGTTTCAGGAAGCAGTTCTCTGAGGCAGTGAATCAACTGCTTTGCCTTATAAAGCAAAGGCACGTATTGGCTCCCCCCCCCTGCCCCCCGCCCTTTTCTGGTGGAATGTTTTCGATCCAGCTTCACAAGGAAGCTTAATCAGACAGTATTTCAAATTTACTGAAAAAAGGCATTTTGTTCTAATAAGAACCGTGTGAAATATGCTTCATAATAACTTATTCTGGGGACATGAGCTGAAGCATTCCGAATTTTGCATGCTTTTCAGCTTCTTTGGGTCCTTCTAGATAGTCTGGATTACAACCCCTCTCACCCTGACCAATGGTCATGCTGACGGGAGTGTAGTCAACAACGGGTGGGGGAAAAACTGGTGGGGAGGCACTCCTCTAGATTGAAACACAGTCATTCTTAGATAACTACACCTAGAATTGCAGGCAGCCTATATATGCATTCCTGATTCCCAACGATATTCATTTTAATAACTCAAGCTACTACTAGCATGGATTTCATCTCCATGTCTGTTTATTTCTCTATCAATTGCTAAGGTGAAGTAAAGAACCCATTAACCCCAGAATTAATGTGAGAGCCTGGGAAAAATCCATTCAGTTTAGCAACTGTGGCAAATACATAAACATTTGGTAAACTTTTTAAGGGGCCCTTGGACTTTAGGTGGTGTGAAGAAAGATGGTAGGATAAAAGCAGTCAGTCATGCTGTGCATAGCTTGAAAAGGCGCATCCTTGGGCCACATCTCAAGATCCTGCAGATGCCATTGGGGGGGAGATGCTGGGGTTTTTACTTCAACTCAGTCTGATGGCAAATGCTGGGGTTTACTTCAGAGTAAACTGAAAACTCTCCCAAGTCTTGGATCTATAAAAAGGCAGTATGTTTAATCCATGTTTTTGTCATATGTCGCATTAGGAGCATCGTTTTCTTTTTCTTTTCTTTTGGCTCTTATAACTCCAAAATACCTTTTAGCCATAGGCTTGATAAGGCACGTGCTCTACATTACCGGTCTCCTCAGTGCTGCATAGTTCTAAAATCAAATCATAGCTTTGCTTTCCCGTTGTGCGCAACGAGGCGTTCATCTCTCTGGCAGTTCTAACGCTGTTTGGTCCCAACCCCCTAGTCTGTGAATGAGATCTCTCCAGGATGGCGCCAAGGCAGGATTAACGACTCCTCTCGTGCTCCATTGACAGCTACGTACACATATAGTACACATCGGTCTTGCCAAAGCATCTGCTCCATGCCAGAAGCTGTGCCGGATGTACCAACTACTCCAGGAATCTCTCAGTAGCCGCTAGCCTGGATTTTCACTGTGTTTACAGAGCAGGCAGTCAGAGCCTCTACTGGCTTTGTGAACTGCAGAAAGGAATGCCAAGTGGAAGAGACTCAGCAACCAGCAGCCACCCAGAACCAAAGGATTTGTGAAGAAGCCCCTATATGGTTCTGTTTGACAGAGAGATGGAGATGGAGCTTGGGTTTGCTCCTTGTTTGGCGAGCTGGTGGGAGGAGACAGGCCAAGAGGCTATATAATTGGAGACGATGCCATTTCCCAGTGCACCATCCCAGAGCAGCACACCCTGAGCTGAAAAGGGTAAGTGGCCAGGACAGAGGAAAGAACATGGAAGCTGTCTTCTGAGTTAAGAACTGGGGAGACTCTTCAGAGGGGTCTCCAGATAGAACAGTAAATGCCTGAGCTGCATAACAGAGTCACTAGGTTTTGCCCTTGGGTTCAGGAGGCAGAAGTGCAACTCCTCCTTCATAGGTGGAGGCTCTGCAGATTTAGCTGGAAGTAAGTCTGACAGAACTCCATGGAGATGATTCCCTGCCTTAGATATTTTGCAGGGGAAAAGTATCTAATACAGGGAGAGTTATGTCTGAGTAAATATGCAAGATACATTGGACTCTGTGGATGGGCACCACCCAGTGACGCATCTTTAACTCCTTTAAAGATTTAAAGGAGACTTAACTCCTTTAAAAATTTAAGCACACTCCAAGCTGTTCTCTCCCACTGAAATCAGTGGGGCTGAAGGAAAATTTGCTGGATTTGATTCTGCATTTGCCTTATTTCCATCCTTATTCTTTTATTTCCGATTGAAACTGCAGAGATAAAACAGCTGTAGGGTTTACAAGCTTTGCACAACTGAGTTTTCTGTACAGCTTTCCATCTGTTTCTGTAATGCGATCTTACTTCTTACATTGCTCTTCGTGTGACATCCTGATGGACAGCTCCTCTGCCGTTCAGACCGATCCATAATGCAAGCCTTCATTTTTGAAGCTGTAACCCCAAATCAAGAATCTTTATTTTTTCATTGCGGAGCTGAGAAAGATCTTTCATGTCTGACCACTTCTTTTCAAACCTTCACCTGCAAACCAGGAGCTTGGGATCTAAGCATATAGAGTAGTTGACATCCTGGTTCCATTAACCAGAAGAGGGGGGCTAACTTTCATTTCAGCTGCTTAGAGGGCCTGTGTAAGTAGCAACCTGTGTTTGATTGTTGTTTATTTTGTATGGACATGCCTTTTGTGCTATTTAAGTATGAGAACGGAAGCTGTTCTTACTATCCCTAGGTGGAAGGTTACTCGAAGTAAACATACAAACATGGCAAGTTTAACATCACCCTATTACTACTTCAGTGACAGCTAAGATTAATTCAAGCAGTAAATCCTGCAAAAAATAATTGGAGTTGGGATACTCATGGGTGGCAACCACAGGCTTGTAATGAGTCCAGAAGTCTTGTCTGACATAATCCAAGACAGGTAGTTTTCCTATCTACTTTTAGTAGACATTCAGAGGCAATCTCTCCACTCCCCCTCCGTCCCCCCACAGAAAAGGAGAAAGAGAGAGAGAGAAAGAAGGAATCTATAATGGATGTATATGACGCTCTGCTCCTCTACATCCTATTAATCAAAACACAGAGATATATGAAGAGGGCTAAATGTTCTTTGTCTCTGTGCTAACACTATTTAACATGACTGTTTCATCCAACTTCCTATTGTTTTATTGTACATGGTGTTGGTAAATTGGACATATCTGTGATATGCTTGATATTTTTATTAGTGTGTTATCATTTTAACTATAATTACATTATTACCATGCATCTTAATAATTAATACCAGGAATAGCATAGGAATTGCAGTTCAGTGAATCAAGATGGTAGCAGTACTTATCTTTGCTTTTGTTCACTGCATGAAGCCTTTTCTTTGATTTTTGTCTTTGGGATCTTTAATTTCTTAAAGGCTGGCTTCACACATGGTAGAATCCAAAGCCATAACCTGGCTGGTTTGCTTCAGGATGGGTTAGAAGGTTATGCGAACCCAACCACTGAGATCTGTAAACCATGTTAAGTCATAATTTTGATAATGAATTGTTAGTCATGAGTCATAAACCATGGTTTACAAGCCATAACCCTGGATTCACAGTCCCTGCAAACACACAAATTGTCTTATGGCCTAGCAGACAATGTGAACACAGTTTATGTGGGGGTATCACAAAACCCAGAGCCTTCCCGATAGTTACACATTTTTGCAGAATTCTTGGCCAAGGGAGACTAATCTGATCAGTTTATGTTGTAAAAAGAGAATATTTCAGATATTAAATCTGTATTTGAATTATTCCCCTTATTCTTGAACTGATTTTTGGGAGTGTGCTTTTCAACTGTTCCATTGTAGATTTTCAGTTAGATTCCTATAATATATCATATGTTTTGTTCTGACAGATGTAGCTTGTTTGGCTGGAAAACAAATTATTGCTGCTGTTGCTGTTGTTATTAGTGCCAGTCAGGAATGCCTTAGGGCTACCAGATCTGGATTCCCAAAACCAGAAGACCACAAAATGGAAGCAAAGGAACACAGAAAATTCCATTTTTTTCCTGTCTTCTAGTGGCTGTCTAAATGTTTGCAGCTCAGATCTGGTAGCCCTACTCACTGCAACCAACGAGTTTGCCTTTGTTGTTGTATACCATGACTGCTGGTGTGCTGGGATCGCCCTTAGCTTTGTGTGTCAATGAAACAATTTGCAATTATCTGTAGAGCTTACCCAGGACAGATGCATGTTTCAGGTTTAGTGCTGAGTTCTGGACTCTGCAAGTTGCTGTGAGTTTCCTGGAGCTTTAAATGACTGCTTGGCTGTCGTTAGAAGTCCTGCCTTAAATGTTTGGTTTCCCTGAATTTCCCTGAGCTCTGGCAGTTACTAAATATGGCTTTCATTTAGAGTTCCCCGTGCTCATGCAGAAATGCAGCATTCCCTTCTTCCCCCTCCCTCTAAGGATATTTTTTCCCTTTTTGGCTCAGTTGAGTTGAGTTTGAAGAAAGGAACCCCTGACCTTTTCTGCTCTGTTCCAAAAGCAGGCTTTTTAAAGGCTTTGTTTCCTAATTAGGAAATAGTTTGTTCCAAATCTGCCAGAGGTTTTCAGCCTAGGTGCAGATTCTGTGTTTTTAGTAAATGTTTATCTATAAATATATAGCCCCTATAAATGCATCTTTTCCAGCATTTCTCTGGAAAATTCTAGGATTTTTTCTTTTCTTTTCTTTTCTTTTCTTTTCTTTTCTTTTCTTTTCTTTTCTTTTCTTTTCTTTTTTTCTTTCTTTTTTGGTAAGAAACAAAGAAGAGAAGAATTTGCCTAAGAATTATCCTGAACTACAGTATGCATTCTAATTCAATTTTACCCTTTCAGAAAGCAATGCTGAATAAAAAGCAATTTTACAAGAGACTACCCAACACAGGACTTGTTTACACATTACATTTTGAGATGTTTGTCACCTGCAAATATGACAAATCATTATTTGCAAATGTGAGATTTTTACTAATGCATCCATAAACTGAGCTCACACTAATTCACTTGCCCCATCGTAAGGTGTGGAAAAAGGCTTTGATATTTATATTTCATTCATAAATACATATTTTTTTATCCTGGCTGAGAAAACATTTGTATTAAGTTCTCTTGCACAACCAAAAAGTAACACAATCGACACATTTCAGGATCCAAAGGTACATGTGAACTGAGCATTGTAATGGAGCAACTTTGTTAAACAATTCAAGAAGCTGATAGGAAACACACTTCAAGAGCTTCAAGAGTCACATTTGTTGGGGACCGAGCATTGCAGTTCATCACAGGAATCTCATCACTTGGCTGTGGATCTTTGAGGAAATAAAACATAGTAAAAATAACTGAAAATGGGTGCTGATGGGGAGGTTCACCATCCTCTCCATGCGTCCCCATGTCCTGCCTCATAATCTGTGCCCTTCACCTTCAGATGCAATTCAGTGGAATCCTCTTCCTTTTGAACCTCCATATCCTGTGTCTAATGTGGGAAATCAAGCCCAGTATATCCAATTTGTATGTGTTTGATAGCCAATTATCATTCTTTGGCAGATTCTGGTGATCAACCAATGCTACTTATTGGCTACTTTTCGTTATTTCTTTTAAACGCTAAGCATGAGAGATGCAAGAAAAATAGAGCTGGAAATCTTAATTGGCTATATTTCTGGCTTCTGAGGTATGTTATCCATGTACTTTTGATTAACAACTGAATGTCTGTGTAATGACCTGCCTGTGATGTTGGATAAAGCCTGAGATTCGGCCTCAACCAAAAAGCTCATTAAATGTGTTAGGCTGGCTGTGATCTGACAGTCTACCTTTCCTCATAATATGTTTAAATACATGGTCATCCTATTATTCTCTTTTGGGATAAGCAGTATAATGCAAAGTGCAGGAAACATGTAAGAAGTAGTAAGCTAATGAAATTAGAGCCAGGCCTTGCAGTTTTATTTTAATTTTTTTGTAAGGGTGAAATGGGGAGAGGGAACAATGCCATGAGCTACCTGGAAGAAATTCTCTCTCTCTCTGTGTGTAAATCATCGTCATCATCAAGTGAGAAATTTGTATATTATAGAACAAAAGTTGAGATTATCAAGAAAGATAAATTCTGTGCACTCAGGGACCACGTTCTGTTGTTCTTCTGTAAATTTTGTAAACCAAACCTTAAAGATGCACTTTATTCCTTCTGCTTCTTAAAATAAGGGAGACCTGATCTGGATTAAGGGATTTACAAGTTGCAGGGGAAGCTTTAATCCTTCTTTAGATGGAGGCTCTAATACATTTTGGAATCCCCACACCTGCCCTTTACATTTCCAAAAAGTGTAGCTTTATCCACAGAGTAATAGATTTCTCTATGCTCAGGTTACCTTATCTAGGCTGCAAAAATCAAGAAGATTAAACAAAGAGGTAAAGTAGTCTGAATCTCTTTGCTGCCATCTTGTGATCGTCTGGATTTCTGCAGGCCAGGTATCGTAGCTTGTTTGTGTTTGAGCTCAGACTCAGATTGGTGTAGCAGGAGTTGTTAGTATGCATTCATTGAGCAAAGGATAAAACTAGTTTTAAGTTAGGGAGAGGAAACCTCCAGGGTTTGCTGAGCTGCATCCCCCAGCATTGGCTCTTCTAGCTAGAACTATTCAAATTGCATTTAGGAATATTGAAAGTGTCCTAAGGGCCTCACCTCTGCTTTAAGTTATGCAGTGATGGTTTGCAGGCAGTAAAAGAGAGGAAGAGTTTAAAAAATTCCTTTACTGCTCTTTGCCTTTCCTATGGCTATTAAAACGGTAAGTGAAGTCACGCTACATATTTTAGCCCACCCTTCCCCTGTCCTTTGTTGGCTGAAAATGTTGGATATTTGCCATGGATCTTCTCCCTTCTCTTTGTAGGACAATACCTGTGTGGAAAGTCTGTGAAAGTGACTCTAGAAGATGTGTGAAGAAGAGGACAGCACGGCACTGGTTTGCGACAATGGCTCTGGGCTATGTAAGGCGGGCTTTGCTGGCGATGATGCTCCCAGGGCTGTCTTCCCTTCCATCGTGGGACGTCCGAGGCATCAGGTGAATGGTTGATTCAGCTGCTTAGCAGAGGAAGCCAAAGATTGAAATGTAACCATGGAAAACTTGTAGACTCGCTCAACTCCGTGCCACAATCCTCATGTGAATTATTTTAGATTAGCGCAGTTGATACAAACAGGCCTGATTTTCAGTTAGATTCTTGAACCAAATCATCTTTCATGGGAAATTGGCAGCCTCTTTTAACTTCTTGAAATGTATTTTTTGTTTTTGCTTTGTTCATACTAATCAGGCCTCCCTCTCTCCCTCTGTTTCTTCTATTCCCAACTGTTGTTGTTGTTTTTCCCTGAGATACAAGGGAAGAAGTGAATCAACTAATTGAATAAAAAGATTTATACTTGCTGTTGATTACAAATAACCAATATATATTAAGTAGTACGAAGGGAGGTGGAATAAGCACAAATGGTTGTAAAGGTGGGTCCTAGGATCGCCAGAAAATGAAATATAAAATAATAGCAAATCTGATAATGTACTTAATTCTCCTTTCTAAATAGTCACTGATGTTATATTTCAAAGTCATTGCCTGTGAAGACTCTGAAACTGCTGAAACTGTCCTCCTATTCTGCTGCTATTAGGTACATCAAAGGGTCAAAGTTGGAATAACCATAGGCCCCTCCCTTTGGGATCAACCATGTTAATTGCCCACAGTATATTTCCACTGGCTCTGAAAAGTTCTGTGCCTTTTGATATAGATCTATAACTACTCTGAATTTTCCTTGTTCACGTTCCTCTCTTTCCCTGCTTCCACCTGCCCTCTGCCTCACTCTGCCAATTAGCTGATTTTGATGCTTACTGATTTTTAATAAACTTCAAGCTATATTTTTTGCTAGCTGAACTGAGTGGAGAGCTCTGAAAACTGAGGATTTGCTCTGATCCGGATATAGGGATTGACTGGGAGCGTGCTGGTTGCAAACTAAACTGGAAATCACCCACATTAATTTTCCAACAATACAGAGGTTTGCTGAATTCTTGTGGTTCAGTGGGGTGAAGAGTGCCTATCATCACTTTTCAAGATAGTTATTATTTATAATGCTTCAAAATCACTCTCTCTCTCTCTCCACGAAAAGCTGCAATGTCAAATACATTTATTTGGAAATAAATCCAGCTGAGCTAACAGGGCTTAATTCTAAATAAACATGGCTGGGCTTGAACTGATACAAATACCAAGGTGAATGGAGCTTGTAGACTGTACAATGTTTGTGCTAGATGGCTCTCTGCTCATTTTATCTCAGTGAATTATTTTTATTCTATTCTTCAGCCAAAAAGGGGTCTCAGAGTAACTTATATTACTGTAGAATCAATAGGGAAAAGATTGATGTCTGTCTGCAGGATGGACTATCTAAATGGCATGATACAGGAGGAATGAAGACTTCAGAAGAGGAACTCTACACAGCCACTCATTCAACTGGCCTGGTTGAATGGCCCTCTTTTCCCTATTGTGGTTGCTATCTAGTGACGGTTCAAGGAGGACCCTGATTGGCTTAACATAAATTGAGTTGATTGTTAAATAGTGATGAGTAATCCATATTAGATTTCAGGTTGCAAGGCCCACAAGAAGCTAAAGAACACTTCTAATAAATGGAATGGGAAAAGGATTTATTAAGAAAGCTATTATTGAAAATACTTCAGATTACATTAGGCTAAATAGATCAGTGCCGTTGTGATCCAGGGCAATACAGCTTGACATGCTCAGCTGATATAGGATCCTTTAAAAACATATATATTATGTTCCTATATGCTGTGTTCAGATATTGGGCTAATATGACATGCTTGGTTTGGGTTTGGGTGTTATGTGCACCTAGCCAATTGTGAGTCACTCAAGGGATCACAAGCCATGGCTTAGTGTGATTGGGAATTGGATCATAGTTATACTCTGGGGAAAAGTAACACTATGGAATGATATGTTTCTTTCTGACCCTGTTTGCTTCTGAGCCAGATGTGGTCCTGAGCCTTTTCCTCTCTTTAGGGTGTAATGGTAGGCATGGGACAGAAAGACAGCTACGTAGGAGATGAAGCTCAAAGCAAGAGAGGGATCCTGACACTGAAATACCCCATTGAACATGGCATCATCACAAACTGGGACGATATGGAGAAGGTATTTAAACTGCCAATTTGACAGTGTGTAGGATTTAATGATGTATGTCAGTGATGACTTCATGTTATGTCTTAACTTTTGCAATTTTATTACACGGCATAAGGGCAATGGTGTTTTTAATTTGTTGAGTGCCATTTACATATCTTTTGTTGAAGGGCTCTTTTTTCATTTTCTGGAAACTCAAAATGCAATATGTTATTCTTGGCTTTCTGGTTAATTGTTCCTGTGGTGGGGCTGAGTTAGAGGCGTTTCTCATGATGCTAATAATTCCTGTTGCCATTTATTCCAGATTTGGCATCATTCATTCTACAATGAGCTCCGTGTGGCTCCTGAAGAGCATCCAACTTTGCTTACAGAGGCACCTTTGAATCCAAAGGCTAACCGAGAAAAAATGACACAGGTAAGTGGTGTATAGTATGATGATGTTTTGCTAACCTGTCCAAGTGGCCGTTCTACCCATTACACCTGTGGAATTTGATCCCTGTTTATATTTTTGTGCAGAAACATGGAGCCAAGACCTTAAAACAATATTAGTATTTCATTGTTAGGCCTTCCTTCCTTCCTTCCTTCCTTCCTTCCTTCCTTCCTTCCTTCCTTCCTTCCTGCCTGCCTGCCTGCCTGCCTGCCTGCCTTCCTGCCTTCCAGTGCCCAGGTTTACAAACCCTGTATTCCTCCTGAAATTCTCTTTGAGTTTTGAATTACTTGTTTGTGGAGCAGTTCTATCAAGACACCATTTCTTCCATTCATAATTTTTGATCTTTGTTCAGGCAAGTGAACTTCTCACAAACCAGATTCAGATGCAAATGTTTCGGCCTTAATCAGCATTGACAGTTTGAATTTCATCCTGGCATCCTTGCTGCTTGCTTGTGAATAAGATCATTCATATACACACACACACACACACACACATACACATACATACATACATACACACACACATACACACACACACACACACACATACACACACACACATACATACATACTGTAACTGTATTCAGTCTGCACAATTGTGACCCAATAAGCCAAAGAGTCCCCACCAGCCTCATCAGTCAGGGATGGGCATCCAGTTGGCCCCATGTGGCCCACAGAGCTTTTAAGAAGATTGATGGTGTGATTTTCCAGTGGAAAACTTAACAAGGCCTAACACTCCTTTAAAAGTAAAATAGTCAAATGAAAAGAGGGAAAAATTGATGAACTACCAAACATGGCTGAATGGCCTTATTGATATATATATTGATATATTGATATATATATCAATAATTGTACAGAACTGTGGGATTATGGGAGATGTAGTTTTATATCTTTAATAAGCATCTACTGTCAGTGATCTGCCTGTTATCACAAAAGATTGTATAACATTGCAAGCCCAATGCTTGGTTTTGAAAAGTGGCATACAGATGTTCAAATTAAAATGATCACGGGAAGGATTTATTTATTTTTTTCTATTATTCTCAGATTATGTTTGAGACATTCAATGTCCCAGCCATGTATGTTGCTATTCAGGCTGTTCTGTCTCTCTACGCCTCTGGACGTACAACAGGTAAGAAAGTGTCAGGCTCAGCCCAAAGAACTCCACGAGACAGTGCAAATGTAGTTCTGTTGTGTTTATTAGCTTCCACCTCAAGACAAAAATCTCTCCAGACTGAACCTAAGTTCCCAAGCCAGCAAGCCACAACACCATGAATTCCTTAGGGTGGTGCCAGTCTCATCTTAAACTTCCCACGCTCCTGTTGGGGGTTAAGGAAACGCTTATCACCGTGAGCGTGGCCTTCATAACACCATTCCATCACAGAAAGTGATTCTGCTTTGGGTCTTCAGAATGTGAAGGAGAGTGAGTTGGCTTGAAGTCAGTCAAAACCTGTTTTGTGTTACCTCAA
Source organism: Python bivittatus (assembly GCF_059951505.1). Lineage (NCBI taxonomy): Eukaryota > Metazoa > Chordata > Lepidosauria > Squamata > Pythonidae > Python > Python bivittatus. The sequence continues at coordinate 4,202,449 of NW_028277108.1, forward strand.
GGGATTGTGCTTGACTCTGGTGATGGTGTCACCCACAATGTGCCAATCTATGAAGGCTATGCTCTGCCCCATGCCATCATGCGCCTGGACCTGGCTGGCCGTGATCTTACTGACTACCTCATGAAAATCTTGACAGAACGTGGCTACTCATTTGTTACTACTGGTAAGGAAATTACATATGATCTTCACTGACATATAGCTATGTATCCTCCTAGTCCACGTATAAAACAAATTATTTTCAAATATTCTCTCAAAGAATCCAATCTACACATTTTTCTGATTAAAAAATTGCTATATATTGTCAACATTTCAAAGGGTGACCTAAAATATAGATTCAGTTCAAATGGACTGTTGTTGGCAGATCCGAATACAGACTGACTGCTGAATTGGTTCATCGTATAGGGGTATCTATAGTTTGTGCCAAATTTTCTTAAAAGAAAATGTGTTGTCTTTTATAATGTTCTCTTGACAAACCTATAGCTAGTTTCTCAGAAAACTCAGGACAAGCCCTTACTTACAGTTTGAAAAAAGTGGAGCAGAAATTGGCTCCTATTCAGATGCAACAAATTATTTTGTGCAAATAGTAATTCAAATTATAATTTGAACACTTTGGCACTGGATGAGAAATTGTATTGCTAAGCTAAGTATCCTTACATCTGAATCATTGTCTACTAGCCAATGGCCACTGTGTGTGCAATATCAGAACTGTATAGACAATCCCTTCTGCATCTTATGGGCTCTGAACTAGGGATCCACATTCATAGGGGGTTGTTATCAATAATGTCTATCCTAGCAGAATGGATTCCTTATTATCTTTGCACTTCTGCACACCAATTACAGGGCTTAGGAGAACCTCATAGAGCAGTTTGGTGGTTCAAGGAAGTGGGAGGAAGAAGGGGAATTCCATTGCACAAGATGTTGAATGTATTCTGTGCTCCCATTACACATTTAGCTCCTAGCCCTGCAATGAGGAAGTCTTCTTTAGTGCATAGGGCAGAATGTGCAAATATACATCCCCCACCCAAAAAAGCTGAATGAAAAATACTGCTTATATTTAAATTCTGAAACATTTAAATTTGATAGGAAATCTATTTTTCCCTTTTTCCTTTTAAATACGGAAATCAAAATACTTTGGCTGCAACATAATACATAGTACAGGTTTTACTTTCCAAACTGCCAGTTCCTGAAGTTAGACAAGCCTATCTAGAATGATCAATTTTGACAAATTAAAGCAAAATTAAAAATCTTTGGCAAATTCAGAATATTTGTTGGGTAATACATTTATGATAAGTGCTGAACATTGAATTGGTTTAAAATATTTCTTTTCAATTAGCATAAATATTAAACTATAACTAAAGCAAACACCACGAGTCTGCATTTCTTCTTGTATCTGATGGACAAGGAGTTCACGCAGACATCTCTTCTTCAAATTTCATCTACAGCCGAGCGTGAAATTGTCCGTGACATCAAGGAGAAACTCTGTTACGTTGCTCTGGATTTTGAAAATGAGATGGCCACTGCTGCTTCTTCATCGTCCTTAGAGAAAAGCTATGAGTTGCCTGATGGTCAGGTGATTACTATAGGGAATGAGCGTTTCCGTTGCCCAGAGACCCTCTTTCAACCCTCTTTCATTGGTAGGTTGATATATAGTGTTTCTTGGACAATTAGTTTATATACCAATATAAAATATAGCTGCTGTTCCTTAAAAGGCAATACCCACTTCATCTGTATTCTATCATGCAGTTGGGGAACCTTTTCCAGATACTTTTGGACTCCAGCTCCAATTCAACCAACCAACCTGATCAATGATCAGGGATGATGGGAGAGGTAGTCCAACATCTGATAATCTACAGGTTCCCAACCCCTAATCTAGGTCTGGTTTTGTGTGGTTTTTTGGGGTATGTGTGTGTGTGCGCTTTGAGTCAATGTTGGCTCCTGACTGCCTAGACTAGACCCTGCAGTTTTCTCGGCAAGATTTTGGAAGTAGTTTGCCACTGCCTTCTTCCTAGGGCTGAGAGAAAGTGACTGATCCAAGGTCACCCAGCTAGCTCCTGGGCCTAAGGTAGGACTCCTGGTTTCTAGCCTGATGCCTTAACTACTACACCATATTGGCTCTAATCTAGGTTTATACAATATATATAGATTAGCCATCCCTTCAGTTTTTACTTGGTTAGTCTGTATGTTCAACGTGATGAGACATTGTGCACATGACAAGGCAGAAAGCTGAATTTTCCATCAAGTGTGCTACAAGCATGAATGATGGCCATTTACTGGTCATGATGACGTACAAAATAATGCAAACTTGAACTAAAGTATTCTTGTTGCCTTAGGGAAAAGAAATGTTACTGTAGGCAATATAGTTTGGAATTGGTTTTTCGATTAAGAATCAAATAGGGATGTAGCAGCTGCGTTTATTTTTGTGTTAAAAGACAATTTCAGTAAGTGTATAAGGAATACTTAATATGTAAATTGACAATCAACAACGTCTCTACTTTTCTTTCAGTGCAGTCATTTCTTTTATAAAGCACACATTTTAAAAACACCAAGCATGGCCGTTGCAATAACTTTTTTCCCCTGGCTGTAAGATGTAACCCTAACCCCTAAACAAACCTATAATAACCTTATATTGTCTAGATGTTGGGTTTGAAACAACAGTAATTCTGAATGAGTTCCATTATAGCATCATTTATGTTCAATCTGACATCATATTTTAAGATCTCTGGAAGCCAACTGGATAAGGCCCTTGATTGTGACACTTAAAGATTTTGAAGTCATCTTTGCATTGCACATTTGTCATCTAACTGGACTGCACTTTGACATCTATGAAAAAAGGCAACTTGTTCATCCAGACTTCTGAATACTCAGTGCATCATGCAACTTTCTTAAATGTATAAATCTACCTGTACTTTCCATGCAATGTTAGTTCTGATTCTGCTTGCTTTATTTGTAAAAGGTTATAAATTCTTTCAACATTTGATTGTAAATCATTTTGGGGTGGCAGATCAAAGGATTTAACAGGTTTAATCCCTTATTTAAGAATATTTAATAAGTGTTCCTTTTGAAATCCTCATCAGGCATGGAATCTGCTGGCATTCATGAAACCACCTACAACAGCATCATGAAGTGTGACATAGATATCAGAAAGGACCTTTATGCAAACAATGTCCTATCTGGTGGGACCACAATGTATCCTGGCATTGCAGATCGTATGCAAAAGGAGATCACTGCCTTGGCTCCCAGTACTATGAAAATAAAGGTATTGTTTTATTGATCTCTACGTAATTCATAGTGCCAGAGATGGCTAATTATATTTACACGATATGTCAGGGTTCTTAGGGATGAGGAACCTGCTGTGTTCCAGATGTGGATGGACCACAGCTCTGAACATCCTCACTGCTAGCCCTGCTGGCTAGGACTCCTAAGAATTGTAGTTCAGCAATATCTGGGAGTCCACACTGACTTGAAGGCACAGAAAAACAAAACAAAACCAAAAAACAAAACCCATACCAAACATTTTTCCTAGTTCTATATCTGAATTAGGAATGTGTATTAGAAATGTATTTTTTGTTTGATTTGATTTTAGAATTTAAAATTATTTTTACTTTCCTTTGTGGGGGGATCCTTTTATTTTATCTTGTCTTGCTTTGAGTAAATTGGTCCCAAGGATCTTTGGCATGAGATGGACTATCTCTCAGTAGCCGGGGGATGTAGCAACATTCACTCACATACAAGTCAATGAAAATACTAACAAAATGCAGTGCAAAGCAGTAATATTCCAGCAAAAGAAATCTGAATGAAAATAAATGTGAAAGAATTACAAATTGAAATTAGTACATTTGGGTTTAATTTAATATTTTAAAAATCAAAATTAAGCATCAGTGGGACTGTTTTTTAATCATTTCATTGGGATTAATTAAATTCACAATCCTATTCTGAATTCCTTAGTTGAAAAGGTAGGAGATGGAGAAAGAAAGTTCCTTTAAGGAGATCCATCACACCAGTAGTGACTGGATTTTACTTCTCAGGATCATTCTTTTTAAAGTACCCATCATATTTCTTTATCTATCATAGTGAACCTCATGAAAAAGGTTCCAATTTTAACAGAAAATCTATGCACAGATTACATTGCTTTTAAAAATAGAAGTGAAACCAGAGTTGATAGCTTTTGCAAGAATCTAAAGTAACCAAGTATAGCTTTTTTTCTGTCCAAAATGATTTGTGTAATCTCACCCTCAGATGTGCAGCACCATCAAGAATAACCACACTTGCTTGGGTTAGATACCTAATAACAGACATGAAGTCTCTGTTACCAGTTTTGCAAAAAAAAAAAAAAAAAGGCTTGCTTTCAGTGAAAACTGGGATATGCATAATTTGTATTATCTCTGCCTGAAGTGGTTTAACCAGATCATTTCAATCTTTTTTCTTCAGATTATTGCTCCACCTGAGCGCAAGTATTCAGTCTGGATTGGGGGATCTATCCTTGCTTCTCTTTCCACCTTCCAGCAGATGTGGATCAGCAAACCAGAGTATGATGAAGCTGGACCTTCTATTGTTCACCGCAAATGCTTCTGAGTTGCCTCCCCTTCTGTGAAAAATATTCTTATCAACCTATCCCAAATACCTCCCTTAACAATTAGCTGTGTTTTCAATAAGGTGTATTTGAAGTTTTTAGGGGGCAGAGGAGGAAAGAATAAATTGTAAACATGCTTTTCAGGTGCTTTGAATTTTTATTAATAAACCTCAACTTTTTCATACTCTACTTGGAGTAAATAGTATTCCTTCTCCTCTGGAAGAAGAGTGAGACACAGCTGATCAACACTACACTAGCCAATATTTGCATTACAGTTCTATGGATAGTGCAAAAAGTGAATCTTGATGATCAAGGGTAGTTTGTACTTATTTTAACCATCTGTTGGAGAACACACAAAAAGAACCGCTATTTTTATATTTAAGACTTAGATGGACACTGATTATATCTGATGGATAACTGATGATAGAATTGTGGGCTGTTACTTTCTTTTCTCCTGGTTATACCTACATAGTTTTCTGTTCCCCATATCCTTTGACTTCTACTTTCTGTTACTCAGATAAATCAGAACTATTTTAAGTTTCTTTCTTCTACAGTGAATTTATAGGAAGACAACACTGGCCCTTGAATAATGCAGTAGCAGCTGTTTGGAACTGAAGCTAGTTGACTAGAAGGAGCTGGTGTTTGTGAGCTCACACATTCATAGTTCACTATGTTCATCTGAGCACAGGCTCTCTGTGTGTTTCTCAGCAGAATCTGTTTTGCTCCTATTGGCTGTTCTGTTCTCATTCCATATTTCACACTCTACATAATATCTACTGTATTTTCAAATATGCTGTAAACATTCACATGCCACACTTACACACCCCTGAATACCTAGAGGACAGGAAAACAATCATATACTCCAGAGGAAAAACAAGAGAGAGAGAGAAATTTTGCAAAGGGGCCAAGACTGTCATTGTGTCAAGTTCACTTTATTATCATATTATTCCAATAAAATAACATACCTGGATTGAATGCCACTGTGAACTTCATTTTGACCGTACAACAAAATAACTTCAAAATGGGAAAAGGGCAATAAATATCAAACCGTTAAATTTAAAACATACAAATATAAAATGTCAGTAACTTGGAAAACACTAGGAAAACCTGGCAGCTTTGTTCCCCTTTGGCCTTATGTTTTACGGAAGGCGTTCTTCTATCTCTATCACCTCAGATCCAGTACAGTTATTTTTATCTCTTTTCCAATGACATGTTTGCAGATCTGCAAAAGAAAACACCAGATTAATCAGAGATTATCTGTCATGAGACAGCTGCTGCAAAATCATATAACTTAAATCTGCAACAATTTAAGGGAAATTTGGAATTATTTCACTAGGATATTCATCTGAGGGTAAGGGTTGCCCTGAAGCTGTGATCCAATTAGGACACTGAAGGGCATATTCCCAACCCAACCACACTCTGTTCTTTCTTCCTTCTGGATAAGGTAAAGATTCTCTTGAGTCAAGCTAGACTCCTGGTGATTTCATGCACACATCTATGTAACTTTCTTGACAGAAGTATGAAAGTGATTTGCCATTATTAGATTCTGGGATTTTTTAAAACTCAACTTGATAAACTGAAATTTCCTGGAGACTTCCTGTTCAAGTTTGTTTATTTATTTGTTTATTAATCACATTTATATGGCCACTCATCTCACAAAAAGTAACTCTGGGCAGTTCTAACCTGGTCTGACCTTGTTTAGTTTTTTTGAGATCAGCCAACATTATCTAGGCACTGCTACCTATTTCCCAGACTTCTGGTCATGTAAGCCTAACCATATTGTTCATCTGGTTTGTTGGTATCCATGATTTAACACAGCTAGTTCTTCTGATTATCTTTCTCCATAAAAAACACAAGGACATTGGGATGTAAGAAGGTAATTTACTCTTTCACTAGGACAATGTAAATAGTTTCATGGGACAAATGGGTGTCATCCAGTCTTGGTTTCTAAGTGAAGTCTTCCTTCACTGCAGGAAGGTTTGAATTTGCCCCAGTTTGCAACTTTCCCCTCCTTTCCAAATGAACAGATAAACTGACGTATGAAATGACCAGCCTACACATCTATGTATTGTTGGACTAATCTTGTTCCTGGTGCCATTCTTTTCAACTCCTCCTGCCAAAATCTAAACCACTAGGGGAAGTAACTTGACTTTGAAAATGGATAAATATTTATTAAATATATATCTTAATTATTATATGGAAACCGACATTCCCCTCTCCCCACATACACATCAAACAATCCTGGGAATAATGTTATTTTCTAATACAGTATATCTTCTTCCAGAGGCATTCTTACATTTTCATTCTGAACAGTTGATTTGACTTTTACCTTTACAGAAGCTTAGAATATGAATGAGAGAGGAATAGTGGGGAAAAGGTCCTCAGACCAACTTGCTAGCAAAATCTGAATTCTGAGGACTGCAGTGCAAAATATCTGGAAGGTGCTGGGCTGGGGACAGCTACTATAGCAAGTTAGCATGTCCCACTTTAATTTTCACATCCGGCATCTGAACACTGCTCCCCTCACCCTTTCTACAAGGAAAAACAGCCTTTCAGCTGTTTTTGCAGAATTGCTGAACTCTTCACTGCAGGAAGGTTTGAATTTGCCCCAGTTTGCAACTTTCCCCTCCTTTCCAAATGAACAGATAAACTGACGTATGAAATGACCAACCTTCAACACACATCTATGTATTGCTGGACTAATCTTGTTCCTGGTGCCATTCTTTTCAACTCCTCCTGCCAAAATCTAAACCAAATTTCTCTGAGCTGGCTGGTGATAATATGAATTGGACCATCTGGATGCACCAGATTGGAGAAGACAAATTTTAAGCAATTACGCTCGTATTCACACATATTTTAATAATAATGCAGTGTGTATACAGAATGTTGGAAATTAATGTGCTATCCTTACATTAAATAGCCTAGGGTCCTTGGTATGAGGGTGAAAGCCCTTCTTTTTACAAGCAGAAACTTCCAACATGCCAGCATTAGTAAGTCTGAAGATTCCCATCCTAGAAAATAAAAGAAAGATTAGGTCTAGGAAAGCAATTCAAACCCAACAATTTGTTTATAGCACATAATGTTGATCTCAGTTGCACAAGGAATTCAGGAGGTTCATGGAGTTTGCCTGAAGTGTGTTTTAATTAAATTCACAGCTGGCTACTAAATGGAGAGACACCACATAGTACTGAGAGAAGTCACATACTCAACAGCATAAGTCACTTAATGAAAATTAATTAAGAGTCACCTTGTTGATAAAGCTGTTGCTACAATATTATGACAGTCAAACACTGCCTAATGCTCAGAATAACTTCCCTTCTCACGCTGAGAGGCTTCCTTGCAAAGATAAACTCTCTCCCTGAATTAAGAGAGTCATTTCTATAACACAGTTGCATCATATATGATTTAAGTGTTACCAGAAATATTGGGCCATAGGTCTACAGCAGTTTTACTGCTTCAGCAAAAATGTTAAAATGACAAGTAAAATAATATCCAACTTTTGAAAAACCAACCAAAAATAATTTCATTTGATTGATCATATGCTTTGTAGTTTAATTATTTAATCAAGGGTAAATACATTGCATGTTACATGAAAGAGATAAATCCCTGGCACTTTTAATATAAAAGGACCTCAGAAAAAAAGACTAGAGAAGTACCACAAACACACAAGAATCACTACCAGTTAATGAGATATTTCTGGGCCATGCTAACACGGGCTGGAGCACAGAACAGGATTCACAGAGGTGTTCCTTCTATGGTCCAAGAAGGAGTAGGAAGAGATCATTAAACCCCTATGTCTGTGCAACTACCCCTAATATTTTTTTCAAAGACTAAAAATGTGAGACATGGGATCTGAGTACCTGAGTACCTGAACTTTGTTCAGGTTTAACAAAACAAAGAGAGATCAATGTTGCAAGGCATAGAAATAGCAGAAGGAAATAGCAGAAAGAAAGCAAGAATTAAATTCGCTTCTAAAAATATACCTGTAAAGGTATATTTACTCAAACAATAAGTATTTCAACATTTTTTTCGCCTTGCCTTCTTGAACGTTTTATAGTTGACGTTAACAGACACGATAAACTAAGTATCTTAATATTATTGAGGATGGAAAAGGAAGCTCAAACTCACTCATTATGTTTTGGTGAACAAACGATTGCAATGGCCTCTGGAAGCATCAGCTGATAAGAACAATGTGTGTGAAGATCAACACTGGATAAGAATGCAGTCTGGGTTGGATGGGACTGCAGAGAAAGGCAAACTTTTATATAGCATGTGACTTTTATTCTGTTTTACAGATACAGTAGGAAGAAGTCAGAATTAGCTGCACCCATCTATTATTTATTAAATAAATATTAATAAATAAATGAAAATTATTAAAAAATAAATACATAATTATTTATTTCATTATCTCAAAAACATGACTCTGGGCATCTATCAACAGTTAAAAACAACATCAACAATAAGTACATAATTGGCAGCTGGAATAAAACCAAAACACCATCAAATCAACACTGACGTAACATGGAAAAATGTTCTCTTTCGTATTGACCTAGGGCAGTTTTCCACGTTGTGGTAGCTGAAAGGAGCTCCACCTAAGTCAGCAAGTTCTTCTGCCAGTCTCAAAGCCACTTCCCAAGAATAAGTACCTGGTTTTAAAAGAATCGACTGGGATTTAAGGAAAAAGGGAAAGGCAAACACCAAATGCTTACTTGAACAATATCTTTAAATAGGTCACAGGAATATTGTTTCTCTAATACTGGATTGGAACATCTTTGATCTGGACCACAGCATCCTCCTAAACTGACCTCTCCTCCCTCACTCCACAACTCACATCTTTTCTTCTTCTGGAGTGATCTTATCTGGACAACACTTTTCAATATAAAACTTTCTCAAGCCCACTTGTGTCACGGGAGACACTTCTGAGTGAAGAAAGGGTGCAGTTCTTCCTTCTTCATGGTGCAACCTATTCCCCCAAATCCAATCTATGTCATGTGTTAGAATGTACGTATGCATATAAGAAAGCAAAGGTGTGCTTTGTGTATGTATGTAAAAATGCAGAAGTACATCTGCATGAGAAAGAAAATTCATCTGGTCTACTCAGCCCTCCTACCAACGGCATACAGCCCCAAACATTAGCTTAAGGAGAATGCAACTTTACACTGGAAGAAGTGCCCTTTCCTCCTGCTGCAAAGAATGTCTACGGTCTATCACAGCATATTTATCTCTACCTACATGGATCCAGCCCAGCGTGAGAAGATCATGTTGGTCTTGAACACCGAATAGCTCTTCTACATTCTCCATGTCACAGTAGTCTGGTCCTGCAGACTGTTTTGGTACGATTACATGAGTAATAGTGAATTCATTATGAGTCTGTAAGACACAAGCACAAGAAGATAGCTTTTGGACTTCAATCCCAAGAACCAGCACTGGCATCAACCAATTTTTTTAACTATTTATTCCACAGAAGCTGTGCTCGTGTACATCAATTGATGCCAAAGAATCATCAAAGCAACAGGTAAAACAGGAATTGCTTTCCCCCATGGAAGGTTCCTGTTCTAGGGAGGCTCTATATATTGCATACAGAGATGTTACAGAGAAAAAATATTAGAAACTGCCTTACTTTTATCCATTTCAGATCATTGGTGTCTCTAGTTCAGTACTGACTGATTGATGACACAAATGTTTACCATCACTACTTGGGAATTCCAGGAATAAATCTTGAGGCCTACCATAAAACTTTCTTTCTTATTTATTTATATAGTTATAGTATATCGTCATGTACTGAAGTCTGTTGAAGGATATGCATCTATTCTCTTGTAAAGCTGGGAGATAAATACTATTTTTTTAAATAAGCACTATTATTTCCTTATTTATTCTTACTATTTAAATCCTATTTTCCTACCCAGAATACATAAGGTGGATAACTGCAAAAAATCAAATATAACTCCTTAAAATCTCATAAAAGCAGTTCAGTGGTTTAAAGTAGAAGTGCACAGTGTTTTGCGGTAAACATTTTTGAATTCCGAATATCCCATTTCAGATGCAAAACAACTGCTCTGAACGCATGATAGACTGCTTTGCATGCCTTAGGAGGTTTTTTTTAGCAAAACAGCTCTGTTCTGAGTGTAAAACACAACTTGTTCAAAACACATAAAATTACTGTTTTAATCTCAAGACAGCTACTTTTCATTCAAAATAGGGCACTTTACACTCACAGTTGGGGTGTTTCAAATTCAAAATGGTTCAGTTCAAAATATTTTGCACATCTTTGTGTAAAACACTGCATTTGGTCTGCAATATCATTCAGTTTTTTTACACTGGTCTATTGATGCCCAATAGGGCTGTTTTAGTGCCCCTATAATGTGAAACCGCAGCAATATTCTCAACTTCTCTTTCTGGACTAAGGAGAACATTTAGAACTGCTGCCTCCTTCTGTTCAGATAAGGATCTGGTCATTGATTATAAAAAAAAGCCAACGTTATGATCTTTATGAAGAGAACAGCTCATCGCAAACACATACGACAAAGAATGTCAAAGAATGTCACATATGTCAAAGAAACAAGTCATGACATTTAGAGCTTTGGAAGTTTTTCATGCCTCAAACTCCTGAAGGGTTCAAATAAATTCATCATAGGGGAAGGCAATTAAATCTTTGCAGTGTTAAAGTTTGAGACCATGACTGTATTATAGTCATTATGTGGTTCCTAGGACTGTGTCTATAGGGATTTTGGACCACTTAGAGGCCACTCAACTCTGATCCTCTGGAACACGCTCCCTATTCCCAAGATCCAGCTAGCCCCTATTTTAGATATTTTTCATAAACTGGTAGAAACATGTCTTTTTCAACAGGTGTCTGGAGCCTAACATCTATGCTTTCCTTCCTACCCAGTTGGCAGTGGGCTATTTTATATTTTACTTAATTTTTGAGAGTTATTACGTTTATGGTTTTTAATTGTTTCCATTATCTGTAAATCACCTAGAGATATGCAATGGTGGTAAAGAAATAGTGGAAATAAAGTAAATTTTAAAATGGACAGATTTATTCCTAATGGGATACTTTCCTAGTGCCCAGATGTGTCCCCAATTCGGTGTTACATGTGGAATCAGGCATGGCATCAACCGTGAGGTCAAGCTCAGATTTATCATGTCAACTATTGGCTCAAATTAACTTCATGAGGTAATGACTGGCCCCCCAAGATAGTTTCAGGCTGCAGGAGGAAATTATTACATTGTATTCTAAACTACCACAATACTAAAATTTCATAGATGCAAATAGTTCTTTAACCAACAAGTAAAAGATATTGAATTGTTGACATGCTCTGAGCTGTTCTTCCTCTTATATCAGTTCCTGTGACAGATAGGTTGATCCCAGCCTGAAAGTTTTACAAAATCAAGACTAATAGATAATTGTTCTCTTTGCTATGGTGCAAAGATCCACCCTAATGATAGAAACATTATTCAACAGCAAACAAAATCTAAATGCTAATATCCAAGTGATATTTGTCAGAAGCTTTTCGTCCCTCCTTCCCAAGAATCTGATATAACACATCAATCATGATCACTATATTTAATATCACTTTGCTTGTAATAAAATTTCACAAAAACTAGAGAAACGCAGTGCAGAATCATAAAAAGGAAGCTGGAGGCAGCAGGAAGATAGCTTAATAACATTACAGGCTTTCCAGTGTCTAAGATAAACTATTTTGCAGTAAAGCAGCAAACAGCAGATCACAGTGCAATAAGATTTTCTGAAGAGACCCTCACAGCTCTTCAATAAAATCAGCTATTACACAGCACGCTTATGCTTCAGATCTGCTCTTGTTGTCGGTTCATTCCGGTTAAACAGAGTACCATTAAAAGTGCCTTTCCCATATAAATGTGAAGGTTTTATTGTACCAGTTTTCCACAGAGAATGCCACACGTCTCTATTCCTCTTGCTGTATTTGCATCTGCGAGCAGCAAAAATTTGTGACAAAGATCACTGGGCAGAACCACATTTCGCAGTCCTTCAGCAGCGTTGTCTAACAAAGAGAACGAGAGTGACATTTACCAAGACGTCTACAGTGTGAAATGTTCTCATATAACCTAATCTGAAAAGCATTCAGCAGACAATGTGCTGCTTTAGAGAGGGTGCTTCAGTGTTCAGAGACTCTGCATCTGACTTGTCCTGATCAAAACCACCATTGTTTTTTGTGCCTGATGCAGCTTCTCTTGCTTCATGGCAAACCACACGTATTAAGAAATGTATATTTTGTAAATACATCCAAAAGCCATTTAGTGAGCTCTAAATCCTATCCATGCAAAAACACAGAAGGTAAACAAGAACAACAAATGTACTTTCTTACTCTGAACGGCACTTAAGGTAGCAGCTGGCTTTAAGGCCCGACTGACTGGAGGAGACTGACCAGCAGAAACATCACTTTTATTTGCTACTGTTCTGGGGAAAGTATTGTTCAGGTGTGCTGAAATGCATGATGACAACATGCTCCTATCTGTTGGCTCTGATGTAACTGAGTTATCCTTAATTTTCTGACCACGAGCTAATTCTTGTTTCTTTAATTGATCTTCAAAGAACTGAAACTGTTCTGTTTCCAGTTGCTGTTGACGGATCTGTGCAATCCGCTTCTTTTCTGCTTCAATCAATTTCTGTTGCTCTATTTTCTTCAATAACTCAGCTTTGCATTTGTTCTGGAAAACAGAACACATTAAATGAACAGGTCATCAGCTGAAATGGGGTTAATCCAGATGAGAAGGTCTAATGCGCTTAAACAACATGAAGCATAACAGATCTGAGTATTTTAATATCTGCTCCATCTACCAAGAAAATGATGGAAAGTAATGCAACATCACTCTCCAGATGTTGGCATCTCCAGCAGCCCCAGCCAGCATGGCCAAGGTGCAGACTGCTAACAGCTCTAAGTCAGGAACATCTGGAAGGCTAAAGGACCCAGTTTCTATACACACCTGAAACAGATTTTAAAAGCAAAGGGTATGGGTGGGGAAGATGATTCATTCTTCTGCCTAGAGATTTTCTTCAGCTAGGTTTATTCTGATTATTGAAGTCTCAATAGCAGATTCTAGAATTCAATACCACTCTCATGTCTGAATAATTATTTGCTCACCCTTCCACCCCCCGTTTTGCTAGGTTAATTAGTTCACCCAAAAGTTTGCCATCATCATTTGTAGTTTGAATCTGGGAAATGAAAACAAAAACTTATGTCACAGATACAGACTAGACTGGTATATCGGGAAAGGACTACCACCTCACTTAATTAAATCAATAAACCTGAAGAGTTACATTGCATTTTAGAAAGTTATTCTTATTCATACAAAAAGGGCCACAAGAAAATATATTTTGCTATTTACACGTGCATCTAGAAGAAGTTGTTTCTTTCTGCATATTTTATACTCATTACATAGCTTAACTTGTAAGATTTTAGGGTTGGCAGAAATCTCCATATAACAAAAAGGAGTACAAGAATCTTACTAGGCCAATATAATGGTTTAGGTTACAAAGCCATATACAATTACTTCTAGTAAATATAAGCATTAACTCCAAGGAACTCATAAGTGACTGTGAGCCCCCTGTCTCTGGAATACTTCAGCAAAAAGATATTCTTGGCATTGACTTCCTTTGTTTTTGGCACCAAGAAAATACATTTTTATTTTCTCAGGCCTTTACATTTATACCAATATGTTAATTATTAATAATTGTGCTGCACAGAAACTTTTAACTGCTCTGGCTGCTGCTTTTGTTCATTTTATTGTCAGTCTTAATGATGATTGAATGACTAATTCTAACTTAATGGAGCGTAAATTGTTCTGGAAAAATGTAGTTTTAAAGGGTAGCACAAATTTTTAAATTGTAAATAAACAATGGAACTATTAGGCAACTTAAAATGTAATTATTTTCACAGGATTTCAGCAGCCTCTGTAAAGGAGAGCAGCTTTAATTTACAAACAGCAACAAAAACCACATAAGGATCCAAAAAGGTATTTAAGACCATTATATAATTGGTTCCTCTGTCTGGAACGCAGCCACAAAGAATGGCAAAAGAAGTCACTGCATTTTCAACAACTGCTGACACTCTTCCATCTCTTTGGCCAGAATAAGGCAGTCCTTGCAGCGGTCAGATGGCTATGGATTGTATGTACTCTTATCTCTTATGCTGGCAGTGGGACAGTCATCATCAGCTCAAGTGGGCAAGTGGGGGGGGGGGGGTTGATGGGGAGTGACAAAAAACCAAGACGTTGGTTACATCTGCACAATCCAAGCCCTTTATGCATGCACCTACGAAGAGGAAGGGCTTGGACCACACAGCTGTGCCTACCCCCTTGGCTTTTTGTCCCCCTTCCCTCTGAGGATATCCCCGTGTGTAAGAAAGAAATATCAGCCTTGCAAAGTAGTCCAGACAAGAAGCACACTTGGGAGTATTAGCTCTATCTTTATTGTAAGGTTATATTAACAGAATCTTGCAAGTCTGAAAGTACATCTCTCCCCCCCACCCCAGCCATCCCTTGCCTTTCAGTCCAAGAAACTAGGGAGGGTCCCTTCTGAGACATTTGCCAACCCGCATTCCTTCTGTGGACTTAGCTGCCTCGCCTCTTATCTGACTATTGTCTAGTCTGTGGCTGTTTCTCCTGTCTCCCACGGTCATTCCCACACACCATTACAGAAAAGGACTAGCATCCCTCAGTGGAACATGTTTGTGCTTCAAGATCTAATAACAAATGTTTGCTTCTTACATTACCTTTTTCTTCACTTGGATACTTTTTAGCAGGGTGATGATAAAGCCACATCAACTTTCTCCACCACCTGGGCATTTAAAGGCAAAAGCAGCCACTTTGTCTACATCAAAATGAATGGTATCAGTTCATCACATAAAGTTACAATTTTGCTTTGCCTTGGCTATCCAGAGAATGTATTAAGAGATTTTATACATATCTGTATAGATAAAATTAAAAAATACCTTGTCTTGCATATATTCCTGGTATTCTGCGCTGTATTTCTTTAACAAGTCTTTCTTCAGTTCATCAGTCCTTGGAAATGCTATATCTTTTAGTTTCTTCGTTAGAGAGAAAAGAAGAGAGAAAATAGAAATAAAATGCAATCTGTGTGTGTTATGTGTGTTATACACACACACACACATATAAATACTTTTGCTTTCCTCATGTGCCAAATAATCAGCTTAATCCTACAACTAGAATGGTTCACTAGTACAGTACTGAATTAAAAGCATATATATAGGCCCAATGCTGTGAAACAGCTTTAGTTGCAGAGTGCTTATCCCAATAAAGTTGACATTCAATAGCAGGTTAATCCTTTCTCTGTTATTAACACAAGGAATATGCAACTATTCTATCTTTGGGTACTAGGGATACATTCCTAAGATTATAGATTGCTGACTTCAGGATTTGGCCCTAACTCTCTTTTTTTAAAGCCCAATTCATCATGCTGGAGCCTAGGATCAAACATCAAATACTGATTCTGACTCTTGAATTTGTACCCTAAAAGACTTAATGAGAACATACCACATCCTCAGACCACTGCCAGGGTCTATCTGTCATGAATCATTCTTTGAAAAGAGGGGGGGAAATCCCCTGGATGACCCTTTATTTTTTTTAAAAAAAATCTACCTTCATAATATCCTGTTTCTCTGGAACTGCACATTGCTGGTAGTCTCGATGACATGGCAGCTTTTCTACAAATAAACTGGAAAACACACAGTTACCCCTTTGCAAGTCTCATGAACAATACTAGTGCTTTTCCACTGAGACAACTGCAGAGTGCATAAATGAGGCTAGAAGCAACATTCTTTTTCTTTTTCTTTTCATTCACAGAAGCTTTCTGTAACTTTAAGGTTAAATTAACAGCACTGCTATTCTACTGTTGGGTCCTTCAGGCCTGAAGACCAAAACAGAATATTCAGAGCTTTGAAGGGATACTTTGCGACCATGAAAGTTGACACAATGTGGCTCTCTGAAACTGCTCAGGGTAGGGAAGTGCCCGCCCCCTTCTAAAAACAAAATGGCTACACCAAAGCTTCAGTTGGCCATTTGAGCAGCTGGAAAAGATGGATAGGCAGAAGTGTCTTCCACCTCAACCACAGCAATTGGAAGCACCAGAAGAGGCCCTGAATGGATGGGAAACACCTTGGAGATACACACTGTGTTACCCCTGCACCTAATAATACAAATTGTGAAATACCTCATCAATGCAAAGCACTGGTCCCTTGAAGGCATAAGCCAAGAGTCTTCGGATGGCAGTGGCACATACATGTGATAAATAAATAAAGCATAATTATTTGGAATCATATTATTTATTATGGTGCAGTGGAACTCTTTTTAGTGGAACGCTTCTGAAAGAAATGGCTTGTAAATTATACTCAAAGCCACTTTCAGAAGGTATTTTTGCATGTCCATGTTTACCAAAAATCTCTCTTTTCACCATATTCCTCTCCCCTCTTCAAGTATAGCAAACACTAGTTGACTCTCTAATATTTTTTTCTCTTTTTTCCTCAGAGGCTAGGGATATTAGATGCAGTCACGGCTTGACTTTCCATACCCCCACAACAGCCAACGAATAAGACTGAATTGGAACCAAGAATTTTCCCAGGGATTTTTTTTTTATAACTGCGGAGAGAGCAAACATATCCAGAGTTTTGATAATGATCTCGAGTTTATGGTAACATTTAACTCATGATCATTTAGTAGCTACCAGATTTAGATCTGTCATTATAAGACTATGCAAAGCTTCAGCAGTGGCATCTTTTCATGGGATTATTCTGCTGCTCTCTGCAGCTCCCATGGAATAATGGGAAAAGATGTGATTGCTTCTAGGCAGTTGCAAATTAACGCTTCTTACATGCTCCAAAACACCTTTCTGAAACTGAATCCAAAGCACTGCAGAGTCCTAGTCAGTACAGTCTGCTGGTACTGCATCAGAGTAATAAATAAAATACATATAATTTCTAAAGATTAAAATATGTGCTTATAAACTGAGACCAATCCTTACGTTATAAACTTGTTATAGAGAACAAAGGCATTTTCAAGATTTCCTTCCTGTAGATAGACAGAAGCCATGCGCTCCATCTCTACTCCAGATCTGAAGTAGCGTCGTGGTGTAATGTCTTCATTTATTGTGATGTTACAGCCAAGCTTGCTTAAGGCACGGACACGCTCTTCTGGGCTCAAGGAAATATCAGTGTGGTCAGGAATAGCTGCTAGCTTTTTCTGTTAAAAGAGATCACAAATTGCATTTTGTTTTGACAGGTGACTTTTATTCAGGCATGCTTTTAGTCAAGATATGCAAGTGAAATTGTGAGCTACAATTAAAAGGTGCACCCCCTGCTTTTAAGAAGAAGTTTCATTATGTTTCTACAAAAGCCCTGCAAAATACTGTGTGCATGCATACACACACACATATATACATCAACATCATAATTTCCTTGATACTTATTGCTACAGACATGTAACAAAAATAATGCCCATTGTGTCGCATTCCTGTTTTTTATTTTAGTTTCTTTCATGTTACACTTATGCAAATGCATCTGAATCATAAACCTTTCAGGCACTACTTTTAAAATCAATGTGAACTGTTCTATTTTTCCCTAACAGAGAGGAGTATGAGAGATATGAAACATGATTCATGCTGAAACAAGGCATAAGGATAAGGAACTGTTGTTGAATACAGCATCTTCATATCTCTTCTTCTTCCTATTCCCTTTCTTTCCTTGAAAATATCTAGCTGTGTCAATGCATGATGAAATACTGCTACACTAAGAGTTAGTCTGCCCACACAAACAGCAGGCAATGAAATGGAAGGGAAATATTCGCACTGGGATAATGTTCAGACCATGCGTCATGTATCACCAGGTATTGGGACACAGAGGAGGAAAAAATCAATGTCCCCCCATATCAGCAACACCCACATATTTTCCACTGTATCTAACTGAACCTTTAATATTGTGATTTTTAGTGAAAAGCCTAAGAGTTTAAGGGTGCATTTTAGAGTAATTTAACAGTACAGGCGGTCCTCGCTTAACAACCACTTGTTCAGCAACCATTCAAACTTATGATGGCACTGAACAAATGGTAGTTATGACTGGTCCTCGTACTTGGTCGCAGCATCCCGCAGTCACATGATCGCCATTTGGGACCTTCTTTGTCAGCTTCATACAAGCAAAGTCAACGGGGAAGCCAGCAAGAAGTTGCAAATGGTGACCATATGACATCCTCCCTTAACAACGGCGCAGGATTCACTTAACGCTAGCAACCAGAAGTGCCAGAAATTCCAGCACAAAGCTTTACAACCACGTCATTTAGCAATGGAAATTCTGGTCCCAATTACCATCGTTAAAGTGAGAACTACCTGTAAGCTTAAGACTGAGAAGTATCACAGGAAATCAGAAAAGGACAACATTATGAATAATACACTAAGTGAGACTAACTTAGATGCACCTTCGCTAGATTTGGAGAATCAGTGCATCTCAGGACATATTTGAATTTGAACAGAATGCTTGTTCTACAGAAGCTAAGCAGACGTGCTGTCTGATCAGCAGTTTTCCCTACATTATAAAGCATTCATCCTTACCAAGGAGCTCACAGTGAATGGTTGTTCCATGTTGTGTCAGCAATGCAGCTTATTTTTTCTTTCCAATCATGCCATCTAGTCACAAAAGAGAATGGGAAAATGTATAGTACCCAGTACAAATAATAAACTGCAATTAGTAGCCAATGGAGAAGTTTCAAATAAATATAACCAAATGAAATTAAATCAAATCATTTATTCATGGTCCAAGAACAAAGCACAAGTATAAAATTTAAAACACAGAAAAACCAGTCCTGAAACAATTAATAATGAGAAGCGGATATCAGCCAGCCATAGCTATTGCTAGAAACTTAGCAATCTTTATAGTGGTTATCCAAGTTAGATCTTGCAGAAGGAAGGCTGTAATTCCTTGATTAGAGAGACAAATTTCTGACAATCAGGTTTATGAGTGCCAGACATCATAGTGGTACAATGGGCACTGTAACAATACATAGATTACTGACTCAACCTCTGTATCTGGGCAGACACACACGATTATTGTACAGGATACTAGTATCTTTGCCCAATAGTCTCCGTAACAGGTAATGTGCCAACTCGAGCCAAGGTAAAAAAAAAAAAAAATCTATGTGGAATATGTAGGATATTACACAGTTAGCTAAAAAGCATCCATGGAAATTGTGCTGTATTAAGGATGAATAATTTTAGCCCTGTCATTTTGTAGATTTAAATCTCAAATCCTCTGTTTAAGTTTGATTAAGGCTTTATCTAGGCTGAGTGACAAATATTGCCAGAAGGGAGAGGGCCACAACATGCCAGATTGGAATCAATTTGTCTCCTCAGCAATGAGGAAAACCTATAATGTAGGATGAGGGGAACAGAGACTCACCTCCAAAAAACTGTTTCAGCCAAAATCTGAGATACCAAAAGGTCAGGTGTGCCCCAAGAGAAATGAAGCCAATCTCTAGCTAAACAAGGGCATTTGAAGTTGAGCCAGAGACGCGGAGTAGGGCTTTCGGAAACTCAGACTGAGCAGCTTCTAAAGTGGAGGCATCCTTATAGAGTTGTGCACAATATAACAAGCCCAGGATGCTTGCTTTATATAATTTTTTTTTTTTTTGCTGCAGGAATGAAATTATTGCCTTCATGACTAGCATATTTTAAGATTGCATTAGCAACTTTTTGACCTCTACTAGAAAGCTCACTCAGTCAGTTACTTCAGTGGATGGTTGGAAGTGGATACTTAGGTATTTGAAGTCCTTAACCTGATCAACTGGCCTTTTATTGATTTCCCATTTAACAGGGGACTTAAAGTGCATTCTAGAGAAAACTAGAAATTTGGTTTTTGAGTAACTAATTTCAAGAAATTCCCTAGAACAGTAGAACACTAAAGCAGCTACAGTATGCATCTATTAAGGCCAACTTGGGTTACTGATAAGATGACAGCATCATCTGTATACAAGAGGACTGAAAAAGGATGATGGGCAAGTACTGGGGGGTGAAATTCTGGTTTAAAAAGAGCCACAATACTGTCATTTATATGAAAGTTGAACAATAAAGGTAGTCCTCTTTAGCTACCATTATTGGGACTGGCAATAGATTGTTAAGTGAAGTGATTGAAAATCATGTGACCGCAACTGGGCTTACGATCTTCCTTCAGTTTTCTTTTGCTTCTTGTTACTTCCTTCAGCTGAACTGGGGTTCTTTCTCTTTGAGGACATCTTGGTATGGAGAAAATAAGCAAGTGAAAATAAGAGCAGAGAGACACTGCAAAGGTCGTAAATGTAAAGACTGGTAACTAAATTGTTTTTTTTAGCACTGTCGTAACTTCAAACCATCACTAAATGAGGCAGTTGCTAAGTGAGGACTAGTTATAAGGGGGCAAGGCACAGCCCTGTTTGACTTGTCTGTGGATGGGGATGGTTAATTCAGCGTTACATTTGTTTCTAATCTACATTGTAATATTTTCATGTAACAGAATTATCAACCTAAGAGAGCAACAATCAATTGCGGTTGTGGCTAATTTCCTCCATAGTATCTTACCAGTAACTGAATCGAAGGCTGCCCTTAAATCAATAAAAGTAACATAAAGGATGCTTATTTTTCAGCTAAATCATGCAAAATTGCACATTGATCCATGGTGGAATATTCTGATCTAAAACTTGCTTATTCATAAGCCAAAATATTCTAATCTAAACGTTTATGGTATAAAAATCAAGGACAGAGTTTGCTAATTATTGACAATAAACTAATTGGGCAATAATTAGCAGGATTTTGTCTATCGCCTTTCTTGTATATTGGATGAAAGATAGAATTAAGCCACTCTTTGGGGAGTGATAAAGAGCTATTTAATGGCAGTAAACATGGAGGCTAACAGAGAGGCCAACCAGTCAGGATTTATTTTCAGCAATTCTGGCAAAATCTTATCTTTACCTGGGGCTTTGCCACTTTTCAACTGAGACATTAGTTTTTGGATTTCTGATTGTGAAACCCGGGGCCAACTGGGCTAGGGATCAGATAAAGAGGGCCCAAGAGAATCACCACCAAAAGGAACACTGAGTAAGTTGCCAAAATATCTTGTCCAGGATTCTAAATAGATAAAATCACTGGCACTGGAGCTGGGTTTATCTGAATGTGAGAAACAAGATGCCACAATAGATGATCATCCTAATTTGTTACTGCTTGTTGGAGCCTTGTCATTTCACTAATGAGTCATTTTGTTGTTTTTCCTCAGAAGCTTTTTATATTCCTTTTTTTTAGTAAATGAAAAATTTCACAAGAGGGAGAATCATGATAAAACTGAATGTTTCTATAGGCTGAATTTACCATAGCCTTGGTCTGAACATAATTCTTACCAAACCAAGGTTTGGAATGTTTGTTAGAGTGATAGTGGAATGGAGTTTGACTTTGAACAGTCATGAGCTAAAGCAGTAATTTTCTGAAAAGTGACAAACCTTTCATGAATATTGCTGGTTGTGCCGATAATCTGTTTCAAATTACTGACTTGCAATGATTCAAGAAATTAGACTGCAATTTAGGTGATCAGGTGATCACAGTCAAGATGGAAACCAATCTTAAAGTTTCAAGAATGTGGGGCAGAATTATCATGTAGCTAATCATCAAATTAGCATACAGTCTGCAATGGAGGTTCCTCTGGAGTCCCAGAAGGTGTCACCTGGAGAAGATCCACTGAGGATCTTCAAACCAAATTTTGCTGCCAATTAAAACAAATCTCCACTCTGCCCCATTCCCATATTGATGTCTTTTTCTTCAGATTTCCAAGGAGCCAATACAGGTAGGGAGAAACATGGGATGTTAGAGTGTGGGAGCAGGAAGTCATTGCTGAGTTCCATCCTAGCATTAAAATCACCTGTGATTATTAATACAATACTGAATTTGGAGACTGGGTCAAGAGATGTTAATTTGAGAAATAAGACTATGAGGTTTTAATAGAAAAAGTTGGTAGAACCAAATGTTAAGGGGGAAGCTATAGCTATAGTTCACATATTAAAGCCAGTGAGATGTCAGCATGCAATTTAGTACACATTAAGATGCTTATAACCCAAGAGCACAGCTTCCTTTCAGACTGGGTCTAGCTGTGATGAAATAAGAGATAACCTTTGAAGATCTGAAGGTCCTAAGGCCCAAGTCTCTTGAAAGAAAAGGATTTCTAGCTTCTAAAACAACCCATGAATGCAGAATTGTCTGTTTAGAGCACTATGTGCACATTAAGAGTTAGTGGCAGTTATTCAGATGGAACATTTTGAATATAAGAGGTAAAAGCAGTCACTGGCAATAACCATTTTATCATCAACTCTGACAAAGCAATATTGGTCTTTAGCAGTGTGAGGAATCTACGCAGACTGATGTTCAAAAGTAGCCTAATGTATTTTGGCTTCTAAGACAGAAAATCAAAGTACTGTCCACTAACATTACAAAATCAGTTCAATTACTGTATTTTTAAAGGACACAATACACTATTGCAAAGAAACATGCAAAATGGCATTTTAAAGTATTTAAAATGATTATATTGCTGACAATTCGCCAGTGTTTAATAATGAATTTATTAAGTAAATGTGTTCAGTTTCCAGCCTGACTCCCTACATTATTTATTATTATGCCACTATCTAAAGAGGCAAGATTTTATAATAGACAGTGTCATGTAAAATATTAATGAAACAGGAAAGAGGCTTTTTCCCCCCCTGTTTTCATGGGGGGGGGTGGTATAATATAAACCTTTATCAGTACTGGCAGCCTTGCAACATTGAATATTATTCAACCCATTGAATAAGGGTTGCACAGAGCTCTGGATTCAACCTCCAAAAAGTGCTTCAGAGCACACAGGAGCACAAACAGCTCCAGTTTCCATTTTTTTTCCCCCAGATGCATAGCGTCCTTCTCTTCTTGCCTCCTCCACTGTTCTTTTTGGAGATGAAATTCAAAGCACTTCACAGTCCTGCTGAATTTCAATGTATTTTTTAATGTATAAACTACACCTTCATATTATATGCTTTAAAAAAAAAAAGTTTTTTCCCCTCTGCCAATCTCATTGCTTTTGATTTCATTTTAGCCTCAAATCTGCAGACAAACCTCTTTTATCATACTAAGCAATGTGAGTTCTTCACAGATCACGTCTGCTCTCATGTGGCTCTTTTGTATCTCACTGAGCCTCCAAAAATCATGTGGCTGAATTTTGGCAGAAAACTCCAAGTCGTCAGCGGTGCAATTTCCTACTACCTTTTAGCAGGAAAATAACCAATAAAATGGTGTCCAAGTCTTAATACATCCCAGATCCACTACCACTCCCCATTTCCCAAATCCCAGAGAACATCTGTTACCCTAAATAAGGTATACAGCGAGAGGAAACCTGAGTCAGAAACTCACTTTTTCTGATTCTATCCTTTTTCATATTTCTTTCTTTTTTTTAAAAAAAGTGCTTCTTTTGTTCCTTCAGACACACATCAACCATCTCTCCCCCAATGGAAGGTAGAACTTAGTTGCTATTAAAACTTCCCTATTTGTAAAAGCTCTTCCATTTAAAGCCTCATGGGACCTTTGCAGCCATTTCCTATTAAGAAAACATTTTTCAACCATTCTGGTCCATAATATTATTCACCAGTACAAGATTATTTCAAATGAATTTAAGCGTAGAGTCAAGCTGAACAATTATTGTGTACTGCAAAAACTTTCCAAGCTTTTTGGAGAGTACCGGGGATGAGTGGGAGGGGTTAAGTTAAAAATAGCACTGTGAAGTTAAAAATAGTATTAAGTTATGAATTTTAATCTGAAATCATGTTTTTAATATACTGTCTCTGTGCTTTTTGGTGTTTTACTGCAGTGGAGACATTGAAGATGATTTAATTTGTACATTCATTAGATTTATACCCACCTTTTTCTCCAGAAATTCAAGATGGCATATATAGCACACTTCATGTTCTCCTCCCAAAAGCCCTGTGCAGTAAGTTGGAATATCAAGAATGATTAACCAAGTCACTCAATGAGCTTCCACAGATGAGGGTGGCCCCAATCCTAATTCAAAACCTTAACTACAAGGCCTACACCTAACACCTACATTCTTATTAGCTAGCAGGATTTGGCCAGTAACACAACCCACAACATTTCGGAAGAAGCATTATAGTGGAAGATGGATTCTTATCACTTTCCACAAAATCTGAGTATTATACTTCATTTAACCTGGCCACCAAACCTTTTTCATTTCATTAAAACTGACAATGACCACTTAGTTTCAAAAAACTGAAGCAATGCATAGGCCATAGCTTTTGCACCAATATGATTTCCTTATTTTATACCACCCTTCCTCCCAATAGTTCCAGTGCTGTCTATTTACATAATCTCCCTTTTACTCATAAGACTTCTGTGTCTATAAATCATCACATTATTTAAAAAAACAACTAACAATTAGAGTCATTCTGCCCTCACAAAGCTAACATTCTATTCAATCTTGTCACTATGTACCATCTTCCTCCAAAAATAGTACAAGTATCAAATATACAGAAACCAAAATGATTTCAGACTGGAAAAAAAGCTGACTAGGTAACCCATTTGATCCACATATCTCTCATGAAAAAATTAATATTTACTCTATCATTACAGGAGAATAGAAACAGTCCTTTTGTAGCCTATTGTCTCACAGAAGTGTCATCTTATTTTGCCACAATTTATGAAGAAACAAATCTGGGTTTGGCCTATCACTCATCAAAGTATCCGTTAAATAGAAGCCAGATATTCAGAGTTTATTAATAGTAATGAATAATAACCCTGTTAGGGTTTTTCCTAATATGGTACAGAACACAGAAAAAAAACTCTATTTGTTTTTCTCACACAAAATTGTTTTTTTTTGGGGGGTACAAAATTAATTCTACTTTCTTCCTATTACTATAGGAAATAGTTTACAACTATTTCTATTCTTATTTAATCTATAAATGTCTATCTATATGTTCTATTTCTATGTTTCTATTCCTATGTTTGTAGCACTATGTTTTCTTATCCTAACTATTTCTTAGCTCTTTAAATCCTTTCCCCCCAGGTCTTTAGCTCTTGTAGCCAGTCTCAGCCTATTTGCATGTGAAAACCCTTTTCACTCCTCTGCAGACTTGTGAGTGGGCTTTTCTCCATACACATGCACACCTAACACCCCCAGCCCTCTCTTTCTGGAGCTGGTTTGTAGAGCTCTGCACCTGGGCTGCTGCATGGCTTGGACTTGGTCTGGTTTGCAGGCTTGAACTGGTTTGCAGACTCTGGTTTTGCTCTTTTCCTTCCTGTCTCTCAGCTCTGCCGCTCAGCAGTCTTGCACCTCCAAGAATTGAAGGTTTCTTTTGCTGTCCGAAGACTACTGCTGAGGTGCTTCCCCTTGGGTTGGGGCTTTCTCTTTCTCAAGTCTCTGCTGTCTTCTGGGCTCAACTCTTTTTCTTGATACACCCACGCATGTACTTGTTTTCAGTTCCCTTTTCATAAAACAATCTCTCCAATTAAGGAGAAGGTGGGGCTGTTTTAACCCTCTTTCCCAGGTAGAACCAAAACTCTGGATCCCAGGAGGGGGGAAAAATGCCTGCTCACTCCAGGTGGTAAGTTCGCTCTTCCACGTATCTCCCTTCTTTTAAGTGACAAGATCTTTTCTTGGCACTCTTGTCACAACATCTTCACTAGCCATTTCTTTATTTGTTCCTGCATCTTATCCCTGACGGGATAGAAAATCTGCAAGGATTTTTGTTTCCCTGCTCTGTGCTGGATAGTGAACTTGTAGGGCTGCAATGACAGCTATCACCATGTAATTTGTGGATTACTGTATTTCATCCATTGTATCCATACCAATGGTTGATTGTCTGTTACAACTGTAAATTCCTACCCCCATAAATATACTTTAAGGGCATCTATGGCCCATTTCAAGGCTAATACTTCCTTTTCAGTGGTGCTGTACTTGATTTCTTGTGGTAATAGCTTCTTGGCTAAATATACCACTGGATGTTCTCCATCCTCATAATTTTGTATTAACGCTGCGCCAAGTCCTACATCAGATGCATCAACTTGTACAATGAAACATTAGTCATAATCTGGTCCTTTTAGGATGAGATCTTGACACAGAGCTTCTTTCAGGACCTTGAAGGCTTGTTGACATTCTGGTGTCCACCCCACTATTGTTGGTTCTGCCTTCTGGGTGAGATCTGTTAATACTTAGGCACAGGTAGCAAAATGGGGAATAAACCAATTGTAATATCGCACTAGTCCCAAGAAAGATTTAACTTCTTCGTTTTTGGAGCCTTGACTTCTTTCAGAGCCAAATCCACTCTTCCTAAAAAGATTCTAAAATGTCTTATCTTCTAAAAACCGTTTTTCCAAGGTATTTTACAGTTCTAGATCACATGAGAATTATTTTTTCAATATATTCAGCAGATCTAGCTGGAGTCTTGATTCCCAGCAATCTGTGACAGCTGCTTGTGTAATTGCTTTTCTGATCAAATCTAGGCTTTTGTAGCAGCAAAAAAGATACCCCAAAGAGCAAAATCACTTGGGAAACAAGATTCTATGGGCTAGTAGATGTCAAAGTTTTTCAGGAAGATTTGAAAAATGAATTATTTCTTGATAATTCAATCCTATACTGATCTACTTTCAAAGACTCAAGGCAGTTTACAATATGATTATGTGCCATATTATTATGTGCATCAACTCTCAGTGACCACATAAATGGATTTTCTGCATGGCGATCTGTCCCTAACCTGGTCTTTCAGGTCTTCCAATGGTACACCCATTGAAAGACCTGAAGGCTGTTGTTTTTAATGTTTGTAACTGCTGCATTATTATACTGTAGATACCTTTCGTTTATATATTTTATTATTATCTTTGCAGACTACTACGAGTTGCTTGATTGCAGCAATTCAGAAATCTAATGAATAAATTTCATGACATTGCAACATTTATCCTTAGTTAAGTGACCTGGAAATGTTATCTCTAATGTCTGAAATTGCATGACTTATACTTGATATAAGATAACATGTTTGAAATATAACTTCATTATTTCACAATTGCAATAATACTGTGTGGTGAGTCACAAATTCCAATCCTGTTGATGATTCAATTCCTCCTGTGGCTAACCATGGTGCTTTAAAAATTATCCATTATTATTTCAACCAACCAAATTCTTTTGACTGCTCAACTGTTCATTTACCTTTTACTTACATGGATCATTTACTCATCTTCACCTAAGCCAAATTAAGAATGAAAAATAACATGTATTTCACAACACTGGATAACAATAGATCAAATTGGTAAAAATGTGCTTATTCATCAAGGGCAGGTTAACTTATGTTGCCCTCATCATAAAAACTACATCAGAGAAGAAAAGATATTGAAGATATAATAATTGTAGATTTAGACTGTAGCAATGAAAGCAGCCAAAATATCAGTTCAGAACTGTTTGTGGCTTTAACCAAATCAGCAACAAAGTGTAGTGAACACTGACATTTAAATAGAAATATGTATCACCTTCAAATAAGGTACTGCAAATAAAATAAACATGGTATCACACAATGTTTAAATTAACAAAGTCTATATTTTAACTTCATAAAAGCATAAATGCAACAGATGCATTATAGATGATAGCATGATAAATAAAAAAGATTTCTCAAAACTTAGTTTAAAAAAGTATGTAATATAGAATGAATAAATCTATTTTACTAGCAAGATAAAAACACAGAAGGGTCAACCAAATACCACAAAAATGGTGTATCAGTCATAAGGACTTAAAAAGTTAAAACTTAGAAAGAAAAAAATAGATAAAAGACGATAAAAGAAAGCAGAAATAGAATATAAAACAAAAACTACTTCAAAAACTACATTTGAGGCACAGCATGGAACCTGGAAGGATGCTCATAAAAACCTAGACTGGACAATATCTAAGAGCTGTGAATTATTATAGGCACATACCTGGGCATCATACAACCTTTGAGATACACTTTTAGCTTTATTAAGTTGGATGGTGGCCTTACTCCCTTTAGAATAAAAAAAGCCCAGGATTGTTTTGGCAGAGATGGCTCTCATTTGTTGCCACCAAGTTCCAGAGGCTTGAAAAAATTATTCCAAGGTATTTAAATACCGAGATGTGTTTGATGTTATTATTTCCAGTTTGCCACTGATGTTTATAGCAGCTAGGTTTTCCTGAGAAAACCATAATTAGGCTTTTGGATTGACAGATTATAACCCTTCTTCCTTACTGAATTCCACGAAGGCCTGCAAACTTCCCTTGAGGCTCATCTATATATATATGCAAAAGCACTGTTGCGTCATCAGCACATGGCAGAACTGCTAAATGTCTACCATTAAATTTAGGAGGCAGGAATTTCTTTTTGTTTAAGATACCTACAACTGAATACACACATAAAATAAACAACAGAGAGGGCTAGAATACCACCCTGTTTCATTCCTCAACATATTGGTATGTCTGCAGTTAGGTAGCCAGCTCTGTCACATCTAACATGGGTGCTGGTATTTTTATGCATCATTCCAATTAGAAAAAGTAGCTGCTGGTCCATGGATGTGAGAGACAGCTTCCACCTAAGACTATCCCCTGGAACAGAACTGAAAGGTGATTTTAGGTCAATAAAGGCAATATATAGGGGGTGATGTTGCCCATATGTGTATTTTTCTATTAGGAATTGTAAGACTAATCTACTGGGGAACTGCGCTCCCTAAATCCTGATTGTGCATGTGCTAGGAAATTCTCCTGATCCAGGCAATCCTGTACCTTACGATACAAGAAGTGGGCATACAGTTTGGTTAACAGACTAATTCTGATCATCTGCACCGTCTATACAAATGTTGTATGTTCAGTAACTTCTTACAGTAATATCTAATATTAACAGAAGTTTAAAAAGTGAATATGCCCTCACACCTAAACAGGGTGTAAAGAGGCTAAGAAAATCACAATCAGACTGATCATGCAAATCTTCAAAAGAAAACAAGCTGAATCTGAAGTAACCATAGTTACAGAATCAAGACTAGAAAAGTTATTACAGTAGTCAGTACTATCTCAATATAATGTAAATATTCCATTGATTTTCAAAGCTAAACTTTGGTCAGCCATAGCAGAGTACCAAGGGACATGATTATCAATTTGCAATGAAGAATTTACTTTCGTAAACTTCTTTTCCATAGATTTCATTCAGATAAATGGGTTGTTCTAAACATTCCCTTAGACGTTTATGTTCTAATCAAATCACAGCCAACAGATGGAAAGGCCTCTCATATAATCAAAATAAGTAATAGTATACTAGTATTTCAATTGATATAACTATGACTGATACAGTGGGGCAAAAAAGTATTTAGTCAGCCACCAATTGTGCAAGTTCTCCCACTTAAAAAGATGAGAGAGGCCTGTAATTTTCATCAAAGGTATACCTCAACTATGAGAGACAAAATGGGGAAAAAAATCCAGAAAATCACATTGTCTGATTTTTAAAGAATTTATTTGCAAATCATGGTGGAAAATAAGTATTTGGTCCATATCAAAAGTTCATCTCAATACTTTGTTATATATCCTTTGTTGGCAATGACAGAGGTCAAACGTTTTCTGTAAGTCTTCACAAGGTTTTCACACACAGTTACTGGTATTTTGGCCCATTCCTCCATGCAGATCTCTTCTAGAGCAGTGATGTTTTGGGGCTGTCACTGGGCAACACGGACTTTCAACTCCCTCCAAAGGTTTTCCATGGGGTTGAGATCTGGAGACTGGCTAGGCCGCTCCAGGACCTTGAAATGCTTCTTACGAAGCCACTCCTTCATTGCCCGGGCGGTGTGTTTGGGATCACTGTCATGCTGAAAGACCCAGCCACGTTTCATCTTCAATGCCCTTGCTGATGGAAGGAGGTGTTCACTCAAAATCTCACAATACATGGCCCCATTCATTCTTTCCTTTACACGGATCAGTCGTCCTGGTCCCTTTGCAGAAAAACAGCCCCAAAGCATGATGTTTCCACCCCCATGCTTCACAGTAGGTATGGTGTTCTTTGGATGCAACTCAGCATTCTCTCTCCTCCAAACACGACGAGTTGAGTTTAGACCAAAACATTCTACTTTGGTTTCATCTGACCATATGACATTCTCCCAATCCTCTTCTGGATCATCCAAATGCTCTCTAGCAAACTTCAGACAGGCCCGGACATGTACTGGCTTAAGCAGGGGGACACATCTGGCACTGCAGGATTTGAGTCCCTGGCAGCATAGTATGTTACTGATGGTAGCCTTTGTTACTTTGGTCCCAGCTCTCTGCAGGTCATTCACTAGGTCCCCCCGTGTGGTTCTGGGATTTTTGCTCACCATTCTTGTGATCATTTTGACCCCACTGGGTGAGATCTTACATGGAGCCCCAGATCGAGGGAGATTATCAGTGGTCTTGTATGCCTTCCATTTTCTAATTATTGCTCCCACAGTTGATTTCTTCACACCAAGCTGCTTGCCTATTGCAGATTCAGTCTTCCCAGCCTGGTGCAGGTCTACAATTTTGTTTCTGGTGTCCTTCAACAGCTCTTTGGTCTTGGCCATAGTAGAGTTTGGAGTGTGACTGTTTGAGGTTGTGGACAGGTGTCTGTTATACTGATAACAAGGTCAAACAGGTGCCATTACTACAGGTAACGAGTGGAGGACAGAGGAGCCTCTTAAAGAAGTAGTTACAGGTCTATGAGAGCCAGACATCTTGCTTGTTTATAGGTGACCAAATACTTATTTTCCACCATGATTTGCAAATAAATTCTTTAAAAATCAGGCAATGTGATTTTCTGGATTTTTTCCCCCATTTTGTCTCTCATAGTTGAGGTATACCTATGATGAAAATTACAGGCCTCTCTCATCTTTTTAAGTGGGAGAACTTGTACAATTGGTGGCTGACTAAATACTTTTTTGCCCCACTGTAGGTACATTAGGTTTTTTTCCATCCCAACTCAAAACCAACATAACTTCTGTTCAAAAGAAAAGTTTCTAGCTAATACATTTCCTATTTTAAACTGCACAATGCTTAATCATAGCTTTTCCATCACATGACACCAACACATTAAAAACCCACATAACTTACTTATCTGATTTTTATTCTATATGCAAACACCATGCATATTCTACTGAAAGGTGACATATGAAAATTATCCTATTTTGTTTTCCCACCTGCAATCTTGTTAATTAAATTAGAGAATGAGCAACTAATCTAACATCAAAGAGTATGTTTCATGGCAGAACAAGAACTTGTACACTGAATGTCCTGACAAAAATCTAATTTCATCCAACATTCCATACTAACTGTCTTTAGCTTACCTTTATGACTCTCAGGAA
This sequence comes from Python bivittatus, assembly GCF_059951505.1. Classification (NCBI taxonomy): domain Eukaryota; kingdom Metazoa; phylum Chordata; class Lepidosauria; order Squamata; family Pythonidae; genus Python; species Python bivittatus. The sequence goes on from NW_028277108.1 coordinate 4,234,398, forward strand.
GTAACCTTTGCCCAAGTTATTATTACTTTATTTTTCAATTAAAAATTAGTTTTATGAATCAATTAGATTTTATTTGCTTCTGACATATGCATGCGATTTGTTGAGCCATATTCAAAATGCGGACCTGTCTTAATATACAGTATGCACAGAATGTGGAGCAAGCTATTCATGCACTGATGCACATTTTTGCATGCAGTTAGCTAATCACAGTTAGTTTTATGACTGTCTATTCAGGCAGGCTGAGAGACACAATCCCAGTTCCTCTTCACAATGAAACACAGAAAGTAGAAGAGAAGATTTTTACTCCCCCAAAATAACAGTGTTTTGTACAGTTGTATGAAGCCTGGAGGGCTTAATTTCTACTTTCAATTAGAAAACAGATTCAGTCCATGCAAAAATAATTGAAGATACAAGTCTGCATGCCAAAGATGGTAGAGGATATTGTATGATTGTGACAACTATGTAAACACTACTAGCAATATTACAACTATCAGCAACTGCTTCTACTGCTGGTAAGATCCATGACTATCAGTTCTGAACTTAGCACATGGAAATATAAACAATATTCCTTTCCTCAGTCAGTTTGTTACAAGCTGGCTATTTTATAGGGTGCACAATGTTATAATAAGGTTTTATGATTCAACATTCAATTATGTTTCAAATTCTGCCAAAATGTATTACAAATTAATCCCAAATTCCACATTTAAAAAAATGAAAACTAAAACTAAAACACCAGTCTGGTATATTGCCTGCCTGGCAATAAATCTTGGACATCTTTTACTTGTTTTAGTAAAGGAAGTGGAATATGATTATGGACAAGACTGCAAGAAAGCTTCAATAACATTTCTATTTATTATAAAATCCATATCAGGTAATATATTTTATAAGATCCACTCAAAGACCACTAAAAATGTGCATGGTTTCAAGATTTCCAGGTCGGTAAGAAGAGAAAAACAGCAGAGGAAAAAATAAACTGTTCATGGTACTGAAGTCAAAAGCCCTGTCTGGTTACAGGGTCCCACACAAAACATAGAAGACTAAATATATGAAAACTAGGCTCCAACTGATACTTCGTTGGTTTTAGAGTGAGTCATGATATCAACATATTACTATATAATATATACAAAATAATTAATGATATAGTGATGGGTGATGGGCCCCTCAGGTTGGATGGCACTCAATGTGCTACAGTACTGGGGAAAAGCTAAGGATCACTCAGGGTACTAGTAGTGCTTATGACATGGCTAGATGAAAGCCTTTGGGTTATCTAGTTGCTGATACTGCTATACAGGAAAAGAAAACCTGAAGCTGCAAAGGCAGAGTTCCAGTGGGAACGTGGAACGTAAGAGGTATGAGCATGGGAAAACTCAACACAAGGAAAGATGAAATGAAACAACTGCAAATTGACATCTTAGGCATCAGCAGATTGAGATGGACTGGAACTGGACACTTTCAGTCAGAAGTTCACACTGTTTACTACTCAGGACATGAAAAACAAAGAACGAAAAGTGCTGCTTTTCTAGTTAGGAAGAGTACAGCAAGAACAGTACTTGGCTACAATCCAATTAATGACTGAATAATAGAAATAAGACTTTATGGACAACTGTTTAATATTATGACTATCCAAGTTTATGTTCCAATCACTGATGAAGAGGAGGTTTATGGATTTTATGATCAAGTTCAATCTGAAACTCATAGAACATGCAAGCAAGATGTGCTGCTTGTGGCTGGAGACTGGAATGCTAAAATTGGAAATATCAAGGAAGAAAAGGGTTTTGGACTGAATGGCCTAGGGGAACAACTTATTAACTGCCAATCCAATGATTTCTTCATAGCTAGCACTGTCTTCAAAGAACCAAATCAAATTGACTATATTATTGGTAGAAGAAGGTGTAAGGGCTCAGTTACAACAGCAAAGATATGGCCAGAGGCTGACTGTAGAACAGGTCATACATTGCTCACATGCAAATTCCAAATTAAGCAAAAATAGAAGAAGAAACCCAACTAGTTTCAATGATATGATCTTGAGCATATACAGACTATTTTCAAGGAGAACATCAGGAATCGCTTTGAAGTTCTGAACCTTATTCATCAGGAACAAGAGAAACTCTGTAATAAACTTAAAGAAGTTGTTATGGATGAATGTGAAAAGAAACTGCCAATAATCAAGAAACAGAAGAAAACAAACTGTGGAAATTGCTAAGAAGAGAAGAGAAGCCAAAGCCAAGAAATACAAAGATCTCAGGAACAAACTTACAGTAATAAAGAATTTCAAGGAACTGTTAGAAGAGACAAGAAGCAGTATTACAACAACATCCATAAAGACACTGAAGTTGGAAACAGACATGGAAAAACAAAGAAGGTCTTCCAAAAGATCTCTGAACTCAGAAATGGGTTCCAACCTTGAATTGGTAAGCTAAAGGATGCCAATTGACAACTGATTCAAAGAAGATCAAACAAAGATGAAAGGTTGATACTGAAATTCTGTACAGTAAAGGTGTCAGCATCCAAGATACCTTTAAAAGTATTTCCTGCTTAGGAGAACCTATAAGGTTCAAAGATGAAGTGAGATTAACACTCTGCTCATCATCAAGTTGGAAGGCTACAGGAACAGATAGAATAGCAACAGAAATATGGCTAGCAACAGAAGAAGAATCAGTACAGATGATTAAGACATATCTAACTAAGATATGCCAGCAAATCTGGAAAATGACACAGTGGCCAAGAGATGGGAAGAGGTCAATTTATATAGCCATATTAAACAAAATGTGTGAACTATTGTATACTGTTTTTAATTTCACATGCTAGCAAAATAATGCTCAGGATCATCCAACACAGATTAAGCCCTACATAGAAAGAGAAATACCAGATGTTCAAGCCTTTAGAAAAGGTCAAGGAACATGACACATCATTTATTTATTTATATATCAAATTTGTCACCGCCCATCTCATTAAAAAACTATTTTTGCTGATGCGGGCTGGATAACTGAGAAAGCCAAAGAATACCAAAGAAAAGTCAACATACACTTCCATTGCAGAAAAGCCTCTCAGTTGTGTTCATCATGTCAAGCTGTGGAATGTGCTTAGAAAAACGGGAATCTCAGAACATCTTTCTGTCCTCATATGAATTCTATACATACCTCAGGAAGCCACAGTAGAGAGAGAACATGGCGGAACAAACTGGCTCCAAGTTGTCATAGGGATGAGATGAGGCTGCATAGTCTTTCCTTACTCTACCTACATGTAGAGTAGAATATATCTTGATGAAAGCTGGATTGGAAGAAGATGAGTGTGGTTTTAAAACTGACTTGATGGCACATAATCAATCAAAACCATATGATTGATGTGGTTTTCCTTTTTGTGCCTTTGAGTCAGTTTTGACTCCTGGCAACTGCCTGGACTAGTCCCTGCAGTTTTCTTGGCAAGCTTTTTTGGAAGTGGTTTGCTATTTCCTTCTTCTGGCTTTGTGCCCAAGACGGGACTAGAACTCACAGTCTCCTGGTTTCCAGCCTGATTCCTTAACCACACCACCAAACTGGCTGTTGGTATGGATGTGCATGTTTTTTTGCCTGACTTATGAAAGTTGGGCTATATACCATTCAAAGGCATTCATCACTGAAGTGATTTATCAGCCCTAGAAAATTAAGAGACGAATTATAAATAAACCAGAACTTCCTTTAGAGTAAGTGCTTCTCAAACCTGGCAGCTTCCAGATGATGGGGTTTCTAATTCACTGAATTCCCCAGCCAGCATAGCCACTGCTGTCCACATAATTGGAAACGGTTACAGTAGGAAAAAACTGCTCTAAAGCTGCTTGATGATGAAACAATTAAATGGTAAACCAGCCTTTTAATATAACACTCTAATGTTACCTGGATTTCTCCTCCCTCCAGTGAAAGATGGAAAACAGATGTAGAGAGAAACCAGCCAGTTTTCTTTAAAAAGTAACAAAGCTGTAGGTAATGCACAAGGTAAAATTTGGCTTTATGCATCTAATGTAACAAAAACACACATAAATATCTAAAATGTAAAGCTTTTATAGTTGAAACTGAGTTTTAGTTGTTTATTAAAAGCTTCTGCCTGACATTATCCTCTGTACTGTAGTCTGGAATCTTATGATCCTGAACTGCTGAATTGTTCAAGATGATTATCTCCCTTCAGACTTAATCCAATCCTAGTCCTATCAGCCATGTTAGCAATTTTATATGAGATAATTTATCCCGTTTTGTGGATGCAGTGTAGAAATGGTAAACATGTCTTTGTGTAATATGATATAACAACATTTCTCTTTTATTGGCTTTTCAAAACATATTACTGCAAGTGACACTATAGTCTGTTCAAAATGTTATGAGGACAAGCTAGGCCAAGATTGCAGGCCAGCATTTTCCAACCAGGCACTATCCAGACGTACTGGAACTTGCAGGCCATTCTGGCAGCTGAATTCCCAATACTGTACATCTGGACGGTTTACAAGGGAGGGGGATACTGTTCAGGACAGCATAACTGCATGGAATCAACATTTCTGTTCTGTTTTCTTTATATTCTAGCAATGCGACTTCTAGGTATCATTTCAAATCACCTGTGATAAAACAGGACAAGAATTGCTAAGCCAGAATTTACTCTTGACTATGTTAATCACTCTTGAATCTAACTGGAAATAGAACACAGCTTTCATTCTGCCAAAATGTAAAGTTATTGTGAATTGTTAAGCCTCTCTCTCTCTCTCTCTCTCTCTCTCTATATATATATATAAATAAAGCAATTTATGATTATCTGCTTCGAATAGGGCCTTCCAGGCAATTAGTATTCCTGGATCTCCTCAGTGCCGCTTTACACATTACCCTGATTTCCTTCTGCTCTCGCAGCCATGGGACCTCATTCAAAGTCATCACGGTGGAAACCACCCGTGCCTCGCAGTAATAGATGCCAAACTGCTGAGGACAAGCAAGGGAAAGGTTCAGCCCTGAAGGGAAGCATGCAGTAAATCTTGAGCGCGGGCACCACCTGCCAGAAGAAGAAGTAGCAATTGCTCATCCCAGGGGGCTGGATATGCCCCCCGGGACGGCCAAAGCCGTCGCCGGTCCCGGTCTAGGCTGATGCATCGGCGGGGTGGGGGAGAACCCTTACGTTAGGTAACCACCACCGCAGCCGGCGGTTCTCCCAAGCCCTTGCCGCTCGATCTCTCGTCGCTGGGATCCGGCTGCACCAATTTCCCGCAATTGGGGAGGAAAAAAGAGCAGTTTTCTCGTAGAAGCCGTGCACGCTCTATCCCACCCCGCCCCCAAACGCCACACTCATAGGCGCTGCCACTGCAGCGCTACAAAACACGAGAAGCTGGTCCTCCTTGCTAGGTGAGACCAAAGCCGCAGCCAGCCCAAAGGCGCCGGAAGCTCAAAGCGTGGCGACGAGCAATGGAGAATGCCGCCGCCGCCGCCACAAACGCACGCACCGGAGCTTTCCCGCAGCGTGTCTCCTCCCTTCCTTTCCTTTCCTTTCCTTTCCTTTCCTTTCCCTCTCTTCCCGGCGGTATCTCTGCGCAGCAAAGCCAGCCCTGCCTTCCTGCTTCCTTACACCGCCACCCATCCCTCGCGCTCAAGAAAGATACACAAAGGAGGCGGGCGGCGCCCTGCGGCTCGCTTACCATTACGCCGCCGCCGCGCAGGGTGCCCAGATTCGCGTCGACGCGGGGAGGTTGCCCGCCTGGCGCTCTTCTTGTTCGGATCAGCTGCAGTCGCTACCGCTTGCTGCTGCCGCCGCGCCACAATACCTAACAATGAGAGGCCGAGGCCGGCCCAGCAGCTGCACCCACTCGCCTGGCCTCGCCACCGCCGCTTCCTCCCCTGAGCGGTGCCAAGCCGCCGGCTCCGCTTCGTGTCTCACGCGAGAGGCCGTTCGTCCCGGAGGGGTCCCTCCGCGGAAGGAGCCCCCATTTCTCCCCTGGCAAGGCGAGGGCGTGGCGCCGCGCGCGGGCTTATAGTTACACCGAACTAACGGGGATGGGGTGGGGCAAAAGGCGGACGCCTCAGAGGAAAGGGACCGAACGGCCGGCTCGGCGGGGGAAGCTGCGTGTCCGCCTCTTTTTATTATTTTTTTATCCCCCTCCAGGCTTAAGCCACCAGGCTGGCGTTGGATTGCCACAACGTGGTGGCAGCAAAACTTTTGGGCAACCATGAAAGTCAGCCCCTGCGGAGGCACTACGCAGGTATATGTGAATGAGAGGAGAAGCAGCAGTGCCAAGTACTGGGGGCAGGCTGATGTCAGCCCTTCGAGGTGGACCAGACAGGAAACCAACACCAGGAGGATTAACACAATGTTTATTGTAAGGTTACAGTAACAGGTCTTGCAAGTGTGAAAGCACATCTCTCTCCCCTTGCCTTTGCTTTCTGGTGAACTAGGGAGGGTCCCTTCTGAGATGCTTTTCATGTCCCCATTCCTCCTGGGGGCTGAGATGTCTCTTATCTGTGGCTGTAGCTCTTCCTCCGTCTCCCAAGGTTATTCTCACAGCCCATTACATCTGGAGGGTAGGCCCATCTCAGTCCTTTTCCTAGCCAAGAAATGTTCCTGTCAATTCATGCTGTTACTGGTTCGTATTATTATATATTTTTTAATATGTGCTTACCCTGGCTTCTCTCTATTTATTTTATACGTGTGTGTGTGTGTACCCTGATTTCCTTCTGTTAAAATACAAGAGAATTCAGAACACAAATCACCTGGAGATCAAAAACAAGAAAGACTTAGGGTGATATGGGTATAATTCCTATGTTGAGCAGCTTGGCCCAGCATTGTAGCTGAAGGCAGACTGGGAAGGTGCTAACTTCCTTCCAGACCGTGCAGAAACCTGAGAAAAACCAAGCTATTTATGAAAAGGCAAATACACAGTGCCACATCTATATTTCTCTATTCTCTGACCTAGCAGGTACCCTTTCCAACTTTCAGCCTTGGTTCAAAGTGGTTCATATGGGCCAGATTTCCCACATATGGTTTCTGAAGAATAAATGTGGTCTGGCTTGTTTGCAGTTGGTAGCAGCAGTTTCAAAATCTGCAACTAGCGTTATGAAACCAGAGGATTCTATCACAGGACACCCCAAGAAACAGCAGATTCCTTGGGGATTTTCCCCATTCCCGGGGCAGTGAGAGAATATTTTCATTTGTCACCTGCACACATTGGAATAGGTGGCATTCCTACCCGCCATTTTTGCAAACAATTTCTCCATGTACTCTTTCTTGTAATACCTGTTTCTCTGCCCATAAGGCTTTGTATTCTGAAAGTCATTAAATGCTATCTGCTGGTGAGGTTTCCTCCCTGCTTGTGTAATGAATGCATTCTCCACCCCCATCTTTTCTTTTTCATGCTGGAGGAAGCCATTCATCACATCGTTAATTGTAGACCCATAGGCAGGCAGAGGGTAGAGAAAGAGGGCAGAATATATTTTTTTTCTTGTTATCTCCAGTACAATTTTTCCGTTGGAAGACAGCAAATGCAAGAAAGTACTTATTTGCCTTTGTATTTGTTCATTAGATTTTTGCTAAATTTCGCTGTGTGTCTTTCTCTCTTACACACACACCCATGCAGCCAAGATATTGCCTACTATTTAGTAATGGCTTTTTTCCCTCCAAACTTCTTTAGAACATCATCTTTTATTTTAAATAACCTTACATAAATTTCTAGGGTATATAATGTACATGAATCTATTAGTTATCTTTACATGAATGGATACCCAAACATATACATTATATTGGGTGTCATCAGTACATAGATTTAGCAAAAGTCAGATTATAATAATTCTACTTATATGATGTGCTCGTTGCAACCTTGCTATTCCAAAGAGTCATCCTGCCTGCAATGCTACTAGAAGAATAAAGATAAAGACTTGCTGAAGTTGAGCTTAATTCCTGGTGACCATGTGGACACATCCATGCAGAGATTTCTTTATTTATAACCATTTATTTATTTGAGATAAGCAGTGGAAAAGTGCAGAAAAGGAGACAGCAAAAGACAAAAGGAAACATAGCTGAATCTAATTTATACCAACACTACTCACTACGTCTCTCCAGACCTTTCTGTCCTTGCAATTCATTGTTGTTTCTACCAAGTTGATGCATTGTCCCTTTTTCTTAAGCTTTTCACCTCTCTCTTTTTGAAGATCTCATCATCTCCATCCAGCCACAAGTTTCTCATTCTTCCTCTTTTCTTCCTTAAAACAGGTTTGCCTTCACTGTGTTCTAGCATTTTTTTTTTAATTTTCCATTTTAGCCTACAGCCATCTTATTCCCTGGTAGTTTCTCATCCAAGTACTAACTAGGCCCAATGCTGTTTAGCTTATGAGTCTGAACAAAGTTGGCCAAGACAAACTCTAAGGACAACTCCTTATGGTATTTTCTGGCCGTTTTCCATTTTATCTGATTTTCCAGACATGGCTGAACAACTCCCATAGCATATACAATTCCCAGTTCCAAAACATTGCCCACATAAATCCCACTCTTTGCAGACAACTGGTTGAGGAAGGTTATGCAACTCACTTGAAGATCTAGCTTTACCTTTTAGATACATTTAGACTCTGCTCAGTCAGGCATAGCTTTGCGCAATGTATTAATGTAGGTGTTTAGATTAGGTAGGAGATATATAGCAGATTTTGAACTGAGCTAAAGGTGGTTTCAGGGAGCAATTGCTGTGTTTGGAAATGAGTCCTGGTAAACACAGGCGGGTTTTATATTTTATTTGATAATATTTAAACCAAAGCAATACTTTTAAAAAATGAAATTTTATTTCCTTCAGCTGAAGGCTTAAAAGAAAAAGCATGGGGTTCTGCCTTCATTAAACAATGAAGTCATTTGAACATTAAACAATGAACTTCATTAAACATGAAATTCATTAAAACATGAAATTTATTAAACAATGAAGTTATTGAAGTCCAGTCATTTGAGGTATGTATAAAAGTAAAACTTGTAAAAGTTAAAACTTTTTTTTTTTTTGCTTTTGAAGCAGCAACCTCTTACATACTTGGGAAGACTGTTAGCTACTCTATTTTAGTGCATCCCCATTGCTGAACAATGATTTACTTTAGGATTTCCCATTTGGACTTCTACACTCAACACGGGAGAACTAGAATGGAGCTCAGCCAGGACCACGTACATTCTGTGGTTGTCTCTATATCTTGGACGCTGGAATCCATAGAGCTTCTGTTCTTCCATGCCTACTCCAAATGATTTTCAAATGATAACATTATTTCACAGCTTCACACCAGGTGGTGATATTTAACTTTTCTGCACTCTGAAAAAAGTCTCTGAATACTTCCTATTCCCCCCCCCCCATGTTTGTTTGCTTGTGGCACTGCAAACAAGGTGTGAAGAACAAGAGGTTTTCAATAGCAGCATAAGGACTCTGCCTGTGCCCTGGGCATGCCCAACACCATCCCTCCTGTTCTTCTGTTTCAGTGATCATCCAATCACACAGTGTTGCATGGTCAGACAAAAAGAAAATGTGACATTAGGAGTTAAAGAAATTTCAATTAGATTTTTTTCCCCACCCCCTTTGAAACAAAGAGGAAAATGCCCTGCCTTCTTCAAAACCTCTTGCAAATTCTGGGCTATTGATTCATCGCAACATGAATATGTTCTAAGAGAGTAATGCAGTAGTCTCAACTTTTTCAAGATCTTCCCTGTAGTTAAGACGACAGTAGGCAGTAGACTAGTATAGTTTCAGGTATCAATTTCTATAATAGCTAGAAAGCAATATGCCAGGATACCATAACAGATGCAGAGATAATTGCACCTCCAATTTCTCTCCAGTTCTTCATATTTTTTTAAAAAAAAGTTGGTTGAAAGTGGAAAGGGTATAATTTTATTTATTTATGAAATGTATAGTATTTCAGTCTGTTGTGACTCTGGTCAGCTTACAAAATCCAACGAATAAAACTACAGTAAAAGCACAGAATATATCATCAGAAAGTATGGGAAAAAACCAACAATTAAAAAAAATACGTCAAATAAAGGGTCCATCACTCACTCTAATCCAGACCCTGGGAACAGAGCCAGGTTTTAAGGGTACATTTAAATACAACCAGGGTGAGGGCTGTATGAATCTCAGAGGGACTGGTGTTGCAGAGGGCAGGTGCCATGACAGTGAAGGCACACTTCCTGAGTCCCACCAAGTGACATTGTTTAATTGATGGGATCTGGAACATGCTGACTCTGTCAAACCATATGAGATGGATAGAAACTATGAGGAATAAGCAGTTCTTCAGATAGTCAGCCCCGCCTTTCAAGTTTTCAATTTGGGAATAGCTTTATAAAGTTTATTCTTATTACTTCATGTCATAGAGGTTTTGGAAGTATTTTAGAAGGAACACATCCATGGGTTTTTCTTGAATGTTTATTCCATTTTGTAACTGAGCAGTACTGGTTAGATGCCCCAAGCTATGCTTATTGCTCATGGTCAATGGTCTTTCATATATACATTTTCCTGGTAACTTCCACCTACAGTATTACTTACCATACAATGCAGATGCAATCTGTGTCCGTGACAGAAATGCCGAGAGCTCTCTACAAGGAGTTAATGAACTTGTGTTAACTGGGTAGTTCCTACTGGCAATCACAGTGTAGAATTCCCACAGAGTCTTACAGCCTGCATTAAATTTCTGTAACACATTATATCTAGTTGTTGGAGATTGTATCATCTCTTTCCATCAGGCCAAGGGATAAGGATAAAAATCTTCGCATGCTGTTCATGTGTCATGTTTCCCACCTGGCCTGTAGTTAGTTAAATGAATCTCCCTGTTTAAGAGAGAAAAGAGAACTTTCTCTTTCTTGTGCTTCCTTCTCTTCAAGATGCAATTTAGAAAGGCTTTCCTATCTTAAATATTTATCAATAACTCTAACTTTTACTTCAGATATAATGAATATCTGCTGGCAATCACTGATAGCTAGACTAAGCCTAGACACTGCATCCAAGATCACTATATTATGAATGTTTTTATTTTTAATGGGGCTTTCTGCTATTTCATTATTTAATATTCTTTTAGTACTCTGTATATGTTCAGGAGCATATCCTCTAAGAAGAACTCCTGATGAATTCAGATCTTCAGAGGGTATCACCCTCTGTTAAAGGGAGTGCACGCAGGTCATATCACATGAACTACGAGTGACCAGAATTTGCAGTACAGTGGGGGAGAAGAACTGGTTTTGCTTCGTCTGCCTTTTTCTACCTCACTGTTGAATGCAAAACCCAACAATGAATTCATTCTGAAACCATGAGCAAGAACACTCCCTCTCTGCCTGAAATAATAGGGCTGGGTGGGTGGGTGATCTGAGAGCTTTTTCGATAAGGTAGTTTTATGGCTATATCAAACACAAGTAGTATATGAGTCTGCACATATACACACATGCCAAAGAGCATAACAATTGGCCACAAAAGCAGGGATAAGGAATCTCATTTCAACACATCTCAAATGTGAAAAGTCCCCCATAAGTATATTTACTTATTCACTAATATTTGGATGGATGGATGGATGGATGGCAGTTCTCCTTTTTTTAAAAAAAAATAATTTTATTAAGAATAAAAACTAATACAAACTACAAAAATATAGGAATATAAAAAGGAAAATATGAAAGAAGGAAAAAAGTGTAAAAAAGAAAGGAGAAAAAAAGAAGTAACTTCCTCCTTCATATCAGCAAGTAAAAATTTTAATAGCTTATCACCATCTCTTAATACAACATATACTCTCTTCAGCTCCAACTCATTTCTTAACTAAAAAACAAAATCCAAAAGGCTTGTCATTTGTTCTTTATCAGCAAAAGTCCAGTAAGGGAAGCCAAATATAACTGATTTTCTATTTTAACTTTGATGGAATAAGCCAACCCTGTATTCCTTCCCTGAATTTTTAACAATCTGAATTTTTAATCCCTTCCAAAATACTGTAGTTCCAGAGCTTGCTTTCTGTTCATCTTCTCTTTAACCCAAAAATCTTTCAAAACTTTAAGAGACCTGTTTTGTACATTCAGTAAGTAAAATTTGTCCTTTTTTAAATCACTTCTCATAAAGTCCTTCAAGACTTTAACAGACCTCTTTTGTAAATCCAGTAAGAAGAAGTTATCCAAATTGCTTTTCTGGTTTAGTAATTGAGTATCTCCTTTAAGCAGTGAAACTTAAGCGGTTTCATTTGAATATCCAGTGCATCTTTCTCCATATATTTCTCACTGCTTGACACAATTAAATCCACATTCAAAGTAATTTCAAACTTATCCATTGTAACTTGTTCTTCTGTGACTTCATTGATGCACGATCTGTCTATCATATCAAGTAATTTTAAAGACCAATATTCAAAGACATCCATTAAAGCTGTTTGCTCCGTTCTTTTCTTTGTTAACAAAACAAATTTATTATCCTCTAACTCCCTCTAGTGTCAATCCTTCAAGGTCTCATTATCGTATTTCCTCTTGAAAGAACCCAAACAATCACCATTTCCCATGGGAAGGATTCTTCTAATTAATTCAAAACTGTAATTCCAAGTCTATCTGGACCCTTAATCCATTGTTAATTTTCCAGAATCCATATTCTAAACACCCTTTTGCTGTTTAAACCCCAAAATAGTATTTTTCTAGAGCTTCTAAAATCACATTTAAAACATCTGTCTCCAAGGAATAGGCACTCACCTGATGAATACGGTAAAACCTTGCCGATCCAAAGGGGCTTAATATTTCCAGTACAATAATAAAAAAAAAATCCAAAAAGTGATTAAGAAATGAGGTTCAGTTGAGCTTTATGTCCTAAAAAGGCTGCATTACGAGTATAAGCTCGATGGTGTCCCGACTCCCAGCCACTCAACCCATAAGCCGACTGCAAAGCAACAGTTTCTGCAGTCTACTTGTGAGGAGCGGCTGTCTGGAGTCATGTGGTTATCTCAACAATCTCTCCTTCCAGAGAGATTTTGCTGGTCCAGATCCAGCGTCCAGCCGTGATTTTCCTTGTAAATGCGGTCGTGCTGCTGGCAGGATATCAGCTTGCCAGAGCACTCACCAGAAGTGTCCAATGGCAGTTCTCCTAAAGCAGCTTCCCCGCAGTATAAAATATTGAAATAAAGAAATACAATAAATATTATGTAAAAACAAACAACAAACTTTCCACGGTCAGATGGATGGAAATGGCCCTACAGGTAGGGAAGAAGGAACCCAACTGTATAGGTTCTTGGATGTTTTTCTCCTTTCCTGTTTCCTCAGGCATCTCTCCCCCAGACATTTTGGGGAGGCATGAGTAGAAAGCCAGAGAAACAAAACATTTTATTATTTTATCACATCTATACCTTCAAGTACACAACAGTGCATTTGATCGTACCTTATTTTGTGAGGTAAGTTAGGCTGAGAGCACTTGATCCAAAACCAGTGTTAGTCCTTGTCTCCTGCACTTACTGTTCTGAAATGGTATGCGGTATTTCCTGCAGGACACTTCTATGATATAGAAATATCCACAAAACCACCATAATGGAAGGAAGCAAATCCTTTTTAATCACTCCCTATAAATAAAATCCTAACATTTCCTTTTAAGGAGTTTCCCCCCCCATAAGCGGATTTATGGAGAGCAACAGATATGTCTGCTAACATCCACTTCTGCTGAAAAGTTGAAAGAAACATCATTCCATTTACAGCAAAATCTGATAATAAAAGTCACTTGCATAGAAGTCCTGTGCACTTCCTGGTCTGAAGTGTGTCATACTCCATCCTCTCAGAAGGAGCTACTGTGCCTAAAACTTTCATCCAGTTCTGTTAAAAAGCAAAAGAAGTTGTAAGTGCTAATTGATGTCCCAATAGCAGTTAAAGAGAAGTTAATTAAAATTGGAGAGGTGGAAATGGAAGGGAACATTGAGTCTACCCCCTTGCTCTGTGCAAGATGACTTTCTGATCTCTGCTTGAATATGAAGAATAGCTCACCACTTCCCCAGATAATTGGTTCCACTGCCAAACTGCGCTTCCAGTCAAAAAGGCTTTTCTTCCCTGTAACAATGAATTAAAAACTTTCTTCCTGTGACTTAAATCCATTATTTTTTATCCAGCATGCTGGAGTAGCAGACAGTAGGACTTGATCCTCTGTGTGGCATTCTTTCAGCTATTTGAAGAATAAAATTATATCCCTGCTAAGTGTTCTCATCTCAAGCCTAAACATTCCCAGTTCCTTCAAACTCTTTTCTTAAGATTTACTGTAGCTTCTAGCCCCTTGACCATTCATTTGGACCTGGAATTTAAACTCATTCCAAGTAAGAAGATACTTCCTGATCATATTCATATCAATGTTCTGCTTCATTCCTGCCCCTTCAGTCTTCTCTTCCCAATTTCCTGGAGAAACATATACTTTCTTGTTGGAGAAGACTGAGAGAAAATATAAGATAAGTGGTTCTGCTTTTCCTCTGTCACTTGTTAGCATTTTGTCTTGTCCCCCAAACAGCTTTTATACTGATCCTCTTCCTATCTATCTAAAGAAGACCTCTTTGTTACTCTTAATATCCTTGCCAATCTCAGCTCATTCTGAGGTTTCCTGACATTCTTTCTACAGTTCTGGGTTACTTCCTTATGCTTTTCCTTGATGATCTAGTCTCTCTCCACTTGCTGTCTGTGTCCTTTTTTTGTTTGTTGGTTTGGGCTTTTGGATAGTCATGAAGATCTTGGCAACCACACATGAACCATCTTCTGTTTCTTCCTCTCATTGGAACTGTTTACAATTATGCTTTCAGAATCTTCTTTCTAGGAACTCCCAGTCATCTTATGCTCATTTTCCTCTTGGTTAATGTTCAAACAAGGATAGCAGATCCTCTTGTGCCTTTTGAAATAAAATCAAAAACATTATTATGGCCAAACGCCCCCCCCCCCGCAAAAACCCAAACCCAAAACAAAAGACAAATGAAAATTGTTAACAAGACGAGTCAGAATTTTCCCCTAAAGGATGATGCTTGGCAGAATTTGTCTATCAACAGTTATTGGCGCAATTAAATTCTTCCATGTTAAGTTCCCCAAATTAAACAATGGAATTTCCAGACAATTTAAATTTGAGTTAAATGTTGTGGTTAGAACATACACACACACAGCTGAACTTATTTATTAAGGACTTCATTGACCACCTTTCCACTAAAAAGCATACTTCCCAATCATAAACAATTTTAAAGTGGACTAATAAAATCAGAGCAAATTAAAAAGAAAAGCATCTTTTAAACAAATTAAAAAGCAAATTAATCAAATTAATCAAATGACCCTAACCCAGTCAAAACCTGAATGAAACAAAATAATTCTGTCTGCTACATTTTTGTGAAGAGGTACCAGAGATGAATAAGTAATGTTGGGTAATCTTTGATTTTCTCTCTGCAGCATTCTGCATCAAGACACTTTTCATTTCCCACAGAACTTTGCTTCTTCATAATTTCATATTATAAATCAAGAACACTCAGAGTTAGGATTTTAGTTTATAAGATGGTCATAATTGCTTCCCACATATTTAAGTGTGTGGAATTATTTTTGGTCAGTGCTGTGGAAACGTGTTGGTGTTCAGTTATGTTAATTAACCACAGAAGCAAACAGGAGAGATGAATTCTCATAAAATAGCATGCTTTTTTAAAAAATGAAATCATGATTTTTCTTGCCACTTTATGGAAACTGGTTTGCTTCTTCACCTAATAACCTTCCTTTATCAGTATTTAACTTAGAGCTCAAGGAGACCAAAGGAAGATGTTGTTTTTTGTGTGTGGTACAATTCTGTAGAAAAAAGGCTTCTGCTTATAATCAACCTGATTACTGAAACTGCATTAAATGGAACTATCTGGGAAACTGTAAATCTTAGACCGGAGCCACAACTCCACCTATGTTAGGTATTTATTCTGTATCATCCAGCTATGAGTGTAGGTCACTTGACTCATCAGAACTATTGCAGCTACTTTTGATTTAGTACTAATAGCTTATCCTAATTTTTCTTAAAGCAAACAGTGCCTAGCACTTTCTTATTTACTTATGCATTCAGTATTCATCACTGGCTATGTAGTATTATTCAGACCTTTTTGTGGCAGGAGTGGGGAGTCTGTGTCTGTTCCCACAGACATTGCTTAACTACATTCTCTCTCACCATTGGCCCTAGCTCTTAGCATCGGAAGTAAGGTCTTTGAGTTAAACCCAGTTCCCGATGACTGTGTTCCTTTTTAAAAAAGCAACTCTGTAGACATTGTTTGCCGTTGCCTTTCCCCAGTATGTTTCTTCAACTTCTCAGCTAGGCTTTTTGAGATCAGCCAAAGTTGATTAGATGCACTAAGAAAGTAAAAAATGTTTGCAAGCTTTTCCCAACTGGAATACAGCTTAATACAGTGGGGGTGGGTGGGGGGCTGTAATTCCAAGCATTTTGAAAAAAACATAGTCTTGGAAAATAAAATAATGCTTTAGAAGGACCTACATTTAGGATCTGTCATTGGGATATCTTAAAGTTGGAATGAATATTTAAATAATGTGTTGGCTTTAATGACTTGATTTTTTGGTACTGTTAATCTCTCTCTCTCTCTCTCTCTCTCTGTTCTTACGGTTCCTGTTTTATTGTATACCACCATGAATCCTTGTGGAGTGAGGTGATATAAACATATTGAAATAAATAAATCCATAAATCCATAAATAAGAGCTCAGGTTCAAGAGAGAACAATGCTACTACTCTTCTTTACAAAGAGATTTACTAAAGGCCCATGAGTTAGCACATGGATTAAGCTTGGGGCCAGAGTATTGAACTAGTGCTGCAAATTCTATCAGCCCCTTTGACCTGTTGCTAATATGTTATCACTTCATTTTCATCCCTCCATAAAACCAAGCAGATTTACCATGGGACTCACACAGAGAAGGGTTAGGTTGAGATTATTTACAATGTTTACTGAATATAAGCGGGCTAAGAACAAATCACTTCTGGTTAACAGAGGCACTGGCCCCTAGACACACTTCTGAGCAAGTCACAATCAAGTAGGAAGTGAGAGATTTTTAAAGTTCCCAACCCCCATATTCTTGTATACTGTTTCAGCATTTCTGAAGTTTAATTCCAAAAGCTTCTCCTTAAAGATAGATTTAAACAAACTGTATGGATATTAGTTTATCTTTGCTGTTGTTTCCAAACCTTCTTAACGTAACCACTCATTTATGTTGCTTCACGGACAAAGTGTGCCAATGCCTTCTCTGTTGTAACTTGTACAAAGTTGTGGGAGCTTGCAGGAAGTGGGCACACACCTCTGCTTCACTGGGTGGGGCCTCTTGTTCTCACTGTGCCTGATTAAGAAAGTACTTACAGCGAGCATAGGAAGAATGTAGGGAAAATGCAGTCTTTGGGCTAGCTTGCTTTTCGCTATGCTCAGCTAAAAGGCTTTGCAGATCACATTTTAAAGAAATTTAACAAAAGGATTCCAAGTGGAATAAAAAGGAAAAACATGGGGATACTATATTCACAGGTAAGTACTGTGTAGCTATTTACTACTATTTAAATGTCTTACAAGAGCAGCTGTAGCCAGTTTGATATGTTTCAAAGGGGTTGGTTTTGCTTTTACAAAATCCACGCAACTCTAACAAGTCTGAGAAATTGCATCTTTATGTGAAACCAGATGCTAGTGGAATAAGCAACAGTTTTCCACTAAGAGATGAATCGTACTGAAATTGTAAGAGAGAAATGTTTGAAACAGGGTCGTGTGGCGTATGGAAGTTGGAAAATGTGTCCTGTGCGACCTCTTGATCATAAAGTCTGCAGCTGGTGGTTAATGTACATTCTATCAAGTGTTTGCTACTATTGAACTATTGAAAGGAAAGGCAGCTTAATCTCTTCTGTATCTGCATAAATTAGTAAATGTTCTAACAACAAATCCAGCCCTTTTGAGTACAAGAACTGGAATTAAAATAGAGCTAGATATTTAAAGCATATGCTAGTCCCTAAAACAGTCCAGTAAGAGCAGAATGTGCTCAAAGCCCTCTACCAGGAACAGCAAGTTGAATATCAGTTGGCACAGAAAAATGTATGTGCATATACAGTACATAACTGTGTGTTAACATAATAATGAATTGCCCTGCTTCAGTCCACTCATTAAAACTTCCAGTTTTCATAAGGAAGTATGACTGGTATCTGGAACAGGAACTTTCAGTAGGGGTTGTGGATATACTGCAAAACCTCTAGGTTCCTATGTCTACATTTAATTCCAAACTTGATTATGTGCCATCAAGTAGATGTTCACTCTTATCAACCACAATGATTTATTCTCATCCTGGTCCTTCAAGTCTTCCAATGGTGCACCCATGATTGCTGTAGCTGAGTCTCTCCCCACCCCTTGTGGCTAGTTGTCCTCTTCTCTTTTCCCGAATTATACACTTATCCAGCTAGGTCTTTGCATAATGCATTCAAAATATGATAATTTGAACCTTGAGTCATTTATGTTTTATGTGAGACTCTGGGCAGATTTGTTTTAGGATTCAGTTTTTGTTTTCTTGGCTATCCATGGCATTCTCAGGAGTCTTCTCCAACAATAAAGTTCAAAAGCATCAATACCCTTTCTATCCTACCTCTTCAAAGTCCACTCTTCACTTCCATAGAACCTTTAATGACTACATCAAACTGGCTTACAATTCCAAGCTTAAAGAATAATTAATTGGTATTTGTATTTTGGAATTTTGCATTTGGGAATCACCTTGGGAGACAGGAAGAAGAGCCACAGCCTAGACAATAGTCTGATAAATGAAATTTGAGTTTGAAGGGGGAGGGGTGGCAAAAGCATCTCAGAAGGAACTCTCTGTCATTTTTGGGAGAATAAAAGTAAGGGACAGGGGAGGTACTTTCAGACTTGCAAGATTTTGTTAATGTAACCTTACAATAAAGATAGAGGTAGTACTCTTGGTTGTGCTTCCAGTTCTGTCTGGACTACCTCACAAGGCTAACAGGTATAATACTCTGGCATTGCTCAAGAAAAATCAACTTAACATTTAAAAGTTTCTTATCAACATTGTATAGCTAGGGGAAAAGGTCAATATTTGTTAAAAGCATATAGAGAGGAAGTGATTCAGATTCCACACCCACTTATCTATAAGCATACGGGCTTACCAAAATATCCAGTTGGACTGCATTCCATTCAGAAATGATTTGGATTTCTGAATCCTTCACCTGGGTTACCACGGCTTTTGTTCATCCGCTGTGTTGAAGTGCAACATGGAGAAATCTGGGGTGTATACTGGAAGCATGATAAGACTCCTGTATAGAAAATATTCTTGTTCTGAAGCAAAAGAGAAAGTCAGGGTAATATACATGACCAGCCAATCAGAGGTGACCACACCTCGCCATGAAGATGCCAGAATTATGAAACATGGGTTGTGTCATCATAGTGCAAGTTCCAGCATTTCAAATTAGCTTCGTGACAAGGCACACTAGTACACAAGGAGTGAAGTTTATGTTGCAGCATCAGGCACATGCTTTGTCCCTTTGACGCTTTGCCATTCCCTCCCACTGCTCCTGATGCCCACACCGCCAAAGTATCTTCATATTATGGCATAAGGATACACGTTCCCTCTCCCTTTTTCTTTCTGCAAGAGCACGCCATTGAAAAATGTTTCCCCTAAGCAGTGTCATCTATTCATTTAAAGTATTTGCAGTTAGATTTATATTTATATTTAGATGTATAGTTCAACAGGAGATAACTCTATACCAAGAGGATGGGGAAGGAAACAGGAAAACTGGGGCACAGGTTCTTAATACTTGGTTGGGTCTTATAATGGCCTACACTATGGCTGGGCTGGAAGTTCTTAATGGTCTTACGGCAATTGGCTTGAATCGAAATAACTGATAGAGTCAAGCTCTTCTGGTCTCTGCAGCTGCCATTACGTAGCTTCCTCTTCTCTTTTTTTTACACAGATGGATAGTCCATTTTAGACTGAAATTATGTAATTTCTGAAGCCTAAGTATTATAGGGTGAGGGGGAAGGAGGCATGGGCATTTACCTATTTCTGGTTATGATAAAACAACAGCTCTAACCTAGCCTACAGCCTTTTTTTACTAGCCTTTTGTTATATGTTTTACCTTCCATAGAGGGCTGCCAATTTTTAGTCACTAACGTTAGGAGTCAGTACTCTTATGCATCACACAGCCTGCTACACTTAGGTGTCCTTAAAGCAACCAATCTTGTTAGTTTATGTGTATGAATTGGGGAGTTCGCCAGCTTATGACTTGTGGGAATGGCAGCCATCTCCTAGCACTGAGAGTTCATATGCCGAGCTTGTTACATACAGGTAGTTGTCAAGTCTACAATGTCCAAATCTCAGTCCAGAAGAATTCTCATGAAACCAGACCTGGTTCAGATAAAATCTCCTTTATTGGATGGTACATGCAGCTCTAAGCAAAGTATTGCTAAAACTAAAGCCCACGTAATTTTTCCTCTACTTTTAACCCTCTGCTCCCCCTTCTTCTTTGGCACCAGATTTCTTTCTCACCGAGTCATGGCCTTATGAATTCCTCACCCTGATAACACCTCTTCTTCCTGGCCTTCGAGATGGCACCAGCTCTGTCTTCTTTCATCCCCCCCCACCCTTATTACAAATGGCAGAATCAAAGCAAGCAGACCCAGCATTTACTATCCCTAATAAATCAGTCCTCCTTTGGCTATTCATTCGATTCCTGCAGGTTCTGACAGTAGTCCTCAACTTCTGATCATTCGTTTAGCGACCAAAGTTACAATGGTGCTGAAAAAAGTGGCTTATGACCAGTTCTCACACTTATGACTGTCACAGCGTCCCTGCGGTCACATGATCAAAATTCGGGTGCTTGGCAACCAGCATATATTTATGATGATTATAGCATCCTGGGGTCATGTGATCACCATTTGCAACCTTTCTAGCCGGCTTCTGACAAGCAAAATCAATGGGAAACTGCATGATACACTTAACAGCTGCCGCAAAAAATGTAAAATTGGGTGTGGTCACGTGATGCCTCACGTAATGACTATACCGCTAATTGATGAATTTTCCGGTCCCTATTGTGGTCATAAGTCAAGGACTGCCTGTACTTTAAAAGAATAGTTATTCTTAAGTTAAGCTTGATTCCTGATGACTATGTGCCTGTGTTACAGAAATAGTTTGCCGTTGTCTTATTCCAGGGTATATCTTTGGCCTCCCAGTCCAGCCTATAGCCTGGGTGATTTCTTGATGGACTCCTGTCCAATTACTAACCAGGTCCAACCTTGCTTAGTTTTTTCTTCAAGGGCATCTAAGTGTTGCCATTTGCTGTGGCATTAGTTAACGATGAGGGACCTCATATCAGGATTTGCGGTACGGTTTGCAATAGCAATTGTGCACCGAATAAATCAAGAATTCTTGTTGGGACAAGGAATGCTAAAGCATGGGGATCTCACTGTATCTTGCATATTGGGCATTACAGCTGGAAAAAGAGTTCAGGGAAAAGCAAAAATGACTCATAACTCAGCAGCCATTGAATCTGTCACACCAGTGTAGTTTTGGATTAACATAATTACAGTCTACGAGCACCACTTTGTGGATTTAATCTGGAACTGCAGTCTTAAATGCAATACCTCTTGTTCTAGTTTTTCCTGAACTGCACACACTTTTTCCTGGTTTATCTCATTGTATTTAGACATGTATATGAATTGATTATTCACTGCAAATTTGTATTAATGCCTATATCTGTTAATTCTCCTGTGATGCTCCCAATAGTGCTTACCAAGCGCTGTGCTCCACCTGATTTAATTTAATTTTAGATTCTTTTAAATAAAACAAATAATGACATGGAAGATGGCACGTTGATAGCATATTATCTTTATTTCCAAGAGAGCTTTTGGATCCTGCAAAGACCCCAGAGGCATTCTTTGGAAATAAAAATGGTGGATGTTTGCAGCTTATTTAGTTTAAAAAAAGATTTGGTGCAAGGTGCAATCCTTTTCCCCCTCTCCTTAGTTTCTTTGTCTACCTCTAAAAGTTTAGGATGACCCTAGGTTCTGCTCCATGCTGTGCATAATTATGATGCCAGTAGTCTTAAAGTGAGACAGAGCATCTCGTAGGAACTTTTGGCTCAATACATCTGTTTTGCCCATCACCAGTACAAGTCACCTACTCCTCTTGAGTGCATGAACAGATGAAGCAGTCTTCCACCCATTCCCAGCTCATTGCAAATGTACCTGCCCTGCCCATATTCTAAACCTCTGCTCCAGAACTACTGTTTTCTGTCCTAAGCCATCTTTTTCTGAGCAGATATTCTGCAGTGCTTTGTTCTGATCTAGCTCCAATGGGTTACATTTCGTACTGGACTGCCAGACTCCTACAGTATGTTCTCTGCTGGACAGTAGCTGCCTTTTCTATTATCTTGTAGTTAAGCCAACAATGACCTGTTAAGTCAATAAACTTTTCTTGCCTTGTGCTTTCCCACCTCCTGTAGGAGTGCATCATTCCCTTGAACCCTTACATCTTCACTGGACACCCTGTTGGTTTCCGCCGAGGCTGGATGAAGCATGCTCCCCTTATGTTCCCACCCGCTCCCCACTGTACTGTGAAACTTCCTTTTGTTTGTGTGTTTTTTCCTAAAGTTTTTAATTTGCAACCTAGGCATGTTGGAGGGAAGCTACAAAGTTTCAGTGACTACTACTTTGTTTTTATGAAACTGAACGATCATTTTTCCAAACATCATATGGATATTCTGGATTTTAAAATGTTTTAACCCTTCCCCTTTTGGACTTTTTGTGTGAAACAGAAAAAAAATGAAACTATAATATATGGGTTTGATGATTAGAAAAAATAGTAGATGATAGAAAACATAAAAGTTATGTTGTAACCATAGAGTAAGAGTTCAATTTAATTTTGCACCTATAACTGTTGTAAAAGAAAAGCAGAAGTCGTTTCTTTATATTTCTTTTTCCTTTCTTTTTTTTTCTGTACTTTTGGCTTCTTTCCCTCCCTCCCTCCCTCCCTCCCTCCCTCCCTCCCTCCCTCCCTCCCTCCCTCCCTTCCTTCCTTCCTTCCTTCCTTCCTTCCTTCCTTCCTTCCTTCCTTTTCTTCATCTTAAATATTAGTTTCTTTTAGTTTTTATCTTTGTTGCTTAACAATTTAATAAGGTTATTACAAAAAAAAATGTTTTAACCCTTGCCTCCTTGGCCATGGAGGTTGCATGTCTCCGTCAAGGTCATCTTCCTTTATCTCTACATACCATGCAATCCTGAAGCCATTTTTAATTTATAGATAAATTATAGGTGATTGAAAAATATTTACAAATATCTTCATCACACTTATATATTAAAGAACAGGAAGATAAGACAATTTTCACAAACATGGTATATTCTGATAGCAAGAGAAAGCTTCTTATGTGTTCTTAAGTGAGTTTTCATTTGAATACCATCTAGATTTATGGCAGGACCAATAGTGAAGTGCTTGTGGTCCTGAAGATACTGCTGAACTATAGTTCCATTACCATTGGCCTTGATAACTGATGTTGTTAGGAGTTGTACTTCAGCAACATCTAGAGGGCCACAAGTTCTCCACATCTGCATTAGACATAGTGAGGAAATCATCCGAGACGGAAAATGTTGGTGGTAGGGTTTTGAAGGTGGAAAGCTCTTAGAAGACAGAACTGTATATGTACAACAGAGCCCCAAGTTTATTGTTGATTTATGTGTATGAACTGGAGACACCAGTTTGTTCTTTGTCTCATGTAAGAGACCTCAGGCTGCCTCCAACTTATAGTAATCATCTGGCAGTGAGAGTTCATATGCCTAGCCTGCTGTGTACCAGAAGTATATAAGTATGTACGTAGTTATCTTGAAAAAAGGTTGCACAGCTACATTCACAAGGTTGAATGAGTGTGATGAAGAAACAGCTCAAAATAAATCTCTCAGTTTGTGCCATAAATCAAAGGCTGTTGAAAAAACTTACTGAGGTTCTCTTGCCTTTCTCTCCTTCTCTCCCTCAGCCCATTTGCCAGGCAGCTTATAATAATGACTTCAATGAACTTCAGCTCCTATTGGAAGAAGACAGCAATAATCTGAATATCCAGGACCATTTTGGTGGAGACACACCATTAATCTGTGCATGTAAAAAGGGGCACAACAGAATTGTCAGTTACCTTCTGAAAATGAATGCTGATGTGAACATAAAAAATAAGGTGAGCAGCAGCAACTGCAACAGGACCTTTTCTTAGATTGCTAAAATCAGGATTGATGTACAAAGGGGATAGTGAAGGGATATGCTGGCTGGGGAATTCTGGGAGTTGAAGTCCACACATTTTACAGTTGCCAGGTTTGAAAAGCACTGCTTTAAAGTCAGCTCAAAGCTTTGGGGCATGTAGGTTTCTCTTCTGATTTCTGCAGGATGAGGCAGGAAATCCACACATTCAGGCAAAATGAAGGTGAGGACATCTGACAGACCCAAAACAGTATTTGCAGATTCCTAGATTAATTTTTTAAAATGGCCCCAAACTTGTGAGATAACTGATGAACAGCTGCAAAATGTAAGTTTTTGATGTTCTTAATGTGAGACCACTGAAATGTCATGAGATTTGGCAATTTGTTAAGGTTTCTGCTATGTTTTTAATTAGAAACTTGGTGAAGGGATCTACATCATCATACAGCACAATTGTTTGCTGACTGGAAATTTTTGGACTAATGAAATTTTGGGGCTAACGCATCAGAGTTGTCTAAATTCCAAGGGGGAAGGGGAAGGAGAGTATATTGAGTTCAATAATTGATAGACCTGACTTCATATCAGAGTTACTGTTTGGGATCAGCCAACTGCCAAAGCAAAGCAAAGATTAATGAATTAATCCCATGTGCTTCTGATTATCCCCCAACAATTCAGAAGAAGGGGCATTAGCATTCATTATTAACAACCTTTCCCTTTACATGTCCCTCAACTTACTTGCCTAAAATTTGCTGTAATTTGTCGTTTTCATATAAAGAAAAGTGCAACACCCATAAAAAATGGGTGAAGCTACAATTGTGACTTTTTTTTTACCATACCCTTCCCCTCCCTACCCACACTAAAATTAGAAGCCATTGAATATGCTGTGTATTTTGCCTACAGAACTTTTATGAAGCACTCACTTTTTATTTTAGTCCCCATGCTGTAGTTTCAGCAGTTTGATTTTTTATAGTTAGGGCCTATGTACATTTTGTGTTGAAAAATAGTGAAATGTGGTTAATGGGTGCCATGCACCAATAAGTTTTTTTCTCTACTGTGTGTTTCTGGAATGTCCCTGCATGTTTTTAGTTCTTGTATTGTGGCGGGAGAAGCATTATAAAAACAAATACAAGTTAATAAGCAAGCAAAAACTGTGCATTTCTACTTCATTTTTAACAGGTAGTGCTCTCTTTTCCCTCAGCCTGATGAAAGCAGGTTAACAGCAGATGGTGGGGGATCAAAAATGTCAAAATTGGACTCAGGATCCATAGGGATTTGAAATAAGGTTTTGGAATGAATTATAAGGATCCTTCCCATGGGAAAATGTTTTTGTTTTGAGTTCTTAAAAAAAGAAAACATGATAGGATGGGACTTTGAAGATTGGACAACAGAGGGAACTAGAAGGAACTAAAAATTACAATTAAAGAAGAAGAATACTTAAATCTGATTTACTCATACAGAATGGAGCAAATTATTTTAACATTGGACAGAGTGAAAGATATTTTTGAACAATGGATCCAGAAGTTCATTTTAAGAGTCTCTGCCTCTATAGATAGACTGTGTTTAAGAGATGTTACAGAAGAGAAAGAAGTTTTACCGGACAAGACTGAGACTAATCTAAAAGTGGGTTTAAAAATGACAGGCTACGAGAATGATATGGAAAAAGATGCTACACTGGACATACAAAAGAAAATGGCTGACGTCTTAATAATTAAAAGGGATATACAAATTAACAAACCAAGAGAGTGATCTGGATAATTTTCCTATATCGGATTTACAAAAGAGGCTTGTTAAAGCTTTGAAGAATTTTATGAGAAGAGACAAAGAAAAAATGAAAAGAATCAAGTTCTAGGACATTATTTGAAGGAATTCAAGATTGTTAAAAGTAAAGGGAAGGAAGATAAACTGGTTTATTTCATCAGAGTCAAAATAGTTATATTGTTATTTCTGGTAACCCTTAATAAGCTTTTGCTGATCAGGACTGAAATGACGAGGTGTTAAGGATTTGTTTATAGATAAGAGATGGGTTATAGGAAGAAGAGACCATTTGTTGTATTTTAAGAGAAGGTGATAAGTTACTAAAATTGTTCAGACTTGTTGTGATGAAAGGGGAAGTTATTTCTTTATATATTTCTTTTTCTTTACTATGTTCTTATTTTTCTTTCTTTTCCATTTTTTTCCATTTTCTTTTTCTTTTCTGCACCTTCTATTTTTTTTAGATTGTATTATTTTTTTATAATTGTAATTATATTTTTTAACACAATTACTATTAAAAAAATCAACATCTGTGCATATCACATATATGAATCTTGCAAAAAAGGGGTTGGACATCAATAATCCAATTGTGGCTGCCACCTTGATTAATTATTAAATAATGTATTACTAAATAATACTGTATGTCTGCCTGATGATGCTGGTACAGAGACATTGTTCTGAATGTCATCATAACACTCAGCTCAAATCTCTGATGATATCTCCTAGCAGTTTCACACGTCTATTTCAAAATATCAGGGAGAAATAGCCTCCTCCTCGCAAGTGACACCACGTGGATCCTTTTTGAAAGACTGGAGCAGAACCATTGGAGAGGAGTGCCCCAGTTCCAAAAAGTGCCAAGTGGATACCATGGTCAATGGTACTGAAAGCTGTTAGGAGAGCCAACATAGTCACATTCTCCCCAAATGAGGATCATACGTCAAGCTGACTAAGGCAGTCTGAACCCCATTGCCTGCCCTAAAGCCAGTTTGAAATATAATTTGTTTCATCAAACTGCCTGAAACTAAGGAGCTACCACCTTTGATTACTTTGCCAAGCATGGATAATTGACCTGTAATTACATTGTCTGCGCAATCAAGTGAGGACTTCTCGGAGAAGGTTTACTAAACGCCTTCTTTGAAAAGGGGTGAAACTTCCCCTCCCTCAGGGAGGTATTAATAATGTTTACCAGGTCAGCTCCCAGAGTTTCTTGGTCAGTAGATCCAAGCCACGTTGGGCAAGGATTGCAGTGCCCTAAACAGATTACCCATGTCCTCAGCTATGTGCAAATTATAATGTATACATTATTCATGTGCGAATTAGGAAAAAAGGAGAAGTCTGCAGGACGGTAACAATTCAGATAGGTACTAGTTTTTCCTAGATTCTTTGTCACTTGCTTATCCCAGGATGGTAGACTTTCTCAACAGCTAGACCTAGGTACTCCTTTCTTTTTAACTGAGTGAAACTCTACTGGAACCAAGAAAACCCCCAGGGCAATTTCTGTTATGGGAAGGCATTGAAAACCTTTTCAGACTAACACAGCATTTATGGTAGATTGAATGATGAACGGCATCAACCCCCCCCCCCCTAATTTTAATGATAACTCTTCCTTTTCTCTTAGAAAGAAAGAACCTGTCTGCACTATGCTGTCAAAAAACGGTTCGGTTTCCTTGATTATTTACTCATCATCCTTTTAATGCCTGTTATGCTGCTAGGATACCTCCTGATGGTAAGTTCCACGTCAAGCTAGTATCAAAATGGTGCTAACAATTATATTCCGACCCCCTGTTTTTTCTCTCGTCTGATCACCTTTGTGGTAGTTACATGTTTTATAAGGCTGGTGGGAGACATCATGGATTAATCTCAATGCAGAGCTTTGGGTTCTAGAGGGTCTCTTATCTCTCATTCTGTCACTGGCCAAAACCCAAAGAGGCTTCTTGCTGGAGCTGAATACTTTCAAAGGCTTCTTCCAGCTTAAGATTTAGAATTTCCTCAGAGCGTCTTCTTAGCATTATCTAGCTCTCTCTAAGAATAGAAGAGGCTCCTGGGCACGCACAGAAGTCTCTTCCAACTGGAGAGGATCCTGAGGAGGCAAAACAAAGAAAGTGAGGGGCCTTATTGCCATACAAAGCAGACTCACGAGGATGTTTTGCTCAGACCTTCTTTGAAGCAATACACACCCTCAGAGGTTTACACATATTTTCTGTATCCACTGATTACAGGAGCACTTTTTATTCTAATTTGTTCAGGAGCTCTTTTAATGTTATCTGTAAGGTCATGCTAGCTTTTCCTGGAAGAGGGTTTTCTGCATTAGTATTTAAATATATGATTCTCTACCATTGCCTTTCAGCCTGGTGTGTTCTAGATGTGCTGGTGGTTACAGCTTCTAGAATTTCTAGCTAGATAGGAAGTTACAACATCCAGAAGCTAGAAAAAGCTGTTTCGGGCAATATGACTGGGAGGTTGGCTCATCTGCATAATTCCTATGGCAGGAAATCTTTGGCCTTCTGGACAGAATTTAATTGAATCTTTGTTGTTGGAAGGTAAAGATTACACCTTTCAATTTATGCCAATGGAATGGAATCTTGCTCTTTTTTAAAATCTCTGTCAAAAAGGTGTACTCCTTTCTCTTCTCAAGATTCTAATTGGTATTTCTTTTAGTACAATTATATCTGTATTAGCAATTTTTAGTCTAGAATCACAATGAGTCTGTAATACTTGTTCTCTTGTTGACTGTCTCAAAAGTAAACCATTACATCTCTAGGGAGTTTTCTGACAGCTGCATAATGTGAATTTATACGATACGCCTTGTCGACTTCTTGATCCATCCTGACTTCCTCCCAACTTAATAAATTGGAGAGAGTAGTCACAACTAGATGTCTGACATTCTCTTGAGCACTTTCAGAAATTGTTCTTATCTGAAACAGAATCCGTTCTCTTTAAGTTCAAGTAGAACAGAATTATCCAATCCTTTTTCCATTTCAGTGTCTTTAGCATCCATTCTATTTTCCACTATTTGTACTGTCAGTAACTTGTTTTACAACAGTGTCCATCTTCTCTATTTTTTTATCCAATTTTTGTTCTCTCATTTCAAATCTAGCATCTATAGTCTGTATAACTTTAGCTGAAAAGTCATCAAACATCTGCCTCAAAAAGCCAAAATCTGCAGAGGCACTTCTATAGGGTCTTTCGGAAGCCATTTTAAAATTAATATAACCATAAAATTGCCAGTGAGAAAGAAATCCAGCAAAAGAAACTTTCAGGTAGTGGATTAGTTAGGCAATATCACACTCTAGCAGTACAAAATAAGATCGCTGGAAAGAGAAAAAAAAAAACTCTGGAGATTTTCCATTAGCTTGTTTATAGGAACTGCCCCAATCAGTGCAGAGTAGATTATAAAAGGACAACTTTCTCATGTTTTCTTCTCTATTGTGTGTTTCTGGACATACAAAAGAAAATGGCTGATCTCTTAATAATTAAAAGGGATATACAAATTAACAAACCAAGAGAGTGATCTGGATAATTTTCCTATATCGGATTTACAAAAGAGGCTTGTTAAAGCTTTGAAGAATTTTGTGAGAAGAGACAAAGAAAAAATGAGAGAGACTCCCTAAGACTAAAAGAGGCTCCTGGGCATGCAGAGAAGCCTCTTCCAACCGGAGACGATCCTGAGGGTTTTTGAGTTCCTAAAAAAAGATTAGCCAACACTCAAACGCTGCTTCTCAGCCACTGTTCAATTACCTAACTGTTAAAATGTATCCCTTGGCTAATTGGCACATATAACCACAATGGTTATGCACGCTCACCATGTACCCAACTGCAATTTCCTAGTATGTAGTCACAATGAGCTATCCCATGAAGACTATGATCCCGCAACACATTATGAAAGGGTGTAACACACTTAGCGCAACACACAATTTCTTGGGACCTAGAACTCGTGAGGCAGTTAATCAGATTTTCTCATTATAATTTTTTTTTTTTTGATAATGCTTAGTGTTGGGAAGCTTAAGAGTACACACACCTTCTCAGAAGGTTTTTATTTGGATAAATGTGTAAGAAAAGGTCTTCATTAGCGGACTGCTTCGTATGATGATGTTACCCATTTTTCCAATAATCTTCTGTTCTTCCTTTCTTACTCATAAAATCTGCGAAACAGATATCTAAAAGTAAGCAGAATGAAAACCTCATCAAGATGCTACTTAGAGCTGGTGCAGATGTTAATGCTACAGATGATGTAAGTGCATCTACTCCTATATTCTAGAACTATTTCACAGTTGGGGTGGTAGGTGGATGTGATACAGAAAATCTCTTCCTTTTCCTAAGGGCCCATGAAGGACGAGGCAGCACATGACCATTTTTATTCCTGTGGTTTTGAGAAATGCACTCTTTCCCTTATATGGAGAGAAGATGGTAGCAATTGGTTCTTTCCTCCTCCTGTGTGGGACTAAGCCAGCCAAAGTAGATGAGATCTATTGAGGTCAAATAGTTTTAGGCTGAAATATTACCTCTGGCTTGGGGCAGCATGCCTCCAGTCAAGCTCTGAGAGGCCCAAGAAATCTTATCTACAATGCTCCAATTCCTTCCTGTAATGGTTTTGCTTCCTCCTCCATGTCCCTGGACTATCACAGCGGAAGCTGATGGCAAAGCAGTATGTCTCCATCTTCTTAAAAGCACCCCAAAGGCTTCCAGCTGGCCATTGTCACAAACAAAATACTGGCTAAGATGGATCTTAGCCAGATCCATTATGACTGTTCTGATGTTCTTATACTCAAGGAGCAGGGATTAATGGAAGGAGGAAAGTCTTTCACAACCCAGGCTTCCCCCAGCCTACTGCAATCTGGCAGGATTTCCTCTGGAACTGTGAGATAGCTGATCTCCCACTAGTGAAAATGTCCACCCTGCCCCAGCTCCTGAGATTTTCCCAGGAGGGAAAAGGCAATAGAGCCTCTTGCCACCTTTCCCTGACTCTCCACAACTTCGCCATTCCCTATGCCCGTTGTTCAGCTGTTGTCTTTTGCTTCACCAAGCAAAGCAAAGCAGCAAGGGAAGAGTGAGGGTGAGATGGGATGTTAGCTGGCCGCCATTTATTGTGCTATTCTACTTATCAACTGAATGGCTCAGTGTCAGAAAGAAGAACATCAATCAGGGTGCTTATGCAGCAGTGCAAAATTCCTGCAGAAGGTTTGAGGTATGAGGCTGATAGCTGTGTGGAAGTGCTATTAGATTTATATTTTAACTGTTGCATATTTAAATTTAACATATATTGTCCAGAGCAATTAGGCAGGAAGAGGATGTCTTCCAAATGCACCAGGAAACCTATTACATGGCCATATAGTTGGGTTGCAGGTATTATTCTTGAAAAAAATGCAATAGCTTGTCCATCATTAAAACCGAAAAACAAAACAAACAGAAAAGGCCATGAAGAATTCAGCCCTTTATCAAATACTAGTGTCTCTGGCACAAATATCATTTATTTCCTCCAGAACTTTGGGGTTTCACCTGTCCCAACTCACTAATTAAGACCACACAATAGGCACAGAAAGGTTGTTCAAATCAGGATCAGACCTTATTTTTATTTCAGTGAGCTAATGTAAGTACGGAAAAATATAAGACTAGACCTATTAGTCTGTCTCTTCTGTCCTGAAGCAAGTAATCTTGTACTTGCTTCAGGACCATGATGGAATAAGATGAGTTTCCAAATCTCAAGGCAATCAGGAGAACTCCAGAGTATTTCTGAAAACTGTTGCAGAAAGTAATACAAAGTGAACTAACTCACTGACTCAAAAACAGTTCGCAGGCCATGTGAATTCATCCTTGGTTACAATTTACTGTATAATTCAAAGAAGATGCTTAATTCTATTTTCACTCTGGCGAGCCAAAGTAGACTGCATATATTCTGTAATATGTATTAATTGTCACTAATTTGTTCTGATATTTTTAACTTCAATTTTGTTGTACAGTGCTTGGAGCCATTTTGGAGTAGAATAGCATAGATATACCAGCAATAAATCAATAGTTAATCTAGAGGTGGATGAAACCATAGACCAAGGGTATAAATAGATGATAATTCAAGAGCTTGCATGAAAGAGTTTACAGTGTTCTTTTTAAATTTTGTGCTTAGTGAGAAGCATATTAGGGTAAGAATGCAACTTATTCCTGAAGGATATGTATTATGGTTTTCTCCAGTCAGGACGGACTGCCCTCCACTATGCTTGTGAAATGAAGAACCAGTCCATCATTCCATTACTAGCTGAAGCGGGTGCTGACCTTTCCATAAAGGACAAGGTATGGAAATTCAAACCTAGTCTTGTTATAATTTTGATTTCTGGCTCATCCTGTGATTTGGAGAATCCCTCTATTATGACAAGGAATCTAATCTCATTTTAGGAAAGAAATAAATGAGCGAGATTCTTTCCTGCCATTTTCCAAGATTTTTCTCTTCCGTTGCAAATAATCACATTTGGAGATTTTGATCCAGGTTAGGTTGCCCAGAAACTGCTGATGTTTAAAAGCATGTGGAAAAGGCAACATGCATAGTAACAAGAAAAAACAAGCAAAAAAGAGAAAAGAAATGATTAAAAAAGGGATTAAAACTAGCTATACATATTCAATATCCATTAATATTTTAAAATTTAAAGTTATCTCCTTACTGTAGATCAGGTGTAGGCAATGTAGCAATCCCACTGAAGCTTTTTGTCTAGAACACTCAGAATCTTTTGCCATAATGGCTAAAGTTAGCAACCCTAGCTATTTATGCCTGTCATAGGGAATTTTAAATTTCCCATAAGGAGAATAATATCGCTTAGCAGTGGCTTAGCAGAATTAACTAATATTTTACACACACACACAAATAAAATATCATAAAATAATATTCAGTTGTTTCCCCTGTGTGAAAGTCCATCATTATAAAAGAAGCTTTATTCGTCTGTGATAAGGCATGGTCATTTTTTATCATACCAGTAGAGACCATCACTCACTGTTTGGTCAAAATTCTTTTATTCTGACCTAGCACTGAAGAGATTAGCTTCAAGCAATGATCCTAAGTGAACTACCATTTGCCACTGATTTCAGACTATCTGGACTATTTCCAAGATTTTTCAAATAAAGGTTTCTGTGAGATTCTGAAATTTGCACTTGGAGAGATTCATCAGACCTTTGAAGCAAATTGAGGAAAGTTCCAGTGGTAGATTAACACAATTATGTACAGTAGATATAACTCTACTTCCTCCCAGAACTTGTAAAACTTGGTTCAAAAGCCATGACTGGGTACAGTCTAAAATGAAACCATCCTGCACAGGTTCCAGTGAAATATCTGTCTTCTTGACAATAGTATTCTTTCAAAAATCTAAAGTTGGCCAAGTTGGATTTTACATACGTTGGTCTTTCCCTCATTAGTTATTTTCACCTTTGTTTATTTTATCTCTTTATTTCAGGATGAAGAGACTCCATTGGACATAGCAAGAAGATTAAAGTTCCTCAACATAGAACACACATTAAAAAAGGACTCCTAGATCATTACACTGCAGACCTTGTTGGAAAAGCTCCAACCTGTGGGGTCAATACATTGTGGTAAATGTAACTCCATTTACAGTTCAGGTAACCTCATGATTACAGCATCTGGCAAGTTTATGCAAAGAATAGATTGCATTAAATCCTGTGGTTGAGGTTTGATGGTTGATGAAATGAGAACAGTCAATTCTGTGAGCATTAAATTGGTATTACTAATTTTCATTTTCATGATTGTTTTCTTGCAACGTTTCTAAGAGTATAAGCAAGTGTTTTTCAAACTTGGCAACGTTGGAAATGTGTGGACTTCAACTCCCAGAATTCCCCAGGTAGTTAAAGTCCACACATCTTAAAGTTGCCAAGTTTGAAAAACACTGGTATAAGCCATACTATTTATTTCATTGGTACTAAATGTGTGCTATTTATATGTGTTGTAATCCAAAAACAGATTTAGCAATAAAGACCTGTTTTGAATTTATTTTTAGTCTGTCTGTCTATTTTGTTTTGAATATATAGAATAATAATAGAACAAGAAGGAGATAAAGTACTTTCACTCCTGGGAATTGCCAACTTCACATGAGAATGGAGTCACAACAGCCGCACCACTCCTTTCCTTTTACCTTCAGTATTTATAATCTGAACAGAATGACATAATCTCTTTAAATGTTGCAGAATTCTGTTTTATTGTATGTCAAGGTTTGAATATTGTTGAGATTTGACTACTTTGTCTTAGTTCTATTCGTTTATTGTCAGTTTCTCTCCTGTTTCATTCCCACATTGTTAGCTTTTGATTTTCCAGTTGTAGAGACTGTTTTTCTGAGACTTTCTGGTTGTAGATCATAATAAAGAAATTCACTCATTACATTAGGATAGGGGAAGATCCCAAGAAGTACACCTGTTAGGCAGTGAGGCTATATGGCAACATTTTTTGCAGTTTATAATTCCTTTTTTTCATAAATAGTTCTTCATGGTGGATTGCATTAAAAATGAAAGCCTTAAGCATTAAACAAAACAGTTAAAATCATAATAAAACTCAGATTAAAACCATTCAAAACTAATAAATTAGTTTTATTAAAAACCAGGCTGAAAATATGGAGTTTTATGATTCTTTCAAAGGCCTCAAAAGAAGCTAGACCTTTATTTTCTGTTGTTTTCTATTTCTAATGTAAGTTGCCCAGAGCTATTTTGGAATTAGGGCCTTCTAAATCTCATCGGTCCATCAGGGAAATCTACAAGAAACCTCTTCCTGAATTTAGGGATAACAACATCAGAAGGCTTGTTCCCAAGTTGTTGTCAGATGTCTAGGTGACACCCAAAGATGAGACTCTTCTGACTATTTTAATGAACATAGAGGTAACACACAAAAAAGGGAATTGCCTCAGTATTTTACATTTCACCCAGAAGCATACAGGCCAACTGGGCAGCTGCTTAAGAACAAACATAATATAGTCTCTTTTAACAGCCTGAGAGACCAATCTAGCTGCTGCATCTTGAATTAACTGAAATGTCCAAGCTGTGGATGTCCAAATTAACAGTCATTCTAGCAGATTTTCTGAATTGGACTAGGCGGTTCACGTTGGGTCTGGACTGCTTTGGTTTGCAGTTCTTATACATCCCGAGTTGGCTTCAAATCACATGGTTGGAATGAGTTCTTTTAGTTTCAAGTCTAGTAGTTCATGCAGCCGTGCAAGCTTGTTTGTTTATTTAAAGCAATTGTACCAAACTCTGGGCAGCTCACAACCAAGAGATAAAATCACATCTAGGTACAATTAAATGTTAAACCAAAAGACGGGGAACCATAGCTAAACTTTCTCATGCAGCCCACAGCAGGTTCATCTCACAAAGCCAAATTCCTGCCAGAAGAAGACAGGACTACAGTGTTTTCTTTCTTCTTGCACAAGATGATCGGCATGCCTCCACAGAAGAATAGAATCCTGTAGTTTGCGGTTATTAGTTACAGGCAGTGGTGCATTAAAGTCTCTAGTTCTTTTTAAGTATGTGCCCAGCCTTTTTACTGCTGTCCAGTCTTGCGCTGGCTCACCGATCTTTCCACTTAGCAGCTCAACTGCATTAGTTGTGTCAGGTCAACTCACAGTTGGGATGTGCTATAGCTATCCCACAGCTGTCCAATACTGTTCATTACTTGCCAACTTGAATTGGTTTCCTTTGCCTCTTGACTCCTTTGCCTCCCTGAGAAACTTTTTTGCTCTATTATATTTTGGTTTTGAGTAGAAAAGAAGCCACTACGTTTGTCCTTTTTAAAATTTCATTTCCAAGATAGTGGCTAATATCTCCAAGATGCTTTACCTCTCTGTCTTCATTTAAGTTGCTCCCTCCCTCCCACCTGTCTCTTTTGTCCTCTGCAGGTACAATTAGGTCCTCAATAAAACCAAGAATGTATGTGCATCTTCCATTTTTAACTCTTGTCTATAAGTGTCAGCCTCGACAGGTGGTCCAGACAAGAAGCACACCCAGAAGTACTCCTTCTAACTTCATTATAAGGTTACATTCACAGAATCTTGCAATTCTGAAAGGATACCTCTTACCCCTCTCATTTACAGTCCAAGAAACTAGGAAGGGCCCCTTCTGAGACATTTGCCACACCTATAATTCCTTCTGCAGACTCAGCTGCTGTTTGTCTGACCGTTCTCTAGTCTGTGGCTCTTCCACCTGTCTCCCAAGGTCATTCCCACATACAATTCCCACATACAAACAGCATGAAGCAGCATTTTCATGTTCAGAGTCCATGTTTTATAATATTTGATTTAGTGTATCAGAGCATGCTTTGGCTGCTTGCTTTAACCCATACAGTTTATGGTGGGCTTTTTGTCTGTTTGTCTGTTTTTGTTTGCAATTGATAGACCAGTTTTTCTTTCCCTGGTTCTTCCAGGGACTGGTGGCAGTCCCATGTAAATCTCCTCTCTCAGATCACCATGAGGAAAGGCTGTCTTAATATCTACTGTAAATACTCCACCTGCAGTTTTCTGAATGGTGCTACACTATTCTGATGCTTGCATGCTTAACTGCAAGTGCAAAAACTGTCATAATCCTCTCCATGAATTTGGGAGTAGCATTTTATGGCCACCCATCTTTATGGCATTGCATATATCCATGAGCACCATGATGCAGCCTATGGCTTTCTTGCCCTTTGGTGGCTTTATGAGATCAGGCACATCCTTTGCTGTAGCGGTGCTGCACATTACCTCAGGTGGGCTTCCTTTATTAGATCTCAGGGATCTTTTAAATTTTAATTGTGGGTCTGGTTCTTACTGTATGACAGCAGCCCCTTTTGAGTCCTACATCCAGATGCCATTAGTAAAACTAAGCTGGTTTGGAGTAGCATTTAAATCCTGCATCTCATCTAGGGTTATCATTTCTTCATTAAAATGAACAACGCTGCCTATGTCTACTTCTCCAGTATTTGAATCCCAAAGCTAGTAGGCTTTTTTCCCCGACTTGACAGTCCAGCATTATTCCTAACTGGATTGTGCCTTGTAATTTATTCCTTTTTTTTTTAAGGGTTATATGCATAAGCTTTGCATCCAAATGCCTTTAATTGTGACAGAGTAGGCTGGCTCCCCTTCCATATGGGGTTTGGCCTTGTGTTGGTAAATGGTTTTGCAGGTAAATAGCTGTGTGAAGTCCTTCTCCCCAGAATCCATCCAGCAACCTTGGATCAAGCAGAAGGCATGCTATCATGTTTAGCGGGCTTTGATTCTTTTCTGCTGCAACCCTATTTTACTTAGGGTATAATTTAATGCTGCCCCTCCCACCTGCCCACCACCCACATTTTATGTCTTTATGGTTCAAATGAAGGCTTGGGGGGAAAACGCTCAGTCAGGATGTTTTAAGTTAGTATCCACAGTGGGTGCACTCTGAGTGCTGGTTCAGCTGTGTGCTTGATCAAGTGCCTGGAATTAGATCTGGGTGATTTTGTGACTGGGGTACTTTGGGGTGCTCAGAGTTCCCTTCTGGCTTGGTGTGTGTCCAAAACCTTTCTACTGGAAAACTGCTCTGGATAATTTCCAGTTTGTACCCAGGGCATTCCTGGTTCGTCTCTAAATCCAGATCAGAGAAAGGCCGTCCAGTTCCGCTAGCAAAAGCATAGCTTCATCTTTCTTATTAAACTGGCAAAAGAGGATAAAAGGTAGGCAAAAACAGGGAGAGACATGAGCAATAAGCAGGAATTTACATTACCTATATACAGTAGTTATATCGAAATGCATAGGACATTCCAGAGCCACTGGAAACTCTACTATGGGTAATTTGCATGAAGGGAGTAGCCTTTGGTTATTTGAGCAGTAATGCTTTCATGTACATTACAGTAGAAGAATAGAGATGGAAAGTAAGACACCAGGTGATCCCTCTTCTATTGTGCACCATGAATGAAGCAATATGATAGATAGGATGATGTATCAACAATTACAATGCTAGTAATGTTGCAGATTTGAAAGATAAAAATGCCTTTTTATTTGAAAAGTACAATGGAAAAATTGTTCTCTGTCTGGTGTGACAGGTCATATATTTCCTTGTAGAAATGAAAAAGAATTCAGCAGTTCTTGATTTGTTTGTGATCAGCATATGAACATAAAGCTAGAAAGAAATCCCAAGATTAGTGGTACGAGGTTTAAACTGATGGATTACTAAAACATAGCCATTCATCTAACTAAAAGCTTTGCCCAACTATCATATATTTTTATTAAATGCCAGCAAAGTTGAAGGCAGGACTATTGTCAAATGTGAAGCAAAAACATAGCAAGGGATGGATTAATTTTTTTAATCCCAAAGCAAAAGCACATTTCTTCAGAATCCCAATAACCTCCACCAAAGAAATAACACGAAGTGAGATTGCAAATGTTTCTTCATCATGTAATTCATCGGCTCATCTGCATTAAGACGTCAAAGCAGCCTCAGGGTGTGTTCTCAAATTGTCATCATGCAGCATACTTTCT
Organism: Python bivittatus; assembly: GCF_059951505.1. Lineage (NCBI taxonomy): Eukaryota > Metazoa > Chordata > Lepidosauria > Squamata > Pythonidae > Python > Python bivittatus. The sequence goes on from NW_028277108.1 coordinate 4,272,746, forward strand.
GTCTGAGAAGGAATTATTGATATCTTTTCATTATCTTAATGATATCCATGTACATACATTCAGTTGCATCGAGTCCCCAAATGTAGTCTAGATGTTGCCATTCAGGAATATGTTGATGATAAATGAGGTTACTAATTCGCAGTTTTAATGCCTTGAAATCTCTTGGGCTCACAAATAAGTCTTCCCCACCAGTCCAGAGAGCAATGGGTATTTTTATATCTTCTATCTTGTATATAGGAGGAGTCACCTGGGAAGAAAAGCAGCAAAACTGAATAATCAGCCCAAAAGTGCTGAGGGAGACATAGAGCAATATATAAAACATTTCAAACTACCACTTTAAAAAAGTCAATGAGCAAGTAAAGTAATAGGACTTCCTATTCAGTGCAAACACTAAACCAGAGATTTGTGGTGGTTTTTAACTCAGCCAAGGAATTTCTGATGATTCCCATGGATGTTTGCCTCCAACGTATAGCTGATCAACTCAGATCCCCAGAAAGGGTAGGACATTCTGCCACTGGCCCAGAAGAGAACATATGGCTTAAATTAGTCACTGGAAGCAGTTGCTGATGTAAATGGCTTGGCTCGGAGGGAAAGGCAGTCAGACGTAGGGTCAGGTGTCAACTGTCTTCAGAGCAGGGAGGGCAAGAAAGATGTCTCTACATTTACTATCACTTTAATTAAGCTTTTCTTACTCTGCTCCACCTCAGCCTGCCAAATTTGGAACAAGAATACAGAAAAATCCAATATCTCTACACATCTGTCAGGGAAACCATTCTGATCTCAAAGTTACAAATGGGGAACAGTGTAAGTATTTTACAGGAAAACTGTTTTATTCTCATACCTGGTTGTACTTCTCCATATTCTTTTCCTTGGTGCCATAGTCATATGCTTGAAACCGGTTTTTATGATAGACCTATAATTAATAGTTGTCATTACAGAACTGAGCAAAAGTATTACCAGTCATATTGATATCAATGTGACACCACTGCTCTGCAAGCTGCATTGGCTTCCGGTGTGCTTCCGGGGTCAATTGAAGGTACTGGTTGTCACCTTTAAAGCCCTCCATAGCTCGGGACAGGATACTTATGGGACCATCTCTCCCCAGTTGTCTCTACCTGTCCTACCTGATCCAGCAGGAGGGGCATGCTCCAGGTACCATCAGCCAAGAAGCGTTGGCTGGAGGAGGCTGAAAAGGAGAACCTTTTCTGCCTTGGCGCCCGCCCTTTGGAACATCATCCCCCCAGAGGTAAGATCGGCCCATCCTGCTGGCCTTCTGTGAGACTTTGAAAACTTGGTTTGGTGTTCCAGCCTGTGGCCCTGGGTGTGAGACACAGCCCATCTCCTGGCTGTGTTGATAATTATTTGGATGATGCCTAGATGCTATGTGTTTTATTCTTTATATTTTGTTTATTTTACTGTAAGCCCCCTAGAGACACATATGTGAGATGGGCGGCTATATCAATCAATTAATCAATCAATCAAAGAAGCAAAGATGTATCAAAGCAACATTACCCATGCTTCAACCTCACCCACGCCCCCAAGGACAATTTATTCGAATGCAACTAAAGTATTCAAGAGCTTAGCTCAGAGATAAACCACAGTGTAATTCAGGTAGTTCCAGTACCTACTTCAGCAATTGTAACAGGCCTGTAACAGATCGCGTGATTATCTCAGTCTTTCCAATTTATTGCTACAATTATTTCAATAGAAATATTAGATTTAGTTTTTTATAACTTTCCAAAAGAAAATTTAGAAAGTTTTCTTTTAAAAAAACCTTTAGATACGCTTTTTGTAGAAAGCGCTGTATTTCAGTATAACCAACAAAGATCGCAGCATAGGCAGAAAAGCTGTACGCTAAAACCATACACTGCATGAGCTAAATGTAGTTCTAGATATTAGAAGTTGCAGATTATTATCCAAAACTTTGGAGGCAGTTTTGTGTAACTGTGGCTTAGGTATCTCCAAAGTCTAAGATTGCCTTCTCTGTGTCAGATTCAGCTGGTGCGGCATGGCTAGGGACTTGCCCAGCCACGCTTAGTCAGTTTCACCGCCCGAGCGCTAGCAGAGGAAAAGGGGAAGTGAGAAATCACGAACTGCTTAATGGGCCAGCTGGCGCCGCTTAACTAAACCACAAGCAGATATTTTGTGTCAACGGCAATTTGCCCTGGGTGCTGCAGACAAAGGGGAGCGCAGCAGCTCGGAGGCAAAGTAATCAGTGCGTGATTGAGAACTCCGGGCTTTGCGTGCAACAGAAAGACCCAGCGAAGACAACACCATGCCATCGATAAAAACCAGTCAAGAACACAAAAGAACTGGACTGAATCTGCCATTTGAGTGAGGGGGGGGATTACTGCGGGTAATCTGTAACCAAGCTACAGGGCTAAGCGCGGGAATGGGGGAACTATAAATTGTGCCGTAAGATGTGCCAAGCCAATCCTGGCTTTGTCTGTACTTACCATGTTACGCTTGAGTAAACGTCTTTGCTGAACACACATGTCACAAGAGTTTCTCTGAGACGAGCGGGGTAAACCTTACACTTTGATCCAGTGCCCTTGTTCTTAGCCAGATGTTTTGCTTTAAATGAGTCAGTAATATTTCTAACTGTTTTATCAGATTTTTTAAAACCTACAATCTTAAATGCCTCTGTGGATCGTATAGTTTCAGACATTCAATTTGTTTTCTCTTTCTGTCACTTGATGATCATGAATGGTTCACCTTGGGTATAATTTTAATATAATAAGGCAATTTATAAGTTATATACATACAGTAAATATATTTGTTTGGTGGGTTTTTTAAGTAAGTCTAACTGGTTCTATTTGTATATAGTACTGCTTGTATAATGGTGTGTGTGTGTGTGTGTGTGTGTGTGTGTACATGCATATATTTCATTAGGTTCTATTTTAATTATGATTATCAGCAACTAGTGGTAGAAATATTTAATAAATTCACACATAGCTCCTCTGGATCTAGAGTGAGTCATAATTAGAAGAAGCCCATATCCAGTAAATCACTGACTAACAGATCTCTTCGAAGTATGGTTAGATCTGGATCCAATCCATAATGACCAAATACAATAATCTTTTAAAAAAACAATAACATACCTGAGACCAATGAACAAGATTTTTTACAGATGTTCCAGCAGGAGAATGTGCTACATAAACGTCCATGCGGCTCTGAAATAAGACAATTATTCATCATAATTCCCTGATGAATTGCATCTGCTGTATAGCAAGATTTCAGAAAGGACTTATTGTATGAGCCCTCCTACGTGGACTGGACAGGAAGCGTGATTAGATGAGCTACTTCTACTTTATTGGACGACTACATTAACAGAATCTTGCAAGTCTCCCACCCTCCCTATTTATCCCCTGAGTAGTTAGGGTGGGTCCTTCCTAAGTTTCTTTTTCTGGCCATTACTCTGCTGCGGACTCCTTTCTCTTTTACCTGATCGTTCCCCAGGTGGCATCTCTTGCCCCGTCTTCCAAGGTCTCCTTCGCAGCCCATCACATATTGCAAATTGGTGGGTCTATCATGTTCCTGAATAGACCTAATACAACTGATAGACACCCCCAATCCAGCGTATTCTATGGTAACGTGCAGTGCCTGCCAGATGTAATTTTCATAATTCAGTTGGAATTACTATATTCATTTGTTATATAGTGTAACCTCTTATGTTGGAGCTGAGCGCACATACATGAATAGATAGTTGCTGACGTCTATAGCCCCTTAGTTATCCTAAAACTAGCCAGACAGACACAGGGGCAGCTCAGGGTGCAGCCTACGTGTTTGCAGTTTTAGTTTTCAAACTCTTCTTATTCCTGCTTGCTGATTTTTAGATACAAGCCATTACTTTTTGGAAGAACAATGATGTTTGACTCTTCAGTCCTCTTGGAATGACATTTGGTGAAAATGAATTGGACAGCGCTCAGTTGCGATGTAATAAGTGCAATTGTGCCTTCTATTTTAAAGCTTTTGCACAAACCAAGTTCTTTCTTCCAGGAAATCTTGAAATGCAAAGGTTAATAGTAAAGCTCAACTTTATCTTACCTAAAATTTGAGAGAGGCCTTAATCGAGGGGTTTTTTGTAAAGGGCCAGATTCCATCCCTTCCCCCCTGTCTCCGTGGGAGCGGCTGGCAGGTCTGCAGGCTAAGGAGTGCATCAGGCCTTGGACGATGCTGGCCCAGCAAGGACTCCACTGATTGGCCACTGCTGCTCAGGATTCCCAACCCCCATCCCTTGGCCCCACTCCTCACCCCAGAAGCTCAGCTGAGGCTGGCCCTGGCGATCTGCTGCCCATTCACCCATCCATTCTTAACTTGCAAGCCGTATAAAAACAGGTGGCAGGCCAGATTTGGCTGATGGGCCATAGTTTGCCTTAATCCAAGAAAAAGTGTTATTTTTCAACTGGCATTGCAAGCATACTTAGTGTAAACCCACATCTGACCCAGTTGTTCTTTATACATACCATGTTGAAACTCGGAGTGCTACAACCAACTATAAAAGACATAACACATTCACAGAATTCAGGTTGAAAATTGCATAACTCAACCTTTGCCTTTCTCAGAATACAACAAGGCTGGAAAACTCCTTTGTAGCCATATAACAGCTGAAATATATTAATTAATTTATTCATTAATTAATTGCAATTGATTGCAACTAAGCCAAATCACATATCATCCCAATCCCACCTCTGCTGTAAATGCCTATGGTGTTTCTTTACCATAAATGTAATAAATGTACTGCTTTTCCCCTCTTTTGGACCATCCGCTCCTTCTGAAGGAAAAACACCTTCCTTCGTCTGGCTGCTGTACTCTGTTTGCTGGTGGCTGCCCGGCTCCAAAACACCCATCTCCTCCCACACCTGTATCAAGGTGGTAGCTCTATTGGCAACTCTGCCGTGCTGATGCTGGGGGACAGGCTTAAATGGGAGGAAAGAAGGCATCACAGGTGCCTGAGTTTTGCCAAGCAGCCTGCTCTTCCACAGCTGCCTAAAGTATTTGCCAGGAGAGATGCCATCTGAGCGTGTACACCGCACGTTGCACAATTGCAATGTGCGGACTGTAGTTAATAGTTTCCCTCACTCATCGCTGCTCATGGTTTTGCTCATGAAACTTACCAATGCTCGTGCCTTGTGAATGGGCCACATAATATAGCTGCTGCTGTTTGGTCTTGTTCAAGATAAAGTATAAAACTGCTGGAATATCATAGTATCCCATCTCATGAAAACTAGGAAGAAACAAAACAAGCACGTTGCTTTATAAATGTCAACCTAGGCCATCTCCCTGAGAAATTAGCTCGGTTCATCACATGGAAAGGACGGCAGAGGGAAAAACATAAAGACATTGGTGTAAGTGTGAGAATGCTTCCAACAGGCTCTTAGAAGAGGGTAACTGAGGTAAGCTTGTTGGCAAATCTTAGGAGAAATTAAATATGATACAAGATTACGGACTTTGTTAAACTAGTCCTACCAGGTTGATACCCTCTGCGCAGCACCTAATGTAGACTAATCTTGGAACCACCCAGTTCACTGAATGTTGCTAGATTTAATATACCATATTTTTCCGACTATAAGATGATACTTTTTTCTAAAATCCTTACGCTAAAAATTGAAGGGCGTCTTATTCAAGGAAGTCAACCGAGGAGAGAACTGCACGGTGGCAAAACTGCCCATACTTTGTCTCTGCAGGCAGGCTTCCTCCTATTTCTAGCCTCCAATCACGAGTGAAATAGCTTAGTCTGTAAACAGACTTCCTCCAATCACAAGCCTTATGTAACTGAGGTCAGCTGATGCTGAACAAACCAATCGGAGGACGTTTGTTTACAGAGACAAGCTATCGGCAGTTTCACTCGTGATTGAATGTAATCAGTTATGCAAAAGAGCATGGAAATAGAGCTGCAGAGAGACAGTTTGGACCTCCTCCCACTGAGTGTATCATGTGAATGTTACCTAATTACTAAATAAAAATGTGTTCTGCACTATCTTTAAAATATTGATTTAATTTTGTTTGGAAAAGTGGGGGTCGTCTTGTACATGGGGGCGTCTTATTGAAGGAAAAATACGATAATTAAAGTGCTTGCTGGCGAGGTTGAAAAACCTACCCAAGACTTGCTGAATAGACATGGGCGTCCTGGCAGCTAGAGCAGGCTTAGCAAGTAAACTGCGATGTTTAAGAGTTCCTTTTAAAGCCAGAAAAAGCCAAACAACAGAAAATGTTCTTCCTGCCCAATGGAAAGTCATCAGCGTTGGTCCCATTGGAAATGACTTCCATCATGATATCTGCCACAGATAATGCTCCACAAAGAATGTAAAATATTGAAAAATTGTAAATGATCTGAATGTGCGCAAACATGCACAGATGAATTGTATAATTTAGCAAATACATTAACATTATTCAGGCCCCTCACCACTACATACTGCAGTATCAAAAGACCTTTCTCTACACGTCCTCTTCTGAACCTCTTCTTAGCCTTCTCTGCAAGCGAATGGTCAGCAACCACTCTCTGCATGATAAGGGGGTTTATATGTTGTTTTGAGGGAGGAATTGGGAAGAGCTTAGAAGAATGAAACCCCAGAGATCAGCTTTCACCCCTAGTTCTACCTTTTTTTCTTTTTTGGTGCCTTCAAGTCAGTGTTGACTCCTGGCGACTGCCTGGACCGGTTCCTGCAGTTTTCTTGGCAAGACTTCAGAAGTGGTTTGCCACTGCCTGTGATGTTTTGAGCCATCGCATGTGATTAAGGGTTAATGGCCAAGTTCACCCAGCTGGCTTCATGCCTAAGGCAGGACTAGAACTCATAGTCTCACGGTTTCTAGCCTGATGCCTTAACCACTACACCAAACTGGCTCCTGATTCTATCTTACCTAAGCTCATAATTACGTATCGGCTATCCCTCTTAGGTTTTCTTACCTAAATCTCCAGAATTCTTGCTGCCATGGCTTCAGTGTCTTATGATTTGAAGACCAGGTGTTTCCTCTGCTATTTCCAAGCCAAACATCATAACCATTATCTGCTAAAATGAAACCCAAACTGTTGTTGGGCAGGTTAGAGATCCAGTGGGAACCATCTCCAAGGGCACCATGTTGCAAAAGAACAACAGGCCGTGCCACTGTAAAATAAGAAGAGATGCTTTGTCAATGAGCCAGATCGCTGGAGACTGCAAAACAGTTGAAGCGTTAGTTACAAATCTATTTTGCAAAGAAACAAAATTTATGGCATAATGCCAATAAAATCTTATTACAAATATGTCAAGCTGGGTAGAATGAAAACATGATCATATGAGATTAAATCCATAGAACTCAGGAACTGAAGTTTTATTGATTCAATGGATCTACTCTAAACATGTCCAAATCTATTCCATTGTCCCCAACAACATTATGATAAATTCTCAACAGCACCATGATACATTCTCCAACTCTAGACCATTATATACAGAAATTGTAGAACTTTTTAAAAAAGATTGCCTAGACTGCTTATCCTATTGGGTTATCAATTCTCTTTTAAAAAATATCATGATCTACAATAATTCAAGATTTCTCGGGATACCTTCAAATTGAGGATATATTTCCCTTAATCTTTCAAGACTCAACCTATTTATATTTTGTATTGGATAACTAAGCAGGTCTAATAGCTAAGATTTTTTCCCAATGCTTCTTAAAGGGGATTCCTCTTTAAAAGTAAAAAAAGAAATTCTCACTGTTTATTTTGAAACATTTCATGAGAAGTCTCCACTAGATCCTAAAACATTCTTTTAACAGTACAATTCTACACATGTGTTCTTAGGAGACTCTTTTCCTGTATTCAGTGTAGCCTTTTTTCCATTGTAATTGATACAGGATTTCAGATAAAATCAAGGGTAAAAAAGACTTCAGCAATTAGAATTCAAATTAGAGAGATATTAATTTGGTTAAAAGCAGCACCTATACAATTAATAAGGATTTAATTATAAAAGTCTAGTACAGTTCAAGTATCAGTTAAAGTTCTCACTCTGCTTTGTATTTAGGGTTTTTGTTCTTGGTGGCCTTAGCTTCTTTCATACAATTTCTGTTCTGATGATTTCACAGTAATTTGCTATTTTATTATACCGTTCTTGTTTTTTATTTTTTTATTGAAGAAAGGAATGTAAGATTCTCAAAGTCTCAATCAATCAATCAATCAATCAATCAATCAATCAATCAATCATTTCTTAGCTTCTAGGTACTTCAAGACCTTTGGACTATCCCCTTTTCTAGGACATTGAAAGAAGGAGGAGGTTACAATACAGTTCCTTGTAACAAATGTCACTGTTGATTCTTAAATTATCACGTTTCAATCTGAAGAGATATATCATTCCACCTGGATTATTGAAAAGTATTCTCAGCCACGTTCTATACAGAATGTTGCACAAGGTCACCTAGGCTGGATAGGACTAGAATGATACAGCACTTCAGATCTGAAGGCAAAATGGTGCTTTAGCAGGTGTGGAGGGCAAAGGTAGCCCCTGTCTGCCCTTTCTTAAACCAGACTGCCACCGGATGTCATCTGACTTGCCGATGGTCTTACCTTTATTTGCATCATCATATCTTCCATGTGGTATTCTGTAGATGGTAAGTATATATCCATCTTTTGTCTCAACATGATATTCCTCACTGGGATAGTTATGAAAATTGATAATCCCACTCTGTAGGAGAAAAAAACAGAGAAGACTCATTGAGAGTTATGTTTTCTGAACATAAATTGGCAAACAAGAAGATGAATACTGAAGAAAGCTCAGGAATATTCCACTTTCATGGCCGCCAACATCAGTTTAGCTGCCAAAATATAGACCTTCAAAAGGTGGTGCAACATAAGCAAGATCAGATTTATTTGTTGAGGATCTATTCCCAAAGTCATTCGAATGAAAAGCTAGTGTTTTAAGGACACTGATAATCTTTTGAAGTAGTTTGATTTGATCTGACTTGGACAAAAATAATAATGCTAGCTATTTTTTTTTAATTGGGAGAATTGAGAATCCTAAATGTCTTCAATATATTTTGTATGGAATATCTGTCTACTACAAAAAGCAATATACAGTATGTATCATAACAACCTTTATTTTACTTTTTATTTTGCCAGTCCATAACCATTTAATGGATATGTGTGTTTTGACATCTACTGTATGTAGAGAGCAGGGTCTTGCATTTACCCTGTAGACAATTTTCAGATTTGTTTTTTCCTTCTGTGTAGATTGGTGCAGATGGAACAATTCTTTAACATTTGCAAAGCTCTTACTACATGCTTAATGAAAGGGCTATCAGAAATAAGTTTTTAAATATTTAAAATATGAAATAGAAGTAACATGGTTTGCCTATGATATGACTGGCCAGCAATTCAATTTCTAGGGCCCTTCATGAAGATCTAGAACTCCAAATCTGGATTACGGTGCTGCTGGAATTTACCAAATTAATTTTTTCCCCAGAAACAGAAAGAAGTACATTTAGACATCATCACTAACTCCTGCAGGTTTCTGCAAAAGCCATGGTATGTAGTGAAGCTTTCTGGAGAAGCTGTGTCTATTATTACATACCCTGCTCACTGTACATAGAATATTACACTGGTATCTCTAGTGCCAAGACTATGCTAAACCTAGATTGCATTTTTAATTAGATCTTGAGCATGGCAAAGTACCATTACATACCCTCCATACTTTCTACTATCCAAATTTCTCCTATGCCATAGAAAGATTTCCTTCTTTCTCCCTTGCATATTGAAACATCTGGAACTGCTTCTCAGACCATTTTCATGATAAAAGCTTTCTTAAAATCTCTCTTCCAAAGCTATCATTTTCATAAGGCCTTAGGATCATTTTTAGGCTTACTATAAATGAGCAAAACACATCTAAGGGGGGATGAAGAGAAGGAAGGTTGCTAATCTCCATCTGCATCCTAAATTCACGCCAGCTTCGATTGGACTTACAGGGTGGAAGACAGCCAGATCCTCCGTACCATGCTGATTCCACCCGGTTATAAACATCAAGGGGTAAAGATTGTGCAATGAACTTCAGATTGCATGTACTTGAAGCACTGCATGATGTTCCTCTTGACTTTATATTTCTTCTCTTATTATATGATCTGCCCTTTTTATATTGACCATTGACATTAAATAAATATTTCTACATCAGACTGGAGTACTGCAATGAACAATTCTTTGAAAGTTATGGACGAGAAAGTATCTGAAAGAGTCTGGATTGGGCAATGATGCCTCCTTTTGCATCTCCTTTATGTTCATGGCTCTACCTATCAAAATGACAATAGTCAAAATGAATTAACTTACAATATTCAGAAAGCACTCAGGGTCCACTGTATGTTTAGTGTTAAGACTTTGTGAAGTTTTCAGTTCATCCAAGCTGAGTATTCCTTGGCATAAACATGCCATTATTATTAAAATCCTCATCTTCAGTCTGTATGAAGCATTTCAGTCATTGATTAACATTTATAAACATGAGCTTCCTTCAGAATCAAAGCACCGTGAGCCCTGAAATATCTTCTGCTATCTGTTGCCTTAATGAGAAACAGGCAATTGATCAGCTGTAAAACTCTAAAGGGAATGGAAATGATCAGACACTGATTGAAAAGTAGCTTCAATCTGAATGTGTGTTGAAAAATAATTGAACTCACTTCAACAGTGGATCAAAGGAATAAGTAGCCATGGATCTGCATCAAGATTAAGCAACAGAGATACATACTGCCTAAGATATGTATCTCTCTCTCATGTTCCCATGTCATCTGATTTGATCCACCCATTGCACCTCCAATTTGAATTAAACGATATGAAAAAGGACCAAAGGACGACCTTTTCAACCAATCAAAGGTAATGAAGCCATCTGCTCAGCTTCCCTTTTTGATTCGCAACTGTTGAATTTTCACAATGGAAGATTTTGCTGAAGGATATTTGCATTTCCTAATCCTAACCATGGGCTGTGCTGAATGGTGCCTACGCATGTGGTATTTTAAAGCATTTGTAGGACACCAGACCATTATTATTTTAGTTAAGTTTTTTTTACCACTACATGAAGCTGGCTGTTAGCATATACTATTGACACAAAAGATATGGCAACATTTTGTCATGGCCCATTGAACACAAGATCACTTTCCTTAGATTCTATAATTCCATAATCACAGGGGAAAATTTATTTCACTGACATTTTTAATAAATTTCAAATTACAGCAGGATATGGTTCCCTTTAGAGGTTTTGCTGATACCAACCATTGGCCTTTAGTTACACATACGGCAACAGATAATTTATTAGATATATAACCTTACTCCTTTTTAATTCATTTTTTTCCTAAAATGATGTAGCTCTTTCTGTAGTTATATGTTGATGACATGATTATAATTTCACAAACCTTGCTGGGTTACCAAGACATTTATCTTCCCTAGGACGTTAATGTCAAAAGAATAACTTTGTAATCACATATGATAACTCAGTGGTACTGGTTTTGAGGCAACACAACTCCAATGTAAATTGTGTCTGGAATATATCATAGTAGAAGAAATTTCTTTGTTACTGGGGAAGAGCGAAGGGCAATTCCAAGTAGCTCCAGAAAGAGTGAAGCGGCTGGGCCAAAGCTAAAAGGACGTTCAGCTGTGGATGTATCTGGAAGCGAAAAGAAGGTCCGATGCTGTAAAGAACAATATTGTATAGGTACCTGGAATGTAAGATCTATGAACCAAGGCAAGCTGGATGTGGTCAAACATGAGATGACAAGATTGAGCGTTGACATCTTGGGAATCAGCGAACTGAAATGGATGGGAATGGGTGAATTTAATTCAGGTGACCATTATATCTACTACTGTGGGCAAGAAACCCTTAGAAGAAATGGAGTTGCACTCATAGTCAATAAGAGAGTGGGAAAGGCAGTAATGGGGTACAACCTCAAAAACGACAGAATGATCTCAGTGCATATCCAAGGCAAACCGTTCAACATCATAGTAATCCAAGTCTATGCCCCAACCACTGATGCCGAAGAAGCTGAAATTGACCGCTTCTATGAAGACCTACAACACCTTCTAGAACTAGCACCAAAAAAAGATGTCCTTTTCATCATAGGGGATTGGAATGCTAAAGTAGGAAGTCAAGGAGTAATCGGAATAACAGGCAAGTTTGGCCTTGGAGTACAAAATGAAGCAGGGCAAAGGCTAATAGAGTTCTGTCAAGAGAACAAGCTAGTCATAGCAAACACTCTTTTCCAACAACGCAAGAGACGACTCTACACATGGAGATCACCAGATGGACAATACTGAGACCAGATTGATTACATACTTTGCAGCCAAAGATGGAGAAGCTCTATACAGACAGCAGAAACAAGACCAGAAGCTGACTGTGGCTCAGATCATGAGCTTCTTACTGCAAAATTTAGGCTTAAATTGAAGAATGTAGGGAAAACCACTAGATCACTCAGGTATGACTTAGATCATATTCCTTGTGAGTACACAGTGAAGGTGATGAATAGATTTAGAGGATTAGATTTGGTAGACAGAGTGCCTGAAGAACTATGGACGGAGGTCCGTAACATTGTACAGGAGGCAGCAACTAAAACCATCCCAAAGAAAAAGAAATGCAAGAAAGCAAAATGGCTGTCTGATGAGGCTTTACAAATAGCTGTGGAAAGAAGGAATGTGAAAAGCAAAGGTGAAAGGGAAAGATATAGGCAACTGAATGCAGATTTCCAGAGAATAGCAAGGAAAGATAAGAAGGCCTTCTTAAATGAACAATGCAAAGAAATCGAGGAAAACAATAGAATGGGGAAGACTAGAGATCTCTTCAAGAAAATTGGAGATATGAAAGGAATGTTTCATGCAAAGATGGGCATGATAAAGGACAAAAAAGGCAGGGACCTAACAGAAGCAGAAGAGATTAAGAAGAGGTGGCAAGAATACACAGAAGAACTATACAAGAAAGATCTTAATGTCCCTGATGTCCATGCTGGTGTGGTCACTGACCTCGAGCCAGACATCCTAGAGAGTGAAGTCAAGTGGGCCTGAGGAAGCATTGCTAACCACAAAGCTAGTGGAGATGACAGTATTCCAGCTGAGTTATTTAAAATACTAAAAGACGATGCTGTTAAAGTGCTGCACTCAATATGCCAGCAAGTTTGGAAAACACAACAGTGGACACGGGATTGGAAAAGGTCAGTTTACGTTCCAATTCCAAAGAAGGGCAATGCCAAAGAATGTTCAAACTATCGCACAATTGCACTTATTTCACATGCTAGGTCATGCTCAAAATCCTATAAGCTAGGCTTCAGCAGTATGTGAATCAAGAACTACCGGATGTACAAGCTGGGTTTCAAAGAGGCAGAGGAACTAGAGATCAAATTGCCAACATTCGCTGGATCATGGAGAAAGCACGAGAGTTCCAGAAAAACATCTACTTCTGCTTCATTGACTATGCAAAAGCCTTTGATTGTGTGGATCACAACAAACTGTGGCAAATCCTTAAAGAGATGGGGGTACCAGACCATCTTACCTGTCTCTTGAGAAATCTGTATGCGGGCCAAGAAGCAACAGTTAGAACCGGTCATGGAACAACCGATTGGTTCAAAATAGGGAAAGGAGTACGACAAGGCTGTATACTGTCACCCTGCTTATTTAACCTATATGCAGAGTACATCATGAGAAATGCCAGGCTGGAAGAATCACAAGCCAGAATTAAGATTGCAGGGAGAATCATCAATAACCTCAGATATGAAGACAATACCACCCTAATGGCAGAAAGTGAAGATGAACTAAAGAGCCTCTTGATGAGGGTGAAAGAGGAGAGTGCGAAAGCTGGCTTGAAACTCAACATTAAAAAAACTAAGATCATGGCATCTGGACCCATCAATTCCTGGCAAATAGAAGGGGTAGAAATGGAAGCAGTAACAGACTTCATTTATTTGGGCTCCAAGATCACCGCAGACGGAGACTGCAGCCATGAAAGTAAAAGACGCTTGCTCCTTGGGAGGAAAGCTATGGCAAACCTAGATAGCATATTAAAAAGCAGAGACGTCACCTTGCCGGCAAAGATCCGCATAGTCAAAGCTATGGTTTTTCCAGTAGTAATGTATGGCTGTGAGAGCTGGACCATAAAGAAGGCTGAGCGCCGAAGAATTGATGCCTTTGAACTGTGGTGCTGGAGAAGACTCTTAAGAGTCCCCTGGACTGCTAGGAGGTCAAACCAGTCAATCTTAAAGGAAATCAACCCTGATTGCTCATTGAAAGGATTGATAATGAAGTTCAAGCTCAGATACTTTGGTCACCTAATGAGAAGAGAGGACTCTTTGGAAAAGACCCTGATGCTGGGAAAGATTGAAGGCAAAAGGAGAAGAGGACAGCAGAGGATCAAAGGCCCTGGCAGTGTCTTTTCCTCCTGCGTGATGTAGGTTCTGTTTGGCATCTTCTTCCAGAAGAGCCCTGTCTCGTCACAGTTGAACACTTGCTGAGCGACGTATCCTTCCGCCTTCGTGAAGTTCTCAAATTCTTTCTTGTAGGCTTCTGCAGCAGCCTTGTCAGAACTGGAAGCCTCACCATGTCTTGCCACACTGTGGATGCCACTTCTCTTGCGGAATTTCTCAAACCAGCCTCCGCTGGCTTTAAATTCCTCACTTGCTGCGCTGGTAGAGGGGTTTGTCTGCAGTAAATCACTGTGCAGTTTCCTGGCTTTTTCACAGATGATAGCTTCACTCACGCTATCACCTGCCAGCTATTTCTCATTCAGCCACACTAACAACAGCTTTTCCACCTCTTCCAGCACTTGTGTCCTCTGCCTCGTTAAGATCATTACTCCTTTTGCCACATCAGCTCCTCTGATGGCATTTTATTCTTCAAAATAGTTGAGACGGTCGACTTCACCATCTTGTACTCCGAGGCCAGATCAGTCACATGAATACCACAATCGTGCTTTTCTATAATGTCCTTCTTCAGTTCGATCGTCACTTTTTTTTCAAAGCCTTATTCTTGCCAAGCCTCCTCTGCATTTTCTTTGGAGCCATGCTGACAAGCACACCAAAAACCTTCCAAAACGCCACAAAACACACCACAAGCCTCACTGAACATCTCCTTGCTACCATGATCTCACCCACAGGAAGCCGTGACCGCGTGGCAGTAGGGCAAATGGCCGCGGATCGGGTTCGCAACCTGAGGTAAATTTTTGCGGCCAGAGCTGGTCGTAACTCGAAAAATTCATTAACAGAGGTGTTCGTAACCCGAGGTACCACTGTATCTTAGCATTCAGTTTTCCTATAATGAGGCCTGGATATCCCATAATCAATTATTGAGGCTAAAGCCAGACGACATAAGTACCAGCATTTGAGAAAACTGATGTCAAAAGGATGGTTTTCTGGTGCAGCAACACTTTGTTCACTGAAAGCAAAGCTTTTACCATCTCTCCTTCATGGAACCAAGATTTGAGGCTTGCAACTCTCTCCAGAGTTTCCAAACCTAGAAGCCCACCAGAATAAAATCCTGAAAACTATCCTAGGAATGCCTAGGTGAACTCCAACTTCTTTACTCTGGTCGGAGACCCGGAGACCCAGAGACCCTCCAGAAAAGCCTCCCCTGCAAGTTTTTGGAAGAAATGCAGGCTAATATCTCATTAGTACACGGCCTAGATCTGCCAATCAGCAACTGTTAGCTGAGGTCTTTGTCCATTTCTCCCCTTCTGCTGCAAAAAATTAATAAAGAAGTTTGTTTCTGATCATGCAATATGATTAGAGTGCCTTAGCAAATATTCAGGTGTCACTGATTATATTGTTTCCTTTAAAAGTTCCTATAACTATGAAAATATATATCAAATATCAATATCTTTCAAAAGTATGTATCAACAATATTTAGTAACATCAGAATGTTGCAATGAGGAAAGGTTCCCTAAAATATTCCCTATAATTCACATTATGAATTATATCATATTTGTCCATATACTGTACTAACGAATGTTGAGGATTTTCCTGCCTATTCACTTCACTGTCCTATTTCTGCAAAGCCCAGGGAAAAATGCTGTGAATTAATTTTATCTGTTTATTGGCTGGATTATTATACAATCATTTTCCTTCTATCCACTATGTTTGGGACTACAGCCAGATTTGTTTGCTTTGCAGGTATTTCTAGAGAAATTTGCTTCTGCTGATGCTTGCAGACGTGATCTCAAAGAAACATATGTTTATATTGTCTTATCATATTTTGTCCTATTTAATTGCATTATTTGATTCTATTTTGGTAACTTGGTTTGTGATGTACAATGCTATACAAAGGAATTTCCTCCTACTAAAACATAGGCAGCTGGTTGCCAATGTGGAAACCGAATGTTGGTTGAAGCTTTCTGGACCAGTGGGATATTTATGTTATCATCTAAAGTCAGTAGCACTGATATTATCATTGTCCATTGACTTGTGATACACCATTTAACTGTAAAAATAAAGTTTATGATAGTTCATTAAACTTTTTTCTGAACCAGAGATTTTCAGTTCGATTCATGTAAAGTTAGATTTATGATTATTAAATAGTTTCTCCCCTCCTATAATCAGATCTTCCCTCCATAAAATATAATTACATTTTGATATTACATCCTATTCTGCATTAATAAGGTGGATCTGTACATGAGCTGAATTTAGGACAATGTTATATATGTCTTATAGTTGATTAATCCCACTGAATTCAGAGGGCTTTATCCTAAATACAGGATTGCACTCTTAAGTTGTTCTCAGGCATCTAAGACAAAGATCCTCTCAAGCTGAGCTAAGCTCTCAGTAAGTGTCAAAAAAACTGAATAGGTTGGTTGAAGCTTTCTGGACCATATAGTCACTGGGCGTTTAGCTCAGCTCAAGAGTATCTTTATCTTAGATGCCTGAGAATAACTTAGAGTGCAATTTACCCTCTTCCAGAATATTTTTTGACTACTACTACTACTACTAATATTATTGACTAGTCTATAATCCTGGTGTTTCCCCATCCAATTATTAACCTGATCTGATTCTGTATAGCTTTCATGTCCAGATCTTGAAAGCTATACAGCAAGTACTGTCCTTGCTGTATAAACAAATTCATAGTGACTCTTTAAGAAATCAGAAGAAAAGGATGACCAGGTTCTGTTCTGTTTCCTGCGGTTTAGTATGTGCTGACCCAAACGCTTCCCTCTTCAGTAGTAAAACTACAATTTCTGTGTTTTTCCCACCCGTACCCACAAGAAAGAAATACAATATGAGAAAGACTACTCAATTAAAGGAAGGTCCTCAATCTCTGATATGGCTGGTTGTCCTTCTTGTGCTCCTGAAGCTCTTTCAGCCCAAGTTCCCAAAATGGCCAAAAGAATTCGTCAACAAGAGGAAGCTTTTATACAGCACAAGGGTGTTGCAAGTGAATAAATTAAAAGCACAGACCAAGTAGAGCTATAATTATTTGTGGGAAAATCAGGTGGCCAGGATCCAAAGAACTACATGGGCAATGGTCCAGCACATTTAGCAGGCACCAGGTTGGTAAGGCTGTCTAAGAGATATATGGATATATGTTCCTTAAACAGCTGCCTTGCCCTACTCCTATTCCCATAGGCAGATTCTTCCCTCTTAGATCTACACCTGTTCTGGATGGGATTGCATTTCCTCTTACAGATCAGAACCCTAGGCTGAGATTGCACTGATGCTTGATAGCCATATTGCAGCGGTGATGGTGATGGTGATGGTGATGGTGATGGTGATGGTGATGGTGATGGTGATGGTGATGGTGATGGTGATGGTGATGGTGATGGTGATGGTGGGGGTGATGGTGATGGTGATGGTGATGGTGATGGTGGGGGTGATGGTGATGGTGGGGGTGATGGTGGTGATGGTGATGGTGATGGTGGGGGTGATGGTGATGGTGATGGTGATGGTGATGGTGATGGTGATGGTGGGGGTGATGGTGATGGTGATGGTGATGGTGGGGGTGATGGTGATGGTGATGGTGATGGTGGGGGTGATGGTGATGGTGATGGTGATGGTGATGGTGGGGGTGATGGTGATGGTGATGGTGATGGTGATGGTGATGGTGATGGTGGGGGTGATGGTGATGGTGATGGTGATGGTGGGGGTGATGGTGATGGTGATGGTGATGGTGGGGGTGATGGTGATGGTGATGGTGATGGTGATGGTGATGGTGATGGTGGGGGTGATGGTGATGGTGATGGTGATGGTGATGGTGATGATGATGATGATGATGATGATGATGATGATGATGATGATGATGATGGTGATGGTGATGGTGATGGTGATGGTGATGGTGATGGTGATGGTGATGGTGATGGTGATGGTGATGGTGATGGTGATGGTGATGGTGATGGTGGGGGTGATGGTGATGGTGATGGTGATGGTGATGGTGATGGTGATGGTGATGGTGGGGGTGATGGTGATGGTGATGGTGATGGTGATGGTGATGGTGATGGTGATGGTGATGGTGATGGTGATGGTGATGGTGATGGTGATGGTGATGGTGATGGTGATGGTGATGGTGATGGTGATGGTGGGGGTGATGGTGATGGTGATGGTGATGGTGATGGTGATGGTGATGGTGATGGTGATGGTGATGGTGATGGTGATGGTGATGTGATGGTGGGGGTGATGGTGATGGTGATGGTGATGGTGATGGTGATGGTGATGGTGGGGGTGATGGTGATGGTGATGGTGATGGTGATGGTGATGGTGATGGTGGGGGTGATGGTGATGGTGATGGTGATGGTGATGGTGATGGTGATGGTGGGGGTGATGGTGATGGTGATGGTGATGGTGATGGTGATGGTGGGGGTGATGGTGATGGTGATGGTGATGGTGATGGTGATGGTGATGGTGGGGGTGATGGTGATGGTGATGGTGATGGTGATGGTGATGGTGATGGTGATGGTGATGGTGATGGTGGGGGTGATGGTGATGGTGATGGTGATGGTGATGGTGATGGTGATGGTGGGGGTGATGGTGATGGTGATGGTGATGGTGATGGTGGGGGTGATGGTGGGGGTGATGGTGATGGTGATGGTGATGGTGATGGTGATGGTGATGGTGGGGGTGATGGTGATGGTGATGGTGATGGTGATGGTGATGGTGGGGGTGATGGTGATGGTGATGGTGATGGTGATGGTGATGGTGATGGTGGGGGTGATGGTGATGGTGATGGTGATGGTGATGGTGATGGTGATGGTGATGGTGATGGTGGGGGTGATGGTGGGGGTGATGGTGATGGTGATGGTGATGGTGATGGTGATGGTGATGGTGGGGGTGATGGTGATGGTGATGGTGATGGTGATGGTGATGGTGGGGGTGATGGTGATGGTGATGGTGATGGTGATGGTGATGGTGATGGTGGGGGTGATGGTGATGGTGATGGTGATGGTGATGGTGATGGTGATGGTGATGGTGGGGGTGATGGTGATGGTGATGGTGATGGTGATGGTGGGGGTGATGGTGATGGTGATGGTGGGGGTGATGGTGATGGTGATGGTGATGGTGATGGTGATGGTGATGGTGGGGGTAGGGGTGATGGTGATGGTGATGGTGATGGTGATGGTGATGGTGATGGTGATGGTGGGGGTGATGGTGATGGTGATGGTGATGGTGATGGTGATGGTGATGGTGGGGGTGATGGTGATGGTGATGGTGATGGTGATGGTGATGGTGATGGTGGGGGTGTGCTTTTATTAGCTGACTCTATAGTATGAAAAAACATGTTACTGAACTTGAGGCTGCCCTATCACCTTTGTTGCAATTGAGATAGTGGGTTAATTTAGGAATACTATGTGAATATCTGCAATACTATCATGCATTGGATTGAGATGGCTCTGCTTGTTCTTAATTTGTAAGATTGTTTTATTGGTATTGCTGATTACACTGGAAGGCTGTTACTCTAAGGAGGGATAGAAAGATTGTTGGTATGCTGCTGAGAGCATCAAGTCTTCTCTTCATAGCTGGGATTTTCAAATTAAGGGCGTAGCAGGTGAATTATGAAATATACCTTTCCTCCTTTCTTACCTCAAGGAGAAAGAGGGAGGGTGTGGCAAATCCAAAGACAACAAAAAACCCATTATTATCTAAAGATAGAGACAGTCTGTGAATTATATGAAAAAAGTGGGTTAGGGGGAAACTCTAGGAAATCTTAGGTGTCTACCCTAGGAGTTAACATGATGAAATGTATTGTTTCTGAGAACTTCCAGAAAGAGAATTAAAATAAATTCAGAAACAGAACTTTATACCCCCACACATATATGTACATGATGTGATCTATCATCTATCTATTATCTATTATCTATTATCTACCTATTATCTACCTCTACCTATCTCTATTTCTCTATCTATATCATCTATCTCAAAATCTTGATATGCCAAAAACTGTTCCTTGGATACTGTCTAGAATTCAAACAGGCAGCTCATTACCCTTAGACTTGTTTAGAGGGATAATAAAGATCAAAACACATCTCATAGAGTTTTATCCTAAACAAGACACTTCACAGAAAAAGACCAAATGTTAAGAAAAAAAAGGACCAAAATTAACAACCATGCTTATTACCCTGCTTATTTCAAATCAAACTGCCCAATCATATCCCACCAAAGTTCTTAAGAGAGACAAAAGTGGCAGGGAACGGCTTTGAAGACAATTACTTAAGTTACAGGACATGTCCCCGCTTACAGATGTAGCAAGAAATACATCAGGATGTATAGGAGGATCCTGAAATATATCAGGAACTATATCAGCATCACCAGTCTTTGACAATCTGGAAGAAAACTCGAAATCCTGGGGATCAGGTATTATTCTCATCCATCCTTTCACTTTATGGAAGAGGACCAGAAAGGACAAGAAAGAACACTATCTCAAGTGAATGAGTGGCTATACCAATAGTGTCAGTGGGGGAGATTTTTGTTTCTGGGAATATAGTTTGAATTATCAAGATGATGGACCACCAGTACAAGATGGGTTGCAAATGTGTTTGGCCAAAGCTGGGTAAGATCAATGAGAAAGGCTTTAAACTGAATCCTGTAATGGGGGTAAAAGTGAACCTCCGAAAGCAGGGTTCGTCAACCTTGGCGACTAGGAAATGTGTGGACTTCAACCATGCTGGCTGGGGAATTCTGGGAGTTGTAGTCCACACATCTTCAAGTCGCCAAGGTTGAGGAACCCTGTCCTAAAGTAAGGATCTCAGATAATGGCTTGTGTACTGTAGAAAATAGGGAAAGTGTTGCTGAAATGGGGCCCCTTAAATCACTGACATTAAAATAAGCAAGTTCCTGGTGTTCTTTATCTATAGTATAATCTAATGTTAAGAGTAAGGGAAATAAAAACCATGACTTGAGCTCTTGGTGGAGAAAGGCATTTCTGATTGAAAAGGTATAAAAGATACCTGGTGGAATTGTCAGGATTTTCTTTCTCATGGGAAAGGATTCATCCCGTTATCTTTACAACAATAACAAATAATATTTTGGCTACAGAGATCATGTGAAAAACACCTGTTATTGTGTGTTGTGTATTGTGCTATTTACTGCTCCCTATTGGCGTGTGTATGCTAGTTACCCAGTGGGGGTCGCATAGAGCTATAATACAAGGAGAGGAAAATGTGCAGTCTCTCTGAGTAGTTGTTAGTTGTTTTAGTGTTAGCCACTATGTAGGTTTTATGGGCTACGTAGTTGTAACAAAGTACCAAGTAGTGTACCTCTTCTCTAAGAGTTTGTAGCTAGAGATTTTGTTAAGCTTGTGTTGCTAATAAGTCTTGGATGCTACAATTACATGAGAAGATGTGTTTTTCTTTATATTTTGTATGATATTTGCATTTTATGGAATTTTGCATTTTTATCAATAAACACCAGTTAGTATATATTTTCTGACTGGATTTCTTTGGGAAACAAGAAATGGCCATTGCATTGTGTTTGCTTTCATGGCTAATATTTTCCTGGAGTTTTTGCTGCGCTCTGCACAAACAGGAGTGTTTGTGATTATCACTCTGCCCGACAGGAATGTCTCCCGAGATTAGAATGAATGCCACTTGTTCTAAAGAAAAACACCAGTACAAAGTGAGGAGGGGTTTTGGTTGAAAGAATTTGGCAATGCTGCAGAAAGCCTCCAAATTAAAATAAGTGGAGGAACAATTAAAAGCAGTACTTTTATTAGTGTCTACTAATGCCCATCCAATCAAGTAGAAGATTCCTTGCAAAAGTAAACTGCGGATCTTTCAAAGAGGCATGAAATTACAGTGATGTGAAACTTTAATTAATCTGACATCTGTTAGCAGAAAAACTATGCCACATATAACCACTTCAGGAAATCCCTGATTTATTTTGCTGACACCGTTCTCCTTCAGAGGGCAGAGCATGAAAGGATCAGCTACTCTTGCTTGATATAAATCAGGAAGGAAGGCTTGGTTGAGAAGGTAGCAGCAAAAGTAGGAGCTCTTGGTTTTAAGAAGAATTAAATCTGAGCATAATCAAGCATGCACCTTAGATTTCAAAAAAGCTTATTTTAATGAACTCAGAGCAATGATAAATAGAATGTCATTGCAGACATACTTAACGAGAAAAATCGTACTCAAGATGGGTAGGAGTTCCTAAACATGGAGAAACTAAAAGCACAATTTCCAACAATTCCAGTGAAGAGGAAAAATGGAAGACAGTAGAAGGAACCAGTGTTGCTACACAAAAAACCTTAGTGAAGATCTGAAAACAAAGAAGGAGTCATACAGGAAATTGAAAGAGGGTTAGGTTATGAAAAATGAGCAGAATCTCCCTGTAACTTTCTGGCTTAATTCAAACAGGAGAGAGAGGGAAGGAAACCTGTGTAGTGTGGTGGGAAGCAGGGTGGGAAAGCAAGGGGATCACGCTTCACCCAGCGTGGGCAGCAACTGAAAGGGTGCCCACTGGAAGATATAGGGGCTGAGCAGAACTATGAATTTCTGGAAGGGGTGGGAAAACACAGGGCAAGGGAAGTTCCTTGAGGTAACTGGCCATTGTTAGATGAAGTGCCAGATAATAAGAAAACAATCCAGCTACCAATCCTGTGGAGAACATAGGAGCCCATCAGCCCAGGACAAAATGGCTGGACAGGGCAGCAAACAGCCATCGGAAGGGAGGGGACATGCCATGTGATATAGTCAGTCAGAGTCGGGCTGTGACTAGATCAGAAAGAAGGGCGTAAAATAGCAGAGGATCGAAAACAGCCGTTTTGAAGTGGAGCCAATACGGGGAGGGGTAGATAGCAGTTTAACTAGGTGAGAGAAGCCCACCAAGATCTCCTTTCATGCCTTATTTTGTTGAAAGAAGGCACCATTATTTTTTGCTTGGGAAATAAATTCTGTGTGCAGATTCATACAAATGAATTTAGCTAGTAGGGAATTATTTATTAATTTCCTAGCCCAAAGTTTCCTACTCCATTCTTCTTCTACCCCTTTTTTGGCATTACACAGTCAACTTAATCTGTTCTATACATAATCTGGGATAACCATAAGTGGTGCGTAAGATGTTTTTAAAAAAATAATTTTAGTTATTTTCATTTTTTTTGTAGTCACTGTTGCTAAAGATATTGTTTCAGTCACTGATCCAGCTGCTTCTCTTGATCCATCCTTCAATCATCTCTCTAGAAGACTCAGTTGATCAACTTTCAAACTGATTTTTTTTAAGGATCCAGGACATTTGGAAAGAGTCAACACTGCTCTGATGACATCACCCACTCTGAATATCCATCTGTTCAGTATTTCTACCTGCAGGGAGAAAACCTCGCTTATGCAGTTTTGCATATGCAATACCTACAGCTGTTTTCTTTCCGTAGACATTTGAATTGCCTGCATGAATGTTCTCAGAGGGTGAAGCTTTCAAGCAACATCAACAATGGAAGAATGCCTAATGGAATTGCTTGTTCAGCAGTGCTTCCCTTAAAATTAAATTCAGGAAGTGAGGGCTGATAGAAATGAAACCAAAATAAAGTTACTTATGAAGCTGTCCGAATGATCAGGGAAACCTTGAATTTTACAGGGATATGGATCAATGAGGATTGATTATGGATTAATGAGCATTGGTCATTAATTATAGAAAGTTGAACATAGTTGGAAAAAGAAAACTGGAAATTGGGATGACAAATCCATAGCGCTCCATTTCTAGAGTTCCTCACATCCTCCTCACATCCCTCACCAGTAGGAATATTGGCTTCACTTGTGTGGAGTTCTAATTCAGAAATATTTTGAGAACTGTTGCTTACGTTCCCTGGAAATTAGCAGGTTGTCTGACAACTCCTACAATATATTGCATTGTTTCCCAATAATGTCTTTATTATGTTTTCCAAAAAAGTTAAAATACAGAAAAATCAAAAAAGAGAAAAAAAAGGGGAAAGAAGAAAAGGGGGGAAGAAGAGGGGACATAAGAAAGAAAGAGTAGCTTCCAACTTTCCTTGGTACAGGTAGAGATAAAAAATATATTCACCTCTTACTCTAATATCTAAAAATATACATAATAAAAATAGTTTTTAATCTAATATTCGGAAAGATTCCTAAAAATTAATCTGTTTGAATAATACATATGATTTGTACAAGATATTTCTATCAGTATAACATCCCAAAATAAAAGTTGCATTTTTTTGAGTATCAAGCAGAAAGTCTAAGAGTGGTTTCCAATGAGAGAGAAAGTTAGACGGGCCCTGTCTTTGAGCAAAACGGTGAGTTTCATCATCTCTGCCCACTGCAGTAGTTTCAAGATCCATTCTTCAGCAATAGGTATTTGTATATCCTTCAGTTTTTGCGCATATAGGAGTCTTGCCACACTTGTCATATAAAGAAATAAATTTCCGTGTTGTCTTTCCATTTGTTTATCCATCATACGTAAAAGAAAAGTCTCTGGTTTCAACTGTACATGTGTTTTCAAAATCTTTTGAATCAAAGCTCATATCATATTCCAATATTGCTTAGCCTTTTCACAAGTCCATCATAAGTGATAGAATGTACCTTCACATGGATTACATTTCCAACAGACATTTGAGATTCTGTTATACATCTTTGACAATTTATCTGGTGTCAAATACCAACAGTATATCGTGTTATAGAAATTTTCTTTTCACATATAATTAAGAGTAAACTTTAACCCTTTATTCCACATATTTTCCCACTGATCTAACATTATATTTGTGAGGGGAAAAACTGATTTAGTAATACTTAAGGCCTTTGTTAATTGAAACATACTAATAAAACTATTTATAAAGCAATAAATGCTAACACTGAATAAAACAAGCTTATGGAGCAATAAATAAAATTGCTATGTGGACTAAAGTTTTCAGTCATGGACAGGAAGTCGGAAAATAGATGGACAAAGTAAAATGCTGATAAAAGGAGTGTGACACAAGGATGGAACAGGGAAGTGTGGTAAAATTAGCACCAAGGACAGTAGCTCATCCTGGGAGTCACAATTGTGGTTTGTGATTTTGAAGAATAAAAAGGATTGTTGGGAGGGGCTCGGCGCCACATGGCCATAAGCTGTCCAGGTTGACCGCTTGTACATGCTGTACCTCATTGCAATGGGATCTTAAGTAAGTAAGTTATGTTTTGTTGTTTGAACTAAGGTCTATGTATTGAACTATACTTGCTTATTGAATTAACATTTAGTAAATACTTTAGAACTTTGAAGTGGTCTATATTCTGGTGTGTCTGTCTCTTGGGTTTGATGGGGTTTTTCCCCTGACATATTATATCCAAAGTGTTTTGCCCATTTAACCATACAATCTTAATATATTCATTTTCCAAATTAATCTTTCAATTTCTTCATTAAATGTTCCATTTCATTTTGAGGTTCCTGTAAGATCATAACTAAATCATCCGCAAAGACTCTTAATTTAAAGACTTCTTTTTGATTTGTAAACCCTTCATATCCACATCTTGTCTAGTATCTCTATTTAACACTTCCAAGACTAAAATAAAGAGGAAAGGTGACAGGGGACGACCCTGTCTTGTCCCCTTTTGTATCTCACATGGTTTTGTACATTCATCATTAACAATAATACTTGCCTTTTGGAAAGTGTATATCAATTTAATCCTTTGCAGAAAATTCTCGCCGAAGTCCATTTCATTTATTTATTTATACACCGCCCATATCTTCTAAAACTTTAAGCAGGAAAAACCAGTTCAAATTATCAAAAGCTTTCTCTGCATCCAAAAAGATCAGAGCTGTTTGCTTTTCATTATGATGTTGTAAATATGATATCTAGAACAATTCTTACATTGTCTCTCAGTTGTCTTTTAGGTAAGACGCCTGTGATGGAATGGAATTATGAAGGCCAGGCTCAGGGAGAAAAACATTTTCTTTCATCTCCTGAGGGGCGTGGGAAATATAAGAGGATGAGACTGGCACCTCCCTGAGGATCTGTTGCCATGATTCAAATTCCTTCATCTGGAAGGTAGTAAAAGAGTCTTGGAAGATTGATGTCAGGCCTAGCCCAAGGAACTCCAAGAGACCATGTAAATTCAGTCCAGCAATTTTTATTAGCTACAACCTCTTGCAAGAATCTTCCCAGACTGAAACCCCAGCTCCCAAGTAATGCCAGCCACAACATTGTGAATTCCTCAGGGAGGTGCGAGTCTCATCCTC
This sequence comes from Python bivittatus, assembly GCF_059951505.1. Lineage (NCBI taxonomy): Eukaryota > Metazoa > Chordata > Lepidosauria > Squamata > Pythonidae > Python > Python bivittatus. Next base: position 4,299,305 of record NW_028277108.1, read on the forward strand.
TTAGATTTCCCATGTGCCGCAGAGATGAAAGAAAATGTTTTTCTCCCTGAACCTGGCCTTCATAATTCCATTCCACCACAATGTCACACTGATCTTCATATATAAAGTCTGATAAGTTCTTTTTCAATCTCTCTGCTAATATTGATGTGAACAGCTTATAATCATTATTTAACAAAGAGATCGCTCTGTAGTTTTTAGTCATAGTTGGATCTTGACCCTCTTTTGGCAATAACATTATATTAGCTTCCTTCCAAGTCTCTGGTATTGCTGAGCCCCCTAGAATAGAGTTCATCACCCACTTAAATGGTAATAACAGTTCATCTTCAAAACATTTCTAATAAGAACTCATCAATCCATCTGGTTCAGGGGCTTTCCCTATTTTAGCCTTTTTGATAGCCTCTGATATTTCAAAGGTGGTCAAAGGATTGTTCATAATTTGTTTTTGAGATCGTGAGAGTTTTGGTAAATTTGGGGGGGGTTTTAGATGTGCGTCACTATCATTTAATGAAACTTCTGGTCTTTTGTACAGATTTGAAAAAAAGTTATGAAAAGACTTTTGGATCTTACATTATCTGTAGGTATTTTCTTCTTGTATTTTTATTATCATTTCCTTGTCTCTCTCCTTTCTCAGTTTATATGCAAGCCATCTCCCTGGTTTATTTGCAAATTGAAAGTATTTTTGTTTTGTCTATTTTAACTTTGTCTCTATTTCTTTTATAGTTAAAATATATAGTTGCTGATGTAGAAGCTTAATTTGGTGCAAGATATCAGTATCTGTTGGTATTTTTTGTAAGCTATCTTCTTTTCTCTTTATTTCATTTAGAATAGTTTGAATTTTTTCTTGATGTTTCCTTTTAAATTTCCGGTTATATTGAATGAAGTAGCCCCTCAACACTGCTTTACTGGCATCCCAAACAATTTTTAAATCTGATCCTTTATCCCAATTGTTAGTAAAGTATTCATTTAGCTTTTTTCCACATTCTTTTACTACTAATTCTTTTTGCAATGTCGAATCATTTAATCTCCACTTAAATGTTGTAGGTTTCTTCTTAAATATCAATGTAACTGGATTATGATTTGAAAAAGTTTTTGGTAAAATATCCATATTTTTTATCTTATTTGCCAAAGTCTTTGAAATCCATATCAACTCAATTCTAGAAAAAGATTTGTGTCTTTCTGAAAAAAAGGTGTATTCCTTGGCATTCCCATTTTTTTGTCTCCAAGAGTCTATCAGAGTCAAGTTTTCCATCAAGTCAAAAAAAGACTTAGGTAGCCTCCCTTGGTTAAGTAGTTCCCCTTCATCTGAGGTGAGGTTACTTCATTCCAATCTCCCATCAAGCACCAATTTTCCTATGTGAAAGGTGACAATTGATCCATCAGATGTTTACAAAAGTTACTTTCATCCTTGCAACTCAGTCTCAACTGCAACATATCTACCTCTTTCAGCAGATAATAAAATTGTGGTTTCAAATAGGGCTTAATATGTAAAACAACTCCATTAGATTTTTTAATATTTACTGATATAAATTCTTCACCTAAAGTTCTGTAAATCAAGTATTTTTCATCTTTTTTTCTGATGTGAATTTCCTGCTGACAAATTATATCCTGTTTTAATTTTGTCAAATAATGAAAGATTTTTCATCTTTTTTGGGAATGGTTTGTACCATTAATATTCCACGTTAAGTATTTATAATCCATAATTAAGAAAAGAGTTTATCAAAGTCTTTAACTGTAGCACCCGTCTCAACAACCTGGTCATCAAGCCCTTCCTCCAATTGTTGTTGACTCTGCAAGGCCTTCCCCTCTGTTTCTTGTTGTAATTCTGATCCATATCTTGCCAGGAAATCTTTGGCCTTCTGGCAGAATTTAATTGAATCTTTGTTGTTGGAAGGTAAAGATTACCCCTTTCAATTTATGCCAATGGAATGGAATCTTGCTCTTTTTTAAAATCTCTGTCAAAAAGGTGTACTCCTTTCTCTTCTCAAGATTCTAATTGGTATTTCTTTTAGTACGATTATATCTGTATTAGCAATCCTTACTGTAGAATCACAGTGAGTCTGTAATACTTGTTCTCTTGTTGACTGTCTCAAAAGTAAACCATAACATCTCTAGGAAGTTTTCTGACAGCTGCAAAACGTGAATTGATACGATACGCCTTGTCGACTTCTTGATCCATCCTGACTTCTTCCCAACTTAATAAATTGGAGAGAGTAGTCACAACTAGCTGTCTGATATTCTCTTGAGCACTTTCAGAAATTGTTCTTATCTGAAACAGAATCTGTTCTCTTTAAGTTCAAGTAGAACAAAATTATCCAATCCTTTTTCCATTTCAGCGTCTTTAGCATCCATTCTATTTTCCACTATTTGTACTTTGTCAGTAACTTGTTTTACAACAGTGTCCATCTTCTGTATTTTTTTATCCAATTTTTGTTCTCTCGTTTCAAATCTAGCATCTATAGTCTGTATAACTTTAGCTGAAAAGTCATCAAACATCTGCCTCAAAAAGCCAAAGTCTGCAGAAGCACTTCTATAGGGTCTTTTGGAAGCCATTTTAAAATTAATATAACCATAAAATTGCCAGTGAGAAAGAAATCCAGCAAAAGAAACTTTCAGGTAGTGGATTAGTTAGGCAATATCACACTCTAGCAGTACAAAATAAGATCGCTGGAAAGAGAAAAAAAAAAACTCTGGAGATTTTCCATTAGCTTGTTTACAGGAACTGCCCCAATCAGTGCAGAGTAGATTATAAAAGGACAACTTTCTCATGTTTTCTTCTCTATTGTGTGTTTCTGAACATACAAAAGAAAATGGCTGATCTCTTAATAATTAAAAGGGATATACAAATTAACAAACCAAGAGAGTGATCTGGATAATTTTCCTATATCGGATTTACAAAATAGGCTTGTTAAAGCTTTGAAGAATTTTGTGAGACGAGACAAAGAAAAAATGAAAGGAATCAAGTTCTAGGACATTATTTGAAGGAATTCAAGATTGTTAAAAGTAAAGGGAAGGAAGATAAAGTTGATTTATTTCATGAAAGTTAAAATAGCTATATTGTTATCTCTGGTAACCCTTAATGAGCTTTTGCTGATCAGGACTGAAATGACGAGGTTTTAAGGATTTGTTTATAGATAAGAGATGGGTTATGGGAAGAAGAGACCATTTGCTGTATTTTAAGAGTAGGTGATAAGTTACTAAAATTGTTTAGACTTGTTGTGATGAAAGGGGAAGTCATTTCTTTATATATTTCTTTTTCTTTTCTATGTTCTTATTTTTCTTTCTTTTCCATTTTTTCCCCATTTTCTTTTTCTTTTCTGCACCTTCTATTTTTTTTTACTTTGTATTAGTTTTTTATCATTGTAATTATATTTTTTAACAAATTTACTATTAAATCAAATTAAAATCTGTACATATCACGTATATGAATCTTGCAAAAAGAGGGTTGGACATCAATTATCCAATTGTGGCTGCCACCTTGATTTATTATTAAATAATATATTACTAAATAATACTATATTACTGCCTGATGATGCTGGTACAGAGACGTTGCTTTGAATGTCATCATAACACTCAGCTCAAATCTCTGATGATATCTCCTAGCAGTTTCATATGTATGTTTCAAAATATCAGGGAGAAAAAGCCTCCATCCTCCCAAGTGACACCACGTGGATCCTTTTTGAAAGAGTGGAGCAGAACCATTGCAGAGGAGTGCCCCAGTTCCAAAAAGTGCCAAGTGGATACCATGGTCAATGGTACTGAAAGCTGTTAGGAGAGCCAACATAGTCACATTCTCCCCAAATGAGGATCATACGTCAAGCTGACTAAGGCAGTCTGAACCCCATTGCCTGCCCTAAAAGCCAGTTTGAAATATAATTTGTTTCATCAAACTGCCTGAAACTAAGGAGCTACCACCTTTGACTACTTTGTCAAGCATGGATAATTGACCTGTAATTACACTGTCTGCGGGATCAAGTGAGGACTTCTTGGAGAAGGTTTACTAAACGCCTTCTTTGAAAAAGAGTGAAACTTCCCCTCCCTCAGGGAGGTATTAATAATCTTTACCAGGTCAGCTCCCAGAGTTTCTTGGTCAGTAGATACAAGCTGCGTTGGGCAAGGATTGCACTGCCCTAAACCGATTACCCATGTCCTCAGCTATGTGCAAATTATAATGTATACATTATTCATGTGCGAATTAGGAAAAAAGAAGAAGGCTGCGGGATGGTAACAATTCAGATAGGTACTAGTTTTTCCTAGATTCTTTGTCACTTGCTTATCCCAGGATGGTAGACTTTCTCAACAGCTAGACCTAGGTACTCCTTTCTTTTTAACTGAGTGAAACTCTACTGGAACCAAGAAAACCCCCAGGGCAATTTCTGTTATGGGAAGGCATTGAAAACCTTTTCAAACTAACACAGCATTTATGGTAGATTGAATGATGAACGGCATCAAAACCCCACCTAATTTTAATGATAACTCTTCCTTTTCTCTTAGAAAGAAAGAACCTGTCTGCACTATGCTGTCAAAAAACGGTTCGGTTTCCTTGATTATTTACTCATCATCCTTTTAATGCCTGTTATGCTGCGAGGATACCTCCTGATGGTAAGTTCCATGTCAAGCTAGTATCAAAATGGTGCTAACAATTATATTCCGACCCCCTGTTTTTTCTCTCGTCTGATCACCTTTGTGGTAGTTACATGTTTTTATAAGGCTGGTGGGAGACATCAGAGGTTAATCTCAATGCAGAGCTTTGGGTTCTAGAGGTACCATGGTTCTCTTCCCTGATGCAAAGAGGCAACTGTGATTTGTCTCAATGAAGAGCGTCACATCACCTCCGTGTGTGAGTTGGTCCTCACCCAATCACTGAAAAGGAATACGATAGCACCTCTGACCACTGAACAAACAAAGAAGGGATGGGAAGAAGCCGGTCCACTCAAAAGAAAGAACCAGGTAGTCTGATACGTAGGACTAGAGTGAGAAAGAGGTTCAAAGAAGTTGGGATTTTTCTCTCTCTCTCTCTAGCTTGCTTTTGAAACCCAGCAGTTGCAGGGATTCTTTGATAATGACTTCCTACCTTTTCTTATTGGGATTTCTCGGATTCTTGGGAGCTGGCCAGTTGGTTACAATCTTGTCTGCCGGGACCCCCCTGGGGTCTCTTATCTCTCATTCTGTCACTGGCCAAAACCCAAAGAGGCTTCTTGCTGGAGCTGAATACTTTCAAAGGCTTCTTCCAGCTTAAGATTTAGAATTTCCTCAGAGCGTCTTCTTAGCATTATCCAGCTCTCTCTAAGACTAGAAGAGGCTCCTGGGCACGCACAGAAGCCTCTTCCAACTGGAGAGGATCCTGAGGAGGCAAAACAAAGAAAGTGAGGGGCCGTATTGCCATGCAAAGCAGACTCACGAGGATGTTTTGCTCAGATCTTCTTGGAAGCAAAGCACACCCTCAGAGGTTTACACATATTTTCTGTATCCATTGATTACAGGAGCACTTTTTATTCTAATTTGTTCAGGAGCTCTTTTAATGTTATCTGTAAGGTGATGCTAGCTTTTCCTGGAAGAGGGTTTTCTGCATTAGTATTTAAATATATGATTCTCTACCATTGCCTTTCAGCCTGGTGTGTTCTAGATGTGCTGGTGGTTACAGCTTCTAGAATTTCTAGCTAGATAGGAAGTTACAACATCCAGAAGCTAGAAAAAGCTGTTTCAGGCAATATGACTGGGAGGTTGGCTCATCTGCATAATTCCTATGACGTTCTATTTCCCCCCCCCAATCATTTTTGAGTTCCTAAGAAAAGGATTAGCCAACACTCAAAAGCTGCTTCTCAGGCACTGTTCAATTGCCTAAGTATTAAAATGTATCCCTTGGCTAATTGGCACATATAACCACAATGGATATGCACGCTCACCATGTACCCAACTGCAATTTCCTAGTACGTAGTCACAATGAGCTATCCCATGAAGACTATGATCCCGCAACACATTATGAAAGGGTGTAACACACTTAGCGCAACACACAGGTTCTTGGGACCTAGAACTTGTGAGGCAGTAAATCAGATTTTCTCATTATAATTTTTTTTTTTTTTTATAATGCTTAGTGTTGGGAAGCTTAAGAGTACATATACCTTCTCAGCAGGTTTTTATTTGGATAAATGTGTAAGAAAAGGTCTTCATTAGCGGACTGCTTCGTATGATGATGTTACCCATTTTTCCAATAATCTTCTGTTCTTCCTTTCTTACTCATAAAATCTGCGAAACAGGTATCTAAAAGTAAGCAGAATGAAAACCTCATCAAGATGCTACTTAGAGCTGGTGCAGATGTTAATGCTACAGATGATGTAAGTGCATCTACTCCTATATTCTAGAACTATTTCACAGTTGGGGTGGTAGGTGGATGTGATACAGAAAATCTCTTCCTTTTCCTAAGGGCCCATGAAGGACGAAGCAGCACATGACCATTTTTATTCCTGTGGTTTTAAGAAATGCACTCTTTCCCTTATATGGAGAGAAGATGGGATCAATTGCTTCTTTGCTCCTCCTGTGTGGGACCAAGCCAGCCAAAGTAGATGAGATCTATCGAGGTCAAATAGTTTTAGGCTGAAATATTACCTCCGGGTTGGGGCAGCGTGGCTCCAGTCAAGCTCTGAGAGGCCCAAGGAACCTTATCTACAATGCTCCAATTCCTTCCTGTAGCGGTTTTGCTTCCTCCTCCATGTCCCTGGACATTCCCTCACATTTCCAAAGACTATCACAGCAGAAGCTGATGAGAAAGGGGTATGTCTCCATCTGCTTAAAAGCACCCCAAAGGCTTCTGACTGGCCATTGTCATGAACAAAATACTGGCTAAGATGGTCTTAGCCAGATCCATTATGGCTGTTCTGATGTTCTTATACTCAAGGAGCAGGGATTAATGGAAGGAGGAAAGCCTTTCACAACCCAGGCTTCCCCAGCCTACTGCAATCTGGCAGGATTTCCTCTGGAACTGTGAGATGGCTGACCTCCCACTAGTGAAAATGTCCACCCTGTCCCAGCTCCTGAGATTTTCCCAGGAGGGAAAAGGCAATAGAGCCTCTTGCCACCTTTCCCTGACTCTCCACAACTTTGCCATTCCCTATGCCCGTTGTTCAGCTGTTGTTTTTTGCTTGCTTTGCCTCACCAAGCAAAGCAAAGCAGCAAGGGAAGAGTGAGGGTGAGATGGGATGTTAGCTGGCCGCCATTTATTGTGCCATTCTGCTTATCAACTGAATGGCTCAGGGTTGGAAAGAAGAATATCAGTCAGGACACTTGTGCAGCGGTGCAAAATTCCTGCAGAAGGTTTGAGGTATGAGGCTGATAGCTGTGTGGAAGTGCTATTCGATTTATATTTTAACTGTTGCATATTTAAATTTAACACGTATTGTCCAGAGCAATTAGGCAGGAAGAGAATGTCTTCCAAATGCACCAGGAAGCCTATTACATGGCCATATAGTTGGGTTGCAGGTATTATTCTTGAAAAAAATGCAATAGCTTGTTCATCATTAAAACTGAAAAACAAAACCAACAGAAAAGGCCATGAAGAGTTCAGCCCTTTATCAAATACTAGCGTCTCTGGCACAAATATCATTTATTTCCTCCAGAACTTTGGGGTTTCACCTGTCCCAACTCACTAATTAAGACCACACAATAGGCACAGAAAGGTTGTTCAAATCAGGATCAGACCTTATTTTTATTTCAGTGAGCTAATGTATGTACGGAATAATATAGGACTAGACCTTTTAGTCTGTCTCTTCTGTCCTGAAGCAAGTAATCTTGTACTTGCTTCAGGACCATGATGGAATAAGATGAGTTTCCAAATCTCAAGGCAATCGAGGAACACAGGAGAACTCCAGAGTATTTCTGAAACTGTTGCAGAAAGTAATACAAAGTGAACTAACTCACTAACTCAAAAACAGTTCGCAGGCCATGTGAATTCAACCTTGGTTACAGTTTACTGTATAATTCAAAGAAGATGCTCAATTGTATTTCCACTGTGGACTGCATATATTCTGTAATATGTATTAATTGTCACTATTTTGTTTTGATATTTTTAACTTCTATTTTGTTGTACAGTGCTTGGAGCCATTTTGGAGTAGAATAGCATAGATATACCAGCAATAAATCAATAGTTAATCTAGAGGTGGATGAAACCATAGACCAAGGGTATAAATAGATGATAATTCAAGAGCTTGTATGAAAGAGTTTATAGTGGTCTTTTTAAATTTTGTGCTTAGCGAGAAGCATATTAGGGTAAGAATGCAACTCATTCCTGAAGGATATGTATTATGGTTTTCTCCAGTCAGGACGGACTGCCCTCCACTATGCTTGTGAAATGAAGAACCAGTCCATCATTCCATTACTAGCTGAAGCGGGTGCTGACCTTTCCCTAAGGACAAGGTATGGAAATTCAAACCTAGTCTTGGATAACTGCTCTGGATAATTTCCAGTTTGCACCCAGGGCACTCCTGGTTCATCTCTTTATCCAGATGAGAGAAAGGCCGTCCAGTTCAGCTAGCAAAAGCATTGCTTCATCTTTATTAAATGCCAGCAAAGTTGCAGGCAGGACTATTGTCAAATGTAAAGCAAAAACATAACAGGGGATGGATTAATTTTTTTAATCCCAAAGCAAAAGCACATTTCTTCAGAATCCCAATAACCTCCACCAAAGAAATAACACAAAGTGAGATTGCAAATGTTTCTTCATCATGTAATTCATCAGCTCAGCTGCATTAAGACGTCAAAGCAGCCTCAGGGTGTGTTCTCAAATTGTCATCACACAGCATGCTTTCTGTGTGAGAAGGAATTATTGATATCTTTTCATTATCTTAATGATATCCATGTACATGCGTTCAGTTGCATCGAGTCCCCAAATGTAGTCTAGATGTTGCCATTCAGGAATATGTTGATGATAAATGAGGTTACTAATTTGTAGTTTTAATGCCTTGAAATCTCTTGAGTTCACAAATAAGTCTTCCCCACCAGTCCAGAGAGCAATGGGTATTTTTATATCTTCTATCTTGTATATAGGAGGAGTCACCTGGGAAGAAAAGCAGCAAAACTGAATAATCAGCCCAAAAGTGCTGAGGGAGACATAGAACAATATATAAAACATTTCAAGTTACCACTTTAGAAAACTCAGTGAGCAAGTAAAGTAATAGGACTTCCTATTCAGTGCAAACACTAAACCAGAGATTTGTGGTGGTTTTAACTCGGCCAAGGAATTTCTGATGATTCCCATGGATGTTTGCCTCCAACATATAGCTGATCAACTCAGATCCCCAGAAAGGGTAGGACATTCTGCCACTGGCCCAGAAGAGAACATATGGCTTAAATTAGTCACTGGAAGCAGTTGCTGATGTAAATGGCTTGGCTGGGAGGGAAAGGCAGTCAGACGTAGGGTCAGGTGTCAACTGTCTTCAGAGCAGGGAGGGCAAGAAAGATGTCTCTACATTTACTATCACTTTAATTAAGCTTTTCGTACTCTGCTCCACCTCAGCCTGCAAAATTTGGAACAAGAATACAGAAAAATCCAATATCTCTACACATCTGTCAGGGAAACCATTCTGATCTCTAAGTTACAAATGGGGAATAGTGTAAGTATTTTACAGGAAAACTGTTTTATTCTCATACCTGGTTGTACTTCTCCATATTCTTTTCCTTGGTGCCATAGTCATATGCTTGAAACCGGTTTTTATGATAGACCTATAATTAATAGTGTGTCATTACAGAACTGAGCAAAAGTATTACTAGTCATATTGATATCAATGTGACACCACTGCTCTGCAAGCTGCATTGGCTTCCGGTGTGCTTCCAGGGTCAATTGAACATACTGGTTGTCACCTTTAAATCTCTCCATAGCTCAGGACAGGATACTTATGGGACCATCTCTCCCCAGTTGTCTCTACCTGTCCTACCTGCTCCAGCAGGAGGGGCATGCTCCAGGTACCATCAGCCAAGAAGCGTTGGCTGGAGGAGGCTGAGAAGGAGAAGCTTTTCTGCCTTGGCGCCCACCCTTTGGAACATCATCCCCCCAGAGGTAAGATTGGCCCATCCTGCTGACCTTCCGTGAGACTTTGAAAACTTGGTTTGGTGTTCCAGCCTGTGGCCCTGGGTGTGAGACACAGCCCATCTCCTGGCTGTGTTGATAATTATTTGGATGATGCCCAGATGCTATGTGTTTTATTCTTTATATTTTATTTATTTTACTGTAAGCCCCCTAGAGACACATATGTGAGATGGGCGGCTATATCAATCAATCAATCAATCAATCAATCAAACAAACAAACAAAGATGTATCAAAGCAACATTACTCATGCTTCAACCTCACCCACGCCCCCAAGGACAATTTATTCAAATGTAACTAAAGTATTCAAGAGCTTAGCCCAGAGATAAACCACAGTGTAATTGAAGTAGTGACAGTACCTCTTTCAGCAATTGTAACAGGCCTGTAACATAGATCGCGTGATTATCTCAGTCTTTCCAATTTATTGCTACAATTCGTTCAACAGAAATATTAGATTTAGTTTTTTATAAGTTTCCATTAAAAAATTTAGAAAGTTTTCTTTTAAAAAAACCTTTAGATACGCTTTTTGTAGAAAGTGCTGTATTTCAGTATAACCAACAAAGATCGCAGGATAGGCAGAAAAGCTATACGCTAAAACCATACACTGCATGAGCTAAATGTAGTTCTAGATATTAGAAGCTGCAGATTATTATCCAAAACTTTAGATGCAGTTTTGTGTAACCCTGGCTTAGGTATCTCCAATGTCTAAGATTGCCTTCTCTGTGTCAGATTCAGCCGGTGCGGCATGGCTAGGGACTTGCCCAGCCACGCTTAGTCAGTTTCACCGCCCGAGCGCTAGCAGAGGAAAAGGGGAAGTGAGAAATCACGAACTGCTTAATGGGACAGCTGGCGCCGCTTAACTAAACCCCAAGCGGATATTTTGTCTCAACGGCAATTTGCCCTGGGCGCTGCAGAGAAAGGGGAGCGCAGCAGCTCGGAGGCAAAGTAATCAGTGCGTGATTGAGAACTCCGGGCTTTGCGTGCAACAGAAAGACCCAACGAAGACAACACCACGCCATCGATAAAAACCAATCAAGAACACAAAAGAACTGGACTGAATCTGCCATTTGAGTGAGGGGGGGGATTACTGCGGGTAATCTGTAACCAAGCAACAGGGGCTAAGCGCGGGAATGGGGAAACTATAAATTGTGCCGTAAGATGTGCCAAGCCAATCCTGGCTTTGTCTGTACTTACCACGTTACGCTTGAGTAAACTTCTTTGCTGAACACACGTGTCACAAGAGTTTCTCTGAGACGAGCGGGGTAAACCTTACACTTTGATCCAGTGCCCTTGTTCTTAGCCAGATTTTTTGCTTTAAATGAGTCAGTAATATTTCTAACTGTTTTATCAGATTTTTTAAAACCTACAATCTTAAATGCTTCTGTGGATCGTATAGTTTCAGACATTCAATTTGTTTTCTCTTTCTGTCACTTGATGATCATGAATGGTTCACCTTGGGTATAATTTTAATATAATAAGGCAATTTATAAGTTATATACATACAGTAAATATATTTGTTTGGTGGGTTTTTTAAGTAAGTCTAACTGGTTCTATTTGTATATAGTACTGCTTGTATAATGGTGTGTGTGTGTGTGTGTGTGTGTGTGTACATGCATATATTTCATTAGGTTCTATTTTAGTTATGATTATCAGCCACTAGTGGTAGAAATATTTAATAAATTCACACATAGCTCCTCTGGATCTAGAGTGAGTCATAATTAGAAGAAGCCCATATCCAGTAAATCACTGACTAACAGATCTCTTCGAAGTATGGTTAAATCTGGATCCAATCCATAATGACCAAATATAATAATCTTTTAAAAAAACAATAACATACCTGAGACCAATGAACAAGATTTTTTACAGTTGTTCCAGCAGGGGAATGTGCTGCATACACGTCCATGCGGCTCTGAAATAAGACAATTATTCATCATAATTCCCTGATGAATTGCATCTGCTGTATAGCAAGATTTCAGAAAGGACTTATTGTATGAGCCCTCCTACGTGGACTGGACAGGAAGCGTGATTAGATGAGCTACTTCTACTTTATTGGACGACTACATTAACAGAATCTTGCAAGTCTCCCACCCTCCCTATTTATCCCCTGAGTAGTTAGGGTGGGTCCTTCCTAAGTTTCTTTTTCTGGCCATTACTCTGCTGCGGACTCCTTTCTCTTTTACCTGATCGCTCCCCAGGTGGCATCTCTTGCCCCGTCTTCCAAGGTCTCCTTCGCAGCCCATCACATATTGCAAATTGGTGGGTCTATCATGTTCCTGAATAGACCTAATACAACTGATAGATACCCCCAATCCAGCGTATTCTATGGTAACGTGCAGTGCCTGCCAGATGTAATTTTCATAATTCAGTTGGAATTAATATATTCATTTGTTATATAGTGTAACCTCTTATGTTGGAGCTGAGCGCACATACATGAATAGATAGTTGCTGACGTCTATAGCCCCTTAGTTATCCTAAAACTAGCCAGACAGACACAGGGGCAGCTCAGGATGCAGCCTACGTGTTTGCAGTTTTAGTTTTCAAACTCTTCTTCTTCCTGCTTGCTGATTTTTAGATACAAGCCATTACTTTTTGGAAGAACAATGATGTTTGACTCTTCAGTCCTCTTGGAATGATATTTGGTGAAAATGAATTGGACAGCGCTCAGTTGCGATGTAATAAGTGCAATTGTGCCTTCTATTCTAAAGCTTTTGCACAAACCAAGTTCTTTCTTCCAGGAAATCTTGAAATGCAAAGGTTAATAGTAAAGTGTGAGACTAGGCTGAAGCTGCCATAACCTCAAGATGAAGCAGGTATGTAAGCAGAGAGGACAAAAGCCAGGCATCTTGTCTATGAGATCCCTTCAGGGAGGTTGATAAGAAGGAAGCAAGTCATTAAGGAAAAAACAAAGGACCTGAACCAGAAAGAGGAAGTTGGGCCTGAGCACATGGAAGCCCTCACCCCAATCCCATCAACTTGTACTTTTGGGGATAAAAGGGGTCCCAAAACCCGCCCACTCTGAGTTGTCTTACTCATCTGAGTCCCCTTTGGATCCAGACTTGGCAGCTTCCCTCCCTCTAGCTAGTGCCTGGCAACCTAGTTGGGAAGGACGTGGGTAAGTGCGTGGGTGTGTATGAGGAAGAGCAAATGTACCTTGCAACCAGTAAAGTTTTGCTGTTACTTTAAATTCACTGGGTCTCCGTGTATTACAAAGAACCTCTTGTGCCTCAGTGTTCAGTTGGAAGTGATTTGTGTGTATCCCTAATTATTTCCCCGCTGTTGACCAGGCTGTGTGTCTGTCTGCTCCAGCCGCACCTATCTGGAAAACCCAGGTAGAAAGCAAGGGGGGCTGAAAAGATCCGCGTGCCTCAACAGGCTGTAAGTGTGAGTGAGTGACCATAAGGCGAACCTGGGAGCCACGTGTATAACAAAAGCTCAAGTTGATCTTACTTAAAATTTGAGAGAGGCCTTAATCGAGGGGTTGGCAAAGCTTTTCTGTAAAGGGCCATTCCTTCCCCTCCCCCCTGTCTCTGTGGGAGCGGCTGGCAGGTCTGCAGGCTAAGGAGCGCATCAGGCCTTGGACGATGCTGGCCCAGCAAGGACTCCACTGATTGGCCACTGCTGCTCAGGATTCCCAAGCCCCATCCCTTGGCCCCACTCCTCACCCCAGAAGCTCAGCTGAGGCTGGCCCTGGCGATCTGCTGCACATTCACCCATCCATTCTTAACTGGCAGGCCGTATAAAAACAGATGGCAGGCCAGATTTGGCTTGTGGGCCATAGTTTGCCTTAATCCAAGAAAAAGTGTTATTTTTCAACCAGCATTGCAAGCATACTTAATGTAAACCCACGTCTGACCCAGCTGTTCTTTATACATACCATGTTGAAATTGGGAGTGTTATAACCAGCTATAAAAGACATAACACGTTCACAGAATTCAGGTTGAAAATTACATAACTGAACCATTGGCTTTCTCAGAATAGTAGGATACTGGAAAATTCGTCTGTAGCCATATAACAGCTGAAATATATTAATTAATGTATTCATTAATTAATTGCAACTGATTGCAACTAAGCCAAATCACATATCATCCCAATCCCACCTCTGCTGTAAACGCCTATGGTGTTTCTTTACCATAAATGTAAGAAGAAACTCCTTAGATGAGGGATAGTTAAACTGGATCTTTGCATGGTGTATGTGGGTTGAAATTCCAAAAGGTGGACAAGAAAAAATAAGAATTGATTTACTTTGGGCTATTGAAATTTAAACTAGATTAATGAAACACAGGCAACATGATAATCTTCACATACTGTATAATGACTCTTAATGATCTTTTTTCCTTAAAAAAAAAACTCCTTTGGTCAATCCTGAAATTTTGGGAGGGAGGTGCCATTTGTGCTTAGAGATAAATATTTGTGCTTAGAGATAAATATCCCCAGAGAGGGTAGAGTTAACATCAACAGAGGTCTCAGACATAAATATCAAAGAGATAAATGTCTTGGAAGTAAATATCGAAAGAGGATAGGATCATTGCCCGCCCCTTCAAGCTATGCCCAGGTTTCATTACTCTCCCGTTACTTTCTTTGGGATAATGCACATGACTGGATTATGCATTAACAGAGCCTCAAGGGACTTACATGAAGTATTGGAGGAGAGGTGTTAATTGTCAATGGAGGAGGTGTAGCGTATGTTATTGTGGTTACAGGCCCCAATCCAAAAAAGACCTTGATTCTTTCAGCCAGTTCTGGCCAAGAAGAGAATGAGATGAAACCTGAAGAAATAAAAGATTTTGCAACTAAACGGGGCCTATTCAACTGTACAGGAGAGCCAAGCTTTACTCTAAAGAGCTTATTTTCCTCCTCCCTCCTGTGTTTCTGCAGGGTTGTGTGTCAGTAACTGCATATTCCATACACAATGCATGGAAGAAAATGCATCTTTGCTTTGCAATCAAACAGCTGGGTTGTCCTTTGTCTGGCTGTGCTGCTATACTGCTTTTCCCCTCTTTTGGACCATCCGCTCCTTCTGAAGGAAAAACACCTTCCTTCGTCTGGCTGCTGTACTCTGTTTGCTGGTGGCTGCCCGGCTCCAAAACACCCATCTCCTCCCACACCTGTATCAAGGTGGTAGCTCTATAGGCAACTCTGCCGTGCTGATGCTGGGGGACAGGCTTAAATGGGAGGAAAGAAGGCATCACAGGTGCCTGAGTTTTGCCAAGCAGCCTGCTCTTCCACAGCTGCCTAAAGTATTTGCCAGGAGAGATGCCATCTGAGCGTGTACACCGCACGTTGCACAATTGCAATGTGTGGACTGTAGTTAATAGTTTCCCTCATTCATCGCTGCTCATGGTTTTGCTCATGAAACTTACCAATGCTCGTGCCTTCTGAATGGGCCACATAATATAGCTGCTGCTGTTTGGTCTTGTTCAAGATAAAGTATAAAACTGCTGGAATATCATAGTATCCCATCTCATGAAAACTAGGAAGAAACAAAACAAGCACGTTGCTTTATAAATGTCAACCTAGGCCATCTCCCTGAGAAATTAGCTCGGTTCATCACATGGAAAGGACGGCAGAGTGAAAAACATAAAGACATTGGTGTAAGTGTGAGAATGCTTCCATCAGGCTCTTAGAAGAGGGTAACTGAGGTAAGCTTGTTGGCAAATCTTAGGAGAAATTAAATATGATACAAGTTTACGGACCTTGTTGAACTAGTCCTACCAGGTTGATACCCTCTGCGCAGCAGCTAATGTAGACTAATCTTGGAACCACCCAGTTCACTGAATGTTGCTAGATTTAATATAATTAAAGTGCTTGCTGGCAAGGTTGAAAAACCTACCCAAGACTTGGTGAACACACATGGGCGACCTTGCAGCTACAGCAGGCTTAGCAAGTAAACTGCGATGTTTAAGAGTTCCTTTTAAAGCCAGAAAAAACTAAACAACAGAAAACTGTTCTTCCTGCCCAATGGAAAGTCATCAGCGTTGGTCCCATTGGAAATGACTTCCATCATAGTATCTGCCACAGATAATGCTCCACAAAGAATGTAAAATATTGAAAAATTGTAAATGATTTGAATGTGCACAAACATGCACAGATGAATTGTATAATTCAGCAAATACATTAACATTATTCAGGCCCCTCACCACTACATACTGCAGTATCAAAAGACCTTTCTCTACACGTCCTCTTCTGAACCTCTTCTTAGCCTTCTCTGCAAGCGAATGGTCAGCAACCACTCTCTGCATGATAAGGGGGTTTATATGTTGTTTTGAGGGAGGAATTGGGAAGAGCTTAGAAGAATGAAACCCCAGAGATCAGCTTTCACCCCTAGTTCTACCTTTTTTTCTTTTTTGGTGCCTTCAAGTCAGTGTTGACTCCTGGCGACTGCCTGGACCGGTTCCTGCAGTTTTCTTGGCAAGACTTCCGAAGTGGTTTGCCACTGCCTGTGATGTTTTGGGCCATCGCATGTGATTAAGGGTTAATGGCCAAGTTCACCCAGCTGGCTTCATGCCTAAGGCAGGACTAGAACTCATAGTCTCACGGTTTCTAGCCTGATGCCTTAACCACTACACCAAACTGGCTCCTGATTCTATCTTACCTAAGCTCATAATTACGTATCGGCTATCCCTCTTAGGTTTTCTTACCTAAATCTCCAGAATTCTTGCTGCCATGGCTTCAGTGTCTTATGATTTGAAGACCAGGTGTTTCCTCTGCTATTTCCAAGCCAAACATCATAACCATTATCTGCTAAAATGAAACCCAAACTGTTGTTGGGCAGGTTAGAGATCCAGTGGGAACCATCTCCAAGGGCACCATGTTGGAAAAAAACAACAGGCCGTGCCACTGTAAAATAAGAAGAGATGCTTTGTCAATGAGCCAGATCGCTGGAGACTGCAAAACAGTTGAAGCGTTATGGCTGGTGTGGGTCTTCCGGGCTGTGTGGCCGTGGTCTTGAAGCTTTTTTTCCCTAACGTTTCGCCAGCACCTGTGACCAGCATCTTCAGAGTGCAGGAACACAGACAGGAGCAGTTCTCTATGTGCCCAGGGTGATGTGACCCTGTTGTGGGTATTTATAGAGATTTGAGGGGGGGGAAGGGGGGGAGGATTGGGGTGTGTGTGGGTGGGGTGGGGTTACTGAGTGGCTGCTTGTTTTGGTGTCAGCATCTGTGTGTATTTTCCTGGGGATTAGTCAGGGTTTTTTCTTCTACTGAATTGTTAACGAGGGGCTGCTGGGGGTGATTAGCAAGTTCATTGTGTGGACTGTTCACATGTCCTGGTGGTTGAGCTGAGTTCACTGACCTTTTGCAGGCTGTATTTTTTAGGATTGGTAGCCAGGTTTTGTTGATTTTTAGACTCTCCTCTTTTTTATTGAAGCTATGCTGGTGTTTGTGAATCTCAGTGGCTTCCCGGTATAGCAGTATCTGGGCAGAGATACTGGACAACACCAACAGCCACTATACCAGGCTATACCGGGAAGCCATTGAGATTCACAAACACCAGCACAGTTTCAATCCTGAAAAATACAGCCTGCAAAAGGTCAACGAACTCAGCTCAACCACCAGGACATGTGAACAGTTCATACAATGAACTTGCTAATCACCCCCAGCAGCCCCTCGTTAACAATTCAATAGAAGAAAAAACCTGCCTAATCCCCAGGAAGATACACACAGATTCTGACACCAAAACAAGCAGCCACTCAGTAACCCCACCCCACGCACACACACCCCAATCCTCCCCCCCTTCCCCCCCCCTCAAATCTCTATAAATACCCACAAAAGGGTCACATCACCCTGGGCACAGAGAGAACTGTTCCTGTCTGTGCTCCTGCACTCTGAAGATGCTGGTCACAGGTGCTGGCGAAATGTTAGGGAAAAAAAGCTTCAAGACCACGGCCACACAGCCGGAAGACCCACACCAGCCATCGTATGCCGGCCGTGAAAGCCTTTGACAATAAATTGAAGTATTAGTTACAAATCTATTTTGCAAAGAAACAAAATTTATGGCATAATGCCAATAAAATCTTATTACAAATATGTCAAGCTGGGTAGAATGAAAACATGATCATATGAGATTAAATCCATAGAACTCAGGAACTGAAGTTTTATTGATTCAATGGATCTACTCTAAACATGTCCAAGTCTATTCCATTGCCCCCAACAACATTATGATATATTCTCAACAGCAGCATGATACATTCTCCAACTCTAGACCATTATATACAGAAATTGTAGAACTTTTTTTAAAAGATGGCCTAGACTGCTTATCCTTTTGGGTTATCAATTTTCTTTTAAAAAATATCATGATCTACAATACCTCAAGATTTCTCGGGATACCCTCAAATTGAGGATATATTTCCCTTAATCTTTTGAGACTCAACCTATTTATATTTTGTATTGGACTACTAAGCAGGTCTAATAGCTAAGATTTTTTCCCAATGCTTCTTAAAGGGGATTCTTCTTTAAAAGTAAAAAAAGAAAATCTTGCTGTTTATTTTGAAACATTTCATGAGAAGTCTCCACTGGATCCTAAAACATTCTTTTAACAGTATAATTCTACACATGTGTTCTTAGGAGACTCTTTTCCTGTATTCAGTGTAGCCTTTTTTCCATTGTAAATGATATAGGATTTCAGATAAAATCAAGGGTAAAAAAGACTTCAGCAATTAGGATTCAAATTAGAGAGATATTAATTTACTTAGAAGCAGCACCTATACAATTAATAAGGATTTAATTATCAAAGTCTAGTACAGTTCTAGTATAAGTTAAAATTCTCATTCTGGTTTGTATTTAGGGTTTTTGTTCTTGGTGGTCTTAGCTTCTTTCGTACAATTTCTGTTCTGATTATTTCACAGTAATTTGCTTTTTTATTATACCATTCTTGTTTTTTGTTTTTTTATTGAAGAAAGGAATGTAAGATTCTCAAAGTCTCAATCAATCAATCAATCAATCAATCAATCAATCAATCAATCATCTCTTAGCTTCTAGGTCCTTCAAGACCTTTGGACTAACCCCTTTTCTAGGACATTGAAAGAAGGAGGAGGTTACAATACAGTTCCTTGTAACACCCAATAAAAACGTCACTGTTGATTCTTAAATTATCACGTTTCAATCTGAAGAGATATATAATTCCACTTGGATTATTGAAAAGTATTCTCAGCCACGTTCTATACAGAATGTTGCACAAGGTCATCTAGGCTGGATAGGACTAGAATGATACAGCACTTCAGATCTGAAGGGAAAAAGGTGCTTTAGCAGGTGTGGAGGGCAAAGGTAGCCCCTGTCTGCCCTTTTTTAAACCAGACTGCCACCGGATGTCATCTGACTTGCCGATGGTCTTACCTTTATTTGCATCATCATATCTTCCATGTGGTATTCTGTAGATGGTAAGTATATATCCATCTTTTGTCTCAACATGATATTCCTCACTGGGATAGTTATGAAAATTGATAATCCCACTCTGTAGGAGAAAAAAACAGAGAAGACTCGTTTGGAGTTATGTTTTCTGAACATAAGTTGGCAAACAAGAAGATGAATACTGAAGAAAGCTCAGGAATATTCCACTTTCATGGCCTCCAACATCAGGTTAGCTGCCAAAATATAGACCTTCAAAAGGTGGTGCAACCTAAGCAAGATCAGATTTATTTGTTGAGGATCTATTCCCAAAGCCAGTCGAATGAAAAGCTAGTGTTTTAAGGACACTGATATTCTTTTGAAGTAGTTTGATTTGATCTGACTTGGACAAAAATAATAATACTAGCTTTTTTTTTAATTGGGAGAATTGAGAATCCTAAATGTCTTCAATATATTTTGTATGGAAAATCTGTCTACTACAAAAAGCAATATACAGTATGTATCATAACAACCTTTATTTTATTTTTTATTTTGCCAGTCCATAACCATTTAATGGATATGTATGTTTTGGCATCTAATGTATGTAGAGAGCAGGGTCCTGCATTTACCCTGTAGACAATTTTCCGATTTGCTTTTTTGGTTTCTGTGTAGATTGGTGCAGATGGAACAATTCTTTAACATTTGCAAAGCTCTTACTACATGCTTAAAGAAAGGGCTATCAGAAATAAGTTTTTAAACATTTAAAATATGAAATAGAAGTAACATGGTTTGCCTATGATATGACTGGCCAGCAATTCAATTTCTAGGGCCCTTCATGAGGATCTAAAACTTCAGATCTGGATTACGGTGGTGCTGGAAGTTACCAAATTAATTTTTTTCCCAGAAACAGAAAGAAGTACATTTAGACATCATCACTAACTCCTGCAGGTTTCTGCAAAAGCCATGGTATGTAGTGAAGCTTTCTGGAGAAGCTGTGTCTATTATTACATACCCTGCTCACTGTACATAGAATATTACACTGGTATCTCTAGTGCCAAGACTATGCTAAACCTAGATTGCATTTTTAATTAGATCTTGAGCATGGCAAAGTACCATTACATACCCTCCATACTTTCTACCATCCAAATTTCTCCTATGCCATAGAAAGATTCCCTTCTTTCTCCCTTGCATATTGAAACATCTGGAACTGCTTCTCAGACCATTTTCATGATAAAAGCTTTCTTAAAATCTCTCTTCCAAAGCTATCATTTTCATAAGGCCTTAGGATCATTTTTAGGCTTACTATAAATGAGCAAAACACATCTAAGGGGGGATGAAGAGAAGGAAGGTTGCTAATCTCCATCTGCATCCTAAATTCACGCCAGCTTCGATTGGACTTACAGGGTGGAAGACAGCCAGATCCTCCGTACCATGCTGATTCCACCCGGTTATAAACATCAAGGGGTAAAGATTGTGCAATGAACTTCAGATTGCATATACTTGAAGCACTGCATGATGTTCCTCTTGACTTTATATTTCTCCCCTTATTATGTGATCTGACCTTTTTATATTGACCATTGACATTAAATAAATATTTCTACATCAGACTGGAGTACTACAATGAACAATTCTTTGAAAGTTATGGAAGAGAGAGTGTCTGAAAGAGTCTGGACTGGGCAATGATGCCTCCTTTTCATCTCCTTTATGTTCATGGCTCCACCTATCAAAATAACAATAGTCAAAATGAATTAACTTACAATATTCAGAAAGCACTCAGGGTCCACTGTATGTCTAGTGTTAAGACTTTGTGAAGTTTTCAGTTCTTCCAAGCTGAGTATTCCTTGGCATAAACATGCCATTATTATGAAAGTCCTCATCTTCAATCTGTATGAAGCATTTCAGTCATTGCTTAACACTGATAAACATGAGCTTCCTTCAGAATCAAAGCACCATGAGACCTGAAATATCTTCTGCTATCTGTTGCCTTAATGAGAAACAGGCAATTGATCAGCTGCAAAACTCTAAAGGGAATGGGAATGAGCAGACACTGATTGAAAAAGAGCTTCAATCTGAATGTGTGTTGAAAAATAATTGAACTCACTTCAACAGTGGATCAAAGGAATAAGTAGCCATGGATCTGCATCAAGATTAAGCAACAAAGATACATACTGCCTAAGATATGTATCTCTCTCTCATGTTCCCATGTCATCTGATTTGACCCACCCATTGCACCTCCAATTTGAATTAAACGATATGAAAAAGGACCAAAGGACGACCTTTTCAACCAATCAAAGGTAATGAAGCCATCTGCTCAGCTTTCCCTTTTGATTCCCAACTGTTGAATTTTCACAATGGGAGATTTTGTTGAAGGATGTTTGCATTTCCTAATCCTAACCATGGGCTATGCTGAATGGTGCCTATGCATGTGGTATTTCAAAGCATTTGTAGAACACCAGACCATTATTATTTTAGTTAAGTTTTTTTTACCACTACACGAAGCTGGCTGTTAGCATATACTATTGACACAAAAGATATGGCAACATTTTGTCATGGCCCATTGAACACAAGATCACTTTCCTTAGATTCTATAATTCCATAATCACAGGAGAAAATTTAATTCACTGACATTTTTAATAAAACTCAACTACAGCAGAATATGGTTCTCTTTAGTGGTTTTGCCGATACCAACCCATGGCTTTTAGTTTCTCTTATGGGAATAGATTATTTATTAGACATGAATCCTTGCTCCTTTTCAATTCTTTTTTTTCTCCTAAAGATGTAGCTCTTTCTGTAGTTATATGTTGATGACATGATCATAATTTCACAAACCTTGCTGGATTACAAAGACATTTATCCTCCCTAGAACATTATTGTCAGAAGAATAACTTTGTAATCACATATGATAACTCAGTGGTAATGGTTTTGGGGCAACACAACTCCAGTGTAAATTGTGTCTGGAGTATATCACAGTAGAACAAATTACTGTCTACTATTATCTTAGCATTCAGTTTTCCTATAATGAGGCCTGGATATCCCATAACCAACAATTGAGGCTAAAGCCAGGTGACATAAGTACCAGCATTTGAGAAAACTGATTTCAAAGGGATGGCTTTCTGGTGTAGTGACACTTTGTTCACTGAAAGCAAAGCTCTTACCATCTCTACTTCATGGAACCAAGATTTGAGGCTTGCAACTCTCTCCAGAGTTTCCAAACCTAGAAGCCCAACAGAATAGGTCTCCCCTGGAAGCTTTTGTGAAAAAATTTCTTCCTACTACAACATAGGCAGCTGGTTGCCAATGTGGGAACAGAATGTTGGTTGAAGCTTTCTGGGACCAGTGGGATATTTATGTTATCATCTAAACTCAGTAGTACTGATATTATCATTGTCCATTGACTTGTGATACACCATTTAACTGTAAAAATAAAGTTCATGGTAGTTCATTAAACTTTTTCTGAACCAGAGATTTTCAATTTGATTCATGTAAAGTTAGTTTTATGATGATTAAACAGGTTCTCCCATCCTCTAATCAGAATTTCCCTCCATAAAATTACATTTTGATATTCCATACCTATTCTGCATTAATTAGGTGGATCTATACATTATCTGAATTTAGCACAATACCATATATGTCCTATAGCTGACTAATCCCACTGAATTCAGAGGGCTTTATCGTTAGGTATGTAAATACAGGATTGCACTCTACGTTGTCCTCAGGCATCTAAGATAAAGATCCTCTCAAGCTGAGCTAAACTCTCAGTAACTATCAAGAAAACAGCATAGGTTGGTTGAAGCTTTCTGGACCATATAGTCACCGAGCGTTTAGTTCAGCTCAAGAGTATCTTTATCTTAGATGCCTGAGAATAACTTAGAGTGCAATTTACCCTCTTCCAGAATATTTTTTGACTACTCAGTCTAGTCTATAATCCTGGTGTTTCCCCATCCAATTATTAACCTGATCTGATTCTGTATAGCTTTCATGTCCAGATCTTGAAAGCTATACAGCAAGTACTGTCCTTGCTGTATAAACAAATTCATAGTGACTCTTTAAGAAATCAGAAGAAAAGGATGACCAGGTTCTGTTCTGTTTCCTGCGGTTTAGTATGTGCTGACCCAAACGCTTCCCTCTTCAGTAGTAAAACTACAATTTCTGTGTTTTTCCCACCCGTACCCACAAGAAAGAAATACAATATGAGAAAGACTACTCAACTAAAGGAAGGTCCTCAATCTCTGATATGGCTGGTTGTCCTTCTTGTGCTCCTGAAGCTCTTTCAGCCCAAGTTCCCAAAATGGCAAAAAGAATTCGTCAACAGGAGGAAACTTTTATACAGCACAAGGGTGTTGCAAGTGAATAAATTAAAAGCACAGACCAAGTAGAGCTATAATTATTTGTGGGAAAATCAGGTGGCCAGGATCCAAAGAACTACATGGGCAATGGTCCAGCACATTTAGCAGGCACCAGGTTGGTAAGGCTGTCTAAGAGATATATGGATATATGTTCCTTAAACAGCTGCCTTGCCCTACTCCTATTCCCATAGGCAGATTCTTCCCTCTTAGATCTACACCTGTTCTGGATGGGATTGCATTTCCTCTTACAGATCAGAACCCTAGGCTGAGATTGCACTGATGCTTGATAGCCATATTGCAGCGGTGATGGTGATGGTGATGGTGATGGTGATGGTGATGGTGGGGGTGATGGTGATGGTGATGGTGGGGGTGATGGTGATGGTGATGGTGGGGGTGATGGTGATGGTGATGGTGGGGGTGATGGTGATGGTGATGGTGATGGTGATGGTGGGGGTGATGGTGATGGTGATGGTGATGGTGATGGTGATGGTGGGGGTGGGGGTGATGGTGATGGTGATGGTGATGGTGGGGGTGATGGTGATGGTGATGGTGATGGTGATGGTGGGGGTGATGGTGATGGTGATGGTGATGGTTATGGTGATGGTGATGGTGATGGTGATGGTGGGGGTGATGGTGATGGTGATGGTGATGGTGATGGTGGGGGTGATGGTGATGGTGATGGTGATGGTGATGGTGATGGTGGGGGTGATGGTGATGGTGATGGTGATGGTGATGGTGATGGTGATGGTGGGGGTGATGTTGATGGTGATGGTGATGGTGATGGTGATGGTGGGGGTGATGGTGATGGTGATGGTGATGGTGATGGTGATGGTGGGGGTGATGGTGATGGTGATGGTGGGCGTGATGGTGATGGTGATGGTGATGGTGATGGTGATGGTGATGGTGATGGTGATGGTGGGGGTGATGGTGATGGTGATGGTGATGGTGATGGTGATGGTGATGGTGGGGGTGATGGTGATGGTGATGGTGATGGTGATGGTGATGGTGATGGTGATGGTGGGGGTGATGGTGATGGTGATGGTGATGGTGATGGTGGGGGTGATGGTGATGGTGATGGTGATGGTGATGGTGATGGTGATGGTGGGGGTGGGGGTGATGGTGATGGTGATGGTGATGGTGATGGTGATGGTGGGGGTGATGGTGATGGTGATGGTGATGGTGATGGTGATGGTGGGGGTGATGGTGATGGTGATGGTGATGGTGATGGTGGGGGTGATGGTGATGGTGATGGTGATGGTGATGGTGATGGTGGGGGTGATGGTGATGGTGATGGTGATGGTGGGGGTGTGCTTTTATTAGCTGACTCTATAGTATGAAAAAACATGTTACTGAACTTGAGGCTGCCCTATCACCTTTGTTGCAATTGAGATAGTGGGTTAATTTAGGAATACTATGTGAATATCTGCAATACTATCATGCATTGGATTGAGACAGCTCTGCTTGTTCTTAATTTGTAAGACTGTTTTACTGGTATTGCTGATTACACTGGAAGGCTGTTACTCTAAGGAGGGATAGAAAGATGGTTGGTGATGGTGCTGAGAGGTAATCCTTCTCTTCATAGCTGGAATATTCAAATTAAGGGTGTAGCACGTGAATTATGAAATACAGTATACCTTTCCTCCTTTCTTACCTCAAGGAGAAAGAGGGGTGGTGGTGTGGTAAATCCAAAGACAACAAAAAAACCATTATTACCTAAACATAGAGACAGTCTGTAAGTTACACAAAAAAAGTGGGTTGGGGAGAAACTGTACGAAATCCTAAGTGTTAAGATGAGGAAATGTATTGTTTCTGAGGACTTCCAGAAAGAGAATTAAAATAAATTCAGAAACAGTAGTTTATACCCACACACATATATGTATGTGATGTGATCTATCATCTATCTATTATCAATTATCTATCTATTATCTACCTCTATCTATCTCTATTTCTCTATCTATATCATCTATCTCAAAATCTTGATATGCCAAAAACTGTTCCTTGGATACTGTCTAGAATTCAAACAGGCAGCTCATTACCCTTAGACTTGTTTAGAGGGATAATAAAGATCAAAACACGACATCTCATAGAGTTTTATCCTAAACAAGACACTTCACAGAAAAAGACCAAATGTTAAGAAAAAAAAGGACCAAAATTAACAACCATGCTTATTACCCTGCTTATTTCAAAACAAACTGCCCAATCATATCCCACCAAAGTTCTTAAGAGAGACAAAAGTGGCAGGGAACGGCTTTGAAGACAATTACTTAAGTTACAGGACATGTCCCCGCTTACAGATGTAGCAAGAAATACATCAGGATGGATAGGAGGATCCTGTAATATATCAGGAACTATATCAGCATCACCAGTCTTTGACAATCTGGAAGAAAACTCGAAATCCTGGAGATCAGGTATTATTCTCATCCATCCTTTCACTTTATGGAAGAGGACCAGAAAGGACAAGAAAGAACACTATCTCAAGTGAATGAGTGGCTATACCAATAGTGTCAGTGGGGGAGATATTTGTTTCTGGGAATATAGTTTGAATTATCAAGATGATGGACCACCAGTACAAGATGGGTTGCAAATGTGTTTGGCCAAAGCTGGGTAAGAACAATGAGAAAGGCTTTAAACTGAATCCTGTAATGGGGGTAAAAATGAACCTCCGAAAGCAGGGTTTGTCAACCTTGGCGACTAGAAAATGTGTGGACTTCAACCATGCTGGCTGGGGAATTCTGGGAGTTGTAGTCCACACATCTTCAAGTCGCCAAGGTTGAGGAACCCTGTCCTAAAGTAAGGATCTCAGATAATGGCTTGTGTACTGTAGAAAATAGGGAAAGTGTTGCTGAAATGGGGCCCCTTAAATCACTGACATTAAAATAAGCAAGTTCCTAGTGTTCTTTATCTATAGTATAATCTAATGTTAAGAGTAAGGGAAATAAAAACCATGACTTGAGCTCTTGGTGGAGAAAGGCATTTCTGATTGAAAAGGTGTAAAAGATACCTGGTGGAATGTCTCCCGAGATTAGAA
Organism: Python bivittatus; assembly: GCF_059951505.1. NCBI lineage: Eukaryota > Metazoa > Chordata > Lepidosauria > Squamata > Pythonidae > Python > Python bivittatus. Next base: position 4,326,074 of record NW_028277108.1, read on the forward strand.
TATAGTAACTGAATGCCACTTGTTCTAAAGAAAAACACCAGTACAAAGTGAGGAGGGGTTTTGGTTGAAAGAATTTGGCAATGCTGCAGAAAGTCTCCAAATAAAAATAAGTGGAGGAACAATTAAAAGCAGTATTTTTATTGGTGTCTACTAATGCCCATCCAATCAAGTAGAAGATTCCTTGCAAAAGTAAACTGCAGATCTTTCAAAGAGGCATGAAATTATAGTGATGTGAAACTTTAATTAATCTGACTTCTGTTAGCAGAAAAACTGTGCCACATATAATCACTTCAGAAAATCCCTGATTTATTTTGCTAACACCATTCTCCTTCAGAGGGCAGAGCATGAAAGGATCAGCTACTCTTGCTTGATATAAATCAGGAAGGAAGACTTGGTTGAGAAGGTAGCAGCAAAAGTAGGAGCTGTTGGTTTTAAGAAGAATTAAATCTGAGCATAATCAAACATGCACCTTAGATTTCAAAAAAAGCTTATTTTAATGAACTCAGAGCAATGATAAACATACTTAATGAGAAGAATCATACTCAAGATGGGTAGGGGTTCCTAAAGATGGAGAAACTAAAAGCACAAGTTCCAATAATTCCAATGAGGAAAAATGGAAGACAGTAGAAGGAACCAGTGTTGCTACACAAAAAACCTTAGTGAAGATCTGAAAACAAAGAAGGAGTCATACAGGAAATTGAAAGAGGGTTAGGTTATGAAAAATGAGCAGAATCTCCCTATAACTTTCTGGCTTAATTCAAACAGGTGAGAGAGGGAAGGAAACCTGTGTAGTATGGTGGGAAGCAGGGTGGGAAAGCAAGGGGATCATGCTTCACCCAGCGTGGGCAGCAACTGAAAGGGTGCCCACTGGAAGATATCCACATCTTGTCTAGTATCTCTATTTAACACGTCCAAGACTAAAATAAAAAGGAAAGGTGACAGGGGACAACTCTGTCTTGTCCCCTTTTGTATCTCACATGGTTTTGTACATTCATCATTAACAATAATACTTGCCTTTTGGAAAGTGTACATCAATTTAATCCTTTGCAGAAAATTCTTGCTGAAATCCATTTAATTTATTTATTTATACAACGCTTATATCTTCTAAAACTTTAAACAGGAAAAACCAGTTCAAATTATCAAAAGCTTTCTCTGCATCCAAAAAGATCAGTGCTGTTTGCTATTCATTATGATGTTGTAAATATGATATCTAGAACAATTCTTACATTGTCTCTCAGTTGTCTTTTAGGTAAGATGCCACACTGATCTTCATATATAAAGTCTGATAAGATCTTTTTCAATCTCTCTGCTAATATTGATGTGAACAGCTTATAATCATTATTTAACAAAGAGATTGGCCTGTAGTTTTTAGTCATAGTTGGATCTTGACCCTCTTTTGGCAATAACATTATATTAGCTTCCTTCCACGTCTCTGGTATTGCTGAGCCCCCTAGAATAGAGTTCATCACCCACTTAAATGGTAATAACAGTTCATCTTCAAAACATTTATAATAAGAACTCATTAATCCATCTGGTTCAGGGGCTTTCCCTATTTTAGCCTTTTTGATAGCCTCTGATATTTCAAAGGTGGTCAAAGGATTGTTCATAATTTGTTTTTGAGATCGTGAGGGTTTGGGTAAATTTTGGGTTTTTTTAGATGTGCGTCACTATCATTTAATGAAACTTCTGGTCTTTTGTACAGATTTGAAAAAAAGTTATGAAAAGACTTGGATCTTACATTATCAGTAGGTATTTTCTTCTTGTATTTTCATTATCATTTCCTTGTCTCTCTCCTTTCTTAGTTTATATGCAAGCCATCTCCCTGGTTTATTTGCAAATTGAAAGTATTTTTGTTTTGTCTATTTTAACTTTGTCTCTATTTCTTTTATAGTTAAAATATATAGTTGCTGATGTAGAAGCTTAATTTGGTGCAAGATATCAGTATCTGTTGGTATTTTTTGTAAGCTATCTTCTTTTCTCTTTATTTCATTTAGAATAGTTTGAATTTTTTCTTGATGTTTCCTTTTAAGTTTCCAGTTATATTGGATGAAGTGGCCCCTCAACACTGCTTTACTGGCATCCCAAACAATTTGTAAATCTGATCCTCTATCCAAATTGTTAGTAAAGTATTCATTTAGCTTTTTTCCACATTCTTTTACTACTAATTCTTTTTGCAATGTCGAATCATTTAATCTCCACTTAAATGTTGTAGCTTTCTTCTTAAATATCAGTGTAACTGGATTATGATCTGGAAAGGTTTTTGGTAAAATATCCATATTTCTAATCTTATTTGCCAAAGTCTTTGAAATCCATATCATATCAATTCTAGAAACAGATTTGTGTCTTTCTGAAAAAAAGGTGTATTCCTTGGCATTCCCATTTTTTTGTCTCCAAGAGTCTATCAGAGTCAAGTTTTCCATCAAGTCAAAAAAAGACTTAGGTAGCCTCCCTTGGTTAAGTAGTTCCCTTTCTGGAGGACCTGTTCATATGAGGCGAGGTTACTTCATTCCAATCTCCCATCAAACACCAATTTTCCTATGTGAAAGGTGACAATTGATCCATCAGATGTTTACAAAAGTTACTTTCATCCTTGCAACTCAGTCTCAACTGCAACATATCTACCTCTTTCAGCAGATAATAAAATTGTGGTTTCAAATAGGGCTTAATATGTAAAACAACTCCATTAGATTTTTTAAATATTTACTGATATAAATTCTTCACTTAAAGTTTTGTAAATCAAGTATTTTTACATCTTTTTTTCTGATGTGAATTTCCTGCTGACAAATTATATCCTGTCTTAATTTTCTCAAATAATGAAAGATTTTTCATCTTTTTTGGGAATGGTTTGCACCATTAATATTCCACGTTAAGTATTTATAATCCATAATTAAGAAAAGAGTTTATCAAAGTCTTTAACTGTAGCACCCGTCTCAACAACCTGGTCATCAAGCCCTTCCTCCAATTGTTGTTGACTCTGCAAGGCCTTCCCCTCTGTTTCTTGTTGTAATTCTGATCCATATCTTGCCAGGAAATCTTTGGCCTTCTGGCAGAATTTAATTGAATCTTTGTTGTTGGAAGGTAAAGATTACCCCTTTCAATTTATGCCAATGGAATGGAATCTTGCTCTTTTTTAAAATCTCTGTCAAAAAGGTGTACTCCTTTCTCTTCTCAAGATTCTAATTGGTATTTCTTTTAGTACGATTATATCTGTATTAGCAATCCTTACTGTAGAATCACAGTGAGTCTGTAATACTTGTTCTCTTGTTGACTGTCTCAAAAGTAAACCATAACATCTCTAGGAAGTTTTCTGACAGCTGCAAAACGTGAATTGATACGATACGCCTTGTCGACTTCTTGATCCATCCTGACTTCTTCCCAACTTAATAAATTGGAGAGAGTAGTCACAACTAGCTGTCTGATATTCTCTTGAGCACTTTCAGAAATTGTTCTTATCTGAAACAGAATCTGTTCTCTTTAAGTTCAAGTAGAACAAAATTATCCAATCCTTTTTCCATTTCAGCGTCTTTAGCATCCATTCTATTTTCCACTATTTGTACTTTGTCAGTAACTTGTTTTACAACAGTGTCCATCTTCTGTATTTTTTTATCCAATTTTTGTTCTCTCATTTCAAATCTAGCATCTATAGTCTGTATAACTTTAGCTGAAAAGTCATCAAACATCTGCCTCAAAAAGCCAAAGTCTGCAGAAGCACTTCTATAGGGTCTTTTGGAAGCCATTTTAAAATTAATATAACCATAAAATTGCCAGTGAGAAAGAAATCCAGCAAAAGAAACTTTCAGGTAGTGGATTAGTTAGGCAATATCACACTCTAGCAGTACAAAATAAGATCGCTGGAAAGAGAAAAAAAAAAAACTCTGGAGATTTTCCATTAGCTTGTTTATAGGAACTGCCCCAATCAGTGCAGAGTAGATTATAAAAGGACAACTTTCTCATGTTTTCTTCTCTATTGTGTGTTTCTGAACATACAAAAGAAAATGGCTGATCTCTTAATAATTAAAAGGGATATACAAATTAACAAACCAAGAGAGTGATCTGGATAATTTTCCTATATCGGATTTACAAAATAGGCTTGTTAAAGCTTTGAAGAATTTTGTGAGACGAGACAAAGAAAAAATGAAAGGAATCAAGTTCTAGGACATTATTTGAAGGAATTCAAGATTGTTAAAAGTAAAGGGAAGGAAGATAAAGTTGATTTATTTCATGAAAGTTAAAATAGCTATATTGTTATCTCTGGTAACCCTTAATGAGCTTTTGCTGATCAGGACTGAAATGACGAGGTTTTAAGGATTTGTTTATAGATAAGAGATGGGTTATGGGAAGAAGAGACCATTTGCTGTATTTTAAGAGTAGGTGATAAGTTACTAAAATTGTTTAGACTTGTTGTGATGAAAGGGGAAGTCATTTCTTTATATATTTCTTTTTCTTTTCTATGTTCTTATTTTTCTTTCTTTTCCATTTTTTCCCCATTTTCTTTTTCTTTTCTGCACCTTCTATTTTTTTTTACTTTGTATTAGTTTTTTATCATTGTAATTATATTTTTTAACAAATTTACTATTAAATCAAATTAAAATCTGTACATATCACGTATATGAATCTTGCAAAAAGAGGGTTGGACATCAATTATCCAATTGTGGCTGCCACCTTGATTTATTATTAAATAATATATTACTAAATAATACTATATTACTGCCTGATGATGCTGGTACAGAGACGTTGCTTTGAATGTCATCATAACACTCAGCTCAAATCTCTGATGATATCTCCTAGCAGTTTCATATGTATGTTTCAAAATATCAGGGAGAAAAAGCCTCCATCCTCCCAAGTGACACCACGTGGATCCTTTTTGAAAGAGTGGAGCAGAACCATTGCAGAGGAGTGCCCCAGTTCCAAAAAGTGCCAAGTGGATACCATGGTCAATGGTACTGAAAGCTGTTAGGAGAGCCAACATAGTCACATTCTCCCCAAATGAGGATCATACGTCAAGCTGACTAAGGCAGTCTGAACCCCATTGCCTGCCCTAAAAGCCAGTTTGAAATATAATTTGTTTCATCAAACTGCCTGAAACTAAGGAGCTACCACCTTTGACTACTTTGTCAAGCATGGATAATTGACCTGTAATTACACTGTCTGCGGGATCAAGTGAGGACTTCTTGGAGAAGGTTTACTAAACGCCTTCTTTGAAAAAGAGTGAAACTTCCCCTCCCTCAGGGAGGTATTAATAATCTTTACCAGGTCAGCTCCCAGAGTTTCTTGGTCAGTAGATACAAGCTGCGTTGGGCAAGGATTGCACTGCCCTAAACCGATTACCCATGTCCTCAGCTATGTGCAAATTATAATGTATACATTATTCATGTGCGAATTAGGAAAAAAGAAGAAGGCTGCGGGATGGTAACAATTCAGATAGGTACTAGTTTTTCCTAGATTCTTTGTCACTTGCTTATCCCAGGATGGTAGACTTTCTCAACAGCTAGACCTAGGTACTCCTTTCTTTTTAACTGAGTGAAACTCTACTGGAACCAAGAAAACCCCCAGGGCAATTTCTGTTATGGGAAGGCATTGAAAACCTTTTCAAACTAACACAGCATTTATGGTAGATTGAATGATGAACGGCATCAAAACCCCACCTAATTTTAATGATAACTCTTCCTTTTCTCTTAGAAAGAAAGAACCTGTCTGCACTATGCTGTCAAAAAACGGTTCGGTTTCCTTGATTATTTACTCATCATCCTTTTAATGCCTGTTATGCTGCGAGGATACCTCCTGATGGTAAGTTCCATGTCAAGCTAGTATCAAAATGGTGCTAACAATTATATTCCGACCCCCTGTTTTTTCTCTCGTCTGATCACCTTTGTGGTAGTTACATGTTTTTATAAGGCTGGTGGGAGACATCAGAGGTTAATCTCAATGCAGAGCTTTGGGTTCTAGAGGTACCATGGTTCTCTTCCCTGATGCAAAGAGGCAACTGTGATTTGTCTCAATGAAGAGCGTCACATCACCTCCGTGTGTGAGTTGGTCCTCACCCAATCACTGAAAAGGAATACGATAGCACCTCTGACCACTGAACAAACAAAGAAGGGATGGGAAGAAGCCGGTCCACTCAAAAGAAAGAACCAGGTAGTCTGATACGTAGGACTAGAGTGAGAAAGAGGTTCAAAGAAGTTGGGATTTTTCTCTCTCTCTCTCTCTAGCTTGCTTTTGAAACCCAGCAGTTGCAGGGATTCTTTGATAATGACTTCCTACCTTTTCTTATTGGGATTTCTCGGATTCTTGGGAGCTGGCCAGTTGGTTACAATCTTGTCTGCCGGGACCCCCCTGGGGTCTCTTATCTCTCATTCTGTCACTGGCCAAAACCCAAAGAGGCTTCTTGCTGGAGCTGAATACTTTCAAAGGCTTCTTCCAGCTTAAGATTTAGAATTTCCTCAGAGCGTCTTCTTAGCATTATCCAGCTCTCTCTAAGACTAGAAGAGGCTCCTGGGCACGCACAGAAGCCTCTTCCAACTGGAGAGGATCCTGAGGAGGCAAAACAAAGAAAGTGAGGGGCCGTATTGCCATGCAAAGCAGACTCACGAGGATGTTTTGCTCAGATCTTCTTGGAAGCAAAGCACACCCTCAGAGGTTTACACATATTTTCTGTATCCATTGATTACAGGAGCACTTTTTATTCTAATTTGTTCAGGAGCTCTTTTAATGTTATCTGTAAGGTGATGCTAGCTTTTCCTGGAAGAGGGTTTTCTGCATTAGTATTTAAATATATGATTCTCTACCATTGCCTTTCAGCCTGGTGTGTTCTAGATGTGCTGGTGGTTACAGCTTCTAGAATTTCTAGCTAGATAGGAAGTTACAACATCCAGAAGCTAGAAAAAGCTGTTTCAGGCAATATGACTGGGAGGTTGGCTCATCTGCATAATTCCTATGACGTTCTATTTTTCCCCCCCAATCATTTTTGAGTTCCTAAGAAAAGGATTAGCCAACACTCAAATGCTGCTTCTCAGGCACTGTTCAATTGCCTAAGTATTAAAATGTATCCCTTGGCTAATTGGCACATATAACCACAATGGATATGCACGCTCACCATGTACCCAACTGCAATTTCCTAGTACGTAGTCACAATGAGCTATCCCATGAAGACTATGATCCCGCAACACATTATGAAAGGGTGTAACACACTTAGCGCAACACACAGGTTCTTGGGACCTAGAACTTGTGAGGCAGTAAATCAGATTTTCTCATTATAATTTTTTTTTTTTTTTATAATGCTTAGTGTTGGGAAGCTTAAGAGTACATATACCTTCTCAGCAGGTTTTTATTTGGATAAATGTGTAAGAAAAGGTCTTCATTAGCGGACTGCTTCGTATGATGATGTTACCCATTTTTCCAATAATCTTCTGTTCTTCCTTTCTTACTCATAAAATCTGTGAAACAGGTATCTAAAAGTAAGCAGAATGAAAACCTCATCAAGATGCTACTTAGAGCTGGTGCAGATGTTAATGCTACAGATGATGTAAGTGCATCTACTCCTATATTCTAGAACTATTTCACAGTTGGGGTGGTAGGTGGATGTGATACAGAAAATCTCTTCCTTTTCCTAAGGGCCCATGAAGGACGAAGCAGCACATGACCATTTTTATTCCTGTGGTTTTAAGAAATGCACTCTTTCCCTTATATGGAGAGAAGATGGGATCAATTGCTTCTTTGCTCCTCCTGTGTGGGACCAAGCCAGCCAAAGTAGATGAGATCTATCGAGGTCAAATAGTTTTAGGCTGAAATATTACCTCCGGGTTGGGGCAGCGTGGCTCCAGTCAAGCTCTGAGAGGCCCAAGGAACCTTATCTACAATGCTCCAATTCCTTCCTGTAGCGGTTTTGCTTCCTCCTCCATGTCCCTGGACATTCCCTCACATTTCCAAAGACTATCACAGCAGAAGCTGATGAGAAAGGGGTATGTCTCCATCTGCTTAAAAGCACCCCAAAGGCTTCTGACTGGCCATTGTCACGAACAAAATACTGGCTAAGATGGTCTTAGCCAGATCCATTATGGCTGTTCTGATGTTCTTATACTCAAGGAGCAGGGATTAATGGAAGGAGGAAAGCCTTTCACAACCCAGGCTTCCCCCAGCCTACTGCAATCTGGCAGGATTTCCTCTGGAACTGTGAGATGGCTGACCTCCCACTAGTGAAAATGTCCACCCTGTCCCAGCTCCTGAGATTTTCCCAGGAGGGAAAAGGCAATAGAGCCTCTTGCCACCTTTCCCTGACTCTCCACAACTTTGCCATTCCCTATGCCCGTTGTTCAGCTGTTGTTTTTTGCTTGCTTTGCCTCACCAAGCAAAGCAAAGCAGCAAGGGAAGAGTGAGGGTGAGATGGGATGTTAGCTGGCCGCCATTTATTGTGCCATTCTGCTTATCAACTGAATGGCTCAGGGTTGGAAAGAAGAATATCAGTCAGGACACTTGTGCAGCGGTGCAAAATTCCTGCAGAAGGTTTGAGGTATGAGGCTGATAGCTGTGTGGAAGTGCTATTCGATTTATATTTTAACTGTTGCATATTTAAATTTAACACGTATTGTCCAGAGCAATTAGGCAGGAAGAGAATGTCTTCCAAATGCACCAGGAAGCCTATTACATGGCCATATAGTTGGGTTGCAGGTATTATTCTTGAAAAAAATGCAATAGCTTGTTCATCATTAAAACTGAAAAACAAAACCAACAGAAAAGGCCATGAAGAGTTCAGCCCTTTATCAAATACTAGCGTCTCTGGCACAAATATCATTTATTTCCTCCAGAACTTTGGGGTTTCACCTGTCCCAACTCACTAATTAAGACCACACAATAGGCACAGAAAGGTTGTTCAAATCAGGATCAGACCTTATTTTTATTTCAGTGAGCTAATGTATGTACGGAATAATATAGGACTAGACCTTTTAGTCTGTCTCTTCTGTCCTGAAGCAAGTAATCTTGTACTTGCTTCAGGACCATGATGGAATAAGATGAGTTTCCAAATCTCAAGGCAATCGAGGAACACAGGAGAACTCCAGAGTATTTCTGAAACTGTTGCAGAAAGTAATACAAAGTGAACTAACTCACTAACTCAAAAACAGTTCGCAGGCCATGTGAATTCAACCTTGGTTACAGTTTACTGTATAATTCAAAGAAGATGCTCAGTTGTATTTCCACTGTGGACTGCATATATTCTGTAATATGTATTAATTGTCACTATTTTGTTTTGATATTTTTAACTTCTATTTTGTTGTACAGTGCTTGGAGCCATTTTGGAGTAGAATAGCATAGATATACCAGCAATAAATCAATAGTTAATCTAGAGGTGGATGAAACCATAGACCAAGGGTATAAATAGATGATAATTCAAGAGCTTGTATGAAAGAGTTTATAGTGGTCTTTTTAAATTTTGTGCTTAGCGAGAAGCATATTAGGGTAAGAATGCAACTCATTCCTGAAGGATATGTATTATGGTTTTCTCCAGTCAGGACGGACTGCCCTCCACTATGCTTGTGAAATGAAGAACCAGTCCATCATTCCATGACTAGTTGAAGTGGGTGCTGACCTTTCCCTAAGGACAAGGTATGGAAATTCAAACCTAGTCTTGGATAACTGCTCTGGATAATTTCCAGTTTGCACCCAGGGCACTCCTGGTTCATCTCTATATCCAGATGAGAGAAAGGCCGTCCAGTTCAGCTAGCAAAAGCATTGCTTCATCTTTATTAAATGCCAGCAAAGTTGCAGGCAGGACTATTGTCAAATGTAAAGCAAAAACATAACAGGGGATGGATTAATTTTTTTAATCCCAAAGCAAAAGCACATTTCTTCAGAATCCCAATAACCTCCACCAAAGAAATAACACGAAGTGAGATTGCAAATGTTTCTTCATCATGTAATTCATCAGCTCAGCTGCATTAAGACGTCAAAGCAGCCTCAGGGTGTGTTCTCAAATTGTCATCACGCAGCATGCTTTCTGTGTGAGAAGGAATTATTGATATCCTTTCATTATCTTAATGATATCCATGTACATGCGTTCAGTTGCATCGAGTCCCCAAATGTAGTCTAGATGTTGCCATTCAGGAATATGTTGATGATAAATGAGGTTACTAATTTGTAGTTTTAATGCCTTGAAATCTCTTGAGTTCACAAATAAGTCTTCCCCACCAGTCCAGAGAGCAATGGGTATTTTTATATCTTCTATCTTGTATATAGGAGGAGTCACCTGGGAAGAAAAGCAGCAAAACTGAATAATCAGCCCAAAAGTGCTGAGGGAGACATAGAACAATATATAAAACATTTCAAATTACCACTTTAGAAAACTCAGTGAGCAAGTAAAGTAATAGGACTTCCTATTCAGTGCAAACACTAAACCAGAGATTTGTGGTGGTTTTAATTCGGCCAAGGAATTTCTGATGATTCCCATGGATGTTTGCCTCCAACATATAGCTGATCAACTCAGATCCCCAGAAAGGGTAGGACATTCTGCCACTGGCCCAGAAGAGAACATATGGCTTAAATTAGTCACTGGAAGCAGTTGCTGATGTAAATGGCTTGGCTGGGAGGGAAAGGCAGTCAGACGTAGGGTCAGGTGTCAACTGTCTTCAGAGCAGGGAGGGCAAGAAAGATGTCTCTACATTTACTATCTAAATACATTTACTAGTTGAAGCGGGTGCTGACCTTTCCATAAAGGACAAGGTATGGAAATTCAAACCTAGTCTTGTTATAATTTTGGTTTCTGGCTCATCCTGTGATTTGGAGAATCCCTCTATTATGACAAGGAATCTTATCTCATTTTAGGAAAGAAATAAATGAGCGAGATTCTTTTCTGCCATTTTCCAAGATTTTTCTCTTCCATTGCAAATAATCACATTTGGAGATTTTGATCCATTTTCGGCTGCTCAGAAGCTACTGATGTTTCAAGGCATGTGGAAAAGGCAACATGCATAGTAACAAAAAAAAACAAGCAAAAAAGGGAAAAGAAATGATTAAAAAAGGGATTAAAACTAGCTATACATATTCAATATCCATTAATATTTTAAAATTTAAAGTTATCTCCTTACTGTAGATCGGGTGTAGGCAATGTAGTAATCCCCCTGAAGCTTTTTGTCTAGAACACTCAAAATCTCTTGCAATGATGTCTAAAGTTAGCAACCCTAGCTATTTATGTCTATTAGAGATCATTTTAAATTTCCCATAAGGAGAATAATATTGCTTAGCAGTGGCTTAGCAGAATTAACTAATGTTTTGGACACACATACACAAATAAAATAATATCATAAAATAATATTCAGTTGTTTCCCCTGTGTGAAAGTCCATCATTATAAAAGAAGCTCTATTTCTCTCTGACAAGGCATGGTCATTTTTTATCATACCAGTAGAAACCATCTTGCATCTTGAATTAACTGAAATGTCCAAGCTGTGGATGTCCAAATTAACAGTCATTCTAGCAGATTTTCTGAATTGGACTACGCGGTTCACGTTGGGTCTGGACTGCTTTGGTTTGCAGTTCTTATACATCCCGAGTTGGCTTCAAATCACATGGTTGGAATGAGTTCTTTTAGTTTCAGGTCTAGTAGTTCATACAGCCGTGCAAGCTTGTTTGTTTATTTAAAGCAATTATCTAGCCACCCATCTTGTACCAAACTCTGGGCAGCTCACAAGCAAGAAATATAACCACATCTAGGTACAATTAAATATTAAACCAAAAGACGTGGCACCGTAGCTAAACTTTCCCATGCAGCGCAGAGCAGGTTCATCTCACAAAGCCAAATTCCTGCCAGAAGAAGACAGGACTACAGTGTTTTCTTTCTTCTTGCACAAGATGATCGGCATGCCTCCATAGAAGAATAGAACCCTGTAGTTTGCGGTTATTAGTTACAGGCAGTGGTGCATTAAAGTCTCTAGTTCTTTTTAAGTATGTGCCCAGCCTTTTTACTGCTGTCCAGTCTTGCGCTGGCTCACCAATCTTTCCACTTAGCAGATCAAGTGCATTAGTTGTGTCAGGTCAACTCACAGTTGGGAAGTGCTATAGCTATCCCACAGCTGTCCGATACTGTTCATTACTTGCCAACCTGAATTGGTTTCCTTTGCATCTTGACTCCTTTGCCTCCCTGAGAAACTTTTTTGCTCTATTATATTTTGGTTTTGAGTAGAAAAGAAGCCACTACATTTGTCCTTTTTAAATTTCATTTCCAAGATAGTGACTAATATCTCCAAGATGCTTTACCTCTCTATCTTCACTTAAGTTGCTCCCTCCCTCCCACCTGTCTCTTTTGTCCTCTGCAGGTACAATTAGGTCCTCAATAAAACCAAGAGTGTATGTGCCTCTTCCACTTTTAACTCTTGTCTATAAGTGTCAGCCTCGACAGGTGGTCCAGACAAGAAGCACACCCAGAAGTACTCCTTCTAACTTCATTATAAGGTTACATTCACAGCATCTTTCAATTCTGAAAGGACATCTCTCACCCCTCACATTTACAGTCCAAGAAACTAGGAAGGGCCCCTTCTGAGACATTTGCCACACCTATATTTCCTTCTGCAGACTCAGCTGCTGTTTGTCTGACCATTCTCTAGTCTGTAGCTCTTCCACCTGTCTCCCAAAGTCATTCCCACATACAAACAGCATGAAGCCGCATTTCCATGTTCGGAGTCCATGTTTTATAATATTTGATTTAGTGTATCAGAGCATGCTTTGGCTGCTTGCTTTAACCCATACAGTTTATGGTCGGCTTTTTGTCTGTCTGTTTGTTTTTGTTTGCAATTGATAGACCAGTTTTTCTTTCCCTGGTTCTTCCAAATCTGGTGGCGGTCCCATGTAAATCTCCTCTCTCGGATCACCATGAAGAAAAACTGTCTTAATATCTAAGTGCTCCACCTGCAGTTTTCTGAATGGTGCTACACTATTCTGATGCTTGCATGCTTAACTGCAAGTGCAAAAACTGTCATAATCCTCTCCATGAATTTGGGAGTAGCATTTTACGGCCACCCAGCTTTATAGCATTGCATATATCCATGAGCATCATGATGCAGCCTATGGCTTTCTTGCCCTTTGCTGGCTTTATGGGATCAGGCACATCCTTTGCTGTAGCGGTGCTGCACATTATCTCAGGTGGCCTTCCTTTATTAGATCTCAGGGATGTTTTAAATTTTAATTATGGGTCTGGTTTTTAATGTATGACAGCAGCCCCTTTTGAGTCCTAGATCCAGGTGCCACTAGTAAAACTAAGCTGGTTTGGAGTAGCATCTAAATCCTGCATCTCATCTAGGGATATCAATTCTTCATTAAAATGAACAACGCTCAATTTATTCCTTTTTTTTTTTTTAAGGGTTATATGCATAAACTTTGCATCCAAATGCCTTTAATTGTGACAGAGTAGGCTGGCTCCCCTTCCATATGGGGTTTGGCCTTGTGTTGGTAAATGGTTTTGCAGATAACTAGCTGTGTGAAGTGCTTCTCCCCAGAATCCATCCAGCAACCTTGGATCAAGCAGAAGGCATGTCCTCATGTTTAGCGGGCTTTGGTTCTTTTCTGCTGCAACCCTATTTTACTTAGGGTATAATTTAATGTTGGCCTCCCACCTGCCCACTGCCCACATTTTATGTCTTTATGGTTCAAATGAAGGCTTGGGGGGAAAGCAGTCAGGACGTTTTAAGTCAGTATCCACAATGGGTGTACTCTGAGTGCTGGTTCAGCTATGTGCTTGATCAAGTGCTTGGAAATAGATCTGGATGATTTTGTGACTGGGGTACTTTGGGGTGCTCAGAGTTCCCTTCTGGCTTGCTGTGGTCCAAAACCTTTCTATTGGAAAACTGCTCTGGATAATTTCCAGTTTGCACCCAGGGCACTCCTGGTTCATCTCTATATCCAGATGAGAGAAAGGCCGTCCAGTTCAGCTAGCAAAAGCATTGCTTCATCTTTATTAAATGCCAGCAAAGTTGCAGGCAGGACTATTGTCAAATGTAAAGCAAAAACATAACAGGGGATGGATTAATTTTTTTAATCCCAAAGCAAAAGCACATTTCTTCAGAATCCCAATAACCTCCACCAAAGAAATAACACAAAGTGAGATTGCAAATGTTTCTTCATCATGTAATTCATCAGCTCAGCTGCATTAAGACGTCAAAGCAGCCTCAGGGTGTGTTCTCAAATTGTCATCACACAGCATGCTTTCTGTGTGAGAAGGAATTATTGATATCTTTTCATTATCTTAATGATATCCATGTACATACGTTCAGTTGCATCGAGTCCCCAAATGTAGTCTAGATGTTGCCATTCAGGAATATGTTGATGATAAATGAGGTTACTAATTTGTAGTTTTAATGCCTTGAAATCTCTTGAGTTCACAAATAAGTCTTCCCCACCAGTCCAGAGAGCAATGGGTATTTTTATATCTTCTATCTTGTATATAGGAGGAGTCACCTGGGAAGAAAAGCAGCAAAACTGAATAATCAGCCCAAAAGTGCTGAGGGAGACATAGAACAATATATAAAACATTTCAAATTACCATTTTAAAAAACTCAGTGAGCAAGTAAAGTAATAGGACTTCCTACTCAGTGCAAACACTAAACCAGAGATTTGTGGTGGTTTTTAACTCAGCCAAGGAATTTCTGATGATTCCCATGGATGTTTGCCTCCAACGTATAGCTGATCAACTCAGATCCCCAGAAAGGGTAGGACATTCTGCCATTGGCCCAGAAGAAAACGTATGGCTTAAATTAGTCACTGGAAGCAGTTGCTGATGTAAATGGCTTGGCTAGGAGGGAAAGGCAGTGAGATGTAGGGTCAGGTGTCAACTGTCTTCAGAGCAGGGAGGGCAAGAAAGATGTCTCTACATTTACTATCACTTTAATCAAGCTTCTCTTACTCTGCTCCACCTGAACCTGCAAAATTTGGAACAAGAACACAGAAAAATCCAATATCTCTACACATCTGTCAGGGAAACCATTCTGATCTCAAAGTTACAAATGGGGAATAGTGTAAGTATTTTACAGGATAACTGTTTTATTCTCATACCTGGTTGTACTTCTCCATATTCTTTTCCTTGGTGCCATAGTCATACGCTTGAAACCGGTTTTTATGATAGACCTATAATTAATAGTGTGTCATTACAGAACTGAGCAAAAGTATTACCAGTCAGTTGAAGGTACTGGTTGTCACTTTTAAAGCCCTCCATAGCTCGGGACAGGATACTTATGGGACCATCTCTCCCCAGTTGTCTCTACCTGTCCTACCTGATCCAGCAGGAGGGGCATGGTCCAGGTACCATCAGCCAAGAAGCGTTGACTGGAGGAGGCTTAGAAGGAGAACCTTTTCTGCCTTGGCGCCCGCCCTTTGGAACATCATCCCCCCAGAGGTAAGATCGGCCCATCCTGCTGGCCTTCTGTGAGACTTTGAAAACTTGGTTTGGTGTTCCAGCCTGTGGCCCTGGGTGTGTGACACAGCCCATCTCCTGGCTGGGTTGATAATTATTTGGATGATTCCCAGATGCTATGTGTTTTATTCTTTATATTTTATTTATTTTCCTGGAAGCCGCCTAGAGTCACATATGTGAGATGGGCGGCTATATCAATCAATCAATCAATCAATCAATCAATCAATCAAACAAAGATGTATCAAAGCAACATTACTCATGCTTCAACCTCACCCACGCCCCAAAGGACAATTTATTCAAATGTAACTAAAGTATTCAAGAGCTTAGCCCAGAGATAAACCACAGTGTAATTCAAGTAGTTCCAGTACCTCTTTCAGCAATTGTAACAGGCCTGTAACATAGATCGCGTGATTATCTCAGTCTTTCCAATTTATTGCTACAATTCGTTCAATAGAAATATTAGATTTAGTTTTTTATAAGTTTCCATTAAAAAATTTAGAAAGTTTTCTTTTAAAAAAACCTTTAGATACGCTTTTTGTAGAAAGCGCTGTATTTCAGTATAACCAACAAAGATCGCAGCATAGGCAGAAAAGCTGTACGCTAAAACCATACACTGCATGAGCTAAATGTAGTTCTAGATATTAGAAGTTGCAGATTATTATCCAAAACTTTGGAGGCAGTTTTGTGTAACCCTGGCTTAGGTATCTCCAATGTCTAAGATTGCCTTCTCTGTGTCAGATTCAGCCGGTGCGGCATGGCTAGGGACTTGCCCAGCCACGCTTAGTCAGTTTCACCGCCCGAGCGCTAGCAGAGGAAAAGGGGAAGTGAGAAATCACGAACTGCTTAATGGGACAGCTGGCGCCGCTTAACTAAATCACAAGCGGATATTTTGTGTCAACGGCAATTTGCCCTGGGCGCTGCAGACAAAGGGGAGCGCAGCAGCTCGGAGGCAAAGTAATCAGTGCGTGATTGAGAACTCCGGGCTTTGCGTGCAACAGAAAGACCCAGCGAAGACAACACCATGCCATCGATAAAAACCAGTCAAGAACACAAAAGAACTGGACTGAATCTGCCATTTGAGTGAGTTGTGGATTACTGCGGGTAATCTGTAACCAAGCAACAGGGCGAAGCGCGGGAATGGGGGAACTATAAATTGTGCCGTAAGATGTGCCAAGCCAATCCTGGCTTTGTCTGTACTTACCACGTTACGCTTGAGTAAACGTCTTTGCTGAACACACGTGTCACAAGAGTTTCTCTGAGACGAGCGGGGTAAACCTTACACTTTGATCCAGTGCCCTTATTCTTAGCCAGATTTTTTGCTTTAAATGAGTCAGTAATATTTCTGTTTTATCAGATTTTTTAAAACCTACAATCTTAAATGCTTCTGTGGATGGTACAGTTTCAGACATTCAATTTGTTTTCTCTTTCTGTCACTTGATGATCATGAATGGTTCACCTTGGGTATAATTTTAATATAATAAGGCAATTTATAAGTTATATACATACAGTAAATATATTTGTTTGGTGGGTTTTTTAAGTCAGTCTAACTGGTTCTATTTGTATATAGTACTGCTTGTATAATGGTGTGTGTGTGTGTGTGTGTGTGTGTGTGTACATGCATATATTTCATTAGGTTCTATTTTAATTATGATTATCAGCAACTAGTGGTAGAAATATTTGATAAATTCACACATAGCTCCTCTGGATCTAGAGTGAGTCATAATTAGAAGAAACCCATATCCAGTAAATCACTGACTAACAGATCTCTTCTAAGTATGGTCAGATCTGGATCCAATCCATAATGACCAACTACAATAATCTTTAAAAAAAACAATAACATACCTGAGACCAATGAACAAGATTTTTTACAGATGTTCCAGCAGGAGAATGTGCTACATACACGTCCATGCGGCTCTAAAATAAGACAATTATTCATCATAATTCCCTGATGAATTGCATCTGCTGTATAGCAAGATTTCAGAAAGGACTTATTGTATGAGCCCTCCTACGTGGACTGGACAGGAAGCGTGATTAGATGAGCTACTTCTACTTTATTGGACGACTACATTAACAGAATCTTGCAAGTCTCCCACCCTCCCTATTTATCCCCTGAGTAGTTAGGGTGGGTCCTTCCTAAGTTTCTTTTTCTGGCCATTACTCTGCTGCGGACTCCTTTCTCTTTTACCTGATCGTTCCCCAGGTGGCATCTCTTGCCCCGTCTTCCAAGGTCTCCTTCGCAGCCCCACACATATTGCAAATTGGTGGGTCTATCATGTTCCTGAATAGACCTAATACAACTGATAGATACCCCCAATCCAGCGTATTCTATGGTAACGTGCAGTGCCTGCCAGATGTAATTTTCATAATTCAGTTGGAATTACTATATTCATTTGTTATATAGTGTAACCTCTTATGTTGGAGCTGAGCGCACATACATGAATAGATAGTTGCTGACGTCTATAGCCCCTTAGTTATCCTAAAACTAGCCAGACAGACACAGGGGCAGCTCAGGGTGCAGCCTACGTGTTTGCAGTTTTAGTTTTCAAACTCTTCTTATTCCTGCTTGCTGATTTTTGATACAAGCCATTACTTTTTGGAAGAACAATGATGTTTGACTCTTCAGTCCTCTTGGAATGACATTTGGTGAAAATGAATTGGACAGCGCTCAGTTGCAATGTAATAAGTGCAATTGTGCCTTCTATTCTAAAGCTTTTGCACAAACCAAGTTCTTTCTTCCAGGAAATCTTGAAATGCAAAGGTTAATAGTAAAGCTCAACTTTATCTTACCTAAAATTTGAGAGAGGCCTTAATCGAGGGGTTTTTTGTAAAGGGCCAGATTCCATCCCTTCCCCCCTGTCTCCGTGGGAGCGGCTGGCAGGTCTGCAGGCTAAGGAGCGCATCAGGCCTTGGACGATGCTGGCCCAGCAAGGACTCCACTGATTGGCCACTGCTGCTCAGGATTCCCAACCCCCATCCCTTGGCCCCACTCCTCACCCCAGAAGCTCAGCTGAGGCTGGCCCTGGCGATCTGCTGCACATTCACCCATCCATTTGTAACTGGCAGGCTGTATAAAAACAGGTGGCAGGCCAGATTTGGCTTATGGGCCATAGTTTGCCTTAATCCAAGAAAAAGTGTTATTTTTCAACCGGCATTGCAAGCATACTTAATGTAAACCCACGTCTGATCCAGTTGTTCTTTATACATACCATGTTGAAATTGGGAGAGTTATAACCAGCTATAAAAGACATAACACGTTCACAGAATTCAGGTTGAAAATTACATAACTGAACCATTGGCTTTCTCAGAATAGTAGGATACTGGAAAATTCGTCTGTAGCCATATAACAGCTGAAATATATTAATTAATGTATTCATTAATTAATTGCAACTGATTGCAACTAAGCCAAATCAAATATCATCCCAACCCCACCTCTGCTGTAAACGCCTATGGTGTTTCTTTACCATAAATGTAAGAAGAAACTCCTTAGATGAGGGATAGTTAAACTGGATCTTTGCATGGTGTATGTGGGTTGAAATTCCAAAAGGTGGACAAGAAAAAATAAGAATTTATTTACTTTGGGCTATTGTAATTTAAACTAGATTAATGAAACACAGGCAACATGATAATCTTCACATACTGTATAATGACTCCTAATGATCTTTTTTCCTTAAAAAAAAAAACTCCTTTGGTCAATCCTGAAATTTTGGGAGGGAGGTGCCATTTGTGCTTAGAGATAAATATTTGTGCTTAGAGATAAATATTTGTGCTTAGAGATAAATATCCCCAGAGAGGGTAGAGTTAACATCAACAGAGGTCTCAGACATAAATATCAAAGAGATAAATGTCTTGGAAGTAAATATCGAAAGAGGATAGGATCATTGCCCGCCCCTTCAAGCTATGCCCAGGTTTCATTACTCTCCCGTTACTTTCTTTGGGATAATGCACATGACTGGATTACGCATTAACAGAGCCTCAAGGGACTTACATGAATTATTGGAGGAGAGGGTTTAATTGTCAATGGAGGAAATGTAGCATATGTTATTGTGGTTACAGGCCCCAATCCAAAAAAGACCTTGATTCTTTCAGCCAGTTCTGGCCAAGAAGAGAATGAGATGAAACCTGAAGAAATAAAAGATTTTGCAACTAAACGGGGCCTCTTCAACTGTACAGGAGAGCCAAGCTTTACTCTAAAGAGCTTATTTTCCTCCTCCCTCCTGTGTTTCTGCAGGGTTGTGTGTCAGTAACTGCATATTCCATACACAATGCATGGAAGAAAATGCATTTTTGCTTTGCAATCAAACAGCTGGGTTGTCCTTTGTCTGGCTGTGCTGCTATACTGCTTTTCCCCTCTTTTGGACCATCCGCTCCTTCTGAAGGAAAAACACCTTCCTTCGTCTGGCTGCTGTACTCTGTTTGCTGGTGGCTGCCCGGCTCCAAAACACCCATCTCCTCCCACACCTGTATCAAGGTGGTAGCTCTATTGGCAACTCTGCCGTGCTGATGCTGGGGGACAGGCTTAAATGGGAGGAAAGAAGGCATCACAGGTGCCTGAGTTTTGCCAAGCAGCCTGCTCTTCCACAGCTGCCTAAAGTATTTGCCAGGAGAGATGCCATCTGAGCGTGTACACCGCACGTTGCACAATTGCAATGTGCGGACTGTAGTTAATAGTTTCCCTCACTCATCGCTGCTCATGGTTTTGCTCATGAAACTTACCAATGCTCGTGCCTTGTGAATGGGCCACATAATATAGCTGCTGCTGTTTGGTCTTGTTCAAGATAAAGTATAAAACTGCTGGAATATCATAGTATCCCATCTCATGAAAACTAGGAAGAAACAAAACAAGCACGTTGCTTTATAAATGTCAACCTGGGCCATCTCCCTGAGAAATTAGCTCGGTTCATCACATGGAAAGGACGGCAGAGGGAAAAACATAAAGACATTGGTGTAAGTGTGAGAATGCTTCCATCAGGCTCTTAGAAGAGGGTAACTGAGGTAAGCTTGTTGGCAAATCTTAGGAGAAATTAAATATGATACAAGATTACGGACCTTGTTAAACTAGTCCTACCAGGTTGATACCCTCTGCGGAGCACCTAATGTAGACTAATCTTGGAACCACCCAGTTCACTGAATGTTGCTAGATTTAATATAATTAAAGTGCTTGCTGGCAAGGTTGAAAAACCTACCCAAGACTTGCTGAACAGACATGGGCGTCCTGGCAGCTACAGCAGGCTTAGCAAGCAAACTGCGATGTTTAAGAGTTCCTTTTAAAGCCAGAAAAAGCCAAACAACAGAAAACTGTTTTTCCTGCCCAATGGAAAGTCATCAGCGTTGGTCCCATTGGAAATGACTTCCATCATGATTTCTGCCACAGATAATTCTCCACAAAGAATGTAAAATATTGAAAAATTGTAAATGATTTGAAGGTGCATAAACATGCACAGATGAATTGTATAACTTAGCAAATACATTAACATTATTCAGGCCCCTCACCACTACATACTGCAGTATCAAAAGACCTTTCTCTCTTCTGAACCTCTTCTGAGCCTTCTCTGCAAGCGAATGGTCAGCAACCACTCTCTGCATGATAAGGGGGTTTATATGTTGTTTTGAGGGAGGAATTGGGAAGAGCTTAGAAGAATGAAACCCCAGAGATCAGCTTTCACCCCTAGTTCTACCTTTTTTTCTTTTTTGGTGCCTTCAAGTCAGTGTTGACTCCTGGCGACTGCCTGGACCGGTTCCTCCAGTTTTCTTGGCAAGACTTCAGAAGTGGTTTGCCACTGCCTGTGATGTTTTGGGCCATCGCATGTGATTAAGGGTTAATGGCCCAGGTTCACCCAGCTGGCTTCATGCCTAAGGCAGGACTAGAACTCATAGTCTCACGGTTTCTAGCCTGGTGCCTTAACCACTACACCAAACTGGCTCCTGATTCTATCTTACCTAAGCTCATAATTACGTATCGGCTATCCCTCTTAGGTTTTCTTACCTAAATCTCCAGAATTCTTGCTGCCATGGCTTCAGTGTCTTATGATTTGAAGACCAGGTGTTTCCTCTGCTATTTCCAAGCCAAACATCATAACCATTATCTGCTAAAATGAAACCCAAACTGTTGTTGGGCAGGTTAGAGATCCAGTGGGAACCATCTCCAAGGACACCATGTTGCAAAAAAACAACAGGCCGTGCCGCTGTAAAATGAGAAGAGATGCTTTGTCAGTGAGCCAGATCGCTGGAGACTGCAAGACAGTTGAAGCGTTAGTTGCAAATCTATTAAATCTGTATTTTTCAGGATTGGTAGCCAGGTTTTGTTGATTTTTAGACTCTCTTCTTTTTTATTGAAGCTATGCTGATGTTTGTGAATCTCAATTGCTTCCCGGTATAGCAGTATCTGGGCAGAGATACTGGACAACACCAACAGCCACTATACCAGGCTATACCGGGAAGCCATTGAGATTCACAAACACCAGCATAGTTTCAATCCTGAAAAATACAGGCTGCAAAAGGTCAACAAACTCAGCTCAACCACCAGGACATGTGAACAGTTCACACAATGAACTTGCTAATCACCCCCAGCAGCCCCTCGTTAACAATTCAATAGAAGAAAAAACCTGCCTAATCCCCAGGAAGATACACACAGATTCTGACACCAAAACAAGCAGCCACTCAGTAACCCCACCCCACCCACACACACCCCAATCCTCCCCCCCTTCCCTCCCCCTCAGATCTCTATAAATACCCACAAAAGGGTCACATCACCCTGGGCACAGAGAGAACTGTTCCTATCTGTGCTCCTGCACTCTGAAGATGCCAGTCACAGGTGCTGGCGAAACGTTAGGGAAAAAAAACTTCAAGACCACAGCCACACAGCCGGAAGACCCACACCAGCCATCGTATGCCGGCCCTGAAAGCTTTCGACAATAAATTGAAGTATTAGTTACAAATCTATTTTGCAAAGAAACAAAATTTATGGCATAATGCCAATAATCTCTTATTACAAATATGTCAAACTGGGTAGAATGAAAATATGATCATATGTGATTAAATCCATAGAACTATGGAACTGAAGTTTTATTGATTCAATGGATCTACTCTAAATATGTCCAAGTCTATTCCATTGTCCCCAGCAACGTTATGATATATTCTCAAGAGCACCATGATACATTCTCCAACTCTAGATCATTATATACAGAAGTTGTAGAACTTTTTAAAAATATTGCCTAGACTGCTTATCCTATTGGGTTATCAATTCTCTTTTAAAAAGTATCATGATCTACAATACCTCAAGATTTCTCTGGATACCCTCAATTTGAGGATATATTTCCCTTAATCTTTCAATAGTCAACCTATTTATATTATGCATTGGACTACTACGCCAGTCTAATAGCTAAGATTTTTCTCCCAATGCTTCTTAAATGGGATTCTTCTTTAAAAGTAAAAAAAGAAATTCTTGCTGTTTATTTTGAAACATTTCATGAGAAGTCTCCACTGGATCCTAAAACATTCTTTTAACAGTATAATTCTACACATGTGTTCTTAGGAGACTCTTTTCCTGTATTCAGTGTAGCCTTTTTTCCATTGTAAATGATATAGGATTTCAGATAAAATCAAGGGTAAAAAAGACTTCAGCAATTAGGATTCAAATTAGAGAGATATTAATTTGGTTAGAAGCAGCATCTATACAATTAATATGGATTTAATTATCAAAGTCTAGTACAGTTCTAGTATAAGTTAAAATTCTCATTCTGGTTTGTATTTAGGGTTTTTGTTCTTGGTGGTCTTAGCTTCTTTCGTACAATTTCTGTTCTGATGATTTCACAGTAATTTGCTTTTTTATTATACCATTCTTGTTTTTTATTTTTTTATTGAAGAAAGGAATGTAAGATTCTCAAAGTCTCAATCAATCAATCAATCAATCAATCAATCAATCATCTCTTAGCTTCTAGGTCCTTCAAGACCTTTGGACTAACCCCTTTTCTAGGACATTGAAAGAAGGAGGAGGTTACAATACAGTTCCTTGTAACACCCAATAAAAACGTCACTGTTGATTCTTAAATTATCACGTTTCAATCTGAAGAGATATATAATTCCACTTGGATTATTGAAAAGTATTCTCAGCCACGTTCTATACAGAATGTTGCACAAGGTCATCTAGGCTGGATAGGACTAGAATGATACAGCACTTCAGATCTGAAGGCAAAAAGGTGCTTTAGCAGGTGTGGAGGGCAAAGGTAGCCCCTGTCTGCCCTTTCTTAAACCAGACTGCCACCGGATGTCATCTGACTTGCCGATGGTCTTACCTTTATTTGCATCATCATATCTTCCATGTGGTATTCTGTAGATGGTAAGTATATATCCATCTTTTGTCTCAACATGATATTCCTCACTGGGATAGTTATGAAAATTGATAATCCCACTCTGTAGGAGAAAAAAAAAAAAGAAGACTCGTTTGGAGTTATATTTTCTGAACATAAGTTGGCAAACAAGAAGATGAATACTGAAGAAAGCTCAGGAATATTCCACTTTCATGGCCTCCAACATCAGGTTAGCTGCCAAAATATAGACCTCCAAAAGGTGGTGCAACCTAAGCAAGATCAGATTTATTTGTTGAGGATCTATTCCCAAAGCCAGTCGAATGAAAAGCTAGTGTTTTAAGGACACTGATATTCTTTTGAAGTAGTTTGATTTGATCTGACTTGGACAAAAATAATAATACTAGCTATTTTTTTTTAATTGGGAGAATTGAGAATCCTAAATGCCTTCAATATATTTTGTATGGAAAATCTGTCTACTACAAAAAGCAATATACAGTATGTATCATAACAACCTTTATTTTATTTTTTTATTTTGCCAATCCATAACCATTTAATGGGTATGTGTGTTTTGACATCTATGTAGAGAGCATTTACCCTGTAGACAATTTTCCGATTTGTTTTTTGGTTTCTGTGTAGATTGGTGCAGATGGAACAATTCTTTAACATTTGCAAAGCTCTTACTACATGCTTAATGAAAGGGCTATCAGAAATAAGTTTTTAAACATTTAAAATATGAAATAGAAGTAACATGGTTTGCCTATGATATGACTGGCCAGCAGTTCAATTTCTAGGGCCCTTCATGAGGATCTAGAACTTCAGATCTGGATTACGGTGCTGCTGGAAGTTACCAAATTAATTTTTTCCCCAGAAACAGAATAAAGTACATTTAGACATCACCACTTATTCCTGCAGGTTTCTGCAAAAGCCATGGTATGTAGTGAAGCTTTCTGGAGAAGCTGTGTCTATTATTACATACCCTGCTCACTGTACATAGAATATTACACTGGTATCTCTAGTGCCAAGACTATGCTAAACCAAGATTGCATGTTTAATTAGATCTTGAGCATGACAAAGTACCATTATATAGCCTCCATACTTTCTACCATCCAAATTTCTCCTATGCCATAGAAAGATTCCCTTCTTTCTCCCTTGCATATTGAAACATCTGGAACTGCTTCTCAGACCATTTTCATGATAAAAGCTTTCTTAAAATCTCTCTTCCAAAGCTATCATTTTCATAAGGCCTTAGGATCATTTTTAGGCTTACTCTAAATGAAGAAAACACATCTAAGGGGGGATGAAGAGAAGCAAGGTTGCTAATCTCCATCTGCATCCTAAATTCATGCCAGCTTCGATTGGACTTATAGGGTGGAAGACAGCCAGATCCTCCGTACCATGCTGATTCCACCCAGTTATAAACATCAAGGGGTAAAGATTGTGCAATGAACTTCAGATTGTATATACTTGAAGCACTGCATGATGTTCCTCTTGACTTTATATTTCTCCCCTTATTATGTGATCTGACCTTTTTATATTGACCATTGACATTAAATAAATATTTCTACATCAGACTGGAGTACTACAATGAACAATTCTTTGAAAGTTATGGAAGAGAGAGTGTCTGAAAGAGTCTGGACTGGGCAATGATGCCTCCTTTGCATCTCCTTTATGTTCACGGCTCCACCTATCAAAATAACAATAGTCAAAATGAATTTAACTTACAATATTCAGAAAGCACTCAGGGTCCACTGTATGTCTAGTGTTAAGACTTTGTGAAGTTTTCAGTTCTTCCAAGCTGAGTATTCCTTGGCATAAACATGCCATTATTATGAAAGTCCTCATCTTCAGTCTGTATGAAGCATTTCAGTCATTGATTAACATTTATAAACATGAGCTTCCTTCAGAATCAGAGCACCATGAGCCCTGAAATATCTTCTGCTATCTGTTGCCTTAATGAGAAACTGGCAATTGATCAGCTGCAAAACTCTAAAGGGAATGGGAATGAGCAGACACTGATTGAAAAAGAGCTTCAATCTGAATGTGTGCTGGAAAATAATTGAACTCACTTCAACAGTGGATGAAAGGAATAAGTAGCCATGGATCTGCATCAAGATTAAGCAACAGAGATACATACTGCCTAAGATATGTATCTCTCTCTCATGTTCCCATGTCATCTGATTTGCCCCACCCATTGCACCTCCAATTTGATTTAGATGATATGAAAAAGGACCTAAGGATGACCTTTTCAACCAATCAATGGTAATGAAGCCATTTGCTCAGCTTCCTCTTTTGATTCCCAACTGTTGAATTTTCACAATGGGAGATTTTGCTGAAGGATATTTGCATTTCCTAATCTTAACTGTGGGCTATGCTGAATTGTGCCTGCACATGTGGTATTTCGAAGCATTTGTAGGACACCAGACCATTATTATTTTAGTTAAGTTTTTTTTACCACTACACAAAGCTGGCTATTAGTATATACTATTGACACAAAAGATATGGCAACATTTTGTCATGGCCCATTGAACACAAGATCACTTTCCTTAGATTCTATAATTCCATAATCACAGGAGAAAATTTAATTCACTGACATTTTTAATAAAACTCAACTACAGCAGAATATGGTTCCCTTTAATGGTTTTGCCGATACCAACCCATGGCCTTTAGTTACACATATGGGAATAGATCATTTATTAGATATGTATACTTGCTCCTTTTTAATTCATTTTTTGTTCTAAATGATGTAGCTCTTTCTGTAGTTATATGTTGATGACATGATTGTAATTTCACAAAGCATGCTGGGTTAGAAAGACTTTTATCCTCCCTGGGACATTACTGTCGAAAGAATAACCTTGTAATCACATATGATAACATCTTCAGCTGTAGAAGGCAATGGGGTTTGCTCTTTGTTGATATTTTGGGGCATGCCCTGCCAGTGTTGGTGGGGGTATGGGTTTTGTTTCCAAGCAGGAAACAAATACCTTAATCAAGCAGGAAACAATACCCTAATCAAGGAACTACCAGAGGAAAAAAAATAAAACAAAACAAAGCCCCCACCCCCACCAACACTGGCAGGGCATGCCACAATAGATAAACAGAGAGCAAACCCCACTCCATTCTAGCACTGAAGATGTTACCTAGCTGGGTAATGAAACGTTTGCAAGGAAACAGCCAAGCTCAGAAGTCTCCAGGGACTCCGCAGTTCAGCCCTCAGCTACATATATTCGCTTCTACTGGTACCACATACTGTATGATAAATGAAAGGTAATGGTTTTGGGGCAACACAACTCCAAATGTAAATTGTGTCTGGAATATATCACAGTAGAACAAATTACTGTCTACCATTATCTTAGCATTCAATTTTCCTATAATGAGGCCTGGATATCCCATAACCAACAACTGAGGGTAAAGCCAGGTGACATAAGTACCAGCATTTGAGAAAAATGTCAAAAGGATGGTTTTCTGGTGCAGCAACACTTTGTTCACTGAAAGCAAAGCTTTTACCATCTCTCCTTCATGGAACCAAGATTTGAGGCTTGCAACTCTCTCCAGAGTTTCCAAACCTAGAAGCCCACCAGAATAAAATCCTGAAAACTATCCTAGGAATGCCTAGGTGAACTCCAACTTCTTTACTCTGGTCGGAGACCCGGAGACCCAGAGACCCTCCAGAAAAGCCTCCCCTGCAAGTTTTTGGAAGAAATGCAGGCTAATATCTCATTAGTACACGGCCTAGATCTGCCAATCAGCAACTGTTAGCTGAGGTCTTTGTCCATTTCTCCCCTTCTGCTGCAAAAAATTAATAAAGAAGTTTGTTTCTGATCATGCAATATGATTAGAGTGCCTTAGCAAATATTCAGGTGTCACTGATTATATTGTTTCCTTTAAAAGTTCCTATAACTATGAAAATATATATCAAATATCAATATCTTTCAAAAGTATGTATCAACAATATTTAGTAACATCAGAATGTTGCAATGAGGAAAGGTTCCCTAAAATATTCCCTATAATTCACATTATGAATTATATCATATTTGTCCATATACTGTACTAACGAATGTTGAGGATTTTCCTGCCTATTCACTTCACTGTCCTATTTCTGCAAAGCCCAGGGAAAAATGCTGTGAATTAACTTTATCTGTTTATTGGCTGGATTATTATAAAATCATTTTCCTTCTATCCACTATGTTTGGGACTACAGCCAGATTTGTTTGCTTTGCAGGTATTTCTAGAGAAATTTGCTTCCGCTGATGCTTGCAGAGATGATCTCAAAGAAACATATGCTTATATTGTCTTATCATATTTTGTCCTATTTAATTGCATTATTTGATTCTATTTTGGTAACTTGGTTTGTGCTGTACAGTGCTATACAAAGGAATTTCCTCCTACTAAAACATAGGCAGCTGGTTGCCAATGTGGAAACCGAATGTTGGTTGAAGCTTTCTGGACCAGTGGGATATTTATGTTATCATCTGAACTCAGTAGCACTGATATTATCATTGTCCATTGACTTGTGATACACCATTTAACTATAAAAATAAAGTTCATGGTAGTTTATTAAACTTTTTCTGAACCAGAGATTTTCAATTTGATTCATGTAAAGTTAGTTTTATGATGATTAAATAGTTTTTCCCCTCCTATAATCAGATCTTCCCTCCATAAAATATAATTACATTTTGATATTACATCCTATTCTGCATTAATTAGGTGGATCTGTACATGATCTGAATTTAGCACAATACTATATATATCCTATAGCTGACTAATCCCACTGAATTCAGAGGGCTTTATCCTCAGGTACGTAAATACAGGATTGCACTCTAAGTTGTTCTCAGGCATCTAAGACAAAGATCCTCTCAAGCTGAGCTAAACTCTCAGTAACTGTCAAGAAAACTGCATAGGTTGGTTGAAGCTTTCTGGACCATATAGTCACTGGGCGTTTAGCTCAGCTCATGAGTATCTTTATCTTAGATGCTTGAGAATAACTTAGAGTGCAATTTACCCTCTTCCGGAATATTTTTTGACTACTCAGTCTAGTCTATAATCCTGGTGTTTCCCCATCCAATTATTAACCCGATCTGATTCTGTATAGCTTTCATGTCCAGATCTTGAAAGCTATACAGCAAGTACTGTCCTTGCTGTATAAACAAATTCATAGTGACTCTTTAAGAAATCAGAAGAAAAGGATGACCAGGTTCTGTTCTGTTTCCTGCGGTTTAGTGTGTGCTGACCCAAACGCTTCCCTCTTCAGTAGTAAAACTACAATTTCTGTGTTTTTCCCACCCGTACCCACAAGAAAGAAATACAATATGAGAAAGACTACTCAACTAAAGGAAGGTCCTCAATCTCTGATATGGCTGGTTGTCCTTCTTGTGCTCCTGAAGCTCTTTCAGCCCAAGTTCCCAAAATGGCAAAAAGAATTCGTCAACAAGAGGAAGCTTTTATACAGCACAAGGGTGTTGCAAGTGAATAAATTAAAAGCACAGACCAAGTAGAGCTATAATTATTTGTGGGAAAATCAGGTGGCCAGGATCCAAAGAACTACATGGGCAATGGTCCAGCACATTTAGCAGGCACCAGGTTGGTAAGGCTGTCTAAGAGATATATGGATATATGTTCCTTAAACAGCTGCCTTGCCCTACTCCTATTCCCATAGGCAGATTCTTCCCTCTTAGATCTACACCTGTTCTGGATGGGATTGCATTTCCTCTTACAGATCAGAACCCTAGGCTGAGATTGCACTGATGCTTGATAGCCATATTGCAGCGGTGATGGTGATGGTGATGGTGATGGTGATGGTGATGGTGGGGGTGATGGTGATGGTGATGGTGATGGTGGGGGTGATGGTGATGGTGATGGTGATGGTGGGGGTGGGGGTGATGGTGATGGTGATGGTGGGGGTGATGGTGATGGTGATGGTGATGGTGATGGTAATGGTGATGGTGGGGGTGATGGTGATGGTGATGGTGATGGTGATGGTGATGGTGATGGTGATGGTGGGGGTGATGGTGATGGTGATGGTGATGGTGATGGTGATGGTGATGGTGGGGGTGATGGTGATGGTGATGGTGGGGGTGATGGTGATGGTGATGGTGATGGTGATGGTGATGGTGATGGTGGGGGTGTGCTTTTATTAGCTGACTCTATAGTATGAAAAAACATGTTACTGAACTTGAGGCTGCCCTATCACCTTTGTTGCAATTGAGATAGTGGGTTAATTTAGGAATACTATGTGAATATCTGCAATACTATCATGCATTGGATTGAGACAGCTCTGCTTGTTCTTAATTTGTAAGACTGTTTTACTGGTATTGCTGATTACACTGGAAGGCTGTTACTCTAAGGAGGGATAGAAAGATGGTTGGTGATGGTGCTGAGAGGTAAGTCTTCTCTTCATAGCTGGAATATTCAAATTAAGGGTGTAGCACGTGAATTATGAAATATACCTTTCCTCCTTTCTTATCTCAAGGAGAAAGAGGGAGGGTGGTGTGGCAAATCCAAAGACTTCAAACAACAACAAAATATTATTATCTAAACATAGAGACAGTCTGTAAGTTACACAAAAAAAGTGGGTTGGGGAGAAACTGTACGAAATCCTAAGTGTTAAGATGAGGAAATGTATTGTTTCTGAGGACTTCCAGAAAGAGAATTAAAATAAATTCAGAAACAGAAGTTTATACCCACACACATATATGTATATGATGTGATCTATCATCTATCTATTATCTATTATCTACCTATTATCTACCTCTATCTATCTCTATTTCTCTATCTATATCATCTGTCTCAAAATCTTTTTTTTAATTTTTTTTTATTTTTTACAACAAACACAAACATACATAAACAAACAAGAGCATAAAAAACATAAAAACCATCTTCCATCTTAAACCGTGTGTCAGCCAGTTACCAATCATTTGTGCCATCCTTTCATAGTCTTCACTCACCATTTATATAGAGTCTCATATTATCTATCCAACATATATTTATATATTTATCAGTTATCAATTATTATTCATTTGTTACTAGTCTATCTATAACACCAGCTTTCATTATAAGATTTGTATCATTTTTATCCATTGATTATATATATATATATATATATATATATATATATATATATATATAGTAATTTATATCAATTTATCAAGTTTCTATTATATAATTTCCTAATCTATTACATTACTATAACTTTTCATCCAACCATTGATAAAACAAATCCCATATCATATAAAATTGTTTGTCTTCTTGCTCTCTAATTTCAAATGTCAATTTACTCATCTCAGCACATTCCATAATTTTCTTAATAACTTCTTCCTGCATAGGTATTTTTTCATTTTTCCAATTCTTAGCAAATACAATTCCAGCCGCTGTCAAAACATTTACAATCAGATATTTCAGTTCTTTACTATATGTTTCCGATATAATTCCCTTTTCATTCAATATCTCAGTATATCTAACTGTTTGTTCCTTTTTATATGTTATTGGATAAGAGAAGGCTTCGATAGTGGATATCCATCGTGGAACTTTTAAATAATATTGTCTTCTTGTCTTCTCCCAGTTTAAAAACAATGCCTCTCGAATATAGTGCCTTCTAAAATAGCCCTGTGTTTTCGTTCCCTTATACCACAGGAAAGCATGCCAGCCCAACAACAGGTCATGTCCTTCTAAGGTCAATAATCTATTATTTCTTAAAGTTATCCAATCCTTTACCCACATCAAATTTGTCGCCTGATAATATAATTCCCAGTTAGGCAAGGCAAACCCACCTCTTACTCTTGCGTCTTGTAGTAGTTTAAGCTTTATTCTTGCTTTTTTACCCTGCCAGATGTATTTCAATACAATTTTATTTAAGTCATCAAAGAACTCTTTCCCTAGACAAATTGGAATTGTCCGGAATAAATATAATATCCTAGGCAATATATTCATCTTAATAGTGGATATTCTCCCAATCATTGATAATTGTAAGTTCTCCCATTTTGTCAAATCTGTTGCAATCTGTCGTTTAAGTTTAACATAATTATCCTCCTTCAATGTACTACATCTTGGTGCAATATATATCCCTAGGTATTTAATCCTGTTTGTGACCTGTATTTCTAAAACTTCTTCCAATTCTTTCTTTCACCTTGCTAGCATATTCTTTGTTAATATCTTTGTTTTATCTTTATTTATTTTTAAACCTGCTACTTTTCCATATTCTTCTATCTTTTCAATTAATTTAGATGCTGTTTCCAATGGGTCCTCTAGTATAAATACTAGGTCATCTGCGAAGGCTTGCAATTTGTACTCTTCCTTTTTGATCTTCATTCCTTTTATTTCTTTCTCTTCTCTTATATTCCTATTCAACACTTCTAATGTTAAGACAAACAACAAGGGCAATAGTGGACAGCCTTGTCTCGTCCCTTTTGTTATGTCTATCTGTTCAGTTAAATCTCCGTTTATCATGATTTTTGCAGTCTGCTTATAATATATTGTTTCAATGGCTTGGGTAAATTTTTTACCAAAGCCCATTTGTTCCAATTGCAGTAACATAAATCGCCAATTCACGTTGTCAAAGGCTTTTTGTGCATCTAAAAATATCAAGGCCATTTGCTTTTCAGGATGTGCCTCATAGTATTCCAGAGTGTCCAGAATTACTCTCATGTTGTCTTTAATTTGTCTCTTTGGCAGAAATCCATTTTGATCAGCATGAATAAAATTATTTAAATATCTTTTCAGTCTCTCTGCCAAAATTGAAGCAAAAATTTTATAATCTGAATTTAATAGAGATATAGGTCTATAATTTTTAACCTGTTGTGGGTCAGTGTCCTCCTTTGGTATAAGTGTGATATATGCTTCAGTCCATGTTTTGGGTATCCTCTTCTTTGTCATAACCTCATTCATAACTTCCAATAGTTGGAGGCTCAATATGTCCTGGAAGGTTTTGTAGAATTCCACTGGCAGCCCATCTGGACCTGGAGCTTTCCCAACATTCTGCTTTTTTAAAGCTTCTGTTAGTTCCATCATAGTTATATTCCCCTCTAACATTATTTCAATGTCTTTAGGTATCTGAGGTAATTTCGCTTTCTGTAAATATTGTCTTACTTCTTCTTCTTGAACATTCTCTTGGTAATACAATTTTCCATAGTAATCTTGTATAATTTTTTTCTTGTCCTCATTACCAAAGCAGATCTGTCCTTCTTCATTTATCAATTGATTAATCCTTTTTGATTCTCTCTCCTTTCTCAGTTTATAAGCTAGCCATCTACCTGGTTTATTTGCATCTTCAAAGTAGTTCTGTTTAGCACTTCTGATTTTTTGTGCTAGTTCCTCCTTTTCCATTAATCCCATTTTATGTTTAATTAAATTCATTTTAACTTTAATGTCTTTTTTTTGCGGGGATTTCTGTAACTCTTCTTCCAGTTTTTTATGGTCATCCTCCAATAATTTAAAGGTCTTTTTCTGCATTATGTTTCTTTTCCTTGTATAATCTATTATTAAACCTCTTGTATAAGCCTTCATTGTGTCCCAAAGATTCTGTAATGATGTATCCTCTTTTTTATTTTCATTAAAAAAGAAGGTAAGTTCTTTCTCTATTTTCTGTTTAAAATCTTTTTCTTTTAATATCCTATTATTTAAAGTCCATCTAGATCTCTTCCGTTGTCCTTTCCAAATAACTACCATTGGGTTGTGGTCGGCCCAAGTACTTGTTTCTATTTCAATTTCTCGAATGTTGGCAAATAAGTCCGCTGACATCCATACCATATCAATTCTAGACCAAGATGCATGTCTGTTTGAATAAAAAGTGTATTGTTTATTTGCCGGATTTCTTTCTCTCCATGCATCTTTCAATCTTTCAATCTTTCATGCATATTTCTTCTATCATTCGAAGGAAAGATTTTGGCAGTGTCTTCCTAGTTCTCTTTGTCAATTTCTGTGTTTTGTAGTCCAATTGATCATTAATTATTCCATTGAAATCTCCCATCATACAAATATTAACATAGTCCAATTCAACTATTTTCATATGTAATTTCCTATAAAATTCTTCTTGGTTGTCATTGGGAGCATAAATTGCAATTAAAAGAGTTTTAACATTATTATCTATTTTTTCAACCATCAGAATCCTTCCATCATCATCTGCATAAATTTGTTCTGCCAGCATTGTATCTCTAATATATAAGACCACACCTCTTTTTTTACATTGTGTCAAAGAAGTAAATAATTTACCCAATTTTTTTTGCTGCAACAAATATTCATGTTGTTTTTTGATGTGTACTTCTTGCAGACAAATTATATCAAACTTTAACTTCTCTAATTTATGAAACACTTTCCTTTTAGTAGCTAAATTAAGTCCATTTATATTGATTGTAATCAATTTTCTTTCCTCCATGTTAGCCTTTGTACGAGGGTTTAATTGCTCTAGTAGATCTTACTTCTCGTTACTCTCTGGGAACACCATCTCCCCCACTTTTTTCTTTTTCTTTTTCAATTACTGCCACACATTCTTCTTGAAACTCAATTAACGATTCTTCCTTTTGTGTGTCTTCTTCTTTTCCTCTGAAAAATTCTGAATAAAATAGCTCTGCTTTTTGGACTGTATCAACTCTTTGTCTTTGTTCCTGCCAGGTAAACTGGAGACCTTCTGGAATCAGCCATCTGTAGTTTACTCCTCTTTTGAGTAGCTCTTTAGTCAGGAATGAATGTTGCCTTCTTATGTCTCTTACTCTTCTTGGCACCTGCTTCAGGACTACAATTTCTATGTCTTTGTACTTTAGTGTTTTCTCTCTTGCCACCTGAAGTATCTGTGCCTTAATAGTTTTTTTGGTAAATCTTATATGTACTTCTCTTGGTAGTTTATTTCTCATTGCATATCTTGTGTAAACATGAAAGATTTCATCCATCCCGTCCATCATCTTCTCTTTAGTTATCTCCAATGCTTCTGCCAATATTTCTGTCATTGTTTCCGCAAGATTTTCACCTTTTTCTTCCTCTATATTTTGAAATCTCAAATAGTATTCTGATTTATCGATTTCCCATCCTAGCAGTTCATTCCTGCCTTTTTCGACTTCACTCAGTCGGGTATCGATATCTCCAATTTTCTTATCTCTTTGTATGTCTTCATCTTCGATTTTTTTGAATCTCTCCTCATATTTTGTCATCATCTGTTGTATACTTTCATCTGTTTTTTCAATTCTATGCTCAATATTCTCCGTCCTCTTTCCAATCTTCTGAATTTCTTGCATAATTGCCTGCAATGTCACTTCCTTCTCTTTTTCATATTGTATCATTGTCTGGATTGAGCGTTGTCTCCCAGGTGGTGAGGAGGAAGCTACTGATGTTGATGGAGTTGGGGGTATTATTTTCCTGCTCATCTTGGTGCTTGAAACTGCAGGAAAGAGAAAAGTGGGAAAGAAAAAAGGCAAAAACCACAGCTACTACTCCAAAAGATGAAAATGAAAAACAATGAAAAGGGAGTAAGGAAACAGGAAAAAAAGGGAAAGGGGAGAAAATCTTCAAGCACTTGTCTACCTTAATCCAGTAATATACAAATAAAAAAAATAAAAAGGGAAGGAAAAAAAAAAGCTAAGTCTCTTTAAAAATCCAGCTAAAGAGAGGGTAGAAAAAAAAAAGAAAAAAACCCCCAAAGCTTCTAGCAAGAAGTAAGCTACTGCCACTAAGTGTCCAAGGCTCTTGTGACTAAATCAAGCTTTCCACCTTAAACATTTTCAAAATCCACTTTCAACTCTGCTTCCTTATTTATAGTTATTCGGGTGGCACCTGTATAAACAGTTTCTCATGCACGTCCCACTATCTTTTTAGAAAGCTCAAAGTCCTTGAATATGGATAAAACAAGTCACAGTAGAAAAAACAATATATCCAAGCCTCTAGATGGCAGTGCTACTTTCTTTCATTAACTTTCTCTTTGCTTTCCCTCTTTCCCAGCCGGAGAGAAAGGAGAAAAAAAAAGAAAAGAAAAGAAAAAGAAATATGTTTCTTAGAGCACTAAAAAAAATCTTAGTCCCAAAGGAGAAGCTTGAAATCAAAAATTATTAAATATCGAAAAGAAAAGCCAGTCCAGTTGAGTTTAAAAAAAAAAAAACCCACACTTTGCCAGATTCAAATCCATAAAAAGGGAAAGTTGAAAAACTAAAGGTTTTTTTAAGAGGCTCGATCTCGCCGCTTAATCCCACTTTTCTTCACTTTTAAAAATTCACTTTAAATTACTTAGGGTGTTCTCTAAGAAAAGTTAAATAGTAAAAGTCCATCTCACCTGGTTGACACACTTTCTTCTTCCGTTTTGGAGCTGTCCCGGCTTTTGCAGTCTTGATGGCTGGCGCTCCGTCGCTGGTTTTAGGGACTTCTCCTGGATCAACCAGGGACTTTGCGATGTCCCTGGGATCTACAGGACGTGCCCTATATAGTCGCCGTCTCTATGGGACAGCTTGGGTCCCTCGGGACTGTCCAGCACCGGAGATATCGGCTGCAATCTTGGGAGCTCAAGATCGCACACCGTACCGCCGCGACGCCAGCTCCGCCTCTCCATCTATCTCAAAATCTTGATCTGCCAAAAACTGTTCCTTGGATACTGTCTAGAATTCAATCAGGCAGCTCATTACCCTTAGACTTGTTTAGAGGGATAATAAAGATCAAAACACGACATCTCATAGAGTTTTATCCTACAAGACACTTCACAGAAAAAGACCAAATGTTAAGAAAAAAAAGGACCAAAATTAACAACCATGCTTATTACCCTGCTTATTTCAAAACAAACTGCAGGATCATATCCCACCAAAGTTCTTAAGAGAGATAAAAGTGGTGAGGAAAGGCTTTGAAGACAATTACTTAAGTTACAGGCCATGTCCCCACTTACAGATGTAGCAAGAAATACATCAGGATGTATAGGAGGATCTTGAAATATATCAGGAACTATATCAGCATCACCAGTCTTTGACAATCTGGAAGAAAACTCGAAATCCTGGGGATCAGGTATTATTCTCATCCATCCTTTCACTTTATGGAAGAGGACCAGAAAGGACAAGAAAGAACACTATCTCAAGTGAATGAGTGGCTATACCAATAGTGTCAGTGGGGGAGATTTTTGTTTCTGGGAATATAGTTTGAATTATCAAGATGATGGACCACCAGTACAAGATGGGTTGCAAATGTGTTTGGCCAAAGCTGAGTAAGATCAATGAGAAAGGCTTTAAACTGAATCCTGTAATGGGGTATAAATGAACCTCCTAAAGCAGGGTTTCTCAACCTTGGTGACTTGAAGATGTGTGGACTTCAACCATGCTTGCTGGGGAATTCTGGGAGTTGTAGTCCACACATCTTCAAGTTGCCAAGGTTAAGGAACCCTGTCCTAAAGTAAGGATCTCAGATAAAGGCTTGTGTACTGTAGAAAATAGGGAAAGTGTTGCTGAAATGGGGCCCCTTAAATCACTGACATTAAAATAAGCAAGTTCCTGGTGTTCTTTATCTACACTCTAATCTGATGTCAAGAGTAAGGTTAATAAAAACCATGACTTGAGCTCTTGGTGCAGAAAGGCATTTCTGATTGAAAAGGTGTAAAAGATACCTGGTGGAATGTCTCCTGAGATTAGAATATAGTAACTGAATGCAACTTATTCTAAAGAAAAACAGCAGTACAAAGTGAGGAGGGGTTTCGGTTGAAAGAATTTGGCAATGCTGCAGAAAGCCTCCAAATTAAAATAAGTGGAGGAACAATTAAAAGCAGTATTTTTATTGGTGTCTACTAGTGCCCATCCAATTAAGTAGAAGATTCCTTGCAAAAGTAAACTGTGGATCTTTCAAAGAGGCATGAAATTACAGTGATGTGAAACGTTAATTAATCTGACGTCTGTTAGCAGAAAAACTGTGCCACATATAATCACTTCAGGAAATCCCTGATTTATTTTGCTGACACCGTTCTCCTTCAGAGGGCAGAGCATGAAAGGATCAGCTACTCTTGCTTGATATAAATCAGGAAGGAAGACTTGGTTGAGAAGGTAGCAGCAAAAGTAGGAGCTCTTGATTTTAAGAAGAATTAAATCTGAGCATAATCAAACATGCACCTTAGATTTCAAAAAAGCTTATTTTAATGAACTCAGAGCAATGATAAATAGGATGTCATTGCAGACATACTTAATGAGAAAAATCATACTCAAGATGGGTAGGGGTTCCTAAACATGGAGAAACTAAAAGCACAAGTTCCAACAATTCCAATGAGGAAAAATGGAAGACAGTAGAAGGAACCAGTGTTGCTACACAAAAAACCTTAGTGAAGATCTGAAAACAAAGAAGGAGTCATACAGGAAATTGAAAGAGGGTTAGGTTATGAAAAATGAGCAGAATCTCCCTGTAACTTTCTGGCTTAATTCAAACAGGTGAGAGAGGGAAGGAAACCTGTGTAGTATGGTGGGAAGCAGGGTGGGAAAGCAAGGGGATCATGCTTCACCCAGCGTGGGCAGCAACTGAAAGGGTGCCCACTGGAAGATATAGGGGCTGAGCAGAACTATGAATTTCTGGAAGGGGTGGGAAAACACAGGGCAAGGGAAGTTCCTTGAGGTAACTGGCCATTGTTGGATGAAGTGCCAGATAATAGCAAAACAGTCCAGCTACCAATCCTGTGGAGAACATAGTCCATCAGCCCAGGACAAAACGGCTGGACAGGGCAGCAAACAGCCATCGGAAGGGAGGGGACATGCCATGTGATATAGTCAGTCAGAGTTGGGGCTGTGACTAGATCAGAACAAAGGGCGTAAAACAGCAGAGGATAGAAAACAGCAGTTTTGAAGTGGAGCCAATACGGGGAGGGGTAGATAGCAGTTTAACTAGGTGAGAGAAGCCCACCAAGATCTCCTTTCATGCCTTATTTTATTGAAAAAGGCACCATTATTTTTTGCTTGGGAAATAAATTCTGTGTGCAGATTCATACAAATGAATTTAGCTAGTAAGGAATTATTTATTAATTTCCTAGCCCAAAGTTTCCTACTGCAGTCTTCTTCTACCCCTTTTTTGGCATTACATGGTCAACCTAATCTGTTCTATAAATAATCCGGGATAAACATAAGTGGTGCGTAAGATGTTTTTAAAAAAATAATTTTAGTTATTTTCATTGGTTTTGTACTCACTCAAAGATATTGTTTCAGTCACTGATCCAGCTGCTTCTCTTGATCCATCCTTCAATCATCTCTCTAGAAGACTCAGTTGATCAACTTTCAAACTGATTTTTTTAAGAATCCAGAACATTTGGAAAGAGTCAACACTGCCCTGATGACATCACCCACTCTGAATATCCATCTGTTCAGTATTTCTACCTGCAGGGGGAAAATCTTGCTCATGCGGTTTTGCATGTGCAGTACTTACAGCTGTTTTCTTTCCATAGACATTTGAATTGCCTGCATGAATGTTCTCAGTGGGTGACGCTTTCAAGCAACATCAAGAAGGGAAGAATGCCTAATGGAATTGCTTGTTCAACAGTGCTTCCCTTAAAATTAAATTCAGGAAGTGAGGGCTGATAGAAATGAAACCAAAATAAAGTTACTTATGAAACTGTCCGAATGATCAGGGAAACCTTGAATTTTACAGGGATATGGATCAATGAGGATTGATTATGGATTAATGAGCATTGGTCATTAATTATAGAAAGTTGAACATAGTTGGAAAAAGAAAACTGGAAATTGGGATGACAAATCCATAGCGCTCCATTTCTAGAGTTCCTCACATCCTCCTCACATCCCTCACCAGTAGGAATATTGGCTTCGCTTGTGTGGAGTTCTAATTCAGAAATATTTTGAGAACTGTTGCTTACGTTCCCTGGAAATTAGCAGGTTGTCTGACAACTCCTACAATATATTGCATTGTTTCCCAATAATGTCTAATATTTGAGCAGATAAAACTTCATTGTGCCATAGCATAAGTAAATATATATTACTTATATATTTTGATGGGCAGAGCTTTTAGAAGGATAGATTTGGTACAACAAATACTGGGACTTATGCCAGATCAGTTGCATGTATAGATGATAAAGTAGTTGGCTACTTAGGAAGGAAGTTGAGGCTCCCTGGAATGGTGCAAGCAAAACCGGGGTCAGTTCATCTGAAGATTGTGAGCAATTTGGTGCTTTTACAAGTCATAAAAAGTCAACAATCCCAAACAGACTGATAAGCAAACCAGCAGAGAGATGTTAAGGAAGGAACAGATAGGTATTGAACTGTCTGTTGTCATTTAATTAGTTAGATGCCATCAAACTGATTTTGAATCCTGATGACTACATTGACCATAGCTACTGCCTTGTCTTTAGTAATACCTCGTAGTTCTTCCAAGGTCATCCCAATAATATATTTGACTCAATCCATCAACATTACCTATTTTTCTTCCTGTTCTTCTGTTTTCTTTAACTTTGCCAAGCACAAACATTTTCCATAGTTTCTGGTTTTGTTTTGTTTGATGTTTGGTGGTTTTGGTTTGGCTTTACATTTTTTAATCTGGCTCATTTATCATTAAAATAAAGTGTATATATACGTAATATTTTAGGCATTGCATTAAACAATTGAGATGCCAAAGAAATTGATGCACGTTTGGAAATACTTCAAGCAATTAGGTAAGACGTGGAAGGGTGTGTAAGAGGGCTGTGCAAAGCTTTTTTTGAAAAAACATAATTTTTATTATGTTTTCCAAAAAAGTTAAAATACAGAAAAAGAAAAAAGAAAAAAAGAAAAAAAGGGAAAAGAAATAAAGGGGGGAAGAAGAGGGGACAGAAGAAAGAAAGAGTAGCTTCCAACTTTCCTTGGTACAGGTATAGATAAAAAATATATTTGCCTCTTACTCTAATATCTAAAAATGTAAATAATAAAAATAGTTTTTAATCTAATATTTAGATTAAGTTATGTAAAGACTTTTGGATGTTACATTATCTGTAAGTGTAGCATTTCCTTCTTGTATTTTCATTATCATTTCCTTGTCTCTCTCCTTTCTCAGTTTATATGCAAGCCATCTCCCTGGTTTGCAAATTGAAAGTATTTTTGTTTTGTATATTTTAACTTTGTCTCTATTTCTTTTATAGTTAATGTATATAGTTGCTGATGTAGAAGCTTAATTTGGTGCAAGATATCAGTGCCTGTTGGTGTTTTTTGTAAACTATCTTCTTTTCTCTTTATTTCATTTAGAATAGTTTGAATTTTTTCTTGATGTTTCCTTTTAAGTTTCCAGTTACATTGAATGAAGATATTTTTAAATCTGTTCCTCTATCCAAATTGTTATTAAAGTATTCATTTAGCTTTTTTCCACATTCTTTTACTACTAATTCTTTTTGCAGTATTGAATCATTTAATCTCCACTTAAATGTTGTAGGTTTCTTCTTAAATATCAATGTAACTGGATTATGATTTGAAAAAGTTTTTGGTAAAATATCCATATTTTTTATCTTATTTGCCAAAGTCTTTGAAGTCCATATCATATCAATTCTAGAAAAAGATTTGTGTCTTTCTGAAAAAAAGGTGTATTCCTTGGCATTCCCATTTTTTTGTCTCCAAGAATCTATCAGAGTCAGGTTTTCCATAACATCAAAAAAAGACTTAGGTAGCCTCCCTTGGTTAAGTTTAATTCCCTTTCTGGAAGACCTGTTCATCTAATGTGAGGTTACTTATATAAATTTTTCACCTAAAGTTTTGTAAATCAAGTATTTTTCATCTTTTTTTCTGATGTGAATTTCCTGCCGACAAATTATATCCTGTTTTAATTTTCTCAAATAATGAAAGATTTTTCATCTTTTTGGGGGACAGTTTGCACCATTAATATTCCATGTTAAGTTTTTATAATCCATAATTAAGAAAAGAGTTTATCGAAGTACTTAACTGTAGCACCTCTCTCAACAACCTGGTCATCAAGCCCTTCCTCCAATTGTTGTTGACTCTGCAAGGCCTTCCCCTCTGATTCTTGTTGTAATTCCGATCCATATCTTGCCAGGAAATCTTTGGCCTTTTGGACAGAATTTAATTGAATCTTTGTTGTTGGAAGGTAAAGATTACACCTTCCAATTTATCCCAATGGAATGGAATCTTGCTCTTTTTTAAAATCTCTGTCAAAACATATACTCCTTTCTCTTTCTCAAGATTCTAATAGGTATTTCTTTTAGTACAATTATATCAATCACAATGAGTCTGTAATACTTATTTTCTTGTGGACTGTCTCAAAAAGTAAGCCATAACATCTCTAGGAAGTTTTCTGACAGCTGCAAAATGTGAATTGATACGATACGCCTTGTCGACTTCTTGATCCATCCTGACTTCCTCCCAACTTAATAAATTGGAGAGAGTAATCACAACTAGTTGTCTGACATTCTCTTGAGCACTTTCAGAAATTGTTCTTATCTGAAACAGAATCCGTTCTCTTTAAGTTCAAGTAGAACAGAATTATCCAATCCTTTTTCCATTTCAGTGTCTTTAGCATCCACTATTTTCCACTATTTGTACTTTGTCAGTAACTTGTTTTACAACAGTGTCCATCTTCTGTATTTTTTTATCCAATTTTTGTTCTCTCATTTCAAATCTAGCATCTATAGTCTGTATAACTTTAGCTGAAAAGTCATCAAACATCTGCCTCAAAAAGCCAAAGTCTGCAGAAGCACTTCTATAGGGTCTTTCGGAAGCCATTTTTAAATTAATATAACCATAAAATTGCCAGTGAGAAAGAAATCCAGCAAAAGAAACTTTCAGGTAGTGGATTAGTTAGGCAATATCACACTCTAGCAGTACAAAATAAGATCGCTGGAAAGAAAGAAAAAAAAACTCTGGAGATTTTCCATTAGCTTGTTTATAGGAACTGCCCCAATCAGTGCAGAGTAGATTATAAAAGGACAACTTTCTCATGTTTTCTTCTCTATTGTGTGTTTCTGGACATACAAAAGAAAATGGCTGATCTCTTAATAATTAAAAGGGATATACAAATTAACAAACCAAGAGAGTGATCTGGATAATTTTCCTATATCGGATTTACAAAATAGGTTTGTTAAAGCTTTGAAGAATTTTGTGAGATGAGACAAAGAAAAAATGAAAAGAATCAAATTCTAGGACATTATTTGAAGGAATTCAAGATTGTTAAAAGTAAAGGGAAGGAAGATAAAGTTGATTTATTCCATCAAAGTTAAAATAGCTATATTGTTATCTCTGGTAACCCTTAATGAGCTTTTGCTGATCAGGCAATATCACACTCTAGTAGTAAAAAATAATATAACTGGAAAGAAAAAAAAACTCTGGAGATTTTCCATTAGCTTGTTTATAGGAACTGCCCCAATTAGTGCAGAGTAGATTATAAAAGGACAACTTTCTCATGTAGATGTGTAAAATCCAGTGAAATAGGTCAAAGGCAGATTAACCAAAAAGAATCACTAATAAAAAATTACTAATAAAAAAGTAGGGGAAAAAAAGGTTTTTTCTTTGTTTCTTTAAGAGTCCACAATAGTCCAAACTCTGTTACTCCTTGCTTTTTTAGGTGAAACCAATAAGCAATAGTTAAAAAAATATATATTCCCTTGAAATACCTATAATTACCAAGAGGAAATAGCCCTCTGTGCTCAAGAAAAGTTTCTCTTTAACTATAAAAAAGGTGATCTATAAAAATTAAGAAATGAGATGGTTGGATCTAGAGGCCACTTGAATTTGGCTTCAGTGCAGCTTGGAACTGGATGGAAATCCCACCTCCCAGCTGCTCACTCACCAGGGAATTGCAAAAAGGTCTGCTTCATGATCTTGCCAGGAACAGCCGTCTGGACATGATCAATTTCAAGTGTTC
This sequence comes from Python bivittatus, assembly GCF_059951505.1. NCBI lineage: Eukaryota > Metazoa > Chordata > Lepidosauria > Squamata > Pythonidae > Python > Python bivittatus. Next base: position 4,369,533 of record NW_028277108.1, read on the forward strand.
TCCTTAACTCTGGAGAAATCTTCAGGCTCAAGGGGACCAGCTCAAGTTTTAAAAACCACACCAACAGTCCCTTTCAGGGGGGGACCTCTTGGAAGAGGTGCATTCAACCCGCCATTACCACCGGAAGCCAGGATTTTGTAGAGCTTTGAAGGGATCCTTTGCTTCAGTTATGCTTTGAGTAAAGCACCTTTTCAAAGTTGCTTCAAGATGGAATGCCATCTTTTGCTTAGAACTAACGGACGCACACATTTATGCAATTAATGATGAGAACAATTAAGAGGTTGGGCCACAAAATCACACTGCAATAATTTAACATAATAAAAACTGATTTAAAACCATATATAAAATTCTATTGACATAGCATGTAACTTAACTCAGCCTGAGCATCTATTCTTCATTACTGCAGATCTGAATCTACAATAATTTGTTTCTGTGCTTTGATACCTGGGACACAAAATTTAGCTACAGTAAACATATAGTTAGGCTTACTGTCTGATAAAAGAAAAGCAAGATAAAACTTATCTGATCATCATAGCATGTATTCCAACAAGGGAGAGATGAGAGATTTTCAACTACCTTGATAATATCAGCAGTACAACAAAACATGTTGAGTGGTTTTTATCAAATTTGAAGCACAGGGACAAGAAAGGAATTTTGATTAATCTACCACTGACAACTCCTGTAGGTGAGACATGATGTCTGGCTCTAAAAAAGGCTCACTACTGAGCAGGGGATATAAGTGTGGTTATATATTTATTTGGTTCCCATACAGGGTATTCTAAATGCTCCTTGATATAAGGTCAAATTAAACTAAGCTCAATCTGTTGTTCAACATCAGGTAATCTGGTCTTCATAATTTGAAAGGCTTGTTTATATTTTAAGGACAATAGCTGGTGAAGAAGGAGACCAAGAGAGGCAGTTTTCTGGAGTACTAGTAGATAACAGGAGCACTGAAATTGATCCCTCAAAACTAAAAATGGTCATTTGAGCCAATAATTAATGAAGAATGGCCACATCTTTGCCTCTGCTTTTAATGATGCTACATCCAGCCTTGATGATACATTTGATACACATTTGGGCAGATGGAAAATTGATTATAGGAACTTACTTTGGACTGTTTCTATGGGTTTATAATTAGGGAATAGATCTGTGGGCCATAAAGCATTGGGGCCATAGCCTCAAATAACTTCAATGCTGCGGGAATACATGAAAGAAACTCAGTAATGCTGCTGAGCTCCTCAATGTTAATTGTTTCATGCAATCTATATGAGTTTTCCAAGGGCCAGTAGCGTGTAGGATCATTCCCAGATGTTTGAAACTCTTCACTTGTTCTATTGCATTCCCTGCAATAGTCCACTTAAGTTTTGTAGACTTTTTAGCAAAAATCTCTTCTTTAATTTTCTGGTAATTAATTGCCAGCTGTTGTTCTTTGTGGTAGTGAGCCAATATTCTAAAAGGTTGTCTAAGGCCAAATGAGTTTGGCCTCTACATTATTGAATCTTTACCTAAAATACAACCCTGTTTGACTTCAGTTTGAATAGGTGTTGGATTGGTTGGCACAGATTATCCCTAATCTCCCTAACAGATTATCTGGCTCATTCTAATTTACACCTACCTCAGATTGTGGGTACTAGTGTACCTTTCTCCTATATGCCAATAACATGGCTTCTATCTCACAAGCCTCAGTTGGCCTTAGACAGCTACTCAGAATCTTGGCTGACTACCACAAAGAACCATGTGAGTTACATCTGACTCTATTAGAATTTTCATACAAATGTTGAATGAGAAATAGTAAATATCTGTCTATGCTGGCATTTTCCAATTTCCTGCATTACGTTTCTCTCAGAATGGGATCAAATGCTGTTTAGAACAGTGAAATTAAGCAGCCATGTTGTTTCACTTGACCTCACTTCTGAGGACTCCTCCAGCTACTGGACCATAATGGTGGCGGCAACCTGATGCAAAATGCCACATCAGGGCAAATTTTATCACTTCTTCACTTCAAATTGAAATGTTTCCCAAAGACTAGAAATATGATAAACTAAAGGTTCAGAAGGATGTTTTGTGTGGCAGAATATGATTGACAGGAGCAAATCCTGAGTAAGAGTACATCTGTTAGGAGGTAAGGATAACCTGAAACATTTTCTTGAAAGACTTATTTGCCTTAATAAAGTAGAATTGCAAAGCAACACAGAGAAGATAGCTTGGATGAGAGACAGTATGAGTGCAATATCAAGGCATTGCTTAGGAAATATGGAGGAAACAGGCTTAAGTAGCAGCTGAGGAACAATAGCATAGATCAGTGATGGCGAACCTTTTGGGCTCAGTGTGTCAAAAATTCGGAAAATGCCTAACTTGACTCTGTTGGCATGTCACCCCCCCCCCCGAACAAATGAGAAACAATTCTTTACATCTTCATTTATTTAAAAAAAAATACAGTCCAGTCATGTGTGGTACTACGTATTATATAAAGAAACATCAAATAATTACAAAAATGAAATACAAGTAAAACAAACTCAGTTTCTTTGGTAATTGAAACAGGAAGAATAGCTGTTGTCGGGTGTTTGTGAATGCTGGTGTGTCACCCAAAATGTTGTGGCATGTCACCTTTGACACATGAGTTATAGGTTCACTGTCACTGGCATAGATCTTTATATACTCTGTTCCCTTGATCACTGCTGATACCATGACTTGCGACGTTTCAGTGCAGTGTTGTGGAAGGAAGACAGAGGACTACTGAATTCTGTTTGGCAAATGCTAGTGCAAGCTGGTTTGATCTACATTTAAAAAGTCAATCAAATAGCTTCCGTTTTATTTTTTGAGATTTAAAAAAAGATGTCTGGATCTCTATTTTCAGAGAATACATGCAAACTTTTGTTTAAATGTGGATGTCCATGCCTTAAAAAAAAGCATTGTGGCAGCCTGCAGGAGTCCATGCCTCTCTGCAAGTCTGACAAATGAGTCCGACACTCATTGCTTGTTATGTGTTTAGCAGAACTTGAGTGTAGGAGAGGTAGAATAGTTTCTCATGATTTTCTTATAGGCAGTACTTTCATATAAGATGTCAGGCCCAGCCCAAGAACAATGGTGAAACAGTCCAGTTGAGTTAAGTTCCTTTTTTTGCTTACACCATATAGGGAGAATCTTGCCAGACTAATCTATACTACTACAACACGTGGATATACCCTGGGAGATTCTAGGGAGTGGCTATCCTGAACCTCTTTCACTTCCCACTCTCCTCCTGCAGACTGTATTGTCCTTTGTCTCTTTTCCCTTCGTGGAATGTGCCCCCTCCTTCCTGATAGCCTTGATCTCCCACATCACTCTCCTCTTTGCAGATACATTCCATCACATAAGGAAATGGAGGGACAAAGAAGTGGAGTCTTAAAAATGAGATTGAAGAAGAAGGAGCTTTGGGGAGGTTTGTTGGAGGTGTAATAGCTGACAGACCAGGATGGATCTAGACAGCCTTGGCTTTTGAAGCTTGTTGATATTAAGAAAGAGCAATGGTAGCTGGTGATCTGGAGATGGGCTCTAGGCGATTTTGCACTGCTGAAGGACTGCTGTTATCCCAGGAGAATCTGGGCAAGAGTCTCTGAAGTAGTGGTGAATGAGAGCTCAAAGACGTACTGAAGAAGAAGAGGAGTACTGTGAGGCATGATCTGTGTAATGCAGATAGCTTTCCTAGGAAGCTAAAGAAGAGAGGGCGAGAGCCAGCCAGCATAATAGACTGCTGGAGAGAGAGAATGCGGATCAACATAATTAACGCTTACTTATCTCTTAAGTAGGAAATAGGGGTGGAACATAGAAGTAGCTATATTTGCATTGAACTGGTACTCGGCCTACATGCATAACAAAGGAGACGTTGCCAGAAGCAGGTTTTACATATCTAGTAAAGAATCTTTTATTTTAGAACGGCTTCCCGGCTGGAAATCATTCAAGCCTCTGACTCATCAGCTCCCTGTCAATTTCTCCGGTGTTTATGCAGCAAGCAAGTGGAGAATACAGAAAAAAGAAGGCAGCTATATAGTTATAAATCACTTTTTCAAAGAAATACTGACTAAAGCTGAAAGCGGAGATTTGTTTTCCTTGCTTTGCTCCATGGATAAAATGGAAAACCGTTCACCAGTGTTGTCGGCTGTACTGTGTCCTCCTTCAAATCCCGAGAACCCACAAACGGATAAAGAGGTTGGGACAGTCAGCAATAGGGCAACACTCTTTTTTGATTCTTGATTCCATCCCACAATTCCAGGAAACAAATTAAGCATTATGGGGAATGTTCCATCTGTTCAGAGATGCAGTGCTAAATTCAGAAGAGTTCAAGATCATTGTCTGAATATACTCCTTCAGGTAGTTTTCTCACTGCAGATCCAGATCAGATCTTTGATATTGGAATAAGTTGGTATAACTAAGTTACAGTGTAGGCTGATACAACAGGTAGGGGCCAAATGATTATATGTTTATTTTTACAAAAGATTGTAATGCTTTACATACAGTTCCACATTGCTTGTGTGTCTTGTTTTGTAAACTTCCCTGGATACTGAAATGCAGTCTATGAATGTTTGATATAAATGAGTCAAGCTACTCAGTACTCTTTCAGAAGTTAATCAGAGAGTAATTGTCATGTTGAACAAGATACATCAGATATTTGCCCAACCAAAAGTCTTTTACTACTCTTTCTTCCCTTTTATAGCATTTTTAGATGATTTGCGTCCTCTTCACTACGTGCCTAAAAGGTTATGAGTTCAGTGTAATTTCATAGTTTAACACTTAACCCAGATAGTTCACTTATCATGCCTTGCCAGAAACATGGCTTTTATGGTTAGGATTAATTTTGAGCAACAGACAATCCCGAATCAAAGACAATTGGAAAATTCTCCCTTCTGTAAAGAGGAAGCATTTCAACTACCTTTTCTTATGGAGAAAAAGAAACCTTATAAATACCCATATTCATTAGTTCTGCCCCCAAATACCTTTCTATGAATTAGTTAATCTCTATCTGCTTGCCTTCAATCTCCAACAATTAATGCCACCTCACCCCATTCCATTATAATTATTCCATGCTGTCACCCCTGGTGGAGAATTACAGGGGAGAATTACACAAGTGGAGAATTACAAGAAGAATTACAGTGAAAATCATTGCGTTGCTGCTCAAGTTACCTATTTTATTTTATTTTATTTTGGTCAGAGATTATGTACGTTTCTTCATCAGAGCAATTATTTCATTATACATGCGCCGGGGTGCGTCCAGACCCCAGATGAAATCGAGATGTGCCCATTCTGGAATGGATTTATGGGAAACAAGATGTTTAATTTGAGGCAGTAAAATAGCAATATCTTTTGGGTCTGAAAGTAAATCTTTTCCACCGGTCCATACCGCAGTTGGAACTGTCATATCGCCCACTTTATATATCGGAGGAGTAAACTAAAAAATATACGCAACAATACAAGAAATTAGTTAAGGCACTGGCTGTTTTTTTAAAAAATTCAAAATACATAAATGGAAGCATATTTTTAAACGAATTCTTTATAGTTCTTGGAAGGCTTACAACCATTAAAAAATAAAGCATAACAATATAATTAACGCAATGAAAATCAAAACCATTAAAAATGATTATAATGAACATCATTAAAGTAAATAGTAATTAAATGCTTGATGGAACAGGTGCATTTTTGCCATTTTCTTAAATATTGGGAAGGCGGGGGGCAACCCCCCTCTCTAGGGAACACATTCCATAGCCCAGCAGCAGGGAAATTTTTTGAAAAGCCTCTCCTGCTGATCCAAATCAACTGTCAGATTCACAATGGGGGAATTGGTTCCTCAGATAGCAAGACCCTAAGCCCTTTTAGAATTATGATTATTCCTCCTTCCCCTTTTAAATTACTCCCTTCCCTCATAGGACTTTTAGTTTTTACTAATTCTTTACTAAATATTGGGAGTATGTGTAAAATGTCCTGACTTCAAAATGGGCTGTTCTCTCATGAAGATCTATTCTAACTCCGTTCCCATACATTCAAGAGTTTCAGATATGGTCAGATAGAATGTGTGTTTGTTTGCTTTATTAGGCATATGTGCCATTCTGTCAACTGAGAATTTTAAAATAACAAGAATAATCAAGAATAAGCAATATGGACAGTAGAATATTCTTATGCTGAGGAATCATGTTGGCATGTCACAACTAAATGTCCTGATTATAATTTTATCATGGCTTATTTTATCATACATACATGAAATGTACATCCATAGTGATATTTTCCTTTGGGTTCAGCCCCTAAAGTTCCTTTGCTGTGCAAATTATTCCCAAACTGGTATAACCCAGAAACTTGCAGTGAGGTTGAGGAAATGAGTGAAACTGGTGTAACTTTGTAGGGGTTGGCCATGAGAAACAAGGAATAGGAATCTGGTTGCCCAAGTTTTGTAATTAGCAAGATATGGGAAAGATGTAAAGGTAAACAAGGGTAAAATATGTAATGAAATAAGGATGGGATAAGCAGCTTCTTAGCAGACAAAGTGGAGCTTGCAAGGACAGAATTGGGGTCCTTCTCAGGACAGAAGAGTGGTCCCTCTGGAGGCATAGGTTTGGCAAGAAGTAACAGGTATGGAGACAATAAGGGGTACAAAGCAGTCCTAAGGACTCCATTCGGCAGACAAGTTTGACCCAGAGAGGAAACAAGTCTGGAAGAAATGGCTAAGACAAGGAAAAGGAAGTGGTTGGCTTAGGAAAAAAAAAATAAAGAGTGAAAGATTTAAAGTCAGATAAGAACATAACTTGAGAGGAGGTATTCCAGAAAAGATTGAAAAGATTGAACAACCATTAGTCCAGGATGGTATGAGAACTCCTGTCTTGAGCTTTGGGTTGGACTAGAAGACCTCCAAAGTCCCTTCCAACCCTATGATTCTATGAATGAAGAGAAAAAAGGTAAAGATTTCAAGAAAGAGTAAGGCAAAAGATGACAAAGAGTGGATGGACAAGCTTTCAGTTAGGACAGCAAGTAACAAAATTGCCCATTTGCTTGGGAGTAAGAGGTAAAGGGAGAATGCACAAAGCTTTTTCCAGTTTTCTGGAGTGCCTGCTTGCAGGTTGGGTTCAAGAGAGGTGAATCTGCCCTTGGAGGAATGCAACCCATGAGTTAGCTGGGGGGAAGACTGTGGGCAAGAGAGTGAGGGGTGCGCCTAGTAGGAGGAACATACCCCCTGTTGGACAGCTGCGGGAGCAAACTGTGACTGGAGAAAGGAATGAGCAACCTATGTGGGTTTCAACTGTGGCCATCCAGGACGAAGTACACGAGGAATCAACAAGAGCCAAGAATTCAGAGGAGAGGAGAACAAACTGCTCTGTTCTGCAAGACAACTAAGGTTGTTGAATTGCGTGAATATGTTTGAGATTTAAAATGATTGGGCTTTTTTTAAAAAAAAACAAAACATGCCTAGCTGTTGATGACAGACAGAGAAAAATGGGGGGAGAGAAAGAAATTGGATCTGATGGGATTCATTCCCATGGAGTTCAAGAATTACTGATGCATAGTACTATAGATTTGTGTAGTTCTTGTTCTAATGCAAGAAGCAAAGTAGAGCTGTTCACAGTGTTCTGGTTCTGAGCACTCAATATTCATAACTGTATATCTTGGGTGTTATTGGGTCAATGGGGAGATGGAATTGCCTCTCAGAGTCCCCTGCTGGATGGACATTTGGGTGGCAGATGTGATGGGAAGAAATTCCATAACAGCTGAAAGAAATTCTGCTTGGCATATCTCTGCAGGGATTCATCTTTCAATCCCATACGCATTTTCAATGTTTATATATGCTTTTGGGACCATCAGGACTCCATCTCCACCTTATCCTTACAGATAGGACTGTCTGAATATGTCCTGGGAAGTTAGATTCACAACAATGAACAAATAGACAATAAAATGTTCATGGTAAATAAAATTCCATTTAAAAAACATGTTTTTATTGATTCACCCCCAATTCCTCTGGAATAACTTGACTTCAACTAGCAATCAGAAGGCTTTTAATGATGGAGAACATCTTGCCTCCACGAGGATGCTATTTCAGAAGACCATGGCCATCAGGGAGAAATAACACTTTCCTCTTACTTCCTGGAAATGGGGTACTACTAATAGTTTCTCCAGGGAAGAAACTATTTCTCCTTGGATGCGTTGAATCAGGTTGGATGAGATAGTCAAAGGTACCAGCTGCCAAAGAATTATTTCTCCCCACATACATTTTCTTTGCTTCCCTCTTTTCAAAAATTGCCTGTAAATAAATGAAGATTGCCATACCTGATTATGCTTTTTCTTATTCTTCATCTCATCACCCCAGTCAAAACCCTTGAATAATCCACAGCGAAAATTCTAGCAATAAGGCAGGAATGAAATTAAATACTCTATTACTGGATTAGTAATGATTAATCACAATCATACAGATACCACTGAATGTAGTTTCCACTGAATGTAGTTCAAACTACAATGGAACTATAACTGGCAGTAGAAGATCTGAACACTCACAAACTTTATATTCATGAGACAGTTGCAACTCTACACACATTTACCTAGTAATAAATCTTACTGTACTATTTTTGGGTAGGCACGTACAATATTGTAGTGTAAAAATTTGAGTCAGATATTTGACCTAGAGCTACAGAGAACTTCATTTGCTCTTTTTAGTTGGACCTCTGCCAAAATGCAACTGTCTTGGTCAAACATACTTCTTCAACTTTCAAGTCAGAATTGTTTAGCTATTTTGGTTGAAGCTTGTTGTTTGACTAAAACTCTTCAAGTCATATTCAAGAGTGCTCAGCCCCAAACACTCCAGCTCCAGTTCTCCACTGATATCCAGCTGGTGAAAAAAAGATCACCTGAAAGCAAGAAGGTGACGGTGTCCAAAAAGTCAAGAGGGTGACCAAAACCACACAATCACAGCCTTGCTTTCTTTTTATTTGTGCTGCGTACGATGCATGTAAGGAGTGGGACTCAGATCACGTAGCTGCAGATTCAATCTTGATTTTTTTGACTTCTTTCTGAGGATGTTCCAGCCTGATGGCACTAATCCAGGACGCAGTGAGCCTGATATGAAGGACAGTTCATGACTTTTCCCCCATTCGGTCCCTTGACTGCTTGCCACTCAGCCTTAAAATAGTTTGGGATGCAAAGATTCTTTGCAAATCTGAAATAGTGCTACTATACTATACTACTATACTGCCTGTTGGAAGGCTTCCCCCCCCCTCACCTCTACTTATCTATTTATAAATATGCAACTCTTAGAGAGAAAACATAGGCTTTTGGTGTTCTTTCATACAAAGATAAGTAAGGTATATAATGCCTTGGCACATGACTGTTTGAGAAAGTGAAAAGTAAGGATTTCCCTCTTGATATAATTTTTATTGTTCTTACTTTGAACATATTTGCCCCCCAGAATCAGAGCTCGGAAACCAATAAAATAAATCTTTAAAATATTCAAAATACAAAATCATGTCTGTCATTTTACCTTTGTTACTACAGATCTGTGTTTTTCAAACTTGGTAAATTCCCTGCTGGCTAGGGAATTTTGGGAGTTGAAGTCCACAGATCTTAAAGTTGCCAAGTTTGAAAAACACTGCCGTAGATGATGCCATAATGGCACAAATAAGTAACGCTATTCTAAACTATTACTTCTTAACATGCAATAATATTAAAATAAGCAAATATACCTGTCTCCAATGTAATATATTCTGTACTGATGTTCCAGCTGGTGATCGGGCTGCATATATGTTTATTCGGCTCTAAAGGAAGGGAGGGAGGGATGAAGGAAATTTTAATCTCCTTGAAATGAACATTGACTTTCAGTCTAATGGAAAGATGAATAGATAGATAGATAGATAGATAGATAGATAGATAGATAGATAGATAGATAGATAGATAGATAGGCAGGCAGGCAGGCAGGCAGGCAGGCAGGCAGGCAGGCAGGCAGGCAGGCAGGCAGGCAGGCAGATGATAGACACACACACACTGGTGATAATGCAATCAAAGATCTTTTCTTTGCATAAGGATTCTAGATGACAACATCTTGTAGCCTTTTTCACTTCATCACAGGACTGCCCACAAGATGGTTGAAAAAATTCAAGAAGGTGGCCACGACCTTGCAATTGAACTCCTCCCCTTTTTTTAACTCTGACACACATATGCACACCCTTGCTTCTCAAAATGCCAATATATGAAATATGTAAATAAATAATGATGGGGATGAAGCTGAGCAAGCCTCCTCTGTAGGGAATTATATCAGTCCCTGACCCTTCCAAAGTTTAAAGATCAGAAACTCTCTCTTCCTCTCCTCCCTAGTTCTGTGTGAATATATGCTACAGAAATTTCTGTCTACTACTTTAGCACAGAATCAGAAGGAAACTTCACGAAATATTGATTTGCGCGGCTCCTTTTCTATCCTTCACTCTTTTTGCTACTGTTTTGGAAGAAACGACAGAGAGTAGGATTTCTGAAAGTTGCTGGAAATTTAGAAACAAAGTTAGTTATGGGCTGTTTCTTTAGACTGTATTGTTAGCTGCTAGTGTGATAAATTGGTACTTAAATGCCCTGGATCATTATGCAAATCAATAGTAAAGGGTGTTCTTCGTTTTCAGGAATCAACTACTGTTTCCAATCGGTACCAATTTCTTCTCCCTCCCTCCCTCCCTCCCTCCCTCCCTCCCTCCCTCCCTCCCTCTTTCTTTCTTTCTTTCTTTCTTTCTTTCTTTCTTTCTTTCTTTCTTTCTTTCTTTCTTTCTTTCTTTCTTTCTTTCTTTCTGCTAAATACAAAAAAAAAAAAAACCCTAAAGAAAAAGAATACACAAAATTATAAAAGAAGGGGAAAAAAACCCCAGTCCATATCAGATTTCTTCACTCCACAGCCCATGTTCCCTCAATCATATATCAAATGCTTTTTGCTCAAAACACATTTCTGAATATATGCTCTTCATAGGTTCAGCTGCAAACTACATGTGAATATTTTAGAAGTGAAAAAAGTAGTACATAACTAAGTTCCACTCAATGCATATTATATCCTTTAAAATGGTTTGAAATGTAGATGTATTATCCTTCCATAACTAATTATTCTTTCTATATCCTGTTTATCTCTACATTATTTCTGGTGGATGTGGTTAATGGTTACCCATAAAAACCAAAAATGAAGTTCAGCTGCTTCTATCTAAATAAAGGTATAATTTTAAAATGCCAAAATAACTATTTTGTGATGGCATGACCAAAGGCTGTAAGCAATCAACACTCACCATATTTATATTTCTCATATTATACCCGCTGAGATGGAAAAAGATGTTTCCACAAACACTAGCAAAGAGGTGGCGGCTGCAGAATGTAGCAAGGGTCTTTCTCACTAGCCACTTCTGGGGAAGGAATTCTCTTTTGCCAAACCATGCCTAGAAAATACCAAAGAACTTTGTCAGTTGAAGTAATATGTAGTTTTCCTCACGTCTGGATGTTCTTTACAACTTCTGCTACTGGTACGTGGCTATAGAAGATTAACAAAATATTTATCAGGGCTCTTTTAGTGGCAGGAGAATCTCAACCTTACAGGAAGGAATTGTATGGACAGAAGGAAGTGCAGAGAATGTAAATTGACAGTAGCTTTAATAGATGAGACTTGGCATTAGGAGAAGAAGGTTCCTCTGTATGTGGGGTGGTATAGGAAAAAAAAACAGGATATGAAATAGGTATATATTCTGTACCATCTTTCCCACTTGCTCAGAGGTTGTCTTCTGTCCAATATTGCTAATGGTTCAATCCATCGTGTGTTGGGGGGCTGGACATTATTCATATTTAATAAACTGGGTGGTATACAAATTATTAGCAACTCTTGGTACAGGCCTCATTTCCATTTTGATGGTATGACATCCCATCATTCCATGGATGGCATTCTTCTCCATATTTTGTATATCCTCCTTCTTTCATTTAATAAGAATGTTGGAAATAAGTACATGCATTCTGAAAGCAACTAGTGAAGAAGTCAACTACAGCTTGTACAATTTCAATTTATTCTGATTTCCATTTATTTTTCAAGAAGCTGGCAAATTAGCAAATAAATAAGTAAATAAGTTATGAAGATTTCACCAAGTCCTGTATGCTGTTGTGGATTTAGACATGCCCCTCCTATAGTATTTTAGGTCAAACCTGGCCTAGGGACGAATGTGTCCAGGCAGTAATTAAGGGGGTGCAGATACCCCAATCATTACTCCATCATACAGTGTCCAGAGTGAAACATGAACAAAACAGTAAGAGAATGTGATTTTGTTTGTTTAGATTGATAAGAATATGAGTAGATAAAACAGTCTGCTTATGAAAGATAATAAACTAGTCTTTAATGTGATGCCTGAAACAATAAATATAAACATTATGCAAATCTGCTTAGGAATTTTATTATGTTCAAAGGGATGTTCCTCCAGAAAGTATCCCATAACGGCACCCTTATTCATTATTTGCTTGTTTGTTTAATATAATCAATTTATATGGCCACCAGTGTGCTGGATTTGCTCTGGGAAGCTAACAGAACATTAAAAACAATAATCAACAAAAATAAAACAATGTTCCAGCCATTAGACACATTGTACAATCTCCTAAGATGGGCACATTTAACAACTTGCCCTAAATGCCGGGGGGGGGGGGGACAAAACAAAACAGGTTTTTAATACCTCCTGAAAGTCTAGCAGGTTCAGGGTCTATAGAATCTCTATGGGGAGAGGGGGGAGATCATTCCAAAGGGTGAGTTCTGCCGTAGAAAAGGCACACTTCCTAGATCTAGCCAATGACATTGGAGCAGGTCTAGCCTGGAAAAGTGTGTGGGATGGAGAAGTAGGTTCTGTAAATAACCTGCCTTTGTGCCATGTAGAGCTTTATCAGTGATAACCATCCCCTTGAATTGTACCTGGAAGCCTACTGTAACCAGCGCAGCTCACGAAGTAGCAGTGTTACACAAGCATACCATGGTACACTCATAATTGCCCATGCTGCTGAATTTTAGACCAATTGCAGCTTCCAGATGGTCTTCAAGGGCAGCTCCATGTGGAGCTCATTGCAGTAATCCAACTGGGAGGTGAGTAAGGCATGAGTAACTGTGAGCAGGTATGGGTACAGTTGGCACATCAGTTAAAATTGGGCAAAGGTCCTCCTAGCCAGACCTGCCATATAGACAGTGGTTATCTATTCAGGGGCATCTATTCTGACAGAGGGTAGTCAGAAAAGTCAAGATGGCAATCATGACTGTGAGATTGAAGCTCTGCTCTTTTGTGTTGGTGTGTCACATATAAAAAGGCATCCCTTTGATTATGCAGTTGTGACTGCCATCTTGACGTTGCTAACCATACCCTGTGATGCTTCTGCATACAGAGAGAAGGCTACTAAAACTCAGTGAAATTTTCAAATTAAGAAAATATCCTTTATGACTCTTTGGATGAATAGGAACTGGAATAAAAAGATGAACTTACCTGAAGGAACCTGTCTGGGAGATTAAGAAGTTTTACTATAGGACTTTTGGCATACTTAATTCTAGTCACAGGACCTAAGGCAAAAAACATTTTGATCTTCTGAGCCAACTCTGGCATGGTTGAAAATGCTACAAATGCTGAGAAAAATTCAAGAAGAGACAAAAAAAAAAATTGAGCAAAAAGGAATCAAACTCAACAGGAACTTTCTCCCCCACCCTCTTTAGTTTACACAGCAACATTTCAATATATTGGCCACATACATTTTAATTATTTAACAGGCTTTTTTTTTTTTTACAGAAGTACTTTTGTGTGACTACAGTGGTACCTCGGGATACGAACGCCTCTACTAACGAACATTTCGGGTTACGACCAGCTTCAGCAGGAAAATTTTACCTCGGGCTAAGAACTTGCCTCTACTTACGAACTGGATCCGTGGCCATTTTCCCTGCTGTCACGCAGTCGCGGCTTCCTGTGGGCGAGGTCGCGGTAGCAAGGAGATGTTCAGTGAGGCTCATGGTGTGTTTTGCGGTGTTTTGTGAAGGTTTTTGGTGTGCGTGTTAGCATGGCTCCAAAGAAAATGCAGAGCAGGCTTGGCGGGAGTCAGGCTCTGAAGAGGAAATTGCCTCAGGTTGCGACCAAATTCGGGCGGAGGGCGGAACGGATTAACCGGATTTACATTGAACCCTATGGGGAAATTCGCCTCAGGTTGCGACCAAATTCGGAGGGCGGAACGGATTAACCAGATTTACATTGAAGCCTATGGGAAACTTTACCTCGACTTGAGACCAACTCGAGTTGCAACCAGAGTCACGGAACGGATTAAGTTCGTATCCCGAGGTACCACTGTATACATTTTTCTTACATATACACATGTACACCCACACACAGAGTAACGGTGGCTTTCTGAACAATGAAGCTCTGTAACAATACAAACTTTCTTTTAACTTTTAAACTTCTTTTGAAACATCCTGGGTACAAATTCTCTTGTGGAATTCCCAATTTACACCACATGCCAGATAAACTCGTAGAATGAGACATGTGGCTGAACTGGTGTCAGAAGCATCCCCAGATGAGTGTTAAAGTAAATAAAGATGGTGTGTGCCACTGTGTGATTGTAACCACCATCTTGACCTTTTAGATCACTACCTCTCAGACACCCCTCTGTGTTCCTCCGTACTGTAGTGCCTCACATCAGCACCGTGCTCCCCTAAGAAACATGCACTTGATGTTTACCATGACAGTTGTCCTCATCCACAGATCTATGGGGAAATCTTGCCTGATCAGGCCCCTTTTCATATGGAGGAGTTGCCTCCACATATATCTGTACAAATGGACAATTAGTGGGGGAGGTAATGACCATTCATGGCAATGAACAGTGGACAAGGGTAAACCATTTCCACATTCATTCAATATTGCGAAAGGAATCATTTGAATTCTCCCTTGATACTGGAATAATTTATACTAAAAAAAGCCAAAACACTTTCATTATGGTAATGCTTTCAAATTAATGGCCTTTAAAATTGTCCTCTATGCCTAAAGCATATTTTTGACAGTCCATCACACCTTAAAGCTTTTTTGGGAGTGGGGGGAACTAACATAGAAATCTATTTTTCCTGGTGTAAAAGTTACTGGCAGTTATGTTTTCTATTCAGTGACATAAAAGTGGTGGAATTGAATAAACACGGAGCAATGGGGTAGGAAACAGAATCTCTGGAGGGCTAGAGATAACTTTTGAACCCTTTGGCCCTCCATGTTTGGCTTCATTGCCTCTGTTTTCACTAGGAAGTTGTTAGCACCAGTAGTACCAAGCTGTATTGTTCCCCATAGGCCTCTGCTATTTTGAAAATCTAGCCCAGGGAAACATTGACAAGGGGAGGGGGTGCAGTAGTGCAATACAGGCACAGAATGAAGTTAATACAATGAAAAGAAAGTATGACCACCCTGATTCAGTTCTTTTCATGGAAGCTCCAAAGGAGTACTGCTGGTGGAGGTGGCAATCTTATTTCTGACCTGAATGATTATCAAATGAAAGCTATCAAAACTTTCAGGCAAGGCTCAAATCCAATTTAATGCTACTCTAATAACATTCTTCTTCTTCTTCCTCTTCTGTCTTTCCTCATAATATGAAACACTTCCATAGTTGGACTGCTATTAGTATTACACAGATTAAAGCACTACCTATGTGTTTTTATTCATTAACATACCTATTGTAGCACCTTGTGAGTAGCCAACATAATATAACTGTTGTTGGCCAGTTTTCTGTAGAATAAAATTGAGGACAGCTGGAAGATCATGCTTTGCCATCTCATCAAAGCTAGAGAAAGATACAAGACACAAGAACTGAATTCAGGAATGAATTTAAAAATCTGATCTGGATTCTAAAAGAAACCAAAATAATTTGGGAATGGTACATGATTATCCTCTAGAGGGTGTACCAAAAATGCCTATTGTATATTACATATACATCCCACAATTCTGCAGAAACAATTTGTAGACAGATGCAAACATTGGAGTACTGAATATACAATATGGATTAGAAAGGATGCATTCATTCTTAGAACCAAACACCAGGTCTTGTTGAATTATTTTGGATCTTAAATTTTTTGGCATGGTACAGAATCTCTTTTCTCTCTTAGTTCTCTTAGTAGAGAATCCATATCCCTGTTGTAAAATATAAAAACTGCAATAATTAAATATACCTGAAGGCCCAAAATTCATCTTTGCTTACAGACAGATTTTGGTGACTTCTGGACCATGTATTTCCCCTGCTGTTTCCAATCCAAACATCATATCCAGCATCTGCGAGGATGAAGCCCAAACTGTTGTGGGCCAAGTTGGTCACCCAGTTGCTTCCATCTCCTAGTAAACCATGCTGGAGAAACACTACAGGTTTCAGACCTGGAGTAAAATATAATGTTTTCCTTAGATATTAAGTTCATTTTGTTTTACTAAGAATAAATGTGTCAAAAGGATGGAAAGAAGGAAAAATTATGATATACCCTTGTAGGATGCATTAGCTTGGATTTCAAAATGTTTCCGCAAATGGATGTATTTCAACTTTAAAGTTACAATAAGATGTGAGTTTCAGCTCCCAAATGTCATATTTCTTAAATAGCAAAAATATCCAGTGTCATTCTAAATCTTTGTAATGTGTCAGATTTCTTCCCTATAAAGAACTAAGTTTTTTTTGTGCTAATTTTTGATATAGGCTTATCATTATTATCATCAGAATTTCATTTACAGTTGAAATTCAGATAATAATTATTAGGCTTCCAAATTCAGTGGGAGATGTTTAAGTACACCGTTAACTCCGGTAATGAAATACATGAAATCCTAAACTCATTAAGTTGGAGTTATTCTGTGTGAAGATTTAAAAATGCTGTTTTTTAAGTAGATGATCATAGGATTGTACTATTTGGCACGTAACATTGGCTGGATTACAGTATGTTCTTCAGTTTTATATTTTCACTGCAGTTTGAAAGTTCAGATTTCTCTTATTTTCCCTTGCAAGTACTGCGCTAACCAGCTTGCTATCCTACTGGAAAAGTGATTCCTCTAGCAGTGTTCAGGCAGAGTCAAAATTGTAATTGTGTTAAGGTTTAATTTTATTAGAATTTAATTCTAATTTTATTACAATTATTTAATTGTAATCTGCTGCTGGTTTCTTAATTGAAATATTTAAATATGCCCGATTTCTAGATTCTTTTCAGAGGGTTTTAATTAATGGTTTAATATAATAGTGGTATGTTTTACTACTATAAAGCCATTACACATTATGTAGGTTTTCAGAACAGGCTAATCCAGAAGCAAACTATAGGATGATTTTCTGTCCTGCAAGTACCATATCAGTGTAGTCACAATTTTTCAGCTTGATGTCACATCTCAGTTGATGGACAAGCATATCAACCAAACTCTGAATGAACTCCATAATTTATTTCTCCACATCTGGAAAAGTTAATGCATCTTGCGGTTATTTGGTATCTTGTGCAACTTTCCTCAGCTATGAAGGAAGTGACAAGACAAGAAGGAATGGAGAAGATGAAAATGACAAGTGCCAAACTCAAGAGGGTCCTTAGTAATGGATCTTCCAGTGCTTCCTTCCTACTACACTCTGTTTACTTGGCAATGATGTAGGAAACAGAGGTAACCATGTAAATTCCTCACAAAATGATGCAGTAATATGAGGTCAATATTAAGTTTTTGGAAAGTTAAAATTGTGGCTTGTATTGATAGCAAAGCAAGTGCCAAATTTAGCAGGCTCTACCTGGAAGCTGGCACTCTGCCTCAAGATCTGCCAAAGTTGAATGTGAGCAATTGCAGGAAAACAGGGGCCGAGGTGTTAGAAGGTTTATCTAAGAAGAGCCAGCTCAGCTCAGAAGTGAGAGATTTGGGAAGAAACCATGTCAAAGAGAATGTGCCTTCATTAACTCACTATAACTGAAACTGGGAATTTACTCTTACAGTTTTCACAACACTGTATTTACTACAGTGCAGCATTAAAGGTACATCCCTGAATTCCATGCCATTCTTGCTTCTTGATCTTGTCACCTAGATGGGACTCATTGTTAAGAATTATCCATTTTAGCTAGCATTTGATTTGTCTGGACCTTTTTCCATCCATCCATTCATGAAGATAGTCTTGGAGATGTGCCTCATTTTTATTTTACTATGTTTTTACCTCACCCTATTGTATATCATATAAATTTATCTTACCGGAATCCAGCTGATTTTTTCTGCCAGATGGAATTCTGTTCAAGCTAAGAATATAGCCATCCACTGTCATCACTTTATACTCCTCGCTCAGGTAGCCTTTGTGGCTAATAAGTTCATTCTGCAACAGAGTAAAAACAAACCAACGAATCAGCAGATTTTCACAGAATTCCTATTGTGGCACTATCTAATCTCAGCTTCTGAAATGATGTATGATGTATCTACAGCTGAGAACTGAATAATTACTAGAGAAATATAGTTTTAGGAAGCTGATAGTAAGTTATTACCATAAATGCCTCCCTATCACAGCTCTTCTTCTCTCTCTTTTTAAGGCTGTTATGATGGTGCCTTATATTTTACCCCTCAATTTCTGGGTCAGTGGTTATTTTTTTCTAGGAGATATAAAAATAATGATTGAAATAGCACCACATTATGCATCTTTTTAAAATAAATATTAACTAGAAAGATCTGAGGGAAGACGTGTGATCAACTGATGGCGACATATCATTTTGCCCCAAATCATAAACTCATCTTGAATCTGGAGTAATTGGGCTTAGGTGAAAATGATTGGTATCTCTTTTTTCCATTGTGCACAGTAGAAGATCATTTGAATAAAGAAATATATATACTGTGATTTGATGTTTATAAAAATTTGATACAATTTATCCAGCTTTCATCAGGTCTATGGGAAGTGTTCAGTTGGCTTTCGATTTGCTTAGTGTATGGTTGCCTTGCTTTATATTCATAAAGCGGGAGGAAAAGGCATAAGAATCTTGAACATATGTGCACTTGAATACACTTCCAAGACTTCTGAACATGATTTCAACAGAGAATGAAAATGAGTGCCACATCTCTCTAACCTTTTGGATAACTAATTACAGTAGAACAGCTCAGGTAGCTTTTCTTGAGCCACAGGACCTGGCTGCTTTGATGGGCGAAATCTAGATTGAATCAACCAATCTGAATACAGCATACTTTGATATATTGTAACATACAACCTGGGGATGGCTGGCGCCCTGATGATGCTCCCTGAGCCAAATACTCACCCATTACCATTAATTCTTGGAATATATTTATTATTTGTTTAGGACTACTGTTATATTGTATTTTTAATTAATTTTATCTTCTCTGTAAGCTGCCCAGAGTTGCTTTTTAATGAGATGGGCAGTGAGAAATTTGATATACAAATAAAAATAAATAAATAAGATCAATTAATTACATCCATTAAAAATAGGGGAAGGAAACAATCATGTATAACTTGATAAAATGGATGGTGGGTATTTAACTTGGAGGTCCCAGGAAATAGAATGATTCTAGAAGTGGGTTTTAAAAGTATGAGAAGCACATTTAAAGTTGAGGAATTGTGCGAATGCATCACATTAATTTTCCATAAACAGCAAAAGGCAACTTACGATATTCATAAAGGCTTCTGAAACGGCAGCTCTCTTTGTTCTCATTAGCTGTTTTGAATGGGCAAATCCTTGGAACAGACATATCATAACAATGACCGCCTGCATCCTGTGCCTGTTTAACAAACCGTGTAATTTCTTAATGAGTGCTATATCTAGCATAAGGAAACAACTTTGCTTGTTAGAAAGCTGTACCAACACATCCATTCTAATAGTTACTGTTTAACATACCCCAAAAAAAAAAAAAAAGTCCTCTGGATCTGCTTGCTAAAATAATTAGTTTGCATACTCCAAGCAACTTTCTTCCTTATTTTTCATAGAAACCACAGAATGTGCTCAAAAGTAAGTATTTAAAAAAATCTTAAGTTTCTTTCATTTTTAAACATAGCAATTTTGTATCCTCCCCCAAGTTGTTTTAGACAGGTTGATTAGAAAATTCTAAAAGTGTCAGTGAGACACGGGCAAAATGTATTCAGTTCTGATCTATTTCTATTTCTATTATTTCTATTTCAATTATTTCTATTTTTATCTCCATCCTGGTCAGCTCTACCTTGTTAATTAACATTTTCAAGGGACCAGCCATATTTCTGTGATGTATACAGGTCTGAACCTAGACATCTGTACAAGAGAACACAACTTCTGATTCAGTCTAGTTTCATAAGCAGAAAAGCTGTACATGGAACAAGAAACATTTATGCTCCCCAAAGAAAAAGCAGGGAACAATAAAATTGCATAAAAAAACCAACAACTTCTCTTTGGAAATACTTTTTCTCTTGTCTAGAAATAGCTACAAATCAGAACCTATATCCATTCAGTTCATTCATATGAATGAACCTATAGGATGAACTTCTAATCACAAGAAAGGAACTGAAGCACTATTTGCAGATCAATCAACACACTGACATGTCAGAACAATTTCATACATATTCAAGTCATACTGCTCTAATAATTATTATTATAATAATAAACATCTGGCTGTGTGACCAACCATAACAATAGCAGTAAGGTATTAAGCTTGTGTCCACCCAATTCTCAACAACTCTGGCATTTAAACATTTTAAAAATGTGTCTATGTATTCTGCTAATCAAAGCTCCCTCTCCTTATTCTTTTCTCTCACTATCTTAAGAATAACTAAAGAAAAACAGTAAAACTATGTAACTCCCTTTATAGCTGGTGGCAGTCCTTTCGTCTTTAGAGTTTTAACAAAGACACAGATAGCTTCAGGGGGAAAAAAGAAATAAATTACCAAGCATATGCCTCTCTACAAACATACCTCTTTTAGTAGTCCAAAAGACGATAGTTAATACTTACTGAATTTAACATTCACCTGTTCCTCCAAGAGTTTTAAATGTTGAGATGGAGACTCCTGACACAATATTTATACCAGAATGTATGATAAAGGTCATAGATAAGTTACAACATTTAACTTTTCCCTTGAAATTATTTACTGCTGGCATCTCTTCCTCTTCTCCTTTTAGTTGCTACTTCAGTTTAGTAATATTGAAAGAAGCTCATTGAAAACCAGATCTGGCTTAGGCACTCCTTACATTTTTAGGACTGTTATAGGTTAGTGAGATGTTCAAGCTACTTCAGAGAGAAGTGGAACATTGAAGGGAAGGAATTTCAAATACAAAGGCTTTGTATCATTCCATGGACTTCTAATCAGAAGAATATGTTTGTTTCTACAGTTTTCCAGCACATTCCCTATGTGTGCACTGCTAAGAATATATTATCCATAAAACGTCAGGGATTCACCTTGCTGTTGTTTGATATCCAGACATCTGAGCTCATAGATCCTATGTGTTCCATCACTGGCAGGTTTGGAAAACATATTATCATCTGTTTCTGAAGCCAAACATAATTTGAACATTTGGATCCTATCCTATGATTAAGAGGTCAATCTGTCAAGTGCAAGCCAAAAGTGGCAAGATTCTAGGCACATTGCATCTTCAGGAGTGCAATCACATGGGTTGTTCCAAGGAAAAATACCTCTTTCCTTTGAAATGCTTTGTAGCACTGAACTACAAGACCTACAGAGGTCATGACCTCCAAAAGAATTAAGATTTGTTATCTATCCAGGGATAATATATGCCATTGTCATTAAATGAATGCATCACTAAGAGATATATAGGAATAAACCAAACAAATAAAGACTTTGTAATTTCAGAAAAACCCATGTTGTCCTTTGTCATTATATACCCTCAATGAAAAAACCCACTGGGTTTTTCCTTCATTTTTACATTTGCATACACATTCATAAATTACACAAAATAATGATACTGTGTTATAGTATGGATGACTATGATAGGCATTTAATATCATTCTTTTAAGCAGAGTGTTCAAACTGCTTTGCAGCCATTGTCTGACTAACATTATCTTTGCAACTTTGAGTCTCACTTAATAATTTGTAGAATACTCCATTCAAATAAATGAACTAAAGTTAGTCATGATTTATATGACATTCAACCCTTTGTGTTTTCTCTGATCCTTCAGAATATTTTTAGATAAAGAATAATGTATGGTATTTGAGACATTGGTTTTTAAATCAGTTTAAGGCTGGCTCTTGGCTTTGTAGATTGTATTTTTCCTCCCAGTGGAATGAATCAGACTCCTGCATTGTTCTGAAATTTTGCTGGGTCTTCTCTTTGGCCAGGTTGAATTCATTGCCCTCTGCTGCCTTGCTGGAACACTACAATAATATTCCCCATCTCTAATATATCCAGTATGTCCTTGTGGAGACAGCTCTGTGGAATCCCTGAAATCACATGTTCTTTTGCTCTTTCTACCTGGAAACCCAAAGAAGTTTTATTTCTCCTATCCTGAAGACATTTTCTGGAAGAAAGCTTGATTTTATTTACCTCTTCTCTGACCATTGTTCAGATACATCCTTCCAGGTTGCCCAGTTCTGCATGTCTCTATGTACTATTTGCCTTTCCTCAGATTTCGAAAATCTACCTGTCAATACATCTCTAGTTTCACTTGTTCTATTTTTCTCTGATTGTGAACTTATGAACATAATAAAGATTTGATTTGGAATACTTCTGATCAAATCAATGTATTGTAATAATGTGTTGTGATTGTCTGAACCGGTTGGTTGCCTCGGATTTTATTTTTGCCAAACATAGTATATGTACTATCTGCCTTTCTTCAAGTTTGAAAAATCTATTATCATTCTATTCTGATTGATTATGTGCCACCGAGTTGTTTTCAACTCTTAGAGACCACATAGATAGATTTTCTCCATGATGATCTATCCCTAACCTGTTCTTTCAAGTCTCCTGATGGTGCACTCATTGCCACTGTAACCAAGTCCATCCACCTTGCTGCTGGTCATCCTCTTCTTCTCTTTCCTTCCATCTTTCCCAGCATTAGAGCCTTCTCCAGAGAGCTAGGTCTTCGCATAAAGTGTCTGAAGTAGGATCATTTGAGCCTAGTCATTTGTGCCTCCAGTGGAAACTCTGGGTTGCTCAATGACCCATTTGTTTGTTTTCATGGCTGTCCACAGTATTCTCAGGAGTCTTCTCCAGCACCAAAGTTCAAAGGCATCAGTGCTCTTCCTATCCTGATTTGATTCGATTTGATTCTGTCCATAATTCTGTTCTGTTCTATTTTTGTCTGAGTGCTAGCCTTATGGCCATAATAAAGAATTGTTTTGATTTGGAACATTTTTGATTAAATTAATGTATCATATTCCTGTGCGGTCATTGTCAGAATTGGTGTCAGCCCTTCAAGGTAGACCAGACTAGGAAACCAAAGTCATGAATGCTAATACTACTTTTATTTTAAGGTTAGAGTAACAGAATCTTGCAAATCTGAATACACTTCCCCCTCCCACCCTTTATCTTCGTGAGAACTAGGAATGGTCTGAAACACTTTCTCAAATTACAATTCTGTCCCAGACTTCGATTTCCTTTATCTGACTATTGTCTTGGTTCCAGCTCTTCCTCAAAGTTCCTCAAAGTTATTCCTTCTTCTCATTACAATTGGTCGGTTGCCCCAGGTTTTACTTTTCACAGACATAGTATATATTTCTTAAAAGATGAAGAGGATGGAAAGCTCTCCAGGTTGCTATAAGAAGCAGAGGGAAGCCAGTAATGTTGGGAGGGAGATTTTGCTGCTATTGTTACTAAAGTGACCTTTGGTTGTATAGGTTTGTACATACCACAGTTCAAGGAAGAAAGAAGAAGCATTGTTGCCTCCTCCAACTTGATTCATTTAGGTCAAGTGAGAAGCAAACTATATTTGACTCTGAATTCAAAAAGAGGAAGCCATGATTCAGTTCACAGTGTGACCTATCCAATCAGGCCAACTGAGGAAAGAAAAAGGGAAGGAAATAGAAGCAGACTGGTAACCAATGCAGCTTGCAGAGCATAGGTGTGACATGTGCCGTTCTAGGGGCACAAATAACTGCCCACGCTGCTGCATTTTGCACCAACTGAAGCTTCCAGATACTCTTCAAGGGCAGCCCCATGTAAAGTGCTTTACAGTAGTCCATTTGGGAGGTTACTAGGGTGTGAGTGACCATGAGCAAATCCTCCCAGTGTAGGAATGGGCAGAACTGGCACACAACATGAAGCTGTGCAAAGACTCTCCTAGCTATGACTGCCACCTGCTCTTTGAGCAGGAGGTGCAAGTCTAGAAGGACCCCTAAGTTGTGCACTGTTTAGGGCAGTGCAACCCCACCTAGCACCACAGATGTTATAGTCCCAGATTCCAAAACCCGGGCTGATGCCACACCTAAAACCCCACTGGGCACATTTCTGAAAGGGCCCCACCCCCTTCCAGACCTAACCAGGACTAGGTAATACATGCTAGAACAATCTTCTTATCTGTGATTAAATCACGACAGGGCCGACCTGGCATGTATTACCAAGTATTATATGCGTATAATCGTATTATATGTTATACCATGTGTTACATGGGATTATAAAGAAAAATCTGATTATCAAACAATCACTATCATATAAAAGATGCTTCCTATGGCTGGGAATTGTGGGGATCTGGGCCTTTTTTGATAGCTTTTGCAATTTTCTGACTACACTTAGAATTTTAGAATTTCTCATTTTTAGAAGATAACCCTGTTAGTTCTTTTTTTCCATCTCAAATTCTATATGTAAATTTGATTGGATTTTCATGTTAATTTATCTTATTACATGTATTTTCATCAAACACTTTTCCTAATGGTCATCTTTTGCAAATTATTATTTTTGACTATAATGAATATGTCTCCACTTCCTTCTAACATATACAACTATTCTAATATTTGCACAACTGTGCAAATATTTGTATACTGTTTTGAGTTGCAATCTGAAGCATAAAATTTAGAAAAGAAAAAATTTAGAATGCAGTTACATTCCAAATTCCATAAAGATTCAGGAAATATGAAGTAGGTACATTGTAAATGGAATGATTCACTCTTTGGACATCTTTGTACCTGCAAAATAGGGCCACCAATCTCTGGAGGGCTCACAAAATTAAAAATGATAAAAACATCTGCAAAAACATAAAACACACAGCAGTTGAGAGAAATTACAAAAAACATCAGTCAACACAACTGAGAAGTGGGCTCTGTTACACACCCAGGGTCCCAGCCTGTAGCACAAAACCAAATCTTCAAGACCTTACAGTAGACCAGTAGGGAAGGTGTTGATCTGATCGCTGGAGGGATGATGTCCCAGAGAGCATGGCAGAAAAGTCTTTCCTCCTGTGCTCTGCCAACACTGCTTAGCAGATAGGGCCCTATTATTTCTACTACTGCTGTTTCTAGCACATTCAGCTATAGGCATCTGGAACTGTTTTGTAGCACATTCAGCCACAGGCATCTAGAACAAGCCACAATGATGTTACACCTGTCCTGATGTCACTGTGACATCACTTGCCCCTTTACTTCCCTGTGGGGATCATCTCATTGATTTTACTTGTAGGAACGTCAAGGGAGGTAGAGGAATAGTCATGTGTCACTGCTTCAAATTTATACCACAAGACTGATTATATCAATCTCTGACTTCTTCCTCAAATCCAGACTCTTCCCCATTGCATTATCTTATTAAAAACTCCAACTGCATAGTAATCATTTTTCTTTGATGGTGTTTCATTTGGTTACTATTTTAAGCCCTTAGATGCTTTAGCATTTAAGTTCTTAAAATGTCAGAAGGTTGGTTGACTTCTCCTGAACTTAACCAACCCTAATTGCACTCAGAAAAATAAATTGGCTCTATCAAGCCTTTTCACACCTAACACTTAACTAACTAACAAGAAGTTGCTAATCTCATCTCATTCCTAACTTGCATTCTTAAACCAATGGCTGAGTCATAAAACAAAGTAGAAGAGCTGGAACCTCAGGACAAATGCTTATTCATACTTTGGACAAAAACAACATGTAATGAAGCTAGTTTTTGTTGGCTTGTTCTGTTTTGTCCTTCCATAAAAAGAAAAAAAGGGGAACTGCTTTACCATTTCTTTTTATCTTATGGAAAGGATTTTTTTTTCAGTTCCTGGTATCTGTGGATGCATGTCAGAATGGAGAAGGTGTTTAAGTAATACAAAAACATTAATGGTGAAAGGGCTATTTTTAGGGATTTCACTTTTTCTCTTCAAAGCCATATACAAAGAGAACATCATGTTTGTTTTATGTAGTATTTTGCCTTTCGACCTATAACACAAGGGGCCATACAAATAAAATATTAAGAACAGTAGAAATGTTATTAAAATACTTATTAAAATATGAATTCTTAAAATATTAACAATAATATTTGAATTCTTAAAAATTAAGGACACAGTTAATCATGTTAACGTTTGGAAAAACAATAAATCATGAACATTACATAAAGAGTCAGTGGGGGGAACAGATGGGCAGTGGGAAGATTCTAGAAAAACAGAGAAGAATGTGAATATTTCCATATGAATTATTCAACAGACAAATGGGCTCTGATAGAAGAGGTGACAAAAATTATATTAATATTATGGTCATGCAGAAGTTGACTTTTGTCCCATCTGGTTTAAATTAATTAAATATGCACAACAAAGGCATAATGATTGTTTGCTACCTGCTACCAGGTTCCTAGATAATTTAAATAAATGAGATTATAGCTTTCTTGCTTTTATATTGCCTTCACTGCATAGTAAAACAAATTACAGTTTAATTAAAAAAAAACAATTATACAAACACTAATAACCCATTAGCAAAATTACCTCAGCACAGTGTAATGCCAGAAGGTATGAATATTTTTATTAAAGTCACTTACCAGAATTGTAAACAAAAACACATTACAAATAAAAATAAACACAAAACAAGATAAAATATTACAGTTGGTGGTGGGTTTGTCAGTGGATAATGAAAGTCTGCCTAATTTTACAGGCAGTATAACAAAATTTTGCTACCTTCAAGGAGACTGAATCATCCTGATCTGATAACAACTGTACATAAACAAGATCAGAATTTCCTGGGTGTTTTACCAGGTAAGTTATAAAGTAGGTCCTTGAGTCCTTATAAAGGGTACAGTATAGCAGGACATGAACTGTAGTTTCAACAGCCCCTTGTCCACAGGGGCACAGCGTCAGCTCATAGGGGACTTTTTTGTATTGGCCCTCCAAAACTCCTGTGGGGAGAGTGTTGAAGCATGCTAAAGTTAGCGCTCTTCAGAATTTGGAAACCGTGATGTGGTGTAAGTATCTCACTGGTTTGTAAAAAGTGGTTTGACTGCTCAGAAAAACGTTCTTAGGTAGAGTAGACTGGTCCTGTTGGGCTTTCAGGTCTTTGATATATTGTTTAAATGCACTGAGTGTATGCTCATAACCCATCAGTAGGAACACCTTCCTGGAAAAGCTGAGATGTTGAAGTTTCTGTGAGATTGTCCTGAACAATATTGATTTGTAATTGTCCTCAGTAAGGAAAGAACTCAAACCTGTGGGAAAGAACAGTAACTTCAACCAATGTTTTATGATACATGGTGCCTCTTTTGACTTTAGACAGTCCTGCCTCCCTCTTTAATGCTACATTTGGAATGCAAGGGGCTACCCCTTAAGAATTTAGACTGGACCCTTTCAAGAGGAGTAAAGGAAGTATGAAGTCCTAGCTGGATACCAAAAAGTAGTTGTGCTGCTAGGATATGCTGTGCTGCTCTGGTGAAGTGAAACGATGGAATTGTGGCCACTGTTTTTTGAGCATTGCATAATTTTGGTGTGCGCAGCATTTGGTGGAGCTGTGGAAAACCATGCCAAATATTGAAAAGATTTCACTTGTTCAATATGCTGGCCATTTATCCTCCAGGCATGCAGATTAGGATCTTAGTTTTACTAATGTTAATGTCCTCAGAGCAGCAATTGGCCAGAGCACTCAGAGCTCATTTGAATCCAATTAATGTTTGTAATAGAAGTACTATGTCATCTGCATACAACAAAGTTGCAATATGTCTGTTTGCTTGGTGTGGGGGATGGGCGGTGATGTTCTAATTCATTTATTTTGGCCACGAGTGGATTTATGTGCAGATTAAACAGCAGGGGAGCTAAAAGACATTCCTGCCTCACTCCTCTGTAAGTTGGAATCTCATTAGTGTGGTGGCCTTACATCTTCATCAAACTTTGATTCTAGGATCCTTATAAAGATTATGCATAAACAACAGTAACCATCTATCAATCGTAAGCTTAGTCCATAGCCTTGCTCTGGGAACTGGATTGAGTGCGGACCTAAAATCAATAAATGCAGTATATATTAAGCCTGTTTTAGATGTGTATTTTTCAGCCAGGTTTTGAAGTATAAGGGCATGTCCATAGATAGAATGTCCAGTCCTGAAGCCCACTTGCTTGTCTGCCAATATATGCTCTAGGTTGATCCAGTCAACTAACCCTGGAAGGTATTTATTATCCTTCTTTATTTAACATATTCAGGAAGTAATCCTGTTTTTCCTTAGTGGCAAACCTTGGGGCCACAATAAATGCTTTAAGGTCACCTTCTTTAAAAGAGAGGAAGATCAGCTAGCAAATGACACTTCCAACCTGGAGATCTTATTAAGCACTGGCTAGCATAGATGTCCCTCAAGTAGAACTTTCCAAGGGTTAAAGGAGCATAACTAGGGATATTAGGAGGCTATGCCAGCCCTGAGTTAGCAGAGCAAAATTCCGTCTCCTAGCTTGGAAGAGAGGGAGAGAGAGAGAGAGACAGGAGGAAAGAGGAAGTAGCAAACAGAGTTACCTTTGTTAATCAGCCAGTGAAGAGATGGGTAAACCTTACATACCCAGGGGCTATAATTAATTTAGAGTGGGGAAGACTGAGGGCTCCAAAGGGTGGGGATACATCACACATCTGAGTGGTTCTGGATCTTAGGGACATTCAGAGACGGTTGCTTTTTTCTTGTGATATTTCACATGTAGGGCTTACCGATGTCAAAGCATTCAGTAGAGGAAGTGACATGATCAAAACACTCACAGAAAGCATGGCACTATCATTTGCTAATCATAATAAAGAAAATGGGACTGTGGTTATGTAAGTGCAAACACAATGTTACCACGGTAATTGCGCAAACCTTTCTTCTAAGAAAAGGGCATGACTGTTAGCTGTTGGTACTGAAATGTGAGAATGACTTTTTTGTCTTATATAAGGTAGTTTTAAAACTATTTCCTAACTGAAGAAAATTTAACTGCAGTTGATGAGTCATTATTTCTGCATATTATAGTTATAATCTAAAATTGCAAATCTGGGGTCCTTCTTCTTAAAATATGGATTCTTCCAGCAATGTTAATGCAACAGCATGCATACATAGACTTTTCAGTTTAAGTATTTTCAAACACACATTTTCCACCTAAATTATAAATCTTATTTCTAAATATCCCTGATAAAATGCAGTAGGATAAAAAAACTGCATATACATTTTTTACTCCACCTCTTTTATACACATACTATCTCTCAAAGCCTATTGAGATAGCTCCAACAAAACTGAGTGCCACTGCAGGAACAATTTCCCCTTTAGTTCAAACGAAGAAATATATCTAAATAATGTTTGGAGGTTCTAGCAGGGGAGCGCAGCTATTGTATATGCTTGACTGAAGATCGGTACACTCCTTCTCTCTTGGATAGTTTTCCTCTTCCACTGAGTGCACAGCTTCGGGAGGGGCACACACGCAGTGGTAACGGAGGAAGGGGACACCTGCCTAGCCAGCCAGATCAGCTGAATCAACCCTGGCGATCAATGGGGTGACAGATGTCACAGCCAGATCGCCCTCACATCTTGCCCAGTTATGTGCTACCATCTGTATGATACACCACACCATTACCTAGGTTTGGAATGCTTTACAATAGTATTTTACTTTGATCTACGTTATTATCTTTATTCTTAACTATTTTAGACCCTATTATATTTACTGTTTTTCTGATATACAGTGTGTGTGTGTGTGTGTGTGTGTACACACACACACATACACACACACACACACATACTGACTGGTATGTGTGTGTGTGTGTGCATGTATACTATAAAAACAGTAAATATAATAGGGTCTAATATATATAGTATATATATATTCGACCCTATTATATTTACTGTTTTAAAAATATATTTTACTGTTTTAGATATATATTTAAATATATATTACAGCCTAAGGGCTGTAATAAACTTGATTGATACCTAAATCATGAATGAGAATTAACTGGGACTGAAGCAATGATTGCCACTGTGGAAATGTCTTGCCCTAAAACCAAACCAAGAAACTAATCCAAATATTGTATGAGAGCTATTCAGGGACATGCTTTACTATGGGTATAAACAGAAATGAATCCCAATTGAATCTTGAAAACCTTTGAAGGTAATAAGTACTGGGGAGAGTTCTGTTTACTGCTCTGTCACTCACTTATATGGATTGGCCTAAGTTTCCATGTGACTTACCTGCACACGGAAAGACTTGGGAAGGTATAGTCTATATGAAGTACCTGTATTACATGAATTCATCGTGGAATTTTGAGAAACTCCTATATATTTCAGAGAAAGCATAAGAACTTCTTTTTCCAGATAAATCTCAACTTCTGAGAATATGAAGAACTGAATGTTCAGTGTAGAGCAGTAAAATCTTGTGGAAAAAAAAAACTGTTTCAGACAAAGGGCTTAACTTCAGCATTTAATTAACACTTGGAAATATATTACTTTGCATAAGCAGTGTGCTTCAGTTCATTTCGGGTTAGCCTCTTGACTTGTGACCTGAGCTTTTATCTGTTACATAGATCCTTTTTTAAAAAATTGTTTATTATGACTGATTGATTATGTTCTATCAAGCTGTTGTTGACTCTTAGCAATTACATAGATAGATTTTCTCCATGAGAATCTGGTCTTTCAGGTCTTCCAATGGTGCACTCATCACCATTGTAACTGAGTCCATCCACCTTGCTGCTGGTCGTCCTCTTCTTCTCTTTCCTTCCACCTTTTCCAGCATTAGAGCCTTCTCCAGAGAGCTGGGTTTTCATATAATGTGTCCAAAGTAGGATAATTTGGTCATTTGTGCCTCAAGTGAGAACTCTGGGTAAATTTATTTGATGATCCATCTATTTGTTGTCGTGGCTGATGCTACTGTTACCTAATCATTTTAGAGCATCAACTCAAGGCCACCTTTCCTCAACAATTGTCACCAAAAACTCCTTTGTGCCCAATGCCCAAATGCAGCGCTAGTCTTCTGGCCTACTCAGTTATACTATAACCTCACTCAGAGCTCACTGTCAAAATAGCCACAAGAAAAATAAGACATATAAATAAAGCAAAAATACAATACCTCTTCATATTTCAAGCTTTGGCAGTCTCTGGATTGCATTAACTACCCAGCATGAAATGGCATTTGTTAATTTAGGGCACAATAATGGCCACTTTATAAGCCACCTTCCAAATGATCTTATATATTTTATGTATGTATGTATCTAATCCCCATGCCTCATGAAATAAAAATATTTCAAACACCTTAAGGAACCTTTCCACAACTCCATTTTACCTTTTCAAACTATAGCTAACAATAAAATGTTAGCAGTAGAAACACCAAGACAACATCATGTGGGAAGATAATTAATTAATTTCAATAGTAACATATTTCCAGCAAAATTATACATTATACAAAGTAACAGTAGGCACCCAGTCTTCAGAACAGTTACTTAAGGTGATGGTTGAATGCTGCCAGAAGGTTCTGATAAGATAGGCTCAATTTAATGTAATGGATTCCACATCTGGAAACATACTTTGCAGTTATCCTATTACAAGAGAACAATTACAGCTAAAAGAAAATACTGTTTTCCAACAATTATTTGGGTGATGAGAGAGGAAGTATGAGAAGATGAAGTTTGACTAAAAATCTAATGGAACAGTTTTCAAAATGGGAAGGGGAAATGTAGTAGTCCTACTTTCCACATGACAAAAACTCATGGTATTATGCTAGAAATAGATTTGACTTATAACAAAGGCACATGCTTTCATTTGTTGTAACTGCTTCCCATTGTTTAATAATAACATCAAATTTAAAAGGTTATATTGCTTAATATTTTAAACCATTACAGGTATCCCTGCTTGCCATTAGCTCTGTGGCTCTCACCATCAAGGTCCTTTTTCACCACTTAATTTATTTGAATTATTTCTACCCTCCCTTTCTGACTGTTCAAGTCCCTAACTATTGTTTGTCATCCCAATGAACACTATGCTTCTAGTTCGAAAATGTCACACGGCCTTTATTTATTATTTTGTTCCTAGTAATGCTTGCCACTGAGCAGAACACCCACCATTTCTTTACTGAATGCTAACCATTGGGTGGGAGACAAAAGCTTGTTTTATCCTCTTTGCAGAACAATGAGTCCTGGTGGGCTCTCTGCAGTAATATATATATATTAAATAATTAAGTAATTAAAGTGATAAGGCTGCCCAACTCTATAACAATTCTAGGTGGTGTACAGTAGAAAACTCCAATAAAATAGAGATGACATACAAATGGGAAACTTCAAACATCCAGAAATAATAAACATTCTAACCAAAAGAAATACAAAGGACCTGCCACTCACTCAAGCCAAAATTTTCAAGGCTTTTTAAAACATGGTCAAGTTGGGGGTTGAATAAATCTTCTGGGGGGCAGCAAGGAATGGTGTTCCAAAGGGCAGGTGCTGTGACAGAGAATGTACCTTCTTTATTACAGAATTACAGAATACAAATCTGTATTACAGATACATATGCAAATGGCTTAGCTTGTTGGGGCAAACTCCTGATTTACACCGATTTCTCCAACAATTGAATGATTTTGCAGAACATGCGCTTGGGAGCATTGAGTCCCCAGATGAAATCCCAGTGATTCCAGTCTGACCAATAGCCATGGTAAACCAGGTTAACAATATGAGGAAGTAAGAGCTTTATGTCTTTTGGGTCTGCAATTCTATCATTCCCACCAGACCACACTGCAGTTGGTACCGCCATGTTTTTTATCTGATATGAAGGAGGAACTCTCTAGAAAGCAAAAGCAAGAGAATCATAACATTGATAATTATAATAAAATGTTGAAACTGAGTCACAGTCACAGCCTTCCTGGAAACAGTTACATTTTTCATATGGACTGGATGTTAATTGTCATTTAGATCAGGGTTCCTCAGCCTTGGCAACTTTAAGACGGGTGGACTTCAACTCCCAGAATTCCCCAGCCAGCCTTGCTGGCTGGGGAATTCTGGGAGTTGAAGTCCATCCGTCTTAAAGTTGCCAAGGTTGAGGAACCCTGATTTAGATGGTATGATGGGGAGGAGAGGAAGAAAGAGGAAGAAGATGAGACTGAAAACAGTTATTTCCATTTACAGTTTCATTGTTATTTTCATTGCTCTTTCATTGTGATTTCTCATGCCCAGTGAAGGAATTCATAGTATCTTCTTGAAAATTTCACCCTTCTTAAAAAACCATGATAGTATCACAGCTGGTTATATGCACGGATAGCTGTGTGTATATTCCCTTTAATAAAAATATAGGAATGGACACAGTGGAAATTCCCTAGGAAGGAAAAGGTAGAACAAGCCATTTTCACATCCAATAAATTTACCTAATCAAAGTATCTTTTAAAAAAGATTGGGTATAACCATGTCAAAGTTAAAAACTGTAGCCATGTTTAACTCTCCCATTAAAGGTATATGAGTTTTTATTTAACATATTTTGGGGATTTTGTCCAAAGATTCTTGATATAATATTCTAATTATTTTAAACCATTGTATTTATTTTCCAAAACCATTCTCTCTTACCTGGTTATACATCATCTGGTTTTCATTCCCATAATCAAAATATCGGAACAATCCTGTATCTTGTATCTATCAAAAACATCAGACAAAGCATTAGATATTATATATGTCACCACTTCTGTGATTATGATCACAGCAAATTCAAAGAATGGGAACTAAACAGGACAAAACAAATCAGTTGGGAGTGAGAGAACGACAGTAATATATATTTTAATATCAGGGATGGGATCAAAAGAATTGCTATTCCTCACTTGTGATCTAAGAAACATCATGGAAGAAGGGAAATGTGCTTCATGTAAAACAATAAAATGGTTTGTTGAAATCAAGAGAAGCTGTTGAGCAGTTTAAGGACTATCTCCATCTTTTTATTTTTATATATATATAAATAAATAATAAATATACATCTAGAAGAATAAGAGATTGGATTAGGCAGCCTAGACAATCCTGGAAATTACTGCTATCCGCATCAGAGTAAATGTCAAGTCTCAGGAGACCTTAATGGAAACTGTTAAATGGCATACAATTTAACTGAACTCATTAAAGACATTCTACCTGTTTCCAGTGTAAGATGTTTTTAACTGATGTTGCATCTGGAAAGTAAGTCACGTATACATCCATTCGGCTCTGTAGAGATTTGAAAAGTCAGTGGATTTAAAAAAAAAAAAACTTAAAGGAAACATTTACTTAAAAGCAAAACAATTCTATGCTCTTCTATGTGTTAAATGTTCACATCTGAGTAATGTAAGGCAGCATCACTGATTACAATACATTTTTCTTGCATTTGCTCATTTTTGAAAGAAGAAGTAAAATCACACTTTTAGCAGAGCAAAGCAATAGGTGTTGCTGTCACCTGAGAAATCACTACAGGTAATCCTCGGATTATGATAACAATTGGGACCGGGAACTCCATCGCTAAGCAATGTGATCATAAAGCATGATGTCACATGACTACATCGCTTAGTGACAGCAATTCTGGCAGTCCTGGTTGCCATAATTAAACGAGGACCACGAGGGTCATTAAGCAAGGACCACATGTGATTCCGATTTCCAACTTCCTGCTGCTTCCCCACTCACTTTGCTTGCAGGAAACTGGCAGGGAACATTGGAAATCATGATCACATGATTGCAGGGGTGGCCAGAACTCCAAGAAGGTACTGTAAGTCCTGCTCATTCAGTGCCATTGTAACTTTGAATGGCGGCTGAACAAATGGTCATAACTCAAGGAGTACCTGTATTAGGAATACTGGAGAAAGGTAAGACATAGGCGGATTTTTTTTTTATTAAATAGATTAAGTAACTCTTTCAGTCACTGTTCAGCTTAAAACAACATACTGTATGACAAAATCCAGACTTGCAACTGTAACATATTTAAATATAACTAAAAGAATGCAGCTGGTTTCAACATTTAGAGACTCTGCTCACCCAATTATGTTTTCTAGTCAAACTAATTGACAATTAGCAGACTCAAATCAACTTCCATTATGCTCATGCAATACAGTGAGCTGGCATTTAAAGGCAGGAGATCCTTCCATTTTATCAAATGTTTATCTGGTTTTGATCTCTCTCTCTCTCTCTTTTTAACTTCCCGTTTAAATAAGTACATTCTACAAGTAGATACCTTCTCCCTGTAAACATAGATATGAAAAAAAATCTTCTTTTCTAAAATCTTAAATGCTTCTTGGACTTCCAGGGGAGGCATGACAAATTAAACATGTCTCTGAAAGAGCAGAGATGTCGCCCACAGCAAAGACGGAAGAACCAGCGAGTAGACCAGTTCTTCGGAACCCCTCTGGACAAGGAGTGGATGGGAGATTACCCACATGTGCTGTGGACGGCTGCTCCTCTTGAAGGGACCTTAGGACAGCAGTCTCCCATGGGTTTGTGCACTGGGAGACAAAAGGATTAGCCATCGTGCTCCCAACCATGGTGGGGCCTTTTAAAGGACACTAGTTTGCTAACCTCACTTTCTAATCACTTTCAGAAACTGTTTATTTAACGACCCTAAGGCTATTAGAGATCTTTGGAACGACAAGTTTGAAAAGCCGCCTAGTGAGTTTACCTTCCTTCTTGAACAAAAGAAAAATTAACCATAAATTAAAGAACTTAAAGAACTGGAAATAAACAGCAAAGGCTAGATAAGATCTAGATCTAAGAACATTATAAACAAATTAAGGTTTCAGACAAATTTGGAATATTGAAACTGAGATTTTGGAAGTAATTAAACAAAATAAGCAGCTTTTTGTAGGAACTAAATTGCTTTATCTATCATAAGTCATAATAGAGATCTGAGACTTTATGATTTCAGAAATTGGTTGCTAGAGGGGACAAAAGATTCCAGGCAGAAAAGGAAAAGGAAAAAAAAAGTGTAAACTTGCCTTTGGTTTTAGGTTAGTAGGGGGATTTATAATATGACACAAAATGCTATCACATTTGAAATACTTCAAGAGATTTTTGAAGAATGGGGCTAGAAATTAGTAGCTACAATGTCAGCAATGTCAGCAATGATGTCTGCTTCCATGGATAGACTATGTCCAAAAGATGTTAATGAAGGAATGACAGATGTGAAACAAATTTTACCTGATGCAAAAATAGTTGAACCAGAAATATTAGATTAAAAAAAAAAGTGTGAATTACAAGATACAGAAGGCAGCTAAAGTGGAAATATAAATGAAAAGCCAAGAGAATGACCCCAATAAGGACTTTTTACTGGATACACAAAAAAAGTTGGTTAAAGCTTTGAAAATCAAAGTGGAATCCCAAATTATAAACCAAGAGAATGACCTGGATAATGACTTTTTCCTGAATTTACAAAAGAGGTTGGTTAAAGCCTCGAAGAAGCCTTTGGGATGGGAAAAAGAAAATTTGAAGAGAGACCAAATCCTACAACAGCATCTGAATGAATTAAAAATCAAGACTGTCAGAAGTAAAAGGAAGGAATATAAAGTTGACCAACATTACATGTTTCTATAAAGCTCTGGTAACCCTTTACAGACTTTTTGCCCACACCAGGACTGAAAAGTTGATGATTTGTGGATTTGCATATAGATAATGGATGGGTTATGGGAAGAAGAGATATTTGCTTGTAACTATAGGGGATGAAGAGTTATCAAATTTGTTTATACCTGTGATAAAGATCAGAAGTCACTTTTTTATATATTTCTTTTCTTTTTCTATATCTTACTTTTTTTTCTTTCTTTGCACTTTTTATTCTTTCTATTCTTTCTTCTTTCTTTGAGTTTAATTTGTATTTGCTTTTACTGCTGTAATTAAAATGTTAAAAAAAAAAGTTTAAAAAATATTAAATGCTCCTTAAATGCCCCTGAAATGACGATTTATGCAATGTTCCCAGTACAGGGACAGGTCCTCTGTTACTTGAAAATTATATATCTCTTATTCATAACCTCCAGAATTGGGTTGCCAAGCAGATGGAGAATTTCTAGCCAGAACTACAGATGAGAAAGATGCTTTGACCAGGAGCGAGGAGCTGCTAAAAGAGTTCTCATTAGCTCTTACAAATTCTACCAACAAGAACTTGCACAAGCATCAACATCTAAGTTACTAGAATGGGAGGAAAACCAGTATAAAATTTGCTTCTGAAAATTAAGAAAAAGGCCTCAGTAAAACATTAACAACATTTATCTATTGCAGCTCAATAGGATAAAAACCCCTCTCTATTCTGGCACATATAAAATCACATTCCCATGGGGTTTGGGAAGCTCACTTTAGAACTATGCGAATCTCAACCAAAGGACCTCTTTGTCTCACACCCAACAGGGAAACTCCTCCAGACTATCCACCAGTTTTGGTGTCTGAAGTAAAAAAGTATATCAATACCCATCAGCTAGGTAAGGGTCCAGGTTGTGATCCACCTTACTTGAAACACTAAGAGCTAGACTGAAATAGTTTCAGCTTTAAAATTAACCCCATTTATTTGTTGCTTTCCAAGGGCCACACACTGTCTGAAAGTTGATATATAGTACATGAGTAAATCAAGAATACAGCATTCTAGAATTCCAGCTGCTGTTTTCATTTACCAGAAATATTTCATTTAGAACTCTGCTAAAAGACTTTATCAGACACATCATGGACTCTGCTGGTTTCTTCATACATGACCGTTTCCTAGCTAAATGCATGCATAGGGAAATGTTTATAAAATGCACAGTACAATCCAATACCATGTTTCCAGTCGGACTTCAGTATTATTGTTATTTTATCTTTGTGCTTCATGGGGCTAGATCACTCTCAAGAACATATAACTGGGGCGGGGGGGGGGGGGCGAGGATTCCCATAGTTATCATGTCTTTGTTCTCCGTGATGCTTCCTCCAGTGAAGTCAGAAAAAAAGAGAAGAACAATAGTTATTCAACCTAATTTTCCATAGATCTGAGAATCCAGTACAATGCTAAATCCTGGCTGTTGTAAACTGATGTGGTCTTTAACTGAAACATCTCACTTTACAGCCATTTCAGCCAGGAGTTGCAAAGGCTGGGCTAGTTAGCTAAAATAGCACCATACTGTAGTAATGTGAGAAACCGGGAAAGTTAATCCTACTGGAAATTAAGCAGCTTTAAAAGAATGAGGGATTGAGTCAGATTGCAGGGGTTCCAGAATGGTCTATTCTGAGCTTCCCATCTTTCTTTTCACTGTACCCTAAATACTGAAGTTACTTTGGCGATTATATTTTATAGACCAGCTTTATTGATAGAATGAAATCTATGATCTATCTGATTAATGTGAATCCAGATCCATGGATGGATGGGCTCCTCTGTTTGTGGGGCCTAGAGAAATTACTCCTGTTGCCCTTGCTAAAATACTCTCATTTTTTTAAAGGTGTAACATTTGAAAAGGGGCGGGGGAGCAAAGAGGTACAAGGAAATATATTTTTTCAGATTGATGTTTCCACTCTTTGAAAGCTTATTTTTTGCCTTGATGATGATACCATTGTGAAATTTAGAGAAACACAACAAATACAACATTCCAAGAAATGTATTTCACAGGAAGACTTACATACCATGTTTAGATTTGTTGCATTGAATCCACCAGAAGTGAACATGAGCTGTGCACATAATTTATGCATAAATGCATTTGTGCATAATTTGTTCATGAAGTCTTTCACAGGCTTGCGGATTAATACAAAGTCTTTGGCATCGAACATTTGCTGTAGAAATAAAAAATCAATTAACTATATCAAATAATGATGATGACAATGATGACTGCTGTTTAAGGCATGCTAAGCTTATCTGATTCCTACTGAGTTTTCAGTCAGCAACATTTGACTTATGCAAGAATTATTCTGACTGTGTTATTGCAGCAGTTCTGCTATTGCAACATGTAATTGCAAACAAAATAGTTTAGTGTGGCGGTTAAAGCCCTGGGAGTAGCAGAGCTGAGCTCCAGCTCTCCTTGAAGCATGAAATCACCCCAGGGTGAGGGCTGGGCTGAGTTACTCTCTCTCAGCCATAGACTGAAAAGCTGAAAAGCATCCTGGAAGAAGGAAGATTTCCTCCCTTCTCTTCCTCCCTCCCTCCCTCCCTTCTCTTATACTCCTGTGGAACTCTGAGCTGTTTCAGATTCTGCCCACCCCAAAAGAGACAGGCTTCATCCACTTGAGCAGGATTGGAACTGCTCAGGTAATCCAATTTTTAAAAATCCAATACCTTAGAAAAAGTAATATTTATTGAAGAAAGTTAGAAAGCCATAACCAGAAGAATTTGAGCAACTGGAGTGATTCAAAAGCCAGCATAATTTATACAGAGACAAGGTTCCAACTTTGTAGCATTTCTTTTTCCTTCCTACCTTACATAAAGGACTACACAGCTTCAGATTTTGAGCAGGCTGGCTGGTTTCCATTTAGCCTTTTTGCAACGCTCAGAATTGTTCTTATCTTGTTTTTTTATTGACAGTGTGAGTAAAACCCCACACAAAGGAAGATTCGACCAAACAAACCTTGTCTGCCTCCTTGGTAATATTCTTAGTAAATTTAAGGCAACCCTCCTATTTCAAATGTATCTGATTTAGGGGGAAAGTCTACTTTTCCTTTCAGCCTTTATTATCTTTACTCTGTAGAGAATAAATTGACAATATGCTGAAACAAATAGCAATCAAAACTTGTTAATTATATAGATTGTGTGGAGTGCTTTATTTGACTGTAGCTTTGTGGTGCTGTCAGTTGAACTAATGTATATGCAGAATTCATGAAATAAGAGCCTATATACAGTATATGCAGATACTGTATTCATATTTTTGTTTGTGCAGAATAATCTAATAAAAATGATAGGTGCCTACTCTAATTCTTACTGGTATGTGGCTGTTGGAATTGTAGTGCCAGCAATTGGGAACAGGTGCCTTAAATTGCTTTGTCACCTTACCTTTGTCACCTGTCACCTTCCGTCAGTCATAAAACAATAATGAGTACCTTGAATAAGTGTTGAGAAAGTGAGGACATCAATCTCAATGGAAGACTTGAGGCATGAGTAACGTAAACCACAGGAGCTAAGGCAAGGAACATTTTGATTTTTTGAGACAGTTCTGGCATGCCCGAAAATCCGATGAAGCCTAAGAGGAAAGTTGTTTTTTTTTTTTAAAAAAAGTGGCCGTTTAGTGCTAAATAGAATCTATGAGTAACTCATTGGCCTAATTTCATGTGGTGCTCTCTGAAAGTTGCAAGTTGCAATCCTCTTGCAAAAAAAGGTCTGATTCCAAGAAAGTGTGAAGAAAAATAAAGAGAAGGGAGTACCAGAAGAAAGAAAAAGGGGAAGGGAGGGAGGGAGAAAAGCCAGCATGGTCATATCATGGAGCTTAGAATATGCTATTTCTACGGAAATATGTGGCTCTGGTCAAAAATCAAGGGCTGTGCTTTCTTTTAGAACAATCTATTGAGGGATTCACTCCATGGTAATGGTGACTGGGACTGAAGTGCATGGTGGCCCAGGCATTCTCTTTCAGTTAACCCCCTTTCCTAGGCTTCCGTTTTAATTCTTCTTTCTTGACAATCTAACTGAACAGGTTGTTGTTAACCCTAGTCAACCATCTGAATGAGTCCCTCATAAATAGGTTTTGGAAGGTCCCCGTGGAATTGTGATGTAGGCTACCTGCCCCTTCAGCTTCAGACTGCCCTCCCTTGTCCTAAGTAGCACCAAGGGACAGAGAAACTGATTTTATTGTTTTTTCAGGCTATTTTTTAACATTATCAGATAAGATTGTACATGGAACTTCTGCTTCTTGTAGTAATATGCAGGAATGTTTACATCAGCACCAAAAGAGAGACAGAGGGAGACAGAGAAAGAGAGAAAAAAAGAGGGGGGGGGAAGGGTTTTCATTTTATCATACCAATAGTAGAGCCTTGAGAATAGCCAACATAGTACAATTGTTCCTGTTTAGTTTTCTTTAAAATAAAGTTTATTGTTGCTGGAAGATCATACATGGCCATTTCATGGAAACTGAAATGAAATATTGAAAACTGTAATTGTAAACAAACAAACAAACTACACTTATAGTGTTTCCAAGCATTTCAGTAGAAGCTGCCTTCTACCTCTAACTCTCGAAGCCAGCCCATGATTGACAGTATCCAAAGCTGCTGAGAGATTAAGGAGCAAAACCCCGGCCCAGCATTCCTGCAGGTCATCAACAAGCACGGTGAATGCCACCTCCATACTTAACCTCAACCTAAAACCTGATTCAAATGGGGCCAAATAATCTGCTTTCTCCAGGGTCCTCTGATGCTGAAGCCTAACCACCCTCTCTGCCACCTTCCCTAAAATGGGAAGACTGGAAACTGGATGATCCAGAATCACTGGATCCAGTGATCGCTTCTTGAAGAGAGGGCACATCACAGCCTCCTTCAGGGCTAATTGCATCACCCCTTCACTGAAAGAGCCTGACACCATCACATGAACCCAATCACAGGTCACCTCACAAGTAGCTTTTACACCCAGGAGGGACCTGGTTCTAACAAGCATGTGGCCAAGCTAACAGACTCCCTGTCCACTTCCTTGGGAGTCACAGGATCAAATTTGCTTCAGATAACCATACAAGACTTTGCCCCAGGCACTTCGGCTGGAACTGATCAATCGGATTCCAACTCCGAGTGACTTTATCTGCTAAGAATAGCAAGAATATTCCTTGCAGCAGCCCTGGAGATGATCCTTCAGCCCTAGCAAGATCCGGGTCACTCTAAATAGGGCCTTTGGGCACCTACTAGCGGACGCATTAAGGGCAAGAAAGAACATTTCACTTCCCCTATCACCATGACATAATCCCTAATATGGGTTCTTGCTTGTGCTTGGCTGGATTCACTCTTTGTTCTTCTTCAACA
The DNA here is from genome assembly GCF_059951505.1 of Python bivittatus. Lineage (NCBI taxonomy): Eukaryota > Metazoa > Chordata > Lepidosauria > Squamata > Pythonidae > Python > Python bivittatus. The sequence goes on from NW_028277108.1 coordinate 4,411,653, forward strand.
GAACTTCAGGCATCTTTTTGCACACTTAATTTCCTGGGGCTCCTCAGGAAGCCAATGAATACACTGGGATCAGCTCAGGAAGAGAGGCTGCACAGAGACAATTGGAGCTAAGGCCCCAGCCACAAGCTGCCAGCAGGGCCTCAGCAAATAGTCCCCCAGACCCTCAAGGAAAACCTCAAGCTCCTACTAGAACCCTGTTGGGTCCATCAGTCAAGCTCCTTAGCATGGACCCATGGACTTAGATCCAACCCTGTTGGGTCCATCAATCAAGCTCCTTAGCATCACCCCTGAAAACCATGCTTAGGTACATGTTATTCATATAGCTCTATATGGGAATAGAGTTTCAACCTGTGACTCAAACTACCTGAAATTCCAAAATTCCTCTTGATCCACTGAAAAAGTCTGGTGCCTCTGAGACCAGCTCGTTCCTCTGCTGTTTCCCAACCAAACGTCATAGCCTGCATCCGCAAATATGAAGCCAAGGCTGTTGCTGGCCATATTCTTTACCCAGTGACTGGCTTCTCCAAACAAGCCATGTTGCAAAAGGACAACAGGTTTTGGATCTGTAAGATTTGTGGTTTATATATATTTTTTAAAAAGATGTTACAGAGTAGAATTTTCAAGCCGTGGCAACAAAAACATTTTAAAGAAATATCTTTTACACTCTCCTTAAACATTCATAATATTGTAGTATTTGGAATTAAGAACTTTGTTATGTTTTGCTCACACATTATTGAATTCTAGACTACATTATATAACCAAGTATCCAAACTACCTGGATCTGACCATTGATTGTAGGAGAGGCTTATTATCTAATGTATCCATGAGGTTCATATAATAATACATTTTGGGATCCAGATGCTGACTCCCTTTTTAGCATGTTAAATCTTGAAAATGTACATATATCCTTCTGTCTTAGCATGGCTTTTAAAACTTTTATATCAGTTTAATAGATCCAAAATTGTCTTTGAGTTTTAAAAAACAGATACCTAAGACTGCAATGTTTTTTCTTCCCCAGGGAATTCTGTTTATTGTCAGATAATAGCCATCTTCTGTCAAGACTTCATACTCCTCATTTGGATATCCTTGGTGGGAAATCATTTGGCTCTGACAGAAGAAAAAAACAAATAACTCTTGAAAAAGATTGAAGTTATGTTTCTAAAGCTAAAATCAAGCACCAGCTGGTGGATCATGCACAACACTAAGTCCCTCTCTCTCTCTCTCTCTCTCTCTCTCTCTCTCTCGTGCACACACACACACACACACACACACAATGATGAAGGGATGGAAAAGACCAGACTCCATGAACAGATCTTGAGTTGGAATCACTGGGGAAGGAAGACTGCTGCTTTCTGTTAAAATTAGCAATGGAGAAATAGTGATCCTTACATCGTATGTAAATATGTGTGTGGATGTAGTGATAGTGGTGATACAATTTTTCCTTTAGAGGTAATCTTGATTACTAGGAATTCTGAGCAGTGTGATATCAATATTACATGAAAACTTCGCTCTTTAAAGAAGAATCTAATGCTGGGAAAGGTGGAAGGAAAGAGAAGAAGAGGATGACCAGCAGCAGGGTGGATGGACTCAGTTACAATGGTGATGGGTGCACTGTTGAAAGACCTGAAGGACCAGGTTAGGACAGATCATTATGGAGAAAATATGGTTGCTAAAAGTCAACAATGACTGAATGGTACATAATCGATCAATTGGTATCAATATGTCTGGAGGTTGGAAAAGAATAGTATTGATTTTGCTATAAGGGAAAGAACAAGTGGTCAATGTTGTCACTCAGAGGTTTGTTTCAGACCCCCTTCTACTTCATTATTTATAAAATATAGATCACGTAACTTACCACATTCATATAAGCCTCGGGGTTCATGACATGTTTTTGTCTGATAAAGTCTTCGGAGCCTGCCAATCCTTGTAGTAGGCATGCTATTACAATAAACTGCCACATTTTCTTTCTTTCTTTCTTTTTTTTCAAAGAGGAAAGAGAAACAGAAGAAATGAATCTAAAAAAAAAAAAAATCAGTACAGTTGACAAAATACTTGAATACATTCACTTGAATCCTGACTATAATTTTGAAGGCACTGAAGACGATGAATGATCATGAGCCTCTCTATCAGGACAGCAATGGCAGCAATGAGCTGCCACCATTCTTATCTTTCCATTTAACAACAGCTTTCTGAAAATACCTAGTAAGCTTAAACATCTCCCACACAATATTTTCCTAGCTGTCAAAACAACAAACAGCTTTGCTGAGAAATGACTAACATATAACTGATTTTCTCACAAAGCCTACCTTCCCTCACAAAATGAACCCTATCAGAAAAGTCAAATCAAATGTAGAAGAAATGAATATATTACCATCCAAAGTTGTCCTCCTGGGTTGTGAAGGGGAAAAATATTTGGTATAATACTTAGACCTTTGTAGATTAATATCTTCTTAGATGATACCAGCCTAGTCTGTTGCTAGATGTATCTCATGTCACATTTCACAACACAGTCATTTAAAACCAGTGTGGCATGGCATGAATACTGTGGGTGGTTTTTTTCAGATGTAGATGGTTAAGATACCACATTTGTGAAGGGCTTCATCGGCAACGCCCAGTTAATGTTGGGCTCGGTAAGAACAAAGAGAAAAGGACGGAGACAGTGCACGCATAAATGTAAAAAACAGAGTGTTGTGGTATTGCCCATACTTTATCTGGTCACTCACAAGGAACACATTGGGAAAAGTGAATAATCATTATGGAACTTTTTCGCTTTGTTTTGTTGTACCTCTTGTTGGACACTGAGAAACACATGCTTTAAATCAACATGATTTAAATTTTTAAATTAATTCATGAAGGTGCTCATCTTTTTGCCACAAAGATATAATGGTCACAGAAACAATCCAATCAAAATGTATAACAGCCATGGTTCATGTACCTCAATCTATGTCAAACAGTCTTCTTTGGATAGAACTAAGTTGTGTTTGCATAGAGGCCCACATGAGAATTTATCACTTGTAACCCTGGCTGAAGCAAATTTTCTGGGTTGAGTTCCTGTCTCAGTCTATCTCACTGATAAGCTTCTCTCATCTTGGATAAGTAATGTAGCCTTCTCAAGTTGTTCTCTTGTGGCCTTTCAGTCAAATCCCTGTTAATGCTTGAATCAGAGAAAGCTGTGTCAGAGGTCAAACAGACTTAGACTTGCAGAATAACAGATTGAAAGTTTCAGATTGTTGTTATGGGGGTGTCAGAACCTGCATCACCCAACTATTGTTGTTTTCCTTTGTATTGCATTCGATGGGAGTTGGATTGATTTGTTTCTGCCACTTGTAACTAAGGGGGGGGGGTTGCTGTTAAAGGTTGTAATAGGAGTAGTAACGGGAGGTGGGAAGGAGCTTAACCATATATGGGCAATTTAGACTGGCCTGATTGCCAGCAAGGCAGCTGGGACCCAAAGAGCCAGGAAGGAGCAGGAAAGAGGTCACCTCCAGGTGGAGAAGAATCGAGACACCAGGCAATAAGAGGAGGGGGGATAAATAGAGGGAAGTTTACCCAAGGCTTTAGTTTTAGCAATGTTCTGTTTGCAAGCTACATGTACCCCATAATAAAGAAGTATTTTTCTGAACCAAGCCTGGTTGCGTGAGAATGCTTCTGAATTGGGTTTTGGACATTGTGGACTTGACAGGGGGCCTCTGTTGTAGACTTTCCACTGTTTCTAATTATTTTTCCTACCTTCTCCCCATCTCATATAGAACAAAATTTATACTAGTGAGGTTTAATGCCATATCTTCAGAGACATTAGAGTGGAGATTCAGCAACATCCCACATTCAGAACAACTTGTCCATTGTCAGGCAAGGCCATCAACAGTTTTGCACCTTGCTGTGTTGCCCTTTTTACCACACTTGACATACTGAATTAATGTTTCTCCTCCTTACTAAATGAAGGTTGGCCCGAAATGGACGTTGTGTTCTTTCCATTAGCAGATCGAACTACTGAGATTTCTATGAAGGTTGCTAAATTCTGGGTTTATATCTATTCCATATTCTCAACATGTCACTTCTAATACAATGATTTTCAAAAGCTGCATTAACCTTATCTTTATTGTACCATAGAAAAACATGCCATCTAAAACTCAGATCATATCCTTCTAATTCTCAAATTCCCTTATTTCTCAGCAAAACCCACTCTTTCATCAAGACTAAGCAGCAAGCTTCAAAATACAATTTCAAATCAGGCAAAATTGTCCTCGTTCCTTTGCATCTTGGAGCATTTTATATTTAACCCTTGGGTTTTTCCCTTGCCATACAAACCTAGATATATCTTTCTGCCATTGCTTAAATGGTACATCAAAATGTCAGATAGGTATTGTTTGAAACATAAACATCGTTCTAGGCAATACATTCATTTTTATCACAGAAATTATCCCCAACAATGATAATTGTAATCCCTTCCATCTTAGCATATCCTTCCTAATTTCATTCCATGTCTTTAATATAATTGTTCTGAAATAACATACATTTCATATTAGTCATAGTAATACCCAAGTATTTCACTTTTTTCTCAGTGTTAAAACCAGTTTTTTCCATTGATTCTTTTTGCTCTTCCATGGAAAATCAACGATTTTGTATTTAAAATCTGTTCATAAGAAGTAGAATTAAGGGTATGGAAGTTAATCCATGGCTTAAAAGTAATTTACGTTTTCAGTGTGCCTACATATGTCATTAACTCTTTAAATGAATCCTTAATTTTAATGCATACTTCCTTACTGATTCCTATATGTTGGCATGTGATATACGAGACATGTGCTTAACATTAGGTTTCTGAATTATAGGTTTATTTTGCATTCATGCAGAGAACATCAGTTAGAAAATATGTACTCAGAAGGCAATTATCCTCTTTGTTTTTATTTAGTTGGTGACATCATATCTATAGGATCACAGGAATTCAACAGCCACATGTTTAGCCACCTGCTTAGACAGCATTGACAGGTAAAATATGTTCTGTTTTCTCACAGCAAGTTCATATCCTTCCACAGGGCACAAATTGAAATTAGAAAGCATATCCCTACAAATGTGTGGTATTTCTAACACACCAGTCAACACATCTCTCTTTCACCATCTGCTTATTTATGAACCACTTAATAACTGTTTTCAGGGGAAAGATTTTGGGATTTGTTTTCAGGACTCCTCTGTGGTATTGTCAATGGGCAAGAAGCCTAGATCAAAGCTGCTAGTCTCAACTTTTAATTTAACGTCTCCCCCAATATAATATATAGGAAAAAAGCAAATAAGGCTAATTAATTTTGTCTTTCAACCTACAAGCCACATGGACCAGTTCTAACAGAAGAGAATATATATAACTCGTGGTTGAACCTTGGATTTTTGATGCTGTCTGAGCTTGGTTGTTTGCTTGCAGACATTTCATTACCCTAGTAGATATCATCATCAGGCTGACAGTGTTTTTCTAGCTGGGTAATGAAATGTCTGCGAGCAAACAACCAAGCTCAGAGAGCACCAAGCACTCTGCATGGATCAGTGTATCTAAGCCACTGGCTATTGTGGTATTGATCTAATCTAGAATGGTTCTTTTCTAGTCAGTTTCACCTTTCCACTTAATAGTTCTGCACTATTTAAAATGTAGTATCATAGAGATCATCATTTTCTTTTATTGTTCCAACTCCTCCTCTCCTCATAGTGGTGATGTTGTTAAGGTATTTAGCAATGATTGTTTATGCAATAGATGTTATCACCGTTGGCCAAGATTTTATGTGTCTTCTATCTTCACCTCCATCGTATTGCTGATGAAATAACATAGCCATGTATTAATCTAAGAACCTCAGCAAGTGGCAACACATAGCTGACCTAGATCCCAGAAAAGCTAAACAGGGTCAGATCTGGTTGGTACTTGGATGGGGAAGAACAGAAGTCCTAGGGCTATAGGCTAGACTGAGAGGGCAAAAACATCCTGGAAAAAGGAAATGGCAAACTGCTTCCATATTGCTACCAATAAGACTTATATGTTCACCAGGAGCTGAGCATGACTCAAGATTTTATATGGATGCAGAGTTCTGAACATGGCTAACAATTTGATTTTAAGGCTTGGGGTGAACCTTGCAAATATTACAGCTTCCTCCACAGGACCCACAGAATAATTTATTTTTGAGAATAAATTTGAGGCTAAGGAAGAAAACATTACTTGACATTAATTTCTCTATTACATACTTTCCTCAAAGCCAGGAGCCCAATTCTTTGATTTTCCAAAGATAAAGAAGTACAGGACAAGTCCTTCACTTAATCTTGGCATGGGATCACCTTGTTGAGGAAGAGAGAGTTTTGAAACCCTTTAGTGTTCCTTGGGTTAATTAATCAGACTGTGGTTAAGAGGACATAATTAACATTTCCCTTCCTATCTCTGAGGAGCAAGAACCTCAGAGATACTTCAGATTCTCTCATGGACTGTTATAAGCCTTACCATTGAACCGTTTACCTCAGAAAAAAAATGTCCTAAGGCCTTGAAATGGCTCATGTGAAGAACAGTTCTTTTGGTTTGGGGGTGGTGTAAATGCAGATAGCACACAGACCAAGTGCAGTCGGTGAAAAAACAGACATATTTTTGCTGCAACAAACTTGTATAACATAAAGCTCTTTCCTCTAGATAGATAGGGGTCTAAGTATCTACAATGAAATTGGCTTTAAGCAGGTTTTCTTTACTCCCTTTGTTTGTCAACTTCTTCCACTCTCATCCTTCCCTTAATTATAGTTCCTTGAACTCCTACTTAATTCTCGGAAGGCCCATTAAACAATTCTCAAGTTTAGGGCTATGGGGAAAGTCTGGGAGGAGTTAAGATCTAACAAATCCAGTGTGTCTTGTGGCTCTTCTGTGGCATCTACCATGCCTTTCTAAAAAAATGTTGTTTTGCCTTTCCATGAAGGGGAATAATACTTTTGTCTGCATCAGAAGCGAGGGCACATGAATTCTGATTTCTTTCATGTGATAGCCCATAAAAATAAAACCAGCTGTACCTTTAATTACACTAATGTGCCCACTGACATTATTGCTATGCTTTAGATATGTACTTAAGTGATAGCCAGTTAAATTTTTAAATTCTTGCCATGATATTAGGAATTTGTCCAAGAGCATAGGGAAGATCTAGAAATTGGACAGTTCACATTGTTTTGTAAAATAGAAGGAAAAAGGCCTCTATGTTGTCTCCCGCTATCACCCATGACAGAAGGCTTAAAATTGGAATCCCTTTTCAAAACTTAAACATCACATCAGCACCTATTCCTAAATTAAATTTAAATTTAAATTAGGACTTTCTTTCCTAATTTAAAGGGAAATATGGTATGTCAAGTTTAATGAGCTTCTGAAATCTGGCTTCCTACATAAATTCATATAAATTAAACATTCAAACAGGAAGTAGCAATCTGTAATAAAATGTTATCAATGTCCCTAACTAACATCTTCCAAGGAATGCTAGGAAAGTTTTAATTTTCCTCTCCGAAGGGCTGTTGTATTTGTCTCCAGTAGGTGGCAGAAGTTTCAGAATTCAGTGATGGAAAACACCGCTACAAATCCCACAGTCCAGAGCACTCTGTATTAATATTTTACATATTTATTTTGTTAATACAATATGTCATACCTGGAGATGTTCAGAAATATGAACACTGTTAAAACTACTTTCAGTTTAGAACCAAAATACCCTCATGTGCATTAGAATGGAGACTTTCTGAACTTCTTTCTAACAACATTCCCATGATCTGGTGATGAGATTGATATCTTCACTGACAACAGGGAAGTTTGCAAGCGGCTGTTTACTTATCAGCCTCCTGAATCTTTATTAAACTTGGAACTCACTAATATATTGCAACAGTACTTGCTGAATCAACACCCTACCATGTTCTTGTTGATCTTTGTGTTTCTGATTGCATACAAAGTCTGCAAGAGAGTATCAGGTAGAGATTTTCCATACAATATGAAATAGGAGTTGGGGTTCTTGGTGCTCTCCAAGCTTGGTTGTTTTCCTGAAGACTTCATTATCAGGCTAGGAAACATCAAAGTCAGAGAACACCAGGAACCCAGCACTTCAACCCTGAGCTACATATATGGGATTTGAAGATGTGCTCTTTCCAACATATAGAAAAGCAATGAGAACATGATGGAAGTCAGAGACAGCAAGTACAGCCCTGTTCTTCTTTTTCCCCTTCATGGTTGTAAATGTCCAGACAGAATTGAGATATGGATCACATCCTACTGTAATTGCAAAACATGATGCAGCTTACATGATTAAGCACTCAGTGGTGGACTACTTTTGCACAGCATGGTTTCTACCACATAAAGGTTCAGATGAAAAACATACTTCCGAAGTAAAAGTACAGCTACTTTATAAAATCTAACTGCCTACTCCACCACCCTTTAGCCAGCTCAAAACAAGATTGAGGATGATCCATGTGGAGGGTGTCATGGGGACAACATTGCAGTGGAACAAAAATCCGATGCTGAATAGCTTTTGTCTAGGGACAATCCTTCTGTTGAGGAAAGTGAAGCAGCCTCACTTTCTATCCTCAGCATCTATCAAGATGCAGTAGGGTGGGAAATGGCAAGAAACTGTTGGAGAACAAAACCGTACTTTCTCTAGACTAGCCTACGGCCTTCACGCAAGACTGTCTCACAGAGAGCATTGAAATAAGGTTCAAAGATCACACTTGGCTTGTTTATGAGAGGACACCATCAAGTAGCAAAATGCCTTTGCATTGTGATTACAAGTAGTACAATTAACTACTGTAACCCCAAGGTCTCCTTGAATTGTGAAGATCCTTTATAGACCTTGTCTCTTTTGGAGTATGAGTATTTTGCCATGTAAACATGGACTTACAACAAAATATGATGGAAAGCAATATTAAGTAAGCAATATCCCATGGTTTTCAAAATCCCTTTTATTCTTTAGCAATAATAACAGAGCAGGGAAAATTATGCATGCAAGGATATCAATTTAATAAGAGGACTGTAAAGTCTCTTAGGGGCATCAAGGCCCCAAATAAAATCAAAATGATTCCAATCAGATAAGCTAGTTTTGCAGACAACACTATGGAACTGATCGATTAATGCCTTGATGCTGTCAGGATTCACCAACCAGTCATTCTCACCGTACCAAATGCTTATTGGTACTGTAATACGCTCTAGATTGTAAGATGGAGGCTCATCCTAAAAAGATGAAAAGAAATGAACTGAGGTGTTTTGCACTCCAAATGGCATCTTCTCTTATACTAACTGCAGATTGCCTATTGAGAACTAGAATGAATCTGTCTAGACCAGAGTTTCTCAACTTTGGCAACTTGAAGATGTGTGGACTTCAACTCCCAGAATTTCCCAGCCAGCATGGCTGGCTAGGGAATTCTGAGACTTGAAGTCCACACATCTTAAAGTCGAGTAAATGTCTTAATATTTGATAATTGTAATATAGTTAGACCAAATATTTTCAGTGATGGAAATATTTGCACAGTGAGTGAGATCTCCTGAGAAAATAGGAGTGAAACAATGGTTATTTTGATGGCCCTCCAGAGGGCCTTAAAGACCCGCCTTTCTCCCAGACTCTTAACTAGGACAGTTGGAATCCCTTGATGGGTGTATGATGTTATTATTGACTAAAATGTCCATTCTGTTTACAGTTTTCTGTTCTTTTCTGGTTGTATATTTGTTATTTTGTTTTTGTGTTGTGAGCTGATTGGAGTTGGGTGGCATCCAAGTCAAATAAATTCAATTAATAAATAAATAAATTTTAGAGGGCGTCATGTAATTGTGTTATACAGGAACAGGACTTTGAGTTGCACAGATATCATGCTTGCCTGCAGCTATGATATATGAGGATTTTCCCCCCCAATTCAACTATTATACACACACACACACACACACACACACACACACAAACTCACTCCAATTTCTTTATCAAAGGCTGAAAAGAACTTAAGACTCTTTCAATGAATGCAGCAAAGAGGGAAACAAATTTATCTATTTGCCTTTGAACGCTTGCCTCCCCAAAGTCTACTGGGTTTTAATAGCTATCTCTATTGAACCCTGTATGTTGTACAGAATATGAGTTGCCATCATTTTTTTTTCTTGTTAATCTGCGAAAAAAAAAAATACTTGCAGCTAGCCTAGGACAACACAATATTTTACATGCTTCTGGTGTACTTGCTGAAGAGACAGGGAACTTGTATTCCATAAACCATCTTACCTGATTGTATCTCTCCTTGTTTCCATTCCCATAATCAAAAGCTCTAAATTGTCCCGTTTTGTATATCTACGTGAGAGAGAGAGAGAGAGAGGGAGAGAGAGAGAGAAGTGAATTCTAAATGACTGAAACTTCCCAGTTCTGGTATTTTATTACACTAAACACTGAAGATGTGGCTTAAAACACTGACCAAAGGCTTTAGGCAAATGACATAACTCGTCAGATCCAAGATCAGTAGAACTTTCTGTTACAAGTGTCACCAAAGTTGCTCTGATGGATGGTAATGGTGGTAATGCAGTGCACAACAATCACTTCAGCTGATCAAAGAGTCAAAGCCATGCTGTGCACTGTATCACATTCTGTTTATCATTGTAACACCCAGTAACACCCACTGTAATGCCTGGCACCCTCTAGCACCTTTCCAGCCAAGCTTGCTGCCACCGCCCTCAATTCAGATCTGTACAGTTCCTGGAAAGTTTAAGCATACAAAATCATCCTTGAAAAACAATATTGGATTTTCAGACACTTTACCTGTCCCCAGTGGAGTAAATTTTGAACAGATGTTGAATCTGGACAGTACGATAAGTAAACATCCATGCGGCTCTGTAACAGATATTTTGGTCATTGAAGTAGAACAATGGAGTAACTTCCCAGCTTTCTTAATGGTGATGCATGGAGGTAGATTTAGTAATAATCCTCCTGAGTGCAGTTTAGTTTAGTTTAGTTTAGTTTAGTTTAGTTTAGTTTAGTTTAGTTTAGTTTAGTTTAGTTTAGTTTAGTTCAGTTCAGTTCACTTTAATTTAGTTTATGGTAAAGCCTCCTTCCTTACCTTCCTTCTACATGAAGTTTGCAATGTTTACTATAGAAGGAGCCTTTCCTGCAGAATATATTCATTATTAAAGTACAAGATTGCTAAAGCTGTGATGAAGTGTATACTGCCTGTTAATTGATAGATCAATTCCCATTATTTAAGACATGGAAGTTCATGAAAGCAGTTATTTTTTAATCTCTCTGAGATGTTCAGAGGCTATTTCAGAATAATTTCAGACAGCTAAAATACATTTGATTTGATACATACCAAATTTAGATTCTTCTCATTAAATCCCCCAATAATTGAAGCACCCCAGGAGCAGAGTTTATTGTAAGTTTTGGAGCTGCACATTCGGATGGCCATTTTTCTCAAATTCTCACTTCTCAGGCAAAAATTCCTCCTACCCAATAAACCCTGTAAACATATTAACGTTTTATATAGTTACATTAATGTGGACAAATGGATTCATCAACGTTCCAGAGGTTCTTCCTCTCCTGTTGATGAGGATGTGAGCATGAGAATTTTGCTCCAAAGCAAATAGCTTGGTAGAGCAGGGTGTGTGAGAAATATTTTACTTGGTGCCAGGTTTTACTCTAATCATGCAAATTGCTGCACTTCAGAAATAATTAAGTGAATGCACCTTGATCTCTCAGGATCCCACCTAAAGGAGCTGAAATGCCCCTTTCAAGAGTTAGTACCCTGAAAGGAGGCTGTTTCAGATGCAAGCGTACTGAACAGAATCAGTACCAGAAGTGGCTATTGGCATTCTATGTAATGATATGTGGGAATGACCCTGGGAGATAGGGTGAAGGGCCACAGCCAGGGGAACAGTCGGATAAGGAGCAGCTTAGCCTGCAAAAGGAATGTGGGCATGGCAAACGTCTCAGAAGGGACCCTCTCTAGTTTTTTTGGGCTGTAAAGGTGATGGAGGAGAAATGTATTTTCAGACTTGCAAGATTCAGTTATTGTAACCTTACAATAAAGTAGAATTAGTTCATCTGGTTGTACTTCCTGTCTGGACTACCTCCCTAGGCTGACACTCTGCTGCCAAAGACTTTTCAGTGCCCCTTAAGGACTGGCCATTCTTAACAGTAGCTGCTCAGTGCTCAGCAATGGCACTGGCCTTTTCTTCCTCCTCCTCAAGACAAGTGAGAAGACTTACCCACCACTCGGTCAACAAGAGCTACCAGCTTCCTCTTCTAGAAGCAGCTAGAAGAAGGGATTTTCTGCACTGACTCAACTCTTCCAGACAATTCTGCCACTCCTGCTCTACCAGATAATTCAGAAGAGGAAGAACGCTGTCTATGCCAGATACAGTAAACAAGTTGGCCTTCTAACTCAGTTGAGTAAGATTCACCTGCAGCAAGATAGCAGTAGCCACCCGCCTCCAATAAGAACATAGGCTGTCAGCCAGGGATAGCTGAATGCTAAGACTGATGCTATAGAAGCAACATGCTCCTTTTCCTTCTAAGAGAAAAGCTGTTTGCATCTGTAGTTTGGTTGTGGTTTATTGTTGGGTTGGTTTTTGTCAGTTTCTCATTTGTGTAGATCTGCCAAATTTGGTTCCTCAGAATTTGGGTGCATTTTGGTGGCCCTTTTCTCAAAAGAGAACCATTTTAAGCACATGACATTTTTGAAGGTGAGGTTCCCTCATATAAATCATTTTGGGAAATATATTTTCATGAATATATTTAGGTACAGCTGTTTCTCCGATAGACCTTTTTACTGGTGAATTTGTTATATTGCAAAATCTGGAAGCACGGACACTTTGAATGATAACTAAGTTTTGTTTCCTCTATTAGTCAGAAAATGCAAAATTAGAGAAAAGTGTATTCAGATGTGAACTGAATGAATTTCTTGCCCATCCTAATGTTAGTAGCTAACTCTTGATGTTGATAACTCTTGATGTTGGGCCTCCTGTGGCAGTATTGTATTTCAAGAAAATTCAGGCTAGCAAAAGCATAGGAGAGTGCATTAAAATGGTCCAGTATCAAGGGACCCTCTTGCTGCATGGGCTCCCCAGGCCCCAGGCATTAAAACAGTCCAAGATGGAAAAGTTATGCGCCCAAGGTTGATGTCAATGAGTTACAGGAGAACAATCATCAAATGATTGCAACCCTCATTTCTGCTACCACCATCAAGTTATATACCAAATACCTTTATTACATCATCTGACAGGAGCAGCAATTTTGCTACTGGGCTTTGGCAATTCTTAAGTGTGGTTGCTGGAGCCAAGGCATGGAACATTCTTATCTTTTCAGCCACATGTGGCATGGATGAAAGTGCAATCAAACCTGAGAACACAGACACCAAATATTAGCCTCAACCACACCTTTCCAGAGTTCCTATTTTAGGGTGAAACCCTAAGCACAATTAATAGAGATAAGAGGACCAGGACAGATTTACTTTGGAGCATGCATTCCTGATCCAACCAATTTTTGTATGCAGGTTTTTCAAATTAAAGATCCTTATGGGGAAAAAAGGCAGATTGAAACATGGAATATTACAATATGATCACATGGCCAATCTAGAAGTGCAGGGAAAGACATTTCTACTCATCAGTGAGGTTTCTTCCATCACTTTATAAACATACTAGCTCTCACCCTTCAGAACTGGACAAATATCAGCTTGCATTTCTCTTGGAATCACTGGCCACAAAACACTCAAATTTGCTTGTTAACACAATCTATGGCAGAAGTCTTTAAAAATAGAAATAAGTCACTTGCATGCAATCTGTCATTTATTTCAAAACTCCTGTAAAATAATTTAACTATTCGGGGGGTCAGTAATCTTTTCAGGCAGCAAGTATTCTTGTCTAATATTGCTCAATAGCACAGGAAGCAGAAATAAAAATAAAACAAATGTAAAAATAACTCAATGTTTCATTAAAACTAGTGAGATTACACAAGTTCATGTTTAGAGATCTTATGTAATGGCATTCTCCATTTTAAACATCACAGGATTTGGGGATTTTTGTCTAAAACATTGTGAGGTTTGACATTCTTATGAGATTTTGGCCACTTTAAAATGGTTGGTTATGGAGTTCTGCAAATACTCCTTGAGGACGTAGTAAGTGACCTGGGCAATATGTTGTTGTCTACTGAACTATTCAGCAACCAACATTTTTATTTCCCAAATACAATTTCTAGCAGCATAATATTACTTAATTTCAGAAAGTTGCATTCAAAGAGCATTTAGCGTTTTCTAGTATTCCTTCTGAATACTCATATTGATAAGCAAATTATTTTCAAACTCAGATCAGAAAAACTTGGTCAAGCTTTCATCCTGAACTAAAGAATTTAACTTGTTCTACACTGGATTTTCAGTGGCAATATAACTAAAGGCATGTGTGAAATAAGCATATATTAATGATATTCAATTTTTATTATGACTCTGTCTCTGTCTCTCTATCTCTCTATCTCCTGCCATTCTGCCTCTATGATAGCCATGAATACATGCTACAACTAAGTTTCACTGTGTGCAGTTTATATAGTAATAGTTTCTATGACATACTTTGAGTGGCACCTTGGGAATAGCCCACTAAATGTATCTTGGAATTTCTGGTTTTTTCCACAATAAAAGAAATCATTGCTGGAAGGTCATATCTGGCCATTTCATCAAAACTGTAAGATATAATAAACAATTGATATTAAATAAGATAACTGATAGTTTTTATGAACTCTCTAATTCAATCAATGGGATTTCAATATCATAGAAGTTGATTGAAATCTGGCCCTTGTGAGGATGGATAAGGATTGTGATCCAGTGATAGAAATAAATGTACTCTGAATCATGGGTGTCTGTGGGGAAGGGAGTTGAAAAGGCCAGATGATGGCCATCATCATGACTGGTCCTGTCTTTTTTTTTTTTTACATGCATCATATGTGTGATACATTTTAAAAAAGGGGATGGGGGGCTTTGATGGTGCAATTGTGATTGTAATTTTTTTTAACCTTTTCTGTAGACACCTCTGCTCTGAACTCTGCACATACATTCATGGGCAAGGAAATAGTTCATATCACCATCAGTCTCCACAAGTGCATGGACCTTTTCATTCCATTGATTCTAGGTAAAAACTGATAAACATCCCTAATATGACTCCTAGAAAATAGTAGTAAATATTTTAAGTCGATGTATTGAATCACCATATCATAACATTTGACAATGGACAAATCAACTGATGGATTTTTCTATAGTGCATTGTTGCAAATAAGAATCTGAACAGCCTATTTCTTTGTTACTAATTTTAACCATTAGTTATATCATGCTATTCACATGATATATTGAAGGATGACATAATCAGTTAATTAATATAAAAGAATTAAGGACACACTGTCAAACAGGGCCAATACTCTTTATTTTCAAAATTCACCTCTTCCATTCTTGGCGTTGAATGTTTAAATCTTGTATTCTAGAGTAAAAAGCCAAACGTTCCTCCTTCACACCTGCTTAAAATTTAATAGTATGTATTTTGAACAAGGACATTGGAAATGCAACTAAACGACATGCATCTGTGAACAGAGTTTTTCAGTCTGGTATAAAATATTCTGTTCCAGAATTTATTACCAATAAGTGCAATTAAAAGCAAACAAAAAATACAGATCCCAAGCCTTTCTACATGTTCTGCTTTAAATTACCTGAAAGCATGATATTGCTGTTGCTTGGTTGAAAGGTATTGGTGTTTTCGAGACCAGGAGTTGCCTCTGTTGTTCCCTATCCAGACATCATAACCTGCATCTGCTAACATGAATCCAAGACTTTGATGGGGCATGTTTGCAACCCAGATCCTTCCTTCTAAAGCAAAGCCATGCTGCAAAAGCACAGCTGGTTTTCGTGCTGTAAAAAGATACCACAAAGATAACTGTGGGCATCAGGTCTTGAAATTTGGAATGAAGTAGGCTGCCCAAGTTTGTTTATCATGGACATATTGAATGGCTCTGGATGCAGTACCAACTTAGGTCCTTGATTCTTGACACACACACACACCCCAGCCCCAAGTTTACATTAGAGTCTAGTTCAGAACTGGAGCAAAATACCCATAATTTGCTGAAAGGCACAAATTGTTTATGTAATTTTGGTCTTCCATGGTCAACGGTAATATAGAACCATAAAAGGAATTCTGCTTTTCATTAAGGGGTCATGGGAGCAGTTCATCAGTTGGTCATTATATTAATGATTTATCCTGCTCAATCCATTATTTATCATTCCTTTAAATAACAGTACAGTAAAACACTTGTACATCAGGAGATGGAATTTATTTTTCTGTTGAGGACCATATTCCCAAAATCTAATCTGTTAGGGATTACATGCTGGGATGAAGGATATGAAAGGCAGTTTAGGAAGGGGCTAAAGCCCAAAATGTGTAGAGGGAGTTTCTTTTTCCTCTTTTTCTCCCTGCTTCCCTTCTCTCTCTTCTTCTCCATTGCTTGTCTTCCCAACAATTGAACTGATTGTAAATTGATAACTTACAAAATGCTTTTTAGATATAACTGAGATCCATAAAATTGGGTAAAGTTGTCCATATGTAATTTAAATTGAATGTGTTTATAGTTCCTTGAAGTTCTAATCATAGAGTGCTATAGTTTTAATCATAGAGATAATTAGTTCCTTGAAGATTAGCTTGTTTGTATACCACTTTGGCCTCCTTCAGATGATGTAAAACACATTTCATGTTTATGTAGTTGACCTTGAGTTTGCTAGCCATGTCCATTTTAGGGGTCAATCACAGCCTGGAATTAAGGATACCATAATGGCTACAAACATTGGGCAGCTTTCATTCCACCTCTGTTTCCAGATGTTTCAGTTCTTGTGTCTTAGAAAGTGACTTAATGGAAGGTATGAAGTCACATTATAGTTGTCTTTCCCAAGAGACATGACATCAAAGTGGGAGGAATGTAAATGAGTGCTATAAAAAGGAGATGGTTGGGAACAGCTGATACTTGGAAGGAAAGATCCAGTTCAGGGTAGAATGACACCTTCTTTAAGAAATAAACCAAACTTGTATGCTTCTGTTCTCTTAGAAAAACTCCTGGGCTTCTACTGATCTGTGTTTTACTCTGTACTAAATCTTCACAGAGGTAGAAGAAAACATACAACTGTATTTCAGTTATCTTCCACAAAAATCCAGAATTCAGCATTTTAATTTTCTTATCCATTGCAAACACTAATAATAAAAGAATACCAAGCATTGATCAGCATGGTTGTGACAACTCACTCCAATACAGGTAAGCAGAAGAATTAGGGTGGGGCCAAAAATTTCAAAGTGGCAAGCAAAAATTGTATAATCCAAGCTCCATATGTACTTTTTTGGCCTATTCCCTACCACCAGTAGATGCCCCTGCATATAAGCTCCTTCCTGGAAGAAGACAGAAACAGGAAAGAGCAATGCTACTGCAGTTCGGTTTCCTTTGGGAGAGGAAGAAGAAATGAGAAGAAATAAATGTATTCCCTATTAGAGGATTAGCTAAAAGGCCAGAGAAGCTTATGATTCTATGGATGTTTGGACCTATCAGACCTATCCTTTGCAACACTCCCTATTAAAGTGACCATAGAAATATCTGGCCTCATAGACCAGTAGGAAGGTGGAGAGGACAATCAGATACTGGATTCCTTCTTCTAAAACTGGAAATCTGCCTCTGGTCTTGGAGCATGAAACCTATTTAATAGTTCTGGGGAAGCTTGTCCTCAGGGGCCATGGAACTGTACCTTTGTTTGTCAAAACTCTGGACAGAGCTTTTTTCTGTCTATATAATGACTTGCCTCTTTTTCTTGAGAACGGATCTGCAATATTCTCATATCTGCAGATATATTATTCCATGATGTAACAGTATGTGAGAAAGGCCTTGAAAGACAAGTGAAGAGATACTGCCTAGGGAACAGTCAGATAAGAGATGGCATAGCCCACAGCTGCATAATGGCTGGAGAAAGAGGCTCAGAAGGGGCCCTCACTAGCTTTCCACGCTGTAAAGGAGACAGCAGGAGATTTGTACTTTCAGACTTGCAAGATTCTGTTAATGTAGCCTTACAATAAAGGAGAATGAGCTCATATGGTCATGTTTCCTGTCTGGCCTATCTGGGAATCATTAGTGCCCAAAATTATGAGAGACATCATGGTGAAAAAAATGCATCCTAGATCCCTTGGGGTAGGCATATGTGCCTACCTCTGTACACATTTGAGGTCTACCTCCTTGATTCTTCAGTCTTCAAAAAGGTATGGAAGAATCAGAGGAACTGGGCAGGATATCCCATTCCTGCCCTGGGCAGGGTGATAGAGAGAAGACCTGCAAGATCCTTCCAACCTTTCCAAATCTATGATTCTATAATCCAGTGTATCTCACCCTTGGCAACTTTAAAATGTGTGGACTTCAACTCCCAGAATTCCCCAGCCAGCATGCTGGTTGTGCCAAGGTTGAGCAACACTGCTATAATCATTTGAAAGTTCAAGTTGTTTCTTTTCTGAGATAGAAAGATGATCGGTTATGTAATGTTGGCCACTCCAATGGGACAGGTTAGACATGCCTAAATTGTTTCTTGTAAAATATTCTAAACGAACTTTTCATAAATATTTCCCATGATTTTTTAAAAAGTGGCCCAGTCTTCTTTGTTTTTACTTACTTAGGTTCCAATGTTGATTTCTGTCATAAGGAATTCTGTTTAGAGTGAGGATGTAACCATCAGAAGTTACTACTTCATATTCTTCAACTTGGTATCCTTTATGGCGAACGATCTCACTCTGTTGAAGCAAATCTCAGTATAACTACATCATGTTTTTATGTTACCTGTCAACTGGCACTTTATTTAAGTGTAAAATCACCTAAAAGAAGTCCGGAAATATCCAAAGGATTTTTTTTCCCCTTAAAAATGTTGAATATCAAATGTGAAAAGGATTGGAAGAGTTCATGTCTTTCTAGTACCTTAAAAATTGGAACATGAATGTATTGTCAATAGAACACCTAGCACTTTCTAACCCAGAAGACATTACGTCATCCATAATGGAAATAATTAAGGTCCCTGGAAAGATCTTGTCTTATTTATTTATTTTTAAATAAATAGATGTATACACATGAACCAAAATGGTCGTATAAAATTATCTAAATGCAAGTTTTGCTCTCTTTAACATGGCAGAGAATAATTTCATTTTTCTACCTCCAGCAACAGAGTGCTGAAACCTCTGTTTTAAATGTTTACTGTATGGAACCCATCTTATTCTTATTGTCATTTTCAGCTTTGTTAGCCCTTTGAGGTAGGGAAGGTCAAGAAACAGAAGCAGTAGGATTGTTCGGGAACACTCTTTATTGTTGTAGGCTATAAGAACAGAATTTTGAAAGCCCATCAGTTCTCTATGACATCTTAAACAAAATCAAGGGAGGGTTATTTTGATTGTTTTATGCTTTCTGCTTTTCTACGACTGAATAAACATGGAACCTTAAACATCATGTTTTAAACATTTATTCTATGGACCCCATTTATCCTTACTGCCATTTTCAAGTTCTGTATTATATTATACTGTATCTACCACCAACAAAATTGCAGCTTACAATGTTCATGTATGCTTCAGGATTGCCTCTTTTGGGTATTGTTCCTCCAGAAGACAAAATGCCTTGGACTGCAAAAGCCATTAGAAATAAGAGCCACATCCTGTACCTATATAATAATAAAAAAGGTCTTTAGTACCTTGAATAACATAAACATTTGATGCCAGTAAATCATGTTTGTAATTGCTAGCTTGTCCATACAAAAGTTGTAACAATTGGGAACTATTTTGCAATCATTCTGTAATTAATGACTAGAATTAAGGACTTAGCTGCTTGAAGATTTCCCTGTTAGCAAAGAGCAAGTTGGAGTGCTCTGTTATTTATTAACATTGCAGTCTTATGCCTATTCATACGAGTTGGAGTGAGGTACCAGAGGATGCAGTCTATAAAAATGCCAGGACTGGATCACTGGGAGTCAGGTGGCATATAAATTTAATACATTATCATCATCATCATCATCATCATCATCATCATCATCATCATCATCACCACCACCACCACCACCAAATATCTTTGTTTTTATTGTAAGCAGCTGTATGAGGGTCATACATTTGCTTGGAGCACTGTAATGGTATATAGAAATGATCCTGGGAGACAGGAGGAAGAGCTGCAGCCTAAACAATGGTCTGATAATGAAATTTGAGTCTGAAGGAGGGATGGGGGTAGAGAAAGCATCTCAGAAGGGACCCTCCCTAGTTTTCAGGAGAGCACAAGTGAGGGACGGGAGAGGGACTTTCAGACTTGCAAGATTGATGTCAGCCTTGTGAGGTCGTCTAAAGAAGAAGCACGCTCAAAAGTACTAGCTCTGTAATGTAATGTACGGTTACATTAACAGAGTCTTTCTCTGGGTTTGAAAAAGTGTACTAATTTCTTTTTTGGTTGTATATATTTCCATTTTTGCCTGTTTTACTTTCATCCAACTGATGGCCTTATGGGTACAATAAACTTTGGATTTAATTTGGGATTTAGAAAGATAAATTCTGCAAGAAATTCTGCATTGAAATAAGTACTTACATTTTAGGGGGTGGATTTTTTTTAAAAAAATTACAGATTGGGACTGAAGCAGGAGAAATAAAATTAAGCACATGTATGCAAAAGTAACATAAACCAGCCTTTTCCATCCATATTCTTATTGATTCAGTGAAACACATGTATTCCTTTGCTAACCCACTGTGCTAGGATTTTTGTTAAGCAAAGTAAACTTGAGAGAGAATACAAATGCTCTCGGTGATGTCCGTATAAATCTGACATCCATCTATTTAATGGACTATTTTTAGGGGGATCACAGCTTCTTGAATTAGATTATTTTTTTTAAAAAAATGGCCCACTCTTCATAAACCTCTGATGCATGTATAGAAGAATCGAGATAAACAATCAGTGGACATTTGTCGGAGGAGGCGGGTTGAAGAGGAGTGCCCCTACCTATCTTCTCTGACAAAGGAATTCCTTCGTTCATTGTACCCATAGGGTTTCTGTTGACCTCTTAATGCAATGTTTCCCAACCTTGGCAGCTTTCAGATGTGTGGACTTCAACTCCCAGAATTCATAGGCTGGCTGGGGAATTCTGGGAGTTGAAGTCCACACATCTGAAAGCTGCCAAGGTTGGGAAACACTGTCTAAATGGACACTGACAGGTGGCTGACATGAAAGAAACCTCCTTAAGTATATGAAAACAATATCTCCCTATAAGACTCACAAACTGAGCTAAAAAGCTCAATCTGTATTTCCCAATAAAATAGAACTTTCTTTCACTTTAAAACTCAGGCTGGCTGGGGAATTCTGGGAGTTGAAATCCAGACATCTGAAAGTTGCCAAGTTTGAGAAACACTGCTTAAAATGAAAGCAAACAATTGCAGCACTGTCCTCCATCCACACAAGCCAACAAGTCATCCTAGCTAAGGTTGCTCTCAGGTCCTTAAACCTTTGCTGATGAGGCATTACGGGGTAAGTCTTCTGTTCTGCCATAATCAACAAACCAGTCCACATCAAAGAAATAAAAAAGAAAACTTTACCAGAAGCTACGTGCTGTCCTGAGCCTGGAAAGATTGAAATGTCCACGGCTGTAACCGAGAAGTGAGAAGATTGAGTGAATGCTGCCTTTTAAAGTCTGACTACCCTTTTGATCCTTTGGTGTTCCAACTTACTATTATAGGGAGTGGATTTCCATGATGTCATTGTTTCAATTCTTCTGCCTGTTGCTGTTATTATCATCATCATTTTTATTACTGATTCCTGAATTATTAAGTATTTGAGACTTGCTCTTTTGAAGTACAGAGACTATGAAATTAGTTGGATTTGTGACCAACAGATAAGCAAGAAAATGTTTAAAATTCCCAAGATTCAGTCATCTCCACTGAAATAGAAACAGAAATGTTTCTGGTAATGACAATCAGGCAAATCAAAATCTTGATAACCATAAGTTGCATCATGGAAGTAGGAAATAGAAAGAGTTGCAAAACTTTACAAAGAGCAGCCAAACTTTCTCTCTTTCTTGGGATGCTCACGTTCACAGGCAAATTTCAGCATGCTTGAAACAGTGCCAGTTTCAGCTATGTAGTAAGATCTATATGCATTCTGGGTGTATAAACTAGCAGTGATGTGAATGTCAGCCCTTCAAGGTAGGCAAGGTCCAGAAACAGAAGCAGCTGTTTCCTTCTTTCCCAGAACTGAGAAATATTTTCTGAAACCCCTCTCTTAACTGTTTGCTCATCCCTTCCCCATTTCTTTGCACCCCTCCATTAGAATCACTCCTTCCTCCTGTAAGCAGCTCATCAAGGTCAATGGACAAGTCTGATGGGGAAGATCCACATGGAGTTGAAAAGTGTCCCCTTCCTTTCATGCTGAATGGCATCCAAGGTGACAGGAAGGAGGTGCCCTCTTCATCAAAGAGAGTATTGTTTGGTGAGTCTGGAGGAAGGTCAGGAGGATGGTCTTTGGGAGTATTTCAGGTGGAATTGGCAGACCAGGGATCATTTTCTCTTTCAAAAGGTCAGGGTAGGCACTAAGGGATCTGCCACACTGGATTTGGTCCTTCCTAACAGGGAGGAGTTAATCAAAGGTATGAGAGGGGAGCACATCATCATGAATAATTGAAGTTCATGATTATAACAAAAAGCTTGGTAAAACATTGATCAAACATAGACCACATATTTTTAAAAATCCAATTTTAATAAACTAAGAGAAGTAGTTGGTTGGTAAGGTGCCATGGGGAGAAAACCTTAAAGCCAAGGTGTTGTATATGGCTGGGACGTCTTGATAGCAGAGTCTCAAACAATGCCAAAGAGGAAGAAAGCTAGTAGACATCTAAAGGAGCCAATGTGGTTAAGAGGGAACTTATGATGGAAAGATTACGGCAAGTAGTGGGGCATTTTCAGAAGTCCTTAAATGAAGAGTGGGTGTAGGTTTCCTTATTGCCGTCTTAGTAGCAAAACAACTGGCAAAAATTTCAAGGCTCCGCAATGCATATTTAAATGTACGGGTAGTCCCCAGTTTAAGGATGAGTTCCGTTCCCAAGGTCTATCCTTCAGTCAAATTTGTATGTAAACCAGAACAGTATCATTGTATAATACTGTATAAGTAGTATTGTGTAATGAACTTGAACCATTGTGTATTTAATGTGAATCACTGCGTATTTAACTCAAAGTTTGCTAAAAATGGCTCCATTCTTAACTGTGGGTCATCTTTAAATCAGGCGTTCTTAACCCGGGGACTATCTCTATCTTGGCTTCCTGCTACTGTCACCACTTGTCAGGCTTAATAAATGAGAGTAAGAATCCTATCTTCTAAAAGGACATGAATATCTTTTATGTTTCTACTATACAGCTACTCCTAGAAATTGTACTTTTTAAACATCTCTTTAGTTATCCCAATGAGAACACATTGAGTTTAAAACAACTAGGTTTCCAATCTCATATCAAAAGACCTCAAAGGTAAACATTGTCTTGACACACAGCACTCCACCCAATGATTTCTTGCATTACTGCCAAAAGGTTGGCACAACATACTGATGATAAACTAAGGCAAGGAGATGTCCTGGAGAAGAATCTGAGAAGACCATGCCTCTTACAGTAGGTAGGCCAAAAACAGCAGGCAGGAAACTCAGATCATAACCTTCTCTAGAAACAGTAAGATGAAGTCAGATCTCATTTCCACATTAACATTCAGCCTCCTAGTTTTGGTGCATCTTGAAAAAGCGCCCTAATACTACAGAAATAGCACAGGAGCTGGAGGGAGAAAAGGTGTATTGAAAAGCTTTTCACACACACAGTACAACAGTGTCAGTTTAAGGTCTCACAATACACCTCTTCTCAGTCCCCACTTGAAATGAAAACTGGGCACCAGGGTATTCTGTGGGTATTTGAGTGTGGGTATCTGAGCACCAGGGTATTCCACCTGCTGCCTCCTGAGCTGCTAGACTCAGGATATAAGGAGCCTGCAACCCGCCTTTTTCAATGCAAATAGCCTTTCCATTCTTACTAGCAATGGAATTAATTCTGGACTCTTCCTGATCACATGAGTAGCTTCCCATCAATAGGTTTATTGATTCCTGTTGCCATCATTAGGTTTATTGCATGTAGCTTGGGGAGCAGGAAGTACCCCTAATTCCCACACCCATGAAGGCACAAATGTCAGTCTTATTACCAATCATTACCCTGGCACTGTTTCCTGGTGCAGGATGGGAGGGAGAAGCTGAGGACTATTATAAAGAACCAGTTATGTAATCCATAGTTATAATCCATATAGCCTATTATTATACAACAGGGCCTCTCCCACGACTGTCTGTGGTGGCTGACTGGAATGAAAGCGCCTCTGCATAGGTATGCTTCTTCTAACACTTAATGAAGCTTTGCATATTGCTGTTAGCCTGGCGCCCGTTGTTCATTATCTCTCCAGGATCTCCTGTGGTGGGTGGCACTAACAGATAGTTAGTGCCCATCCAGGGGGAAAAAAATCATGAGACAAAGTAAATTAGAGAGCAGGATTTTTTTTTCATCTTTTTTTGATGAGAACAAAAAGAATTCCAAGTACTCCAAGAAAGTAAAATAAGGAAATAATGTAGTCTAGCAATTAGAAAGCTTTGATACCCCAGACCAATTTATACACTCTAAGTCTTTGTATATATTATATATATATAATCAAAATGGTGATGAATTGTCTTTCTGAACATGATCTACTGACAATACTATATGTGTCACTTACTGTGGGAATGCTGATGTACTGTATAAATTCCAGTGTGTATGCTGTTGTATGTACTGTATGAAAGACTCTTCGACAGAGGCACCTGTATTGGATGACTAGCCATCTCTTTGAAAGGCATGTTGTTGTGGTATGGACTTAGTATGATGCCTAAAGATGGCTTTTATGTAGCTGGAAAAGTCTGTCTAATGGAATGCTCTATACCTGAGGTCATACAACACTCTAAGGCTGCATTGCCTAAACATGTCAGGTTCGGTCAGCACGAGGCTTCAGGGAAGCACGGGGCTGCAGGGAAGCTCGCAGCCAGACCACGCGGAATCCACCGGCGGTAGCTAGCGGGGAAAAGAGGAACCGAAAGCGCCGCTAATTAACGGGCCACCTGCGCCCAGCCAAACAGGAAAACCGCAGCGGAAGTTTTTAACTATAAACTGATAACGGCGCGAGCCAGCAAGGAACGGGGCCGCAGGCAGCGAAACAAGATCGCAACGCAGCACAGTACCCGCGGGCTTGCACGTAGCGGGGAGGAACCAACCCAGCCGGAGTCGAATCGACTCTGGAAAAACAATAAACAGGGAATAATTAAACATTTATATGTTGCTGGCTTTGAGACCTTGGAGGCTGCGTCAATTAAGCCTCTTAGAGCAAAAAAAGAGGCAGGCAGATTTCTTTGACTGCTCTGTCTGAGAGAGGCTATTCAGTTGCTACTAACAGTGACCCTGAAAATATCAGGCCAAGGGGCAAACGTTCTGCCTCATTATTGGCCAACAGCTACTGATCAGGGTGTCTACAGGAAAGGGGGTCAAAAAAGTCAAGGTGGCATCTGCATCTGTGCAATCAGTGCGACATAGGATTAACAAAGGAAAACAAACTAATTGAAAAAGTTGGTGCAACAGTTAAATGTTGAAGTGTTGTAAGAAAACATAAGCACTTATGGAAATCAATATATACTATTACTACAAGTTAAGAAGCATAAACTGCCATATTAAAAATAAACATTTTTTATTTATCCAGAGTAAAAGAAAAACAAAAACAGAATACACTTACCACATTTATATTGTTTTTATTAAAACCCACAAAAGAGTAATATATTTGGATGCAAAGCTTGTTTATTCCTGGCAAGGTGCACAGATTGGCATTGATGTTTTTTTGCGTGTTGCTTAGAAAACGGAATTCTTTATTTCCCCATAAAAACTGAAAAATATAAATACATATATTATTGCAAATTTCTACAGAAGCAGGTCTAACAGAATGGTTCCTTATCAGTTGGGAAGGTTCCTCATTTAATTCAGCGGATTCAATACAGCCATTGATTCTCTGCACTTTTTAACAATATTTTGAGACAAGCATGCAATCTTTATTTCTTTACTTAAGGGATTTATTCCCACTATAATCAGCGAGTATAATGTACACCATTCATGAGCAAAGAGCAGTCCATCAATCACTCCATCCATGATAAAAAAAAGAAAAAAACCCCAGAATAATGTAGCAAAGCCTAACACACACAATGCTATAACTGTGATAACAACTCAGAATTCAAAGTCTTTCTGGAAAAACTGTATTTTTACTAGCTAATGGAAACTGAACAGCATAGCAGAGGGGCAAATCACATTTCTGTAGAAAGGCTAAAGTTTAGGAGCACTGACCCAAAACCAGGACTTTAAGTGCTGCTCCTCTCACTGTTTGAACGCAGGGAACTACTAATAGGTTCTCCTGGGATATGTGTATTAGGCAGGTTGGAGGATGCAGAGCAAAACCTTTGTAGAAAAGACCCCTGGTGGTCGGCCTTTTTCAGTTCTATTTCTTCAGTCAGTTTGATCCAAGCATTTTAGAAGAGAAATTGAAGTGGTTTAATTGTGGAAGGAAGAGAAAAAAAACCTGGCTGGTGGGAGAACAGGAAATAAATTTTAAAAATCAGTGAAAAATAACTGAGGTGAATGAAAATGGCCTTTTTAAAAACTGTACACTGTTTGTGGAAACAGCAAAGAATGGTTTCTGAATGTTTTCCCAGAATTCTTTAAGAATTTGGGAATTCTAACTTGGAAGTATTTTTGAAGGGATAAAAAGATTTTCTGGAAATTTCATTTCATTTCATTCTTTCTATTTAATATTGAGTGAAAATGTACTGTCCAATCATACTGTAGATGAAACAATTGGTTAAAAAAATTGGCCAGAAAAAAATGAAGACAAGCCTATTTATTTCTTCAGCAATACGTTATATATACTACACGATATATACAGTATATATACAGTGGAACCTTGGGTTATGAACGCTTCTGTTAACGAACTTTTCGGGTTACGACCAGCTCCGGCCGCAAAATTTTGCTTCGGTTTGCGAACTCCGCCTCGGGGTACGAACAGGATACGCGGCTATTTTCCCTCCTGTGACATAGTCCGCGGCCATTTTTCCGCCCCTGACACGTGGTCCGCGGCCATTTTCCGCCCCTGACACGTGGTCCGCGGCCATTTTCCGCCCCTGACACGTAGTCATAGGGAGGGGGAATCTCCCTCCAAGCAATAGCCACCTCCCTGTCCTCCACGCCAGAATGGATTAACGGTAATTACATTAAACCTTATGGGGAAATTTGCTTCGGGGTGCAACCAATTCGGGTTGCGGCCAGAGTCACGGAACGAATTAAGTTCGTAAACCGAGGTTCCACTGTATGTATGTATGTATGTGTGTGTGTGTGTGTGTGTGTGTATATATATATATGGTGTAGCTTCATGTAAACTTCCCCACTATCTTTATGAAAGACAAAATGGGGAAAGCAACGTTTTGGCAAATATTCTCTCAAGGGGGGATGAACATCTCTAATAATGTAGGAGGGCCCAGAGAAAAAGAACGAACAAACATCAGAAAAATTTAGTTCTGAAAATTTCTGTCCAGCTTTGTTGTCACATCTATGTTCATTAGATAGTGTCTTGTGTATGAAGGGGAATTCATTAAATCACGTTTTTGTGCTTAACTGCAGATGGCTAAAAAATAATCTACCCAATTCTGAGGAAAAGGACATTTATGTCAGGTTCAGCCGGCGCAGCACGGCTAGTTTTTGCCCAGCTGCGCTGAGTCAGTTCTACCGCCCGCTCGCAAGCTGGAGAAAAGAGGAAGTGAAAGCCGGGGCTGATTAACGAGCCACCTGGGAATGCTTAACAAAAAAACGCAACGTGGATGTTTTGTATCAACGCTGATTAGCCGCGAGCGCCAAGACAAAGGGCTGAGCCGTGGCTTGCGGAAATGCGATCAGCGGCAATTGGAAAACCCCGGCTTTGCACGCGGCTGAAAGAACCCAGAGGAACCAGACCTCGCTGGCGGGGCACAACAATCAAGGAACAATAAGAACTGGGCTGAACCTGCCATTTGAGTAAAAGGGGGGATTACTAGGGCAATCTATAATCTGTACTCTGCAATATGTAACATAGCAATGGGACAAAGTGCAGGAAGGGGAGAACTATAAATTGTATCACAAGATGTGCCAAGCCAGATCTGTCTTTGTTTGTAACTATGCACGTTATGCTCGAGTAAACTTCTTTGTTGCACACACGTGTCACGAGAGTTTCTCTAGACGAATGGGGTATACCTTACATATAGAAGAGAAATTGAAGTGGTTTAATTGTGCAAGAAAGAGAAAAAAAAACTGGCTGGTGGGGGAATAGGAAATAAATTTTAAAAATCAGTGAAAAATAACTGAGGCGTATGAAAATGGCCTTTTTAAAAATTGTACACTGTTTGTGGAAACAGCAAAGAATGGTTTCTGAATGTTTTCCAAGAATTCTTTAAGAATTTGGGAATTCTAACTTGGAAGTAATTTTGAAGGGATAAAAAGATCTTCTGGAAATTTCATCCTGTTTAATATTGAGTGAAAATGTACTGTCCAATCATACTGTCGATGAAACAATTGGTTAAAAAAATTGGCCAGAAAAAAATGGAGACAAGCCTATTTATTTCTTCAGCAATACTTTATATATACTACACAAGTTATCTATATCTATATCTATATCTATATCTATATCTATATCTATATCTATATCTATATCTATATCTATATCTATATCTATATCTATATCTATATCTATATCTATATCTATATTGTGTAGCTTCAGGTAAAATTCTCCACTATCTTTATGAAAGACAAAATGGGGACAGCAACGTTTTGTCAAATATTCTTTCAAGGGGGGATGAACATCTCTAATAATGTAGGAGGACCCAAAAAAAAGAACAAACAAACATCAAAAAATTTCAGTTCTGAAAATTTCTGTCCAGCTTTGTTGTCACATCTATGTTCATTACATAGTCTCTTGTGCATGAAGGGGAATTCATTAAATCACGTTTTTGTGTTTAAGTGCAGATGGCTAAAAGAATCTACCCCGATTCTGAGGAAAAGGAGATTTATACCCTGCTTCCAAATTTTATGAACTGCAGGAGGTGATAGCCCATCTATATTTCTATACCGAATCACTCACAAGAATGTAAACCTTTGAGAAATACCTACTCTTTTAACTTTGTAGGGAAGTCGTAAAATATAATTTGATATTCCCTTGGAGTCCTCCAGTGTGTAGGCAGGTCCAAAGCATATTAAAAGATTTATTTTCCGAGCAAGCTGTGGGAAGGTCGAAAAAGAAATCAAACCTGAAAGAAAGATAAGTTTAAAAAATGGGAGCTGAGTTAAATTTAGGTCAAAACACCATGTCAATATTTGTATTGATCTTTAAGTGATGGTGTCTGTAATGTTTGCTTTGTTCCAAGACTGACAGATACCTAAAGGAGAGGCTTGCAAGAAAGAGTCACCTATCATCATCGTCATCATCATCATCATCATCATCATCATCTTACTGTTGTTGTTGTGTTATAAAAGTGATTTTCTTTTCTCTGCAGCAGAGTATCCGAACTGGGTTGATTTCCTTTGAAGATGGATATAGAGGAAACTCTAGACTAGAAGAGTTGTAAATTGATGGGATATAATTAAAATAGGAGAGGGTTGGAAATGTGAGCCTATTTGCTCTTAAGCCTTAGACGGGGGTGAGGAGAAGGCTAATAAAAGGATTTGAGCGGGCTTTGCTTGCACCTAGGCACCTGGTAGTTAAATGCTAAAGGTATCTCATTATCTTCAGCAGGGACCATGGGCCATCAAGTTCTACCCGGTGGTGTGG
This sequence comes from Python bivittatus, assembly GCF_059951505.1. Lineage (NCBI taxonomy): Eukaryota > Metazoa > Chordata > Lepidosauria > Squamata > Pythonidae > Python > Python bivittatus. The sequence continues at coordinate 4,441,568 of NW_028277108.1, forward strand.
TTAATATCTGATGACCAAAGCCTTGTTATCGATATGTTGTTTAACTTCAAGGTTACGATTTCAATCCCATCCTTTCCAATAATTTCCCTACATTATTGCCATGCTTCTAACAGGCATTTAAAGCCTGTACACATAACAGGCCTACTTTCTTCACTACCGCAGCATCTTTCAAAAAAAAGAGAAAGAAAGAAATGCAGTTATTTGCATTTATCCTCTTCTCTGTTCCCTATATATCTTTCAATATCTAATTTCCCTCGGCATAAATATTACTTCATTGTGTTTGGTCTCCTCCTTTTGATAAGGATTTAAAGTAACAAGAGAACTATTTTTCTAAATGATTTCTACAGCCTACCACTGAGTGATTTCAAGGGAGAAAGGCAATAGATCGAAGATATACAAAAGGTAGTATTTCCCATACAATTTACGATTAACAGAATTTACTACCATTCCCACCAAGAAGCCTTTAAAAAATAAAGAATGAAAGGGTTAAAAAATAATGAAAGATAATGTATTCATTATTCTCCATAAATACCTTTAATCCCTTTTAGACTTCTCACTGAAATATGAACATTACTATTTATTATTAAATATACTATTTATCATTAAACATCTATGATTCTATGATGCACTGATCATTGATTGTTCAAGAAGGATGCACTTATGAAATATGATCCGTTCTTAACTTACCCAGTGAAGCACCTTGGGAGTGACCAATGTAATATAAACTATCTTGCTTTGTCTTTTGCAGTATAAAGTTTATAGTTGCAGGAATATCATAAATTCCCATTTCATGAAAGCTGTAACACATACAAAGACACAAAACACTGCTGACATTTATTCTGTACAATAGGTTAAGGGTACAAAATCAGGAGGCTGCAAGGTTTTTTGTTTGTTTTATGTAAACAGTGAAGAAAACAAATTTTGGTGCACCACATCCAGAGTTGCTTTGGTGAGATGGGCAGCTATATACATTTGCTTAATAAATAATTTTTTAATTACATGTTTGGTCATTTGCTTAAACTAACCCCATTAGATTTCCAAAATAGTAGCTGCCTTTTTAATCATTTCATGATCACACTGCTCACTTTTTAAATTTCTCATGGCTGCATCTTCTTTGTGCTGTACTTCAGCTAAAACTGAACAGTACAGCTGCTTTAAAGTGTTGAAGATAGGTGTACAATTCACACTCTGTATGTTTCAAATCACATTTTAAAGATAAAATCTGAAGTGCTGAAAAGCCTTAATGAATACCAGATTTTAAACCTGGAGGAAAATGTCTTTATGTTCTGATGGACTCCCTAAAATAGTATCAGAAATCCAGATCTGACAATTCATATTATGAATATAGAACACCATCTCAAAAGTTACTAAAAGACACATCTTCTCCCATTCTACAAGATGTGACCCATTACTCTGACAAAATAACTGCTTTTATTTAGTTATTATAGAAACTGTTTCTGGCTCTACCTGAAATCCCAAAATTCTTCTTGGTCAGTTGTTAGGTTCTGGTGTCTTCTAGACCATGTAGTCCCTCTGTTATTTATTATCCAAACGTCATAGCCAGCATCTGCTAAAACAAATCCCAGGCTATTGCTGGGAAGGTTGATAACCCAACATCTTCCTTCAGCTACCAACCCAGATACCAGTAATACAACTGGTTTAGGCCCTTGAAAAGAAACAATATTAGACATTACATCATCTGAGAATCATTCTAGCAAAGAACATCGTATTTTTATAAACACGGAGCATCACAATTCCTATCTCCTTCTGGTATCTATGGAATCTCAAGGCTGAATATAAGCAGACATCTATGAGGGTTGAATGAAAAATAATGCTTCCAGTTTTATACATTGCCAACAGATGGCAATACTGACATGCTAGAAGTTCTGACGTGTTCTTTAGCACCTGTTCTTTCATTTCAATTAGTGGAAAGTTGCTATGAGAAAAGTTGTGTTGTTATTGTTTGTGAAATGGAAGCCTTAGTGAAACTCATCAGTACATTTTAAGCAATGTGCCATGATTGAATTTTTAACTGCCAAAGGAGTCTCTCCAAATGAAATTCACAGCTGAATTCAGATTGTTTATGATGGTGACTATGTTGCATCACTGGGTAAAAAATGAAAAGATGGTGAATCATGAAGAACGTATTTGTATGACCCAGAGCGAAGTGGACAACTTGTAACAGCAACCACAGAGTTTCACATGAGGAAGGTTATTGAAGTGATTAAAGACAATCATCAGATCACTCAAAGGGAAGCTGCTGTCGAGCTTGGCATTTCATAGGAATATGCTGGTCACATTATTGATATTCTTCAATATTGGAAAGCTTGTGCAAGATGGGTTCTTCACATGCTGATGGCAGAGATGAAAGCTTCAACAGTTGAAATTTGTCAGCAGTTGTCATACTATGAGAATGAAGATGAGGAATTTCTTCATAGCATCATGACATGGTCCCATTATTAGTACCCCGAAATAAAACATCAGTCCAAGAAATATGATCACAAAGCTTTTTTTTGTTTTTTTATCTGCGCTCAGTAATTACCAACTCTGCAGTGACTGCTTGGACGAGTCCTTACGGTTTTCAAGGCAAGGTGTTTCGGAAGTGATTTGCCAGTGCCTCCTTCCTAGAGCAGAGCCCAGCTGGTGAGCGCGGGAGGCGGGGTTTCCGTTACTTCGCGCCCTTTTCAGGTGAGCGGGGTTTCGTGCTTACCGGCAACTGCTCCCGACTCCTTTTGCAAGCTGCCACCAGCATTTTTCCTCCCACCGGAGTGAGAGTCCCCATTTATCTACTCAAGTGAGTTTTTGAACTGTTGGGTTGACAGGAACTGGGGAGGAAACAGGAGCTCACCCTGTTAACGCGAAGGCTGGACTTGAACCGCTGAAGCGTCGACCATTTCTGGCCAGCAACTTTCAGCGTCATTAAGCCACTGCGCCACCACGTCCCCTCACAAAGCTTTACCTGCAGGGGAAAAAAATTGAAGGAACACCTTTTTGGACTTCTGTCTGACTCAAATGAAGAGATGGAAGGATTGCCAGGATCTGGTTGAAGAAAGAAAATGTGGAGGTCTTTTGTGATGGCTTTAAGAAGCTCATCTATCACTGGCAGAAGTATGGTGATGATTTTGTGAAAAAATAAATACAGGGTAACAAGGGCACATTTCAAGGACTATTTTCCTGTTTTGTTTATTAAACTATCCTACTTAAACTAAAATTAAGGAAGTGGGGGCATTACTTTTCACTCAACTCTTATATACCATTTTTCCTCACAAGGGACCTTGCAATAGAATAGAGCCCAAATAAGGGTCACAATAAAAATAATCTACAACAGAATATGCTGTAAGAAGTACTGTTTAGAAGGTTAGAAAAGCAATAAAGCGGTGGCATTTCACTGCACTAATAAAGCTATTCATTAAGAACAGCTGTTTTGGTTGTTCTAAAGGAATCTGATTGTGGAGCAAGACAGAAATCAGTGATAATCTCTCTGGAGAGGAGTTTCAAAAATGGGGTATCATCACTGAGCAGACTTTGAGAAGTAGAGAAATTTTTTCAAGTGCTCGGACCTTCTAAGCCCTTCAGAGTTTTGTAAACTAGTGTCAACATGTGTCAAAATCTTGACCTGGGGCCATTACAGCCAGGCCGCAAAGAGGTGTCAGTAATGCAACATATATTACAAAATTAATATTTCACAAGGGAAAGCCTCCTCCCATCTCAAGTGTGGTGTATGGTTTATTTTACTTTTATTTTGTGTTGTAGCCGCTCTGGGAAAATCTGGGTTTGAAAAGCAACATGCAATTTCTTAAAAGGAAAAGTAAAATATGTACCAGACTCGTTTTTAGTTTTTTTAGTGTCAGCGGAAGTTTGGTGCATATCTGTAATGTATCTACATACATTTGACAGGGCGGAGGGAGGCAGACTAGCCCCTGCAGTTTTCTTGGCAAGGCTTTTCAGAAGTGGTTGCCATTGCCTCCTTCCTAAAGCTGAGAAAGAGCAACTGGCCCAAAGTTACTGAGCTGGCTTTCATGCCTAAGGCAGGACTCAAACTCCCTGTCTCCCAGTTTCTAGCCTGATGCCTTAGCCACTACACCAAGCTAGCCCTCATCTACACCATCATCAATTCATAGGCTGGCTGGGGAATTCTGGGAGTTGAAGTCCACACATCTGAAAGCTGCCAAGGTTGGGAAACACTGTCTAAATGGACACTGACAGGTGGCTGACATGAAAGAAACCTCCTAAGTATATGAAAACAATATCTCCCTATAAGACTCACAACCTGAGCTAAAAAGCTCATTCTGTATTTCCCAATAAAATAGAACCTTCTTTCACTTTAAAACTCAGGCTGGCTGGGGAATTCTGGGAGTTGAAATCCAGACATCTGAAAGTTGCCAAGTTTGAGGAAGTCAGAAAATGTAAATAAAATGGAAGAATATTTGAAGGATTGAAAAATAATGAAGTTTACAAAGGAAATGAAAGAAAACTTAAATGAAAGGATAACACAAATGGAAATTGATTGGGTGATAAAAGAAACTAAATTAAATTCTGCCCCTGGTCAAGATGGCTTCCCTTATGAATTCTATAAAACTTTTAAAGAAGAATTATTAATTCCATTACAAAAAACCTTAAATACAATTCTGGAAGAAGGGAGAATGCCAGAATCTTGGAAGGGAGCGAATATTACTATAATTCTGAAACCGGATCGAGATTTAACATTAGTGAAAAATTATAGACCGATCTCTTTGTTGAACTGTGATTATAAATTATTTGCTGCAATTCTGGCAAGAAGATTAAAAAATCAGTTAAAAAATTATATACATGTAGATCAATCAGGATTTTTGCCTAATAGACATTTAGCTGATAATGTAAGAATGGTATTAAATGTTATTGAGTATTATGAATATCATCATCAACAAAAATTGGCTTTGCTCTTCCTTGATGCTGAAAAAACATTTGACAACATATCTTGGAGTTTTATGAAATTAGTTGTGAAAAAAATAGGAGTAGGAGCTAAGTTTGAAAGAGTGTTGGAAACAATTTATAGTGAAAAAATGGCAAAACTAATTATAAATGGACAATTGACTCAGAATATAGTTATACAAAAAGGAACCAGACAAGGTTGCCCTTTATCTCCATTAATTTTTATTACAGTTTTGGAAATTTTATGTCAAAAAATTAGAGATAATGAAAATATAAAAGGATTGAAAATTGGCAAACAAGAATATAAGTTGAGAGCATATGCTGATGATGTGGTATGTATTTTGGACAACCCAATAGATACTGCCGAAAATTTACTGGAAGAAATTAAGAAATTTGGTCAAGTGGCAGGTTTTGTTATCAATAAAGATAAAACGGATGTAATTACAAAGAACATCTCAAAAGAAGAAATAGAGGAATTGGAAGAAATACTGAAGATTAAAATAGTTAAGAAAACAAAATACTTAGGAATAAATTTAATCTCCACAAATAAATCTCTTTTTGAAGAAAATTATATGAAAAAGTGGAGGGAAATAAAACAGGATATTATTAAATGGTGTAGACTGAAATTAAGTTTATTAGGAAGAATGGCATTAGTGAAGATGAATTTATTGCCTAAAATGATTTTTTTATTTCAAACAATACCAATTATAAGGAATGAAAAAAAATTTATAGAATGGAAAAGAAATATTTTGAAGTTTATATGGGATAATAAAAAATTATCCCTTAGAATTAGTTATATAAATTTGATTGATTTAAAAGAAAGAGGAGGATCTGGTCTCCCAGATTTGCAAGTGTATTATGAATCAGCTTGTCTTACTTGGATTAAAGATTGGATTTTACTGAAGGATACAAGGAAATTAGATTTGGAGGGCTATAATAAAATTTATGGTTGGCATGCATACCTTTGGTATGGAAAAGAAAAAAACATCAAATATTTTTAAAGAATATCCCAAGACAGAGTCTTTTTAGAGTCTGGAAAAAATACAAAGATAGACTAGAAGTTAAAACACCACTGTGGCTGTCCCCCAAAGAAATTCTACCTAGTTGTATGAAAAATTTAGATACCACATGTTTGAAATACAGAGATATTTTGATTAAATACAATGGGAATTATAAAATGAAAACACAGGGGGAATTACAAATAGATTGGTTTAAATATCATCAATGGAATGCAGTCTTCCAGCAAGATTTAAAAGAAGGATTTCAAAAAGAGGAATCGGAATTTGAAAAAGTTGTTAAAAGTGAGGAAAAAATTATGTCAAAAATATATAGAATTTTGCTGTTATGGAAAGCAGAGGAAGAAAATGTAAAACATTGTATGATCAAATGGGCACAAGATTTAGGACATAATATTATGATGGAAAGGTGGGAAAGATGGTGGGAAAAAGATATAAAATTTACAGTATGTCAAGATATAAGAGAAAACAGTTACAAAATGATGTACAGGTGGTACCTGGCCCCAGGTAAATTGGAAAAAATGTATAAAAAAATAAAGGTTAAATGTTGGAAATGTGGGGAGAACATTTTTTCCTCCTTTTTTCACATGTGGTGGAGCTGTAAGGAAGTGAAAAAATTATGGGATATTACATAAAAACATATAGAAAAGATGATTGGAATGAAGTTTGTTAGAAAGCCAGAATATTATTTGTTGGGGATGCTTGATGAAAAAATTAAGAAAAAGTCATGGAATTGTATTATGTATGCAATAGCAGCCGCAAGAATGATTATTGCTCAACATTGGAAGTCTGAGAAGATTGAGAATTGGGAAATACAATGGAAGAAGAAATTGAACCATTTCAAGCAAATGGCAGAGATAACAGCGTGGATTAAAGATAAGCCTTTGGAAAAATATAAAGAAGATTGGATGGAATATGAACACTGGATAGAAAACAGAACTGAACCCTAGATAAATTCCCCAAAGAATGTTAATTAAAAAATTACTTTGGTGTTTAACAATCTAAGAAGTAGAATAGAAATAGCAGCTTATTTACGTATATATTGGTTTTTACTGTTGGGATACTGGAAGTCAAATCTGTTTATTATGTAACAATAAAAATTTATACTACAAACAAAAAAAAGGAAAGCAAACAATTGCAGCACTGTCCTCCATCCACACAAGCCAACAAGCCATCCTAGCTAAGGTTGCTCTCAGGTCCTTAAACCTTTGCTGATGAGGCATTACGGGGTAAGTCTTCTGTTCCGCCATAATCAACAAACCAGTCCACACCAAAGAAAGAAAAAAGAAAACTTTACCAGAAGTTATGTGATGTCCTGAGCCTGGAAAGATTGAAATGTCCACGGCTGTAAGCAAGAAGTGAGAAGATTGAGTGAATGCTGCCTTTCAAAGTCTGACTACCCTTTTCATCCTTTGGTGTTCCAACTTATTATTATAGGGAGTGGATTTCCATGATGTTATTGTCAGTCAGTCAGTCAATCTTTATTGATTAGCCTTCTGGCCATTTCAATTTCATAAAAACAATCTAATACCATATTAAATATAAAATCCAATATACAGTTAAAATTATAATTATAAAACCAGGAACTGTCTTAACTCAGTTCATCATCTTTACAATTTATGACATTGGTTGCTCTAAATTCCTCTCTAATTTTTATCGCCTTATTAATGAACTTAGTGATACTCCTAACCACATGTTGATTGTAGCCTGACAATAATCGGTCCAATATAAAATCACAGGATATATAAGGTCTAACTGTAATATACTGCTTTATATACTTCTGTCTTATTTGTTCATACAGATGACATTCAAAGATTATATGGACTAAATTTTCCACTCTACTTTTACCACAAAAACAAAGTCTCTCCTGATATGGTATGCCTGCATACCGGCCCGTTACTTCCTGAGTTTCCAGCTGGTTAAATCTTAATCGTGTAAAGATTTTGCGATACATTAAGGGAGTTGGAACTGTCAAATACTTTTCTATACCAAAAATAGTCTTATTTCTGGCTAAGCCAACCGACTTCATAGCAGATAAGATTTCAATATCTTGTTGAGCACTAATATCTTGTGCTCTTTGTCTAATGATTTTAACTGCCTGGTCTCCAAGGGGTTGAAGTAAAAGGGGGGAGAGGCCCATAGTTGTTGTAGCTTTATACAAAAGTCCAACCCAATTGGTGATCTCGGGAGCTGACAATTGTTCTAAAAAGCATTGTTTTGGCAGTCTAAACTCCTCCATCTCAATCAATCGTCTCCAATATTTTACTACCTTTAATAGGGCAGATACATTTAATGGGGAAATACCTGTTTCTGCCCTAACGGCGCTGGCTGGAACCATTGGTCCAACCAGAAGAATTCTTCTTAAAAATTTGTTTTGTGGTATTTCTAAGGACGGGGTTACCAAAGAACCCCAAATTTCAGCTCCATAGGTTAACAATGGGATGATCTTGGCTCTATATACCCTAAGCACTGGAAGTATTGTTGTTGGAATTGAATAAGACATAAGTTTATACAACGCTGCTATACGTTGTGCAGTTTTCTGCGCAGCTGTCTTCATCTGGTTTTTCCAACTGCCATTTACCGAAAAAGTCAAGCCCAGATAAACGAAGGAAGATACCTGGTCTACTGGGCGACCGTCTATGTGCCAACGATATTGTTTCTTTTGTGAGCCAAAAACCATTACCTTTGATTTAGCATTGTTTATAGTAAGGTCATTTACATTGCAGTATTCCAATAGAGCTTTTAGTTGTCTCCTTAAACCAATCTGAGAAAATGACATTAGAACCGAATCATCGGCATACATCAACATGTTTATGGACCTATTTCTTACTTTTGGTCTATGAAAACTTGTCTGAGCAAACACCTTTGGGAGATCACTTAAGTAAACATTAAATAATGTGGGTGCCAAAATGCAACCTTGCCTTACACCTTTATTGGCTGGGATGGGGCGGGTTGTGGCTCCTGATCGCCCCACACGGACTTTCAACTGTGTATCCGTGTATAATGCCCTTATGAGAGCGCAAAGTCTGGGTTCTACACTCAACCTTTTCAGCTTATTCCATAGAATCTGTCTATTGATTGAGTCAAAAGCTGACTTTAAATCAATAAAGGCCACAAAGAGTGATTTCTTCCTATCCTTATATTTCTTAACTAAGTGGGCTAAAATAAAACAATTATCCATAACTGACCTTCCTGCCCGAAATCCAGATTGTTCTTCTGGGAGGATGTCATTTTCCATGACCCACTGCTCTAATTTATTGAGCAGGTGTTTGGCGTATAGTTTAGCTATGATATCAATCAGACTAATTGCCCTATAGTTACATGGGTCATCCCTGTTACCTTTTTTATATATAGGTACAATTAGAGAGAGTTTCCACCCTATTGGGATATCTCCTGTCCTATCTATATAAGTAAATAAGCCCACTAACACAGGAGCCCACCAATCAATGTTATGCTTGAGAAGCTCAGCAGGCACACAATCCTGCCCTGGAGCACGTCCATTTTTTAATGCTGTAATTAGTTGTTTAGTTTCCAGGGCCAAAACCGGGGGCCAATACGGGGAGTCCCTCAAATCCTTCTCCCATATAGATTGTCTGGGTACCCTCATACCAGGACCATCATTAAAAATTGCCCTGAAATAAGATTCCCAGTTTTCTGCAGGGATATGTACGTCTAGCACTGTTTTTCTATCTTTTAAAATTTTTGCTATATCCTCCCAGAATAAAACCATGGAAGGGCCCTTTGCTGCTTTTTCTAATCTAGCCCAGAATTTAATTGTATGCTCCCTCTTTTTCTTTCTTAATAGTAACTTATATATATTATTGTTAGTATGTAGTACTAGTATTTAATAGTAACTTATATGTTATTGTTTCAATTCTTCTGCCTGTTGCTGTTATTATTATCATCATCATTTTTATTACTGATTCCTGAATTATTAAGTATTTGAGACTTGCTCTTTTGAAGTACAGAGTCTATGAAATGAGTTGGATTTGTGAGCAACAGATAAGCAAGAAAATGCTTAAAATTCCCAAGATTCAGTCATCTCCACTGAAATAGAAACAGAAATGTTTCTGGTAATGACAATCAGGCAAATCAAAATCTTGATAATCATAAGTTGCATCATATTGGAAGTGATGGAAGTAGGAAATAGAAACAGTTGCAAAACTTTACAAAGAGCAGCCAAACTTTCTCTCTTTCTTGGGATGCTCACGTTCACAGGCAAATTTCAGCATGCTTGAAACAGTGCCAGTTTCAGCTATGTAGTAAGATCTATATGCATTCTGGGTGTATAAATTAGCAGTGATGTGAATGTCAGCCCTTCAAGGTAGGCAAGGTCCAGAAACAGAAGCAGCTGTTTCCTTCTTTCCCAGAACTGAGAAATATTTTCTGAAACCCCTCTCTTAACTGTTTGCTCATCCCTTCCCCATTTCTTTGCACCCCTCCATTAGAATCACTCCTTCCTCCTGTAGGCAGCTCATCAAGGTCAATGGACAAGTCTGATAGGGAAGATCCACATGGAGCTGAAAAGTGTCCCCTTCCTTTCATGCTGAATGGCATCCAAGGTGACAGGAAGGTGCCCTCTTCATCCCAGAGACTATTGTTTGGTGAGTCTGGAGGAAGGTCAGGAGGATGGGCTTTGGGAGTATTTCAGGTGGAATTGGCAGACCAGTGATCATTTTCTCTTTCAAAAGGTCAGGGTAGGCACTAAGGGATCTGCCACACTGGATTTGGTCCTTCCTAACAGGGAGGAGTTAATCAAAGGTATGAGAGGGGAGCACATCATCATGAATAATTGAAGTTCATGATTATAACAAAAAGCTTGGTAAAACATTGATCAAACATAGACCACATATTTTTAAAAATCCAATTTTAATAAACTAAGAGAAGTAGTTGGTTGGTAAGGTGCCATGGGGAGAAAACCTTAAAGCCAAGGTGTTGTATATGGCTGGGACATCTTGATAGCAGAGTCTCAAACAATGCCAAAGAGGAAGAAAGCTAGTAGACATCTAAAGGAGCCAATGTGGTTAAGAGGGAACTCATGATGGAAAGATTACGGCAAGTAGTGGGGCATTTTCAGAAGTCCTTAAATGAAGAGTGGGTGTAGGTTTCCTTACTGCAGTCTTAGTAGCAAAACAACTGGCAAAAATTTCAAGGCTCCTCAATGCATATTTAAATGTACGGGTAGTCCCCAGTTTAAGGATGAGTTCCGTTCCCAAGGTCTATCCTTCAGTCAAATTTGTATGTAAACCAGAACAGTATCATTGTATAATACTGTATAAGTAGTATTGTGTAATGAACTTGAACCATTGTGTATTTAATGTGAATCACTGTGTGTTTAACTCAAATTTTGCTAAAAATGGCGCCATTCTTAACTGTGGGTCATCTTTAAATCAGGCGTTCTTAACCCAGGGACTATCTCTATCTTGGCTTCCTGCTACTGTCACCACTTGTCAGGCTTAATAAATGAGAGTAAGAATCCTATCTTCTAAAAGAACATGAATATCCTTTATGTTTCTATTATACAGCTACTCCTAGAAATTGTACTTTTTAAACGTCTCTTTAGTTATCCCAATGAGAACACATTGAGTTTAAAACAACTAGGTTTCCAAGCTCATATCAAAAGACCTCAAAGGTAAACATTGTCTTGACACACAGCACTCCACCCAATGATTTCTTGCATTACTACCAAAAGGTTGGCACAACATACTGATGATAAACTAAGGCAAGGAGATGTCCTGGAGAAGAATCTGAGAAGACCATGCCTCTTACAGTAGGTAGGCCAAAAAAAGCAGGCAGGAAACTCAGATCATAACCTTCTCTAGAAACAGTAAGATGAAGTCAGATCTCATTTCAACATTAACATTCAGCCTCCTAGTTTTGGTGCATCCAATACCCTTGAAAAAGCACCCTAATACTACAGAAATAGCACAGGAGCTGGAGGGAGAAAAGGTGTATTGAAAAGCTTTTCACACACACAGTACAACAGTGTCAGTTTAAGGTCTCACAATACACCTCTTCTCAGTCCCCACTTGAAATGATAACTGAGCACCAGGGTATACTTTGGGTAAGTCAGGGAGCAGACCATATGTGGGACTTGATGGGCTTTGGCCTCTACTTGTTCACTGTATTAGATATTGTAAAAAATCTGCAAGGCTAAGCGGTGCCTATTAAGTTATTTTTTTTCCCTCCTGCTGCCTCCTGAGCTGCTAGACTCAGGAGATAAGGAGCCTGCAGCCCCCCTTTTTCAATGCAAATAGCCTTTCCGTTCTGACTAGCAATGGAATTAATCCTGGACTCTTCCTGATCACATGAGTAGCTTCCCATCAATAGGTTTATTGATTCCTGTTGCCATCATTAGGTTTATTGCATGTAGCTTGGGGAGCAGGAAGTACCCCTAATTCCCACACCCATGAAGGCACAAATGTCAGTCTTATTACCAATCATTACCCTGGCACTGTTTCCTGGTGCAGGATGGGAGGGAGAAGCCGGGGACTATTATAAAGAACCAGTTATGTAATCCATAGTTATAATCCATATAGCCTATTATTATACAGCAAGGCCTCTCCCACCACTGTCTGTTGTGGCTGACTGGAATGAGAGCGCCTCTGCATAGGTATGCTTCTTCTAACACTTAATGAAGCTTTGCACGTTGCTGTTAGCCTGGCGTCCGTTGTTCATTATCTCTCCAGGATCTCCTGTGGTGGGTGGCACTAACAGATAGTTAGGGCCCATCCAGGGGGAAAAAAATCATGAGACAAAGTACATTAGACAGCAGGAATTTTTTTTCATCTTCTTTAATGAGAACAAAAAGAATTAAAAGTACCCCAAGAAAGTAAAATAAGGAAATAATGTACAGTCTAGCAATTAGAAAGCTTTGATACCCCAGACCAATTTATACACTCTAAGCCTTACATTTCAAACGAATTCCACCCCAATATATGCATAGCGTTATGCAATTTAGAGCATAGGTGGGAGAGGGATTCTGGGAAGAAAGTGGTTGAAAAACATGTTACATGGTCTCTGTGGTGGTGTCTTCCTGTATCTGGGTTGCGTTTCATGTCACGGCAGCTACCGGAGTTACTATAAGAGCAGTGCCTGTTAAATATGCATGCAGATGTACAGCAACTGTGAAAAATATATTCAGGGCATTTGCCACAATATACCATAGGAATTTTGGCCACAGTGTGTTTCACCTTTTGAACACTTGACTTGAGCCAGGCTAACTCCTGCCTGAGTTTGTTATCTGGGTTTTGTGCCTAAGTTAGGGCTTTGCATATGAACAGATATGATCAGAACTACATAGGAATTGTAAGTAATATGTGAAGACAGGCCTGGACTAGTTGCCTTTTCCTGGAGAGGTAGCATGTAAGATTGGCTGATATAAGAGCAAAATGGTGATGAATTAGCAAGATTATTGTATGCAGAAAGAGGGAAAGATTCGGCACTACCCACAATGGAGGAGTGGTTGGTGAAGATGACGGAACTTGCTGAGATGGATAAATTGACTTCTTTGGTCACAGAAAAGACAACAGCTACGCTTATTGCTGACTGGAAACCCCTTATGGACTTTTTGTGTAAAACAGAAAAAAAGTTAACTTACGATTTATGGTTTTGATGACTAGACAGAATAGATTATACGAATAAGCGAGCTATGTTTTAACCATGGAGTACGAGGTAAATAAGCAGTTGTACTTATAACTGCTGTAAAGAAGATCAAAAGCTACTTCTTTGTATCTTTTTTCATTTCTATTTTTCTTTTACTTTTTTTCCCTTTCTTGCACTTTTAGCTTTCTCTTTGATTTCTTTTTCTTTTCTTTTTCTTACGTTATATTAGTTTGTATTAGTCTTTACCTTCCTTTTTAAAAATCTTTGATACATATAATCAAAATGGTGATGAATTGTCTTTCTGAACATGATCTACTGACAATACTATATGTGTCGCTTACTGTGGGAATGCTGATGTACTGTATAAATTCCAGTGTGTATGCTGTTGTATGTACTGTATGGAAGACTCTTCGACAGAGACAACTGTATTGGATGACTAGCCATCTCTTTGAAAGGCATGTTGTTGTGGTATGGACTTACTATGATGCCTAGATATGGCTTTTACGTAGCTGGAAAAGTCTGTCTAATGGAATGCTCTATACCTGAGGTCATACAACACTCTAAGGCTGCATTGCCTAAACAATGATAGGCCTTGGCCCAGAGGTAACTGTTCAATGCAATGCATGACTAATGTTGCCTGTTTCACAGAGAAAAATGCTCTTTAATGTCCTTTCATGATTCTCTCAGCTAAACAAGGACGACCAGACAGACTGGGGAAGAAAGTTTGTAATGAAAATGGAGTGGAAGTGAGGAAGGAATAGGAGCACAAGGGATCTGGAGGCCATTTTCTGACAAAGAGGATAGCAACATTTCAAAACTGATGTGGAAAATATAAACTGTTTCTTTTCCACATCAGATTTGAAAGACTGCTATCCTCCATTGTCGGATATAACTTCCATCTGTATTTATCTGTATTTCTTCATTAGGCGAAAAAGATCCCCATACATGTATTTTGGAGCATCAAGGCCCCAGATAAAATCAGCATGGTCCCAGCTAGGAATACGCTTATGGAAAACTAAGTTAGTAAGTCGAGAGAGCAGACGATCGATGTTCTTTGGTCTCTCAATGATGTCTTTCCCACCACTCCAAACAGCTGTTGGCACAGTTATATCTTCTAGGTTGTAAAATGGAGGCTTGATCTGTAGAAGAAGAGATGCAAAATATGAAAATATCCTTCTGCTTTCCTATCTTCCAGATATTTCGCCTTTCAACAATATCAACATTCTTGGTTGCATGCATCTGGACCTGAAAAAAACATTATTTGGCAGATAATTCTTCTATCATACTTAATTCTTACCTTGTGTCTCTCACATTAAAGGCTTAATACAATAGTACCTCAAGACTAATCACATCTACATATTTTGCATCAGATCATACCAATTTAATCTTTTCAAAAATTACTGAGAAAAAATACATTGATTGATAATCAAGTAAATTAAATTAGTATGTGTGTGTGTGATTAAATGGAGTATCATTAACTGTATTATGATACTTTGGTACAGAGAAGTTGCATTGATAATATTTAGTACATTAGTAATTTCTTAATTTAACACAGCAAAGCAATTTTTATAATACATTAATGCATGAGACTTCCAGGGAAGTCAACCCTGAAAAGTGGAGCCAACAACCACAGCGGAATGAAGAGCCAGCAAGTAGACCGGTTTTTCAATACCTCCTCTCTGGACAAGGAGAGGACCTGAGATCTCCCACAAGTGCTCCAGACAGCTTGCAGTCTCTGGTGGGTTTAGAGCTCTGGGAGATGAGGGAATAGCCATTTATTCAAACCGCAGCTGGCACCTTTGAAAGGACACTAAGTTTGCATAGTTCCTTTTCTAATCACTTCAGAAATTGCTTGTTAATTACTTTTCTTCACTCCTTCACTGATGTAAGCAAGAAAAGATATGAATTTCTTTACTGAATCAGGCCACTCATTCTGAAAGCTCTATAACTTTAATTGAGCACACTTTTCCTCCCAGTTAGGCTACTGAGAAGAGTCAAAAGACACTTGCCCTTCTTTGCAAATTAAACCAGCACAGAGAGGAAAGTGCTCTGGAACAGAGTGGATGGTGGTACTATGCTGAATAGGCTCTCACCACGTATGTGGGTTGTAGGAGGATTGTGCATGGAAGATGGCTGCCAAGAGGCAAATCTTCACACCTCTGTGTGTTATGTATGCAAGCAAGGAAGCACGTGCCCCATTACAAACTTTATACCAATGTTTTTCTCACCGTGTTGTATACAGCTCTGTTTTTGTTTCCATAGTCAAAATATTTAAATTCGTTTGACTCTACAACCTAAATTGGGAAGAAAAAGTTATGTTCAGTTTGAAACTTGGCAAACTTTCACATTTTAATTTTTTTTAATCTGAAATTTGAGACACATGCAAATTCAAAATGAAAGGATTTTCATTATCAGACCCTCTCTCCAGTTTGCAAAAACTCTCATAAAATGGAAGATGCTCTATAAAGGATTTTTGGATATCCCTATAGAAACATAGGGATAGAGTCACTACATTGCAAGTCACCTCCAATCTTAGGGAGCAGCAAACTATGTAGATTTAGAAGTTTCCCTCCCCACCCCCCCAGTTGCGTTTGGGTCTTTCACAGGTACTTCAGCTCAAACCCAGGTTCTGTGCCTTATTAATCAAAGATGCCATAGACAAAACAAGTTCAATTCATGGGGACATTTGCCACTCAGTGCCCAGCTGCTATTTCACTAGATTTCTCTCATGTTCCTTGATGGTTCAGTGTGGACCTGGATTGAGGTTCCTGATGCCAGCTGACTCTCCTGTGATCATGATTTAACTTCCATCCTTTCTTAGAATATCACAGGCCAGGAAGTGAAGAATCTTGATATCTCTTTCCTGGATGATATTACTACTCTGACATTCTCCTCTTTCAAGAATTTATGGCTGATCTATTTTTGCCTGGATAAGTCCTCTGTGTTCCATATATTCAAGAAATATGTGAGTTTTGGGGGTGGGGGGTAGTGCAATGGTTTCCATGTAGTATTTTCATGAGTATGTTAGAACCAGTTCGGCCTTAGGTCTTCTCCTTAAATATTTTGCCTTGCAATATTTTGTTTATAAATATTTATATCCCCCCTCTTTGCAGGTTCTGTGACATTAACAATCCTTGGGATCTTCTAGACAACTATTTTACTAATTGACTAAATTCATATCCAGAAGTTCCAGTAGTATTTGCTGTCGATTTGATTACACATGTTGACAATGTATTTGTCAATACATTGACAAATTGTATTGATAGTATTGACAGTATTTGTTTTAGGCAAGTCCTTTTCAACTGCTCTCTTTTCCAAAAGGCACAGCTCTGCTCCCTAATGGTAGTGCTTCCCACCAAGAGACACCACTGCAGCTGTCAAGCACTCAATGGAAACTGTAACTGCGGCTTGCTAGGATTAAATTTTCTTTCCCATCCAGACCTTATTGGGACAAGACCTCAACAACATCTCCCAAAGGGTAGAGATGTAAAGCAGAGTATCATCAGCCTACTAACGATATAGAACTGCAAATCACAAATGACCCTCATCCAATGGTTTCATGTAGATATTAATCAGCAGGGGGAGAAGAGCATCTCACACGTTCATCCCACAAGTGAGCAGCTACTGAGCTGACCTCTCTTCTCCCACCCCCAACAACCGGAACTGGCCACTGCGGAAGAAGTGGAACCATTGCAAAACAGTGTCCCCAGTCCTCAACCTCCCAAGACAGCCTAGAAGGATACTATGGGATTGAAAGCCCCTGAGAGATCTAAAAGGACCTCTAGTTCCCTCCAGATCCCAATAAATTTCATTCACTAGCACAACCAAAGCTATAACCATCCCATGCCAAGGCTCTGAACTCTGACAAGGTCTAGATAATCCGTTGCATCTAAGGCATTCTGTAGTTGGTCCTCACCACCCATGAAGAAACTAGATGTTAGTTATTTTACACATCGGATCCAGAGAAGACCTCTTAAAAAGGGGGTATACCACAGCCTCCTTCAAGGCTACCAGCAGCATCCCTTCCAAAAGAAGGCACTGACAATCTCCCAGATCCAGGGAACAAATCCCTCTTTGGCTACACAAGGAGCCAGACAGGGCAAGGGTCCAGGAACAAGTAGCAGAAGGCTAGAAAGCACCTTATCTACATTTTCAGGGGTTACAGGAAAAATGTAAAAAAAAAAACACAGATAACCTGGCAAGGTGTTGTCCCACTCACAACTCTAGACCCTGCCCATATGGAGTCAAGTCTCACATGAACTTGAGTGCCAAAATGCTGTGCTAATTGGTCACAGTTTCAAGGAGGGAGCTCTTATCACTGCTGAGTAGGCCCAAACCTGGGCATGTGTCCATTCTTGAGCAGTCTTTGTCTTCCACTACCTACACCGTAGGTGTCAATTCTGCAAACCAAAGGCCCACTTGGGATTTGTTGACAGAGATAAGCTGCTTAAGAAGAATTTCATAAAGGCCCAAGATGACTCCTGTTGTCAATGGTGAACTAGCTCTTCGTGGACCTACCCATCAGTTTGTCGAGAAACTCCCCAAGTGCCTACTAGAAACCATCCATGAAGCACCTGGGGTGGATCCTCAGAAAAATCACAGCCAGACATCAATTGATCTGACCATGACAAAAGGTTGATATCCTCCATATCTAGATCACATGACAACTGCTGTGAAGTGGAACTAAGGTCTAATGCATGGTCACTTATGTGTCTTAGATCTGAGATTACTGTGGATAAGCCCATGGTTGCCAAGAAGAGCCAGCCTCCATCAACAACAACACTACAGTGTTTTAGCAAATAATTTCAGTATTAAGGACAATGGTATTGAATTCATTTTTGAAAAAAGTACTTGGAATAGAAACGTGAACATGCATTGATATATACCGTATTTTTCTGACTATAAGACGATACTTTTTTCTAAAATCCTTACCCTAAAAACTGAAGGGCGTCTTATTCAAGGAAGTCAGCCGAGAATCGCGGTTGCAAAACTGCCAAACTTTGTTTCTGCAGAGAGGCTTCTTCCTATTGCTAGCCTCCAATCACAAGTGAAATGGTTTGTCTCCCAAACAGACTTCCTCCAATCACGAGCCTGATATAACTGGCGTCAGCTGATGCTGAACAAACCAATTGGAGGAAGGCTGTTTGCAGAGACAAGCTATCTGCAGTTTCACTCGTGCTTGAATGTAATCAGTTATGCAAAAGAGTGTGGAAATAGAGCTGCAGAGAGACGGTTTGGACATCCTCCCACCGAGTGTATCAGGTAAATGTTAACTAATTACTAAATAAAAATGTGTTCTGGCCTATCTTTAAAATATTGATTTTTTAAATTTTGGGTCGGAAAAGTGGGGGTCGTCTTGTACATGGGAGCGTCTTATTGTCAGAAAAATACGGTACCTGATACTAAACATTTAATCAAATAGCAGCGTTGAACATTCTATTTTGACTTGCAAATATTATTGGAAAATGAAACTCTACCTGGCTCCAATGAAATATAGTTTTCACAGAAGCAAAATCAGGGTAAGTTCCACAATAAAGATCGAATCGACTCTGGAAAAACAATAAACAGGGAATAATTAAACATTTATTTATTGTTGGATTTGAGACCTTGGAGGCTGC
The DNA here is from genome assembly GCF_059951505.1 of Python bivittatus. Lineage (NCBI taxonomy): Eukaryota > Metazoa > Chordata > Lepidosauria > Squamata > Pythonidae > Python > Python bivittatus. The sequence continues at coordinate 4,460,718 of NW_028277108.1, forward strand.
ATCAGTTAAGTCTCTTAGAGCAAAAAAAGAGGCAGGCAGATTTCTTTGACTGCTCTGTCTGAGAGAGGCTATTCAGTTGCTACTAACAGTGACCCTGAAAATATCAGGCCAAGGGGCAAACGTTCTGCCTCATTATTGGCCAACAGCTACTGATCAGGGTGTCTACAGGAAAGGGGGTCAAAAAAGTCAAGGTGGCATCTGCATCTGTGCAATCAGTGCGACATAGGATTAACAAAGGAAAACAAACTAATTGAAAAAGTTGGTGCAACAGTTAAATGTTGAAGTGTTGTAAGAAAACATAAGCACTTATGGAAATCAATATATACTATTACTACAAGTTAAGAAGCATAAACTGCCATATTAAAAATAAACATTTTTTATTTATCCAGAGTAAAAGAAAAACAAAAACAGAATACACTTACCACATTTATATTGTTTTTATTAAAACCCACAAAAGAGTAATATATTTGGATGCAAAGCTTGTTTATTCCTGGCAAGGTGCACAGATTGGCATTGATGTTTTTTTGCGTGTTGCTTAGAAAACGGAATTCTTTATTTCCCCATAAAAACTGAAAAATATAAATACATATATTACTGCAAATTTCTACAGAAGCAGGTCTAACAGAATGGTTCCTTATCAGTTGGGAAGGTTCCTCATTTAATTCAGCGGATTCAATACAGCCATTGATTCTCTGCACTTTTTAACAATATTTTGAGACAAGCATGCAATCTTTATTTCTTTACTTAAGGGATTTATTCCCACTATAATCAGCGAGTATAATGTACACCATTCATGAGCAAAGAGCAGTCCATCAATCACTCCATCCATGATAAAAAAAAGAAAAAAACCCCAGAATAATGTAGCAAAGCCTAACACACACAATGCTATAACTGTGATAACAACTCAGAATTCAAAGTCTTTCTGGAAAAACTGTATTTTTACTAGCTAATGGAAACTGAACAGCATAGCAGAGGGGCAAATCAAATTTCTGTAGAAAGGCTAAAGTTTAGGAGCACTGACCCAAAACCAGGACTTTAAGTGCTGCTCCTCTCACTGTTTGAACGCAGGGAACTACTAATAGGTTCTCCTGGGATATGTGTATTAGGCAGGTTGGAGGATGCAGAGCAAAACCTTTGTAGAAAAGACCCCTGGTGGTCGGCCTTTTTCAGTTCTATTTCTTCAGTCAGTTTGATCCAAGCATTTTAGAAGAGAAATTGAAGTGGTTTAATTGTGGAAGGAAGAGAAAAAAAACCTGGCTCGTGGGAGAACAGGAAATAAATTTTAAAAATCAGTGAAAAATAACTGAGGTGAATGAAAATGGCCTTTTTAAAAATTGTACACTGTTTGTGGAAACAGCAAAGAATGGTTTCTGAATGTTTTCCCAGAATTCTTTAAGAATTTGGGAATTCTAACTTGGAAGTATTTTTGAAGGGATAAAAAGATTTTCTGGAAATTTCATTTCATTTCATTCTTTCTGTTTAATATTGAGTGAAAATGTACTGTCCAATCATACTGTCGATGAAACAATTGGTTAAAAAAATTGGCCAGAAAAAAATGAAGACAAGCCTATTTATTTCTTCAGCAATACGTTATATATACTACACGATATATACAGTATATATACAGTGGAACCTTGGGTTATGAACGCTTCTGTTAACGATCTTTTCGGGTTACGACCAGCTCCGGCCGCAAAATTTTGCTTCGGTTTGCGAACTCCGCCTCAGGGTACGAACAGGATACGCGGCTATTTTCCCTCCTGTGACATAGTCCACGGCCATTTTTCCGCCCCTGACACGTGGTCCGCGGCCATTTTCCGTCCCTGACACGTGGTCCGCGGCCATTTTCCGCCCCTGACATGTGGTCCGTGGCCATTTTTCTGCTCCTGACATGTGATCTGTGGCCAGCTTTCCGCCCCTGACACGTGGTCTGTGGCCATTTTCTGCCCCTGACATGTAGTCATAGGGAGGGGGACTCTCCCTCCAAGCAATAGCCACCTCCCTGTCCTCCACGCCAGAATGGATTAACGGTAATTACATTAAACCTTATGGGGAAATTTGCTTCGGGGTGCAACCAATTTGGGTTGCGGCCAGAGTCACGGAACGAATTAAGTTCGTAAACCGAGGTTCCACTGTAAGTATGTATGTATGTATGTGTGTGTGTGTGTGTGTGTGTGTGTATATATATATATATATCGTGTAGCTTCATGTAAACTTCTCCACTATCTTTATGAAAGACAAAATGGGGAAAGCAACGTTTTGGCAAATATTCTCTCAAGGGGGGATGAACATCTCTAATAATGTAGGAGGGCCCAGAGAAAAAGAACGAACAAACATCAGAAAAATTTAGTTCTGAAAATTTCTGTCCAGCTTTGTTGTCACATCTATGTTCATTAGATAGTGTCTTGTGTATGAAGGGGAATTCATTAAATCACGTTTTTGTGCTTAACTGCAGATGGCTAAAAAATAATCTACCCAATTCTGAGGAAAAGGACATTTATGTCAGGTTCAGCCGGCGCAGCACGGCTAGTTTTTGCCCAGCTGCGCTGAGTCAGTTCTACCGCCCGCTCGCAAGCTGGAGAAAAGAGGAAGTGAAAGCCGGGGCTGATTAACGAGCCACCTGGGAATGCTTAACAAAAAAACGCAACGTGGATGTTTTGTATCAACGCTGATTAGCCGCGAGCGCCAAGACAAAGGGCTGAGCCGTGGCTTGCGGAAATGCGATCAGCGGCAATTGGAAAACCCCGGCTTTGCACGCGGCTGAAAGAACCCAGAGGAACCAGACCTCGCTGGCGGGGCACAACAATCAAGGAACAATAAGAACTGGGCTGAACCTGCCATTTGAGTAAAAGGGGGGATTACTAGGGCAATCTATAATCTGTACTCTGCAATATGTAACATAGCAATGGGACAAAGTGCAGGAAGGGGAGAACTATAAATTGTATCACAAGATGTGCCAAGCCAGATCTGTCTTTGTTTGTAACTATGCACGTTATGCTCGAGTAAACTTCTTTGTTGCACACACGTGTCACGAGAGTTTCTCTAGACGAATGGGGTATACCTTACATATAGAAGAGAAATTGAAGTGGTTTAATTGTGCAAGAAAGAGAAAAAAAAACTGGCTGGTGGGGGAATAGGAAATAAATTTTAAAAATCAGTGAAAAATAACTGAGGCGAATGAAAATGGCCTTTTTAAAAATTGTACACTGTTTGTGGAAACAGCAAAGAATGGTTTCTGAATGTTTTCCAAGAATTCTTTAAGAATTTGGGAATTCTAACTTGGAAGTATTTTTGAAGGGATAAAAAGATCTTCTGGAAATTTCATCCTGTTTAATATTGAGTGAAAATGTACTGTCCAATCATACTGTCGATGAAACAATTGGTTAAAAAAATTGGCCAGAAAAAAATGGAGACAAGTCTATTTATTTCTTCAGCAATACTTTATATATACTACACAAGTTATCTATATCTATATCTATATCTATATCTATATCTATATCTATATCTATATCTATATCTATATCTATATCTATATCTATATCTATATCTATCTATATCTATATCGTGTAGCTTCAGGTAAAATTCTCCACTATCTTTATGAAAGACAAAATGGGGACAGCAACATTTTGTCAAATATTCTTTCAAGGGGTGATGAACATCTCTAATAATGTAGGAGGACCCAAAAAAAAGAACAAACAAACATCAAAAAATTTCAGTTCTGAAAATTTCTGTCCAGCTTTGTTGTCACATCTATGTTCATTACATAGTCTCTTGTGCATGAAGGGGAATTCATTAAATCACGTTTTTGTGTTTAAGTGCAGATGGCTAAAAGAATCTACCCCAATTCTGAGGAAAAGGAGATTTATACCCTGCTTCCAAATTATATGAACTGCAGGAGGTGATAGCCCATCTATATTTCTATACCGAATCACTCACAAGAATGTAAACCTTTGAGAAATACCTACTCTTTTAACTTTGTAGGGAAGTCGTAAAATATAATTTGATATTCCCTTGGAGTCCTCCAGTGTGTAGGCAGGTCCAAAGCATATTAAAAGATTTATTTTCCGAGCAAGCTGTGGGAAGGTCGAAAAAGAAATCAAACCTGAAAGAAAGATAAGTTTAAAAAATGGGAGCTGAGTTAAATTTAGGTCAAAACACCATGTCAATATTTGTATTGATCTTTAAGTGATGGTGTCTGTAATGTTTGCTTTGTTCCAAGACTGACAGATACCTAAAGGAGAGGCTTGCAAGAAAGAGTCACCTATCATCATCATCATCATCATCATCATCATCATCATCATCATCATCATCATCTTACTGTTGTTGTTGTGTTATAAAAGTGATTTTCTTTTCTCTGCAGCAGAGTATCCGAACTGGGTTGATTTCCTTTGAAGATGGATATAGAGGAAACTCTAGACTAGAAGAGTTGTAAATTGATGGGATATAATTAAAATAGGAGAGGGCTGAAATGTGAGCCTATTTGCTCTTAAGCCTTAGACGGGGGTGAGGAGAAGGCTAATAAAAGGATTTGAGCGGTCTTTGCTTGCACCTAGGCACCTAGTAGTTAAATGCTAAGGGTATCTCATTATCTTCAGCAGGGACCATGGGCCATCAAGTTCTACCCGGTGGTGTGTTTAATATCTGATGACCAAAGCCTTGTTATCGATATTTTGTTTAACTTCAAGGTTAAGATTTCAATCCCATCCTTTCCAATAATTTCCCTACATTATTGCCAGGCTTCTAACAGGCATTTAAAGCCTGTACACATAACAGGCCTAGTTTCTTCACTACCGCAGCATCTTTCCAAAAAAAGAGAAAGAAAGAGATCAGTTGTATTGTCGAAGGCTTTCACGGCTGGCATACGATGGCTGGTGTGGGTCTTCCGGGCTGTGTGGCCGTGTTCTGGAAGTTTTGTTTCCTAACGTTTCGCCAGCACCTGTGACCGGCATCTTCAGAGTGCAGGAGCACAGACAGGAGCAGTTCTCTCTGTGCCCAGGGTGATGTGACCCTTTTGTATTTGCATTTATCCTCTTCTCTGTTCCCTATATATCTTTCAATATCTCAAGATAGACTTCTTGCTCTCAAGGGACTATTATATTCTAACCTTGGGCATATACTTCTGGCCATCATCTCTTCATATTTCACAATAACGTCTTTTCCCCTCAGTGCAGAGGAAAGCAATATGTGGTTGTCTAGATGTTGTAGAACTTCAGCTCCCAACAATCCATTCAGTTTGGCCACTGATGGGGAACTACGGGAGCTGTATCTCAGCAATGGCTGGAGAATCATTTGTCATCTCTCTGACAAACCTTTTTTAGGTAATAAAACTGGACATTCTTGATCCTAAGTGATATTCTGTTGTTTCTTTCCTAATTTCCCTCGGCATAAATATTACTTCATTGTGTTTGGTCTCCTCATTTTGATAAGGATTTAAGGTAACAAGAGAACTATTTTTCTAAATGATTTCTACAGCCTACCACTGAGTGATTTCAAGGGAGAAAGGCAATAGATCGAAGATATACAAACGGTAGTATTTCCCATACAATTTACGATTAACAGAATTTACTACCATTCCCACCAAGAAGCCTTTAAAAAATAAAGAATGAAAGGGTTAAAAAATAATGAAAGATAATGTATTCATTATTCTCCATAAATACCTTTAATCCCTTTTAGACTTCTCACTGAAATATGAACATTACTATTTATTATTAAATATACTATTTATCATTAAACATCTATGATTCTATGATGCACTGATCATTGATTGTTCAAGAAGGATGCACTTATGAAATATGATCCGTTCTTAACTTACCCAGTGAAGCACCTTGGGAGTGACCAATGTAATATAAACTATCTTGCTTTGTCTTCTGCAGTATAAAGTTTATAGTTGCCGGAATATCATAAATTCCCATTTCATGAAAGCTGTAACAGAGGGACACATACAAAGACACAAAACACTGCTGACATTTATTCTGTACAATAGGTTAAGGGTATAAAATCAGGAGGCTGCAAGGTTTTTTGTTTGTTTTATGTAAACAGTGAAGAAAACAAATTTTGTTGCACCACATCCAGAGTTGCTTTGGTGAGATGGGCAGCTATATACATTTGCTTAATAAATAATTTTTTAATTACATGTTTGGTCATTTGCTTAAACTAACCCCATTAGATTTCCAAAATAGTAGCTGCCTTTTTAATCATTTCATGATCACACTGCTCACTTTTTAAATTTCTCATGGCTGCATCTTCTTTGTGCTGTACTTCAGCTAAAACTGAACAGTACAGCTGCTTTAAAGTGTTGAAGATAGGTGTACAATTCACACTCTGTATGTTTCAAATCACATTTTAAAGATAAAATCCGAAGTGCTGAAAAGCCTTAATGAATACCCGTTATTAAACCTGGAGGAAAATGTCTTTATGTTCTGATGGACTCCCTAAAATAGTATCAGAAATCCAGATCTGACAATTCATATTATGAATATAGAACACCATCTCAAAAGCTACTAAAAGACACATCTTCTCGCATTCTACAAGACGTGACCCATTACTCTGGCAAAATAACTGCTTTTATTTAGTTATTATACAAACTGTTTCTGGCTCTACCTGAAATCCCAAAATTCTTCTTGGTCAATTGTTAGGTTCTGGTGTCTCCTAGACCATGTAGTCCCTCTGTTATTTATTATCCAAACGTCATAGCCAGCATCTGCTAAAACAAATCCCAGGCTATTGCTGGGAAGGTTGATAACCCAACATCTTCCTTCAGCTACGAAACCAGGTACCAGTAACACAACTGGTTTAGGCCCTTGAAAAGAAACAACATTACATCATCTGTGAATCATTCTAGCAAAGAACATAGTATTTTTATAAACACGAAGCATCACAATTCCTATCTCTTTCTGGTATCTATGGAACCTCAAGGCTGAATATAAGCAGACATCTATGAGGGTTGAATGAAAAATAATGCTTCCTGTTTTATACATTGCCAGCAGATGGCAGTACTGACATGCTAGAAGTTCTGACATGTTCTTTAGCACCTATTCTTTCACTGCAATTAGTGGAAAGTTGCTATGAAAAAAGTTGTGTTGTTATTGTTTGTGAAATGGAAGCCTTAGTGAAACTCATCAGTACATTTTAAGCAATGTGCCATGATTGAATTTTTAACTGCCAAAGGAGTCTCTCCAAATGAAATTCACAGTTGAATTCAGATTGCTTATGATGGTGACCATGTTGCATCACTTTTCACAAAAAATGAAAAGATGGTGAATCATGAAGAACATATTTGTATGGCCCAGAGCGAAGTGGACAACTTGTAACAGCAACCACAGAGTTTCACATGAGGAAGGTTATTGAAGTGATTAAAGACAATCATCAGATCACTCAAAGGGAAGCTGCTGTCGAGCTTGGCATTTCACAGGAATATGCTGGTCGCATTATTGATATTCTTCAATATTGGAAAGCTTGTGCAAGATGGGTTCTTCACATGCTGATGGCAGAGATGAAAGCTTCAACAGTTGAAATTTGTCAGCAGTTGTCATACTATGAGAATGAAGATGAGGAATTTCTTCACAGCATCATGACATGGTCCCATTATTAGTACCTCAAAATAAAACATCTGTCCAGGAAATATGATCACAAATCTTTTTTTTTTTTTTTTTTAATCTGCGCTCAGTCATTACCAATTCTGCAGCGACTGCTTGGACGAGTCCTTGCAGTTTTCAAGGCAAGGTGTTTCGGAAGTGATTTGCCAGTGCCTCCTTCCTAGAGCAGAGCCCAGCTGGCGAGCGTGGGAGGCGGGGTTTCTGTTACTTCGCGCCCTTTTCGGGTGAGCGGGGTTTCGTGCTTACCGGCAACTGCTCCCGACTCCTTTTGCAAGGCGCCGCCAGCATTTTTCCTCCCACCGGAATGAGAGTCCCCATTTATCTACTCACGTGAGTTTTCGAACTGTTGGGTTGACAGGAACTGGGGAGGAAACAGGAGCTCACCCTGTTAACGCAAAGGCTGGACTCGAACCGCTGAAGCGTTGACCATTTCTGGCCAGCAACTTTCAGCGTCATTAAGCCACTGTGCCACCGCGTCCCCTCACAAAGCTTTACCTGCAGGGAAAAAAAATTGAAGGAACATCTTTGTGGAAAGCCTCCTCCCATCTCAAGTGTGGTGTATGGTTTATTTTACTTTTATTTTGTGTTATTTTGTGCTGCTCTGGGAAAATCTGGGTTTGAAAAGCAACATGCAATTTCTTAAAGGGAAAAGTAAAATATGTACCATACTCGTTTTTAGTTTTTTTAGTGTCAGCGGAAGTTTGGTGCATATCTGTAATGTACCTACGTACATTTGGCAGGGTGGAGGGAAGGAGACTAGCCCCTGCAGTTTTCTTGGCAAGGCTTTTCAGAAGTGGTTGCCATTGCCTCCTTCCTAAAGCTGAGAAAGAGCAACTGGCCCAAAGTTACTGAGCTGGCTTTCATGCCTAAGGCAGGACTCAAACTCCCTGTCTCCCAGTTTCTAGCCTGATGCCTTAGCCACTACACCAAGCTAGCCCTCATCTACACCATCTACATCATCTACATACATACATACACAATCTCTTCTATGGAGGTGTATTTTCACAATGAAGTAGCTGGGACAGGGCATCCAAGAATCTTCCCGCTTTCACCAGAATTATGAAAGTTCTGCCCCATTGGGTGCTACATTGCAATGGACATAGAGAAGAAGCAGGGGTTGCATTGTGACATCATAATGCTGCTTGCATGACTCTGATCTCCCTTTCTCCTCTCAGCGTGGATGCAGCTGAGCTGAGAGAAAGGCATAACCTTAATCTAGCCCACTCAAAATAGTCCCAATTTAAAACAGAAACGTTTGTGCTTAGTCCAGTGTAAATAAATGAATGAAAGCCAGTCACAGAGCACATGATAAGAGCAACTTGGATTTTGTCCCCAAACCAACTGGCCATAGAAATTATTACAATGCTGTCTGTGATTAATGACAGATTAAGTCCCAATGGAAGGACACCAGACTGGAAAAAATACCTGACCTTGTCCCAACCTGCTCCTTCTCTTGCTCATATTTTCTACCTCTGATTCCATGACATTGACAACTCCCTTCCTTCACTGCCTGTCATGTATTAAAAAAGTGAATCTAGGAAAAATGGCTGTCCTTGCCTTAGAAATGATACCATACTAAAAATTCATCTCCAAAATACCTGTCTTTTCAAGACTGTGTATTCCATTAGGAATTCTGTTTGCTTTGAGATAATAGCCATCAGTTGTCAGGATTTCATACTCTTCACTTGGGTATCCCCAGTACTGAATAATTTGACTCTGCAACAAAAATAAATAAATCAACAACCCCTTGCAAAAGTTAGATAGTGTTCAGGAGCATTATTACCCTAACCATTCATAATATGACAACCATTTTTTTAAAAAACCTGGTCACTACTGAACTGTTTTCTCTGTTCTTTTACTACATGAAGCTGCCCCTTCTCTTCCATGCCCCATGCACTCCCAGTATATGGGAATAGGGGGTATAATCCAGTGTTTTTCAAACTTGGCAACTTGAAGATATGTGGACTGCAACTCCCAGAATTCCATGTTGGCTGGGGAATTCTGGGAGTTGAAGTCCACATATCTTCAAATTGCCAAGTTTGAAAAACACCGTTTTAATCTTTCCCTTCTTGCATAGTGGGATCTCTTTGAACATGGAATTCATGCCAAGCCAGCAACATCCTTTCCATATTCCAGAGTAGTCATGTTTTGTCTACCGCAGACATAACTGGTAGCTTGGAAGAAACACAATTTACAGTGGGAGTTTCAGCAGTATTGCCATAATGACAACATGCCTTTTTAACATGGTCAGTGTGAGTTACTCAATTAATCTGGAAAGGAAACTTGAATAAAATGTTTCAAAACTGCCTCCTGGAATAACAAAAAAAAGTCAGGAACTTCTGTCCAGGAAACCCTTTTTCTTGAGAAACTGGTTGAATAAAAAAAATAGGATCCCTTCCCCTTTACTACCACTCCTAAATGCATGTGGATGAGCAATTTACAATGTTCATTAAATATTGAGGATTCAAATGCCTTCCATTTATGAGTTCTTCTGAGGTCACTGCTTGTTGGATTAAGCACATCACAGCCAAAACCGGCCACATTGTGGTTCTCTGTAAAGCAAGAACATGCAGATGAGTTGTAAAGCTGGTCTGTGTCAGTACAAGCCGTTTAACTAATGAACTAATAGAAAAAAAAAATCAGACTACTACCATAAATGATCTTTGTGGAAGGTATAAAGAAGCCATCATAGGGCTTATGGAAAATAATATCTATGATCCAAATCAGCAAAATAAGATTGCAGTGCCATTTGTTTATCTGGAGAAGATGTGCATAACAGCTTGTTAAGGACCAATAGCAGGAAAGTTTTCATCACAGTCATTTGGAGGTGAATATAATGGATAATGTATGTAAATTCAAAACAAGGAAGTGGATCTGGATCTTTTTAATGTTGACTAGGACTGAAAGCTGATCATTCTGGGCTTGGAATATACATTTCAAATATTTTGTGCTTGGAACAAATATGCATTTCAAATATTTTGAGCTTGGACAAAATGGGGTTCTTGTTTCCATATTGCTTTGTTCATGTCAACGTATGGAAGACATTTGTAACAAGGCCATGCTCCTTCATTTTTCATATTTATAGCCACCACAGTAGTTTGGGAGGTACTACAGGCTGAGTATTACCTCCTGTAATCTCATATTTTCTACCAAGTCCTAAGCTAAACTGAAGTATATTCCAGTTGTTTTGTAAGGACAGGAACACAATTATATGGCTTCTGTGCTGGTTCCAGGCAATCTTGCATTGTCAATCTTGCCTATATAGGGGATGCTAATAGAGAACTTGATTTGATGGGCTAACACTGACGATGAGCAGGGCTAGTTTTAGGCTAAGGCCAAGTAAGCATGGCTTAGGGGTCAAAGATTAGGGGGCACGAGTGCTGCCCTAAAGAAACAAATAGCAGTACTATACTTATACAAATAAACATACAAATTGATTCACGCTGAGTTCTTACTTAGTGTTCGATGTTATACATGCGGGCTCAAGGCTAACCAATGATTTCACTCATGTATAAGTGAGATCTCTAATTGTACCACAAAAAAGTTTGGCCAGATATTAAAAATGGGAGTTGGCTTTGATATGATTTTGTTTAATCTTGTTTGAACTGAACATTCGTCATGGTACACTGAACAAGGGCAGATTGATAGGCAGTTTCACCTTATGGATAATTCTAAGTTTCATAAAATAAGTTTGTGGATTTATTATGGGAAGTAAACAATATAATCCACATGATGGGTAGACTATAACATGCCATTTAGCTTGGATTAAATGGTTTCAAAAGCAATAATAATTTAGGATTAGAAGCAAAGTATGAATAATGAATTGTCTTACAAAAGAGTGACATGTGAGTACTTTCCAAGACTTTGTAGAAATATCTTTGCTTTTCTTCCGATATTGAATCAGTGGTAATGTGATCTGAGCGGGGAGCTCTCTTTGTCCTGTTTATCATGGTTGGATCATGCCCTGGGGACTTTGAGATTCTCTTATGCTGCCCCTCTCTGCAGAGAGGCAGGACCTGTTCAATTGGTCCACCCCTGGTGACTGATGGATCCAGTGGGGTTCCAAAGTGAACTGAGGGTTGTCCCTCAGTTTCTACTGCATAGTCCTGTTGAGGCATTGCCCACTGCCTGGAATAGGCAGGCAGCTGAGACCTTAGATAAGATCAGGCCCATGTGACTTCTCTTGGCCCATCATTCCCATCACTCTCCATGGTTTATGAAGGAGTTGAGGGAAATGAAAGGATCAAGAGATATCCAGAGCACCGCTGGAGGAAGATGAGGGACAATCCAACCGGACATGAGTTAGAGCTGCTATTAAGGCCTACCTCGTGGCGATAAATGTGGCGAAATGTCATTATTTCTCTGCTCTTATCATGTCTGCAGAGTGCCACCTGGCAGCCCAGTTTAGACCCTTAGACTGTTAGACCCTTAGACCCTCCTGGGTGGGGGGGGGGGGCTCAGAGGTTTACCTTCAGGGCTGCGGAGAAGAATTTGCTGAACAACTGGCAGTTAAAATCACTCAGATTCATTCCCAGTTGGACACCAAGCGTGGTGCAGGTTCTTTGGAGATGCTTGGGGAGTGGACTTACCCAGCTATCTGAGAACAGTTTAATCCTGTTGGGCCCGAGGAAGTGGACAGGGTCCTCAGGTCTGTAAGCACAGCCACATGTGTGTTAGTTCCATGCCCCTCCTGGTTGGTCAAGGCCACCCAAGAGGTGACATGTGGGTGGGTTTGAGCGATGGTTAATTCATCCTCGAGGGAGGGGGTGTTTCTGGATTCTTTTAAAGAGGGACTGGTTCACCCTCCCTCAAGAAGCCATCACTGGACCCCACCATTCTGGACAATTTTCGTCCAGTCTCTCATCTTCCTTTTTTGGAGAAGGTAGAAGGTGGTGCTGCAACTCCAGAGGATCCTGGATGAAATGGATTATCTGGACCCCTTCCAGTTGGGTTTCAGGCCAAGATATGGGACAGAAATATCATTGATTGTGCTTTTATATGATCTCTGGTGGGAGCAGGATGTGAGTAGTACATCCATCCTGGCTCTTCTTGACCTCTTGGTGGCTTTTGATACCATTGACCATGATATCATTTTGTGTCAGCTGTGGGAGTTGGGGGTGGGGGGCACAGTTTTGTGCTGGTTCACCTCCTTCCTCCAAGGCCAGTCCCAATTGGTGTTGATATGGAGTGAGAGTTCCAGCCTGCAGCTCCTGCTTTGTGGGGTACTGCAGGGCTTGGTGCTCTTTCCACTCCTTTTTAACATCTATGTGAAGCTGCTGGGTGAGATTATCAGTCACCACGGGATGAGGTATCATCAGTATGTGGATGATAATTATACATCTCTGTCCCATGTGAATTAAGTGACGCTGTGGATGTTCTTCCGTGGTGCCTGGAGGCTGTGGGGGTCTGGATGGGGAACTGAACCCTGGTAAGACAGAGTGGCTGTGGGTTTGGGGCTCTTCCATATCTGGGGTTTTACCATCTTTGGTCCTGGATGGGGTTGCACTGCCCCGGGTGGTCCTGGTGCATAATCTGGGGGTCCTTCTGGAGTCATGACTCCTGCTCACGGAGCAGATGGCAGTCGGGGCTAGGAGGGCCTTTGCTCAACTCCATGTTGTCTGCCAATTGTGCCCTTTCCTGGATCGGGGAGTCCTTCTCTCGGTCACTCATGTCCTGGTCATCTCCCATATGGACTATTGCAATGCACTGTACATGGGGCTACCCTTGAAAAGTATCCAGAAGCTGCAGCTGGTGCGGAATGCAGTGGTGTGGGCAGTTATGGATGCCTCTAGGGCTGCGCATGTAACCCCTCTGCTGCGTGAGCTGCATTGGGTGCCGGTTTGCTTCTGGGTCCAATTCAAGGTGTTTGTTTTGACCTTTAAAACCATTCATGGCATGGGCCCAGGTTACCTGAGGAATTGTCTTGTCCTGGTTACACTGGCCCGTCCCACCCAGTCTGGCAGGAAGGGCATGTTACGGACTCTGTCGGGCAAAGAATTTCAACTGGTAGGGTTTAGGAGGAGAGCTTTTTCTGCCATCATCAATGCCCTGTGGAACATCTTGCCCCCTGAAATGAGATTAACCTCTGTTCTTCTGGCCTTCCAGAAGAGTGTTAAGACCTGGTTCTGCAAACTAGCTTAGGGATCCAATAGGGGGTCGCAGCACTGGGCGTGGTTGGTGGCTTGAGGACGCTTTCTCTGTCTTTTAACTTTGTATATTTTTGTAAGAGTTTTATCGTTTTTTTATCGTTTTTTATTTGTGAGCTGCCTAGAGTCATTTATACAGTGAAATGGCCAGCATATAAATTTGATTACTAAAATAAATAAATAAATAAAAACTGCAATTGAGGTATTGTTCATACCCCAAAAGTTGATGAATATGACATGTTCTTTTTCTGACACAAAATTAACAATAATTACTTATACTGTCCAACTGGGTATATTTACAGTTGTGTACACCACATTTAAAATTACTTTATGGATCTGAATTCAGAGTAAATAATAAAATACTATATTTTTCCATCTATAAGATGCCCCCATGTATAAGATAACCCCCACTTTTCCAACCCAAAATTAAGAAATCAATATTTTAAAGATAAAGTAGAACACATTTTTATTTAGTAATTAGGTAACATTCACATGATACACTCAGTGAGAGGAGGTCCAAACTGTCTCTCTGCAGCTCTATTTCCATGCTCTTTTGCATAACTGATTACATTCAATCATGAGTGAAACTGCCGATAGCTTGTCTCTGCAAACAGACTTCCTCCAATTGGTTTGTTCAGGATCGGCTGACATCAGTTACATAAGGCTTATGATTAGAGGAAGTCTGTTTGCAAAGACAAAGTATGGGCAGTTTTGCAACTGCGGGGTTCTCTCCTCGGCTTACTTCCTTGCATAAGACGCCCTTCAATTTTTAGTGTAACGATTTTAGAAAAAAGTATCGTCTTATAGACGGAAAAATACAGTAGTATGTGTGATGGAACTTTAATGAAATAATAAAGTTGCAAACTCTTTTTCGCCTCCCCTTTGCTGCTTCCCCACTCACATTTGTAAGTAAAAAAGGAAGAGATAGGACCAGCCTCAAGCTGCTGCATAATCCCTCACCAACCCAAGAACAATAATTTTCTGCTGTCAGCCTTTCATCCTAAAACAATAGGAAAGCCCTCACCTGCCAATCTAAAGTTCAGTCTCCTTGAAAGTAGGTAAATTTGTTATACTGCCTGTAAAATTAGGCAGATTTTGATTATCCACTGATGAACCCACTACCAATTGTAATATTTTATCTTGTTTTGTTTTTACTTTATTTTTATTTTTAATGCGTTTTTGTTTGCAATTCTGGTCAGTGAGCATAATAAAAATATTCATTCATTAAAGTTCATCTAAGGGGCAGCCTTAATGAGGAAGCTTTGTTAACAAGGTGAGAAACTGTGGACAAGCACGCTCGCACCTGGTTATCTCAACATTCCATACTCAGTAATGGAATCCTCTGTATGGCTTTTGTTTTACTATAGAAAAATTCTTTTTCCATTGTCTGAAACACATTCCACTTCCCCAAACTTTGTTAACAAATCAGATCCCTCAGATTTCCCACCTCTCAATGCTGAAGTTTACAGATGAAACTCAAAAAATTAGAATATCGTGCAAATGTTCATTTATGTCAGTAAGGCAACTCAAAAGGTGAAACCAATATATGAGATAGACGCATTACATGCAAAGCGAGATATGTCAAGCCTTACTTTGGTATAATTGTGATGATTATGGCGTACAGCTTATGAAAACCCCAAATTCACAATCCCAGAAAATTAGAATATTACATGACATCAATAACACAAGGATTGGAAATAGAACAATATCAGACCTCTGCAAAGTATAAGCATACATATGTACTCAATACTTGGTTTGGGCCCCTTTTGCAGCAGTGACTGCCGCAGTGCGGCATAGCATGGATGCTATCAGCCTGTGGCACTGCTGAGGTGTTATGGAAGACCAGGATGCTTCAATAGCGGCCTTCAGCTCCGCTGCATTGTTCGGTCTCATGTCCCTCATCTTTCTCTTGACAATGCCCCATAGATTCTCTATGGGGTTCAGGTCAGGCGAGTTTGCTGGCCAATCAAGCACAGTAATCCCATGGTCACTGAACCACGTTTTGGTACTTTTGGCAGTGTGGGCAGGTGCCAAGTCCTGCTGGAAAATGAAGTCAGCATCCCAATAAAGCTCGTCTGCGGAAGGAAGCATGAAGTGCTCCAAAATCTCCTGGTAGACGGCTGTGTTGACCCTGGACTTAATGAAGCACAGTGGACCAACACCAGCAGATGACATGGCTCCCCAAATCAACACAGACTGTGGAAACTTCACACTGGACTTCAAGCATCGTGCATTGTGTGCCTCTCCATTCTTCCTCCAGACTCTGGGTCCTTGGTTCCCAAATGAGATGCAGAAGTTGCTCTCATCAGAAAAGAGGACTTTGGCCCACTGGGCAACAGACCAGTTCTTTTTTTCTGTAGCCCAGGTAAGACGCTTCTGACGTTGTTTGTTGTTCAGGAGCGGCTTGACAAGAGGAATACGACATTTGAAGCCCGTGTCCAGGATCCGTCTGTGTGTGGTGGCTCTTGATGCACTAACTCCAGCCTCAGTCCACTCCTTGTGAAAGTTCCCAACACTTTTGAATGGCCTTTTCCTGACAATCCTCTCCAGGCTGCGGTCATCCCTGCTGCTTGTGCACCTTTTTCTTCCACACTTTTCCCTTCCACATAACCTTCTATTGATGTGCTTTGCTACAGCACTTTGGGAATATCCAGCTTCTTTTGCAATTACCTTTTGGGGCTTTCCCTCCTTATGGAGGGTGTCAATGATGGTTTTCTGTACAACTGTCAGGTCAGCAGTCTTTCCCATGCTTGTGATTCCTACTGAACCAGCCTGAGAGACCATTTAAAGCAGGGGTCGGGAACCTTTTTGTCTGAGAGAAAGGTTGAACGCCACATATTTTAAAATGTAATTCCATGAGAGCCATACAATATGTTTAAAACTAAATACAAGTAAATGTGTGCATTTTATGTAAGACCAACACTTTTAAAGGAGGTTAGGCCCAAGCCAGGGGCTCGATTTTCGGCCACTGGTGGAAAGTGGCGCCGTGCCTGAAATATGTCTCGTACCTCGTTGGGGCACAAACAGGGGGCCAGCCCAAGATGAGGACTCACCCAACAGAGCAGGGGCAGTGGAAGCAGGATGCAAAGCGGTGCACCCGGATCGCATTTGTGTGGGCCACCGACGGGAGCTAGGCCAAAGCTGGGGCCTCGATTTGTGGCTGCCTGTGGAGGACGATGCGGCTCCAGGCCCGTTTGGCCGCAGATGCTGCGGGGCAAGGTAGGGTGAGTCCCAAGGATGCCGGATGCGGATGCGATGCGGAGGAGGGCGTGACCTGCGCTCGGTGGATAGAAGGCGTGTTCTAAGCCTTACCCCGTTATTTTTTTTATTAAAGATTTGGCAGCAAGCCAGATGCACCCATCAAAAGAGCCACATCTGGCTCACGAGCCATAGGTTCCCAACCCCTGATTTAAAGGCTCAGGAACCCTTTGCAGGTGTTATGGATTCATTAGCTGATTAGAGTGGGACACTTTGAGCCTAGAATATTGAACCTTTTCACACTATTCTAATTTTCTGAGATTGTGAATTTGGGGTTTTCATAAGCTGTACGCCATAATCATCACAATTATACCAAAGTAAGGCTTGACATATCTCGCTTTGCATGTAATGCGTCTATCTCATATATTGGTTTCACCTTTCGAGTTGCATTACTGACATAAATGAACATTTGCATGATATTCTAATTTTTCGAGTTTCACCTGTATATGAATCTCTGCCTTTCTATGGTTCAGGGTCCCTTTCCTTGTAAAGCAGGCACTCAATGATCTGGCAATTTCTCCTTGGTGTTGTGCTTCTTACTACACAACAATTTCCACGACATATGTAAGTGATATTAAAGCCTTAGCACTATATGTTGAGTATATTAAAAACAAACAAACAACATTAACTGATGACAATTTAACCTGCCATATCTTAATTTTGAAACCTGCCTGGAGGGCTTAGAAAATTGTTGTTAAGATAATTAAAAGGTTATGAGATAGTCACTCTAAATGGACTCTATGTCTCTTTGTCTATATTTAGATAATGTGTTAAAGATAAAGAATTTCAAACATGAGTTAGAAAATGTTCAGATAGCAGCAACCAAGCTGTGGAAGCTGTTACAGCTAGGGACGTTGTAAACATTTCATTAATGGTATATGCAACATTTGTAAGAAGAGATGGGAAGACACAGATGGGCTTTTCAGGTGGTTGGATATAAATTGTTTTACTTTAAAAATCCAAACAATATTTGTACCTATCACTTTTTCCCAAGTATTGGATCATACTTTTCATTTTTCATAGCTAATTGTACCAGTTTCAATAGGCTTTAAATACTTGTGGCATTATTTGTGTAATGTGATTAAACATACCTTCATCCTAAAGGATTATACTTCAGGAAATGAATTGTAAGATTAATTCTTTTTTTAAAAAAACTAATAAACTTCTAAGATGGCATTGCAAGATAAAAATATTTTCCATACAAAGGAAGGAGAAAAACCAAAGAGTATTTTTAACTTACCTAGCTGTGTTGTCTAGCAGAACATGGATACTGAATGGATACTCCACAAAGCTTGCAATAGAATAGAATTTGAATATATATGTAAGAAATATATAGATCATAATCACAAGGTATATGAACCAAAAGTTTCTTACACGCCCATTCGTGTTACTGTTTATCACTTGAACATCTGTATTACAGCTTAATTAATTCACCCATTAATGTTTATCGGCACTGATTTCTTGGCTGCTGTTTCACTTTGGTCTTTGTCAACAAAGGTGTATGTATTCCACCAGACAATTGTGAACAGCAGGATCAAGAAGCAGAACTGAAATGTGGGACTGATGGAAGGAAACATGGTCAGGGACTACTTTGGAATGAGTTTGAATCTCTAGGTCAGATAAATTGTATCTTGGTGTACTGATGGTCTGACCAAACCTTTATGTATTTATGGAATATATTTTAAAAATTGGAAGGAAAGAGAAGACAACAATCAACAGCAAGGTGGACGGACTCAGTTACAGTGCGATGAATGTACCATTGGAAGACTTGAAGGACAGATTTTCATGGAGAAAATCTATTTGCATGGTCACTGAGAGTCCACACTGACTTGATGGCACATAATCAATCAGTCAATCAATCAATCAATCAATCAATTTAAAAAATCCTAGAGAATGGGTAAAGTGCCAGGTAACAGAAGCAAAGCATATATGGTCTCTGTCTTCAAAAAGAAGGAACTGGAGAAATCCAGATGAGTCACTCTGACACTAACAGCTAAGAAAATAGCTCAGGAGGATATTCTGAAATCACCAATAATGTGGCAGTTATCAAAGCTGCAGTTATAGATACCAGTAATAGTACATTATTAATATTGGTATTGATATTGGTAATGGTATGGGTCAAAAAGATCTTGGAATAGTAATTGATTGCAAGTGAGATATAAGTAGCAGTATGGTGTAGCTTTTAAAAGCCAAAATATTTTTTAGGCTGTATTAACGTAAGTATAGGTTCCAAATGACACAGGCTAATTGTTCCACTTTATTCCACATTGGTGGTAATGTGTCCAGTTTGGGGACCATATTATAAGCAGGGTTTTTAGAAAACTAGAACATTTCGGTAGTAAGCAGGGGGTTGAACTCAGTGGCCTAAATAACCCTTTCCACATCTATGACACTGTGATACTTTTCCTCCACATTTTCCCCATGAGGTTGAAGGCTGAGAGATATATGTCCAATGAACTTCCATTAGCTAAGGGCGGCCTTGAACACCCTGAGAACCACACTAGCTCTCAGTGTGATTTTTGAGTCATATGCCAGGGTCATGTGGCACTGTGGGCTTTTAGGTGTTTTCAGTTTTAAATATTAATTAGAATTAAAAGTTCACAGTTCTTTTTCAAGTAAGGAATACAAACTAGTTTTTTGAGGAGTTGGCCTTTGGGAGATATGGAGCAGAAGTATAAAAAGCAACTTTTAGTATAAGCTGTAATCAGGTATAAAATGATGCCATTCTTATGCATCTTTCCACTTTTCTTCTTATGCTGCATTTCAATAACACTTCACACTGAGGACAATTATAAGCCTATGGTGCCAATGACTGCTTTGTCATAGGCAGTTTTCCACATGCCATTCTAAAGCCACACTGGTCATTGTGTGACCAATTAAAATGTGGGACTAAGAGTGGGGATTTGAGAATTAAATCCACCCTTAAACATGGAAACTCACTGGGTGGTTTTGGGCCAGCCGCTATCTATCAGACCCATCTTCTTCATAGGGATGTTGTTATGGGGGAAATTTGAAGGGAGTACTATAGAATCAGATTTTGAAGAGGTCATTTAGGACACCAAGCCCAACCTCCCTGCTCAGCTGTAGATTCCAAATGAAAGCATCCCAAACAGGTGACAGACATTTGAATGGTTCCATGGTCAAACTGCAATTATGGAATGAAGATGGAGATGGAGAGCCTGCTCCTTCAAGATTTCTGAACTGACTTCCTGTAACTTGATTCTATTATTCTGTTGTCAATAGAGAGCAAGGTCCTGTTGGCTGCTCCTAAGTAGCTCCAACCAAGGTTTGGCTTAATTAGGGGTGTTCTTCCTTCCTAAATATCCAAGCAGGTGTTTGCTTTGTTCTCCAAAATTGCTGACCTATATTGAGACTAGGCATCGTGCCAAGATCTGCCTCTCATCATCTGAATCTGCTTGGTCTTCTTGACCTGACAACTCATTGGCTCAGGCCCTTCAGCCTCTGATTCAGAGGAATCAGAGGAGACCGTA
Source organism: Python bivittatus (assembly GCF_059951505.1). Classification (NCBI taxonomy): domain Eukaryota; kingdom Metazoa; phylum Chordata; class Lepidosauria; order Squamata; family Pythonidae; genus Python; species Python bivittatus. Next base: position 4,481,205 of record NW_028277108.1, read on the forward strand.
ACAATTTCTTTAAGCTATCAATATTTTGAATTTTATTTGCCTTCTATGATGTTAGCAATCTCAGTCAGTGCTACATGATCTACAAATGTGATAAACATTCCTTCTGTCTCTTCATTTATGTTATTAACAAACCAATACTTTAATGGCCAAGTATAAAACATACACAAGGAATTTATCTTCGGTGATAACAGCAAAATCAACGGTGCCTTTGGATAAGAGCAAAAAAAAGATCACATGGTATTCAGCAAAGCAATGGCACGAGGGAAAAAACTATTCTGATGTCTGGATGTTTTAACATAAGGAGCTCTATGGCGCCGTCCTGAAGGAAGAAGTTGGAACAGATTGTACCCAGGATGAGAAGAGTCTGCAGATATCCTCTCTGCCCTCCTTTTGACCCTCACAGTATATAGTTCTTCTACAGAAGGCAGATGGATTGCAATGATCCTTTCTGCAGACTTAACTATTCGTTGGAGTCTGAGTCTGTCCTGTTTGGTTGCAGAACCAAACCAGACAGTTAGAGGAGCAGATAACAGACTCAATGATTCCCCTATAAAACTGCACCAAGAACTCATATTCAAGAGTTAAGGTTAGGGTTAGAGTTAGCACCATCCAATGCTTCAGTTCCTGAGGAGCCACTGGTGACCACCTCTGAGTATAATTTTCAAGCCAGCTATGTGCTACCATTATCATGCAATCCAGCCCATACTTTATTAGTTTGCTAATCAAAGCGTCATGGTGTGTTTTCCCACGATTTGTTTAAATTTAATATTAGTCTGATAAGCTTTGTTATGGAAGGATCCTGTAGTTACCACATAGTTTTTACATTATCAATATCTTTATGATCCATACTCCCAGGTACTAATGTCAAACTGATATGATCTGCTCTAGAATTTTCCCAGTTATTGATATCAGAGTGACTGGAGTGTTTTTGAGCACACCTATGTTTTCTAAAGCTGTTCTGGTTTCAGGATATAAATTGTAAATGTAAATACTAGTATATTCATTTTGTTGGCTTGTTCAGCTTTGGAATATATATTCAAGGATCAGTACAACATGCTAATGTCTCCTGTTGATGTTGAGTTTAGGATGCATATAGAAATGCAAATATTACTATTGGGTTTGGTGGTTTGTTGAGCTTTGGTATATGTACGCAATCACTTCATGCATTCTATTGTATCTTGTTGATGTTCAGCTTTTAGTGTGCATTTACCGTATTTTTCCAACTATAAGACGCCCCCATGTACAAGACGCCCCCCATTTTTCCAACCCAAAATTAAGAAATCAATATTTTAAAGATAAAGCAGATCACATTTTTATTTAGTAATTAGGTAACATTTACCTGATACACTCAGTGGGAGGAGGTCCAAACTGTCTCTCTGCAGCTCTGTTTCCATGCTGTTTTGCAAAACTGATTACATTCAGTTTAAATTTTGCACAGTAAGACATTCTCTTATTTATATTTTTATTTTCTAACATCTTTATGGGCTCTCCACCTCCAATGGGATGCGTTCCAACTGGTTTGTTCAGCATCAGCTGACATCAGTTACATAAAGCTCGTGATTGGAGGAAGCCCATTCGCAGAGACAAAGTATGGGCAGTTTCACTCGTGGTTGGAGGCTTGTGATTGGAGGAAGCCCGTTCGCAGAGACAAGGTATGGACAGTTTTGCCACCGCGCGGTTCTCTTTTCGGCTGACTTCCTTGAATAAGACGCCCTTCAATTTTGAGCATAAGGATTTTAGAAAAAAGTATCGTCTTATAGTTGGAAAAATACGGTAATACAAACTTCATTGGTAGTTTGAGCTCTGTAATGTTTCCATGGGCATTGTAGTGGTTCTTGTTTTAAAATTAAAATTATTTTCAGGCAAATATTAAGCAACATTTTTTTTAGTAGCCATCCCCAAATCAAACAGGCACAAAAGTTCAGCAACAAATTGTTATGCATACCAATTAAGAAGAAAAAAAGGATAAGGAAAAGCAGTATGGTAAAAATGTTGCTAGCTTCCATTGTTTGCCATGAATATTTTTTAAATGTCATTTTATTCCTTTGGGGAATGTTTCCTTAGGTTGTATGGTAGCTAGCTATCAGCGTGGACTATCACCTTATCTACTTTTATGGTCTTGGGGTGAAAACAAGGAAATGAAACTCTTGTTCCTAAATTCCTATCTTGTTCTAAACAGTATTCTAAAATACTATCCAATTCTGCAGGATAGTAATGATAGGAACTCTTGAAACAATGCATCCAGAACAGTTTGTTTGGAAAGTTCCAGTGATATGGTCTGAGCTCTTTTGTCCCAAGCTCAAAGCAAAAGATATTTTCTGTTATAAATGAATCCTTATTGGTCATCTGTGCCAAAAGTCAGAAAGGCTGGTCATTTATCTTTCTTATCCCATCTATTCAGAAAGCTGTATTCACAAACATCAACACAGGTCCCCTCCTGCTTTCTCTGGGCCTTTCCAGGAATGAACTCTCTACATGAAAAGTGGGGAGAACACATGAGAATTCCAGGTCTACACAGTTCTATCCTCATTAGTGTCCCTCTACTCTTCAGGGCAGAAGATAACTATATATGGTGGAGATTCTTCATTATATATAAAGTCTCCCCATTATCAAAACTAAAAGAGTAAAAAGGTACTACAAAGACACTATCCATCCTCAATGCTCTCAACTAAAGGAAAGAAAAATGTTCCTTATCAAGCCGTCTTGATGCACTGATTTGCTTCTGAGTAGCGATGCATAGGGCTAGATGTAGCAGTGATAGTGTTACTCCAGTAAAACTCATTAATCTGGAAGCTGGGGATGATAGCGATATTACATATTAGTAAAAGTTCCAGTTTTGTGACAGAAAGGTGTTGATGGTCTGTATAATTCTAGCAGTCAAATGGGTACATCTGGGCTGAATTTGTATCCAGTGAATAAAATCTATTCAATGACAAGGACCAGAAGACTCAAGACAGAACCTGAAAACTTATCAAGCATTTCATAATGAACAAAGCTCAATCCAGAAACAATACTCCTGAAAACAGTAAAACATCATCCCATACAATATAACATAAGAAGGGGCAGAATATAGTCATGGTGATACATAAGCCATAAGAAGGGCGTTTAAAAAAGAATGAATGAAGATTATTTGAATAAAATTTTTTAAAACATGCTTTTTTGTCATGCTCTATTTTGTTTTTTCTTTAATAACATTTCTTTTAGTTCATATAGTTAAAGCATCCTAAACCATCTTAGATTTTTACTCACCCTAGCATAACCAGCATAAAGAGGAAAAAAAGCAAAACATGTCAACACTGGAAAGATTGAGATAAAAGAGATAGTTAAGTGGAGAAATGTTACCTTTATAGTAGATGTACACCATAAAATTGGCTTCCCAAACAAATCAATCAGAAAAAGGGACATACATTCATGCGTTAGTTCAACAAAGATGTCAACTTCATATAATAATAGCATCTGATCAAAACACATAAAGCTTCAAGCTGCTCACTGATCTGTCCACAGAATAAAAATGAGGACAAGGAGACACTTACTTTGAAGAATGTTCATAATCAGGATTGCCCAATATTGGGAACAGATGGCCTTAGGAGCTGATGGGGAGGCAGGAAATGTCTTTTGGTTTCTAAGAGCTTTCCAGGGATCATTGGAGTGATCTCATCATCAATCAATGGAAGAATGTTTAATTTAATAGCAAAAATAACATGAACAATAATACAAACTTTGGTTACAAGTAACAAAGTAGCCTGGGATGAACTAACAATATTTATGGAAGATTATTGTTCTTTAAAACCTTTGCATAAGAATGGAAAACTAAAAGATAAATCCATGTTTAAAAACTGGAATTAACTCTGAACAATCAAAATTTGAAAATGAATAAATACAAGTTTCTCACAAGATACAACAGGAACAAGGACCTAAAATCACAAATACAGATAAAATACATTCTCATAGAATGTTAATAAATACCAGCTAATTGCTCAACAGAAACTTCTGTTTTCATATAGTTTAAGATATTTTTTCCAAATTAACCTCTGTGGCCAATCTAAGGTGTTCTGGAGCTTCATGTTATTTACACAAGGGAGTGTGCATGTTTGAATGCATGCATCTTTGAGTACACCTCTAACATACTTTGCTTTAAAAAGTTAATTTCTAACATATTTATTTTCCAATACAATTAAAATGTTAGATTTGAAGAGTTGGTAAAAGCAAATGAACACTTTTAAGATCTTGCTTCTTCCATAGGTTCCAGCTCTAAAATTAAACCTTGTACTTCTGCATTAGCTTAAATATATCATTATATAGCTGTTGTGGAATATCTAGGCCCAAGATAGGATCCATATGTTGCCATTCAGGAATATTCTTATAGAAAACCAAATGAGTGATTCGAGAAATCAGTAATTCAACATCTTTTTTGGTTGCAACAATGTCCATTCCTCCACTCCACACAGCTACTGGTATTGTAACGTCTTCAATTTTATAAAACGGAGGTGTTGTCTGTTGATGAAAAGAGGACAAAAAAGAGCAATGGGTTTCATGGATCAATTGCATTTTCAGGTATTCCCTGCTTCAGAAATAGCAGGCCCTAGGAACAAATAGTTTCACCCTATCCTCAGCACCAAAAGACAGTAGGCAAAACTGCCTTCTAAGCAAGAACCCTGTATTACGAAAGGCAGCCTGATGCAGTGCAAGTTCTGTGGGGACTTTACACTATACAGTAGACTATTAAACATGCTTATGTGTTCCAGCATTCCAAAAACAATAAAACTATAATTAATATTATTATGGGATTTGGATAATGACTCCAGAGATGTGCCACCTTTCACTCTGAACAGGGTACACTCCCTCAGAGAGAACCGGCTCACAATTTGGAGGCTCCCAGACTTGCAGCTCCTGCCAAGATCAGGAGATCTTTGCACAATTATATCTTGTGTGTCACTTGCAACCTGTTCTGGACCAGGAGGCATTACATGCTATCACTCATGCCCTTGCCACCTCACAGTTTGACTATTGCAACCTGCTCTATGTGGAGCTACCCTTGTAAACTATCAGGACATTTCATCATGCAGCAGCCCAAGTAGAGTTGGCCTCTTGAGATTTGCCCATGTTACATGTCAACTGTAGGAAGTACACCGACTGCCAGTCAGCTTCTGGGTGCGATTCAAGGTACTGGTCATCACCTTTAAAGTCCTAGGGCCCGGCTGTCTCCAATATTGCCTGCTTTGAAGTGAAACTGCTGGTCCTGTAAGATCTGTGAAAGAGGTCCTCTTGAGGGCCCCATTTCCAAGGAATTTCATCTATGGGCCTCCAGAGCAGGGCCACCTCAGTGACGGTGCCTCTTCTTGCCTTCACATATAAGAATCACCACCTCCCTACTGTGTTTCCAAAAGCAGATGAAAACATGTCTCTGGGAGGTAGCATTTGGTGGTGGTTTTTTTTAATGATCTCCCTCTGCTGTTAGTGCTACTGTACTGTAATATACAGGGTGTACCAAAAGTCAGGCCACATTCCCAGAATAAGGCCCCATGCACAATTCATTATATAAATTACATTAAATGTTTGAATTAAGATTTTCTTCAAAACTTTTCCTTACTCGTTTGATGCATGACCTTTGAACATTCCTAAGTACAGTAACATTTTCTCTGACAAAAATAATAATAAAACATATTGTGATTGGTACACCCTGTATGTTAACTGTCACTGTTCTGATGTTTTTAGCTTTTATTTCTGTTGGATCCTGCTCAGAGCTATTTGAGTGGCACAGAAATATCAATAACAAATGGATAAATAAATAATAACATTTAATTTTTTGAAAACTATCCAGTCAAACTATTTAACTAATATTTGAGACTAATGGTCTTAAGGTCAATCAAATAATAAGCAGTTGATAATTTATGGAAGATGTAGCACCAAGAATATTTAAAGGTAATGTGCAAAATAATCCAGTTGGAAGTTGTAGCAAGCTGAGCATTTAGCGTCCAGTTCAGTGAGAGAAAGGCAAGGAGTTCAGAAAACAGCAAAGCTGTTTCAGGGCAAGAAAAGCAGGAGATTTTAAAAGTAGCACGTTCAGTTCGATGGGAGGTTAAACGGGCCGGAGTCCAAAATGCACAGGTGGGTTGCAATTAGTACGAGTTCAAATAGTGCGATATTCTATTTGGTGCGATTTATAAATTGATACCAGGTCATGTTTAATGCGAGCCAAAATTCAGTTAGTGCGAGGCTAGTGTGCACATAGTTGAGGCTAGTGCATGCACACTTGTGGTTTTAGACACTAACTGCCGTGTGTGCAAAATAGAGAAAAGGAAGGTGCTGTTTGAGGAAAGCTCAAAAAAAGAAGAGGCTCATTTTGAAGAACTACAGCAGAATACAGGAGATAACAGATACTCTTTGGGTATGGGTTTATTCTCTTTTACTGTTATACAGTATTTCATTAATAAATATATAAAAACTATGCTTAAAAATGTTAATTTCCTATTTCCACCGAGCTGGAACCAAATACCCCATTTTCCATAGAAATATCACTTTGAATAGTGCAAATTCAAATAATGCGACCATTTTGTGGGATTCATTAACTGCACTAATTGAGAATTCCGTGTACCTGTAATACACGGAATTCAAAGGAAGTTTGCGGCTTGGGGTTCAGGGAGCAGCAGGGAAAATGGGGAAGTGGTTTCCTGTCATAGCAAAGAGAGGGATTTATACCACCTACCCACACCACACAAAGGGGTGCCACCTTTTCGAGAGCTACCACTTTACTTGATAATCAAGAAAGAAAGACAATGTTTCCAGCACTTGGAAGGGAAGGAAGTTCCTGTCAACAACGGCTTTGCCAGTGCTCTTAGGCTGAGTTTGTTTAGTGTGCTTCTTGGCTTCCTGAAACCATTGTTCTCCTGGAGCTGGGGACTCAGATCAGGTCAAAGGGTGGATGTTGGCATACTTCTCCTTTGTCTCATCCTGGATCCAGCTGATCAGATGAAACCAGCTTCCTTTTCCAAGTTGTGAAATGCAACTCAGCAGAGCTGCTTTAGGTTATTTATTTATTTATTTATTTATTTATTTATTTATTTATTGTTAAACTTGTATGCCGCCCATCTCCCCCACGGGTGACTCTGGGCGGCTCACAATAACAAAAAAGGAAAAAACGCCAATCCCTCCAACAATGGCTAAAATCCATAAATAATTAAAAATAGAAACATACATTAAAAATCCTAAAAAACCTCTGTAATTTTTAGCCTTAAAACCTTCAATATGCTGGGGAGGGAACCAAACCCATCACCCCACCAGCCATCTCCACAGATGCGAGCCCCCATCCGGCCCCCAGGCCTTCTGGCAGAGCCAGGATTTAACCCCTTTTCTGAAGGCCATGAGGGAGGGGGGCACACCGGACCTCGGGAGGCAAGATGTTCCATAGGGCGGGAGCCACAGCAGAAAAGGCCCTCTGTCTAGACCCCACCAACTGAAATTCCTTGACCGGTGGGATCTGCAAACGGCCCCTTCTGCTGGACCGAGTGGGGTGGGCTGAAATAACCGGGGCGAGGCGGCTCCTCAGATAACCTGGTCCTGTGCCATAAAGGGCTTTAAAGGTGATGACCAACACCTTGAATTGGACCCGGAAACAAACTGGCAACCAATGCAGCTCACGTAACAGCAGTGTTATATGTGCCTCCTAGGGGCATTGAGAACTGTCCGCGCCGCCACATTCTGCACCAGGTGTAGCTTCCAGATACTCTTCAAGGGTAGCCCCAGGTAGAGCGCGTTACAGTAGTCCAACCCGGAGGTGACCAGGGTATGAGTGACCGTGCGGAGGGCCTCCTGATCCAGGAAGGGTATCCTTCTAGAGTCTAAGAAGGCAATATGCTGGGGCCAGTTGGTCCAAGTTCAGTAAGGCCCAGCAACTTCCTTGAAGCTATACTGGGTTTATGTCTAGGCTGGGAGACAAGTTTCTCTCTGGGATAATCAAAAGAGGTGGCAAGGGAGGAAGAAAGCTCCAGGCTGGCTGTCCTTTCTGCATTTCTTCTGAAGGACTTCAGCTATGGGTGGAGATAGAGAAAGCAGTGCATATACAAGCGAAGCAAGAGCCTACTTAAGTTAGAGAGGTGGGCTTTTCCTCCTCATTATTTAAGAGATTTCTGCTCCAAAGCAAAAGTATTATCAATCTGGGTAATTCTCTTTTAGAAAACAAACAACATGCAATCAAGACTCTATCATTAATACTGATAATCACAGAAATTATATGTATGACTGGTGTAGATGAGATAGTGGGGGGAAAAAGCAATATTAAGTAGATATTATGTTTATTTTGAGAAAGACAGGCAAAATCCAGGAAAAAAGATTCAGGACATATTTAAAATATCCTAATTTCAATAATTTCTGTATTTTTCTTTTGGGACTATCTATAGCATTCAGAACAAACCTCTATGTCTACTGCATATTCTTACCCTGTTATATATGTCTTTGTTCTTATTCCCATGATCAAAATATTTAAATTCCTTGGAATAAATAATCTAAAAGAAATGAAATAATTACCCAGTTTGAAAGCTGGTTTAGGTTGTTTTTTTTTTTTAATGAATGGTTCATTTCTATTATATATGTGTCAAACCCAACTTTATTTTGGACTTAGACCAGAATAGCCAAAACACCAATTGTAATATATATATATATATATATATATATATATATATATATATATATACATACACACACATGTATACATACATACATATATACATATATACATATACAGTATACATACATACATACCCACATACATAGATACATACAAGCAGTAGAAGTAATATGATATTGTGAGGACAATGTGTTTTTAGGTGAGGAAAATAAGTTTTCAGAGTCTTCAGATGAATGGGAGCACCTAAACAAAATTGATACATAAAGGTATGTGTAGCAGCCTTGGAGCTGATGTGAACTAGTCTGGTTGTAAAAACCTTATCAGAATATTCCCATAGCAAACTATCTGTCTTGAAGGATGATGTGTTCTTCTTGGCATTTGGCACCCTGAATTGTCCCTTCCTTTTGATTTGTTTCTTCTTCTCAGTAAGACTATTGTTTTCTTTGTAGATAGTAGATAGCAGAGGGGCAGGAAGAAACTCAAGACCTATGACTTATTTATGTATGCCTGCATCATCATATGAATAGGTATGTATGCATCACTTTTCCCTCTGATCTATTGACTGATGGGAATCAGGGAAACTTGGTATTGCATGTGAATTTTATTTCTGTTTATATATATATTTGTTCTCTCTGCCCTTTCTCTTTCTAAGCTCAGGATCAATTTCTTTGCAGGAAAATATCAAGGGAATGAATGAAGTCAATTACACCCAGCTGAAGATCTAGATGTACTAGAACATCATTGACTTCTAATAACTTGTTTCTTCCACTTGTTCAAAACCCATAGATACTTGGCTATGATCTTGTGCCTGATCAGGATTCTTGATTGTGCAAAGCGTTAGATTAGCAGATATACTCATTCAATTAGAAGAGATAAGAAAGGGTTGATATACTCAGTACCACCCCACTTATGCAAATTCCTGAATATGGGTTAAGTCAGGAATAAGAATGTACTCATTTAAAATTTCTGACACTTCCTGTTCAGATACTAATGCAATTCAGCATTTTAGAAGCATTTGCAGAATCGTCCTGCATATTCTATGTGAGTAGTAGGTGCTCGTTCATTTAATGGAGCCCACTCATATGTAAATGAATAAAGAATTGGAACCCAGTGATTAGTTCTTAAAAATTCAGGAGGGAGGGAAAATATTTTTAAAAGCAGATAGAAAAATACTGTCTTGTGTACTGAACAAAGCATTTAGCCAAATACAATATTGATTCTGTCTTGCAGTGAAAACATAAATTACACTCTACCTGTCCCCAGTGAGATAATGTTTTAACAGAGGTAAAATCTGGAAAAATTCCAACATAAACATCTGCTCGACTCTGGAAAACAAGAGTTTAATATCTATCAGTACATTGTACATACCTCCTTGTTCGGCAACAGTAGCATCTAGTGGGCAACAGTAGTGTCTAGTAATCTTAGCGTATTTAGAGTAAAACTAGGCTTCAGTTGCCCTAATGACATACTGGCCAAAATGTGCCCAAACTGACTGTTATCTTATTATTACATTTAGGAAGGTATGTGACATGGGTATGAATAAAGCTGTAAGTAAGGATTCTCACACTAATAATGAAGGCACTATTATATAAGCACAACCCAAGGACATATTGGTCCACCTTCACAAAAGAGACTGGTGCCGGACTTCCAAGGAAGATGGATGAATGAAGACAGCTCTGTGAAAAAAGCTTTTTTAAGGAGCCACTTAGCAGATTGGTTTCTTTGATCCCCTCTAGACAAAAGAGAGAGACACAAGATTGCCCAAGCTGTTTCTTCTTATGGTTGTTCCTTTTCCTCACAAAAAGACCACAAGACAGTGATCTCGGGGGCTGGGGGGAGAGGAACCTGGGGATGGGGGAATTTGCCATATTTGCTCTAGCCGCAAACAAAGCCTTTCAAAGGACACTAAATTCATGCACTTCCCTTGCCAACTTCCTTCGGAAATTGCTTACTAACAGCTTTAATGAAGTTAAACGCCCCTTGTTCAAAGGGAAAAGGCTGAAAACACCTGATGAGTGAGTACCTTCAAACCTTAATACAAGAAAATGAAGATTTATTTTTTATAATTTTTAAGAGTTTAAAATAAACAGCAAAAAGCAAGACAAGGTTTTGGCTACAGAAAGTTTTAAAAAGATTAAGGGCTGAGAAAATATTGGTTGAACTTTGAATATTAAGACTTTGAAATTATTTTTAAAGAATAAATGCATGATTGTGGAAATAAATTATAGAGACATTTTCGAGGAACTCCACCGAGGACTGCATTGAGACTTGAATCAATTATGGCAGCTATGTTGTGTTTTTTTGGGGAACACAAATACATATATATACAACAAATTCCATTTGAGAATAGCATGAATGTAATCTTGGATAAGAACCTACCACCAGATGCGAAGAGAAAACTGAATGAGGTTTTAAAAATTAAGAAGGAAATAAAAAAGACAATCCCAGAGAGTAATGGGAATAATTCTTTTTCATTGGATTTACAAGAGACTGCTTAAAGAATGGAAGAAATTCATAATAAGGATCACAGAAAAAGATTGTTCTGCATAAAAAAAGGAATATAAATAAATAAATAAATAAATAAATAAATAAATAGCTTAAAATTGGATATGTTGTTACTCTGAGTGATTCTTTTTAGATTTACTGATATTTTGACTGGAAAAATGTGGTATACTGGATTTGCTTATTTGGTGTTTAAATTTTTTACTTTATAGCTATTTTCTGTAACCTAATTGTTTAGCATCTAAATAATTAGTATCTAATTGTGTGAATTTTTTAAGGAGAAATTAGCTCTTTTTGTTAGGTTAAATCTTAGTCTTTTTTGTATTAGGATACTGGGGTTACTTTATATTTGTGAATAGTTTAGAACTGAGATATGGAAATGTTTATTTGAGTGGGATAGGTTATTTGGGGTGGTTATCTTTGAAATGGTGTAATTTTTTTTCTTATTTCTTTTACTTTGTATTATCTTTTATTGTTCTTTTAAAAATCTTAATAAAATTATTGTAAGGGAGAGAGAAAGAGAGAGAGAATGGTGCCCTCCCTGTTACTGAAACTACAAGAGGAGGGAAGCCACAATCTAACAGTTTTGAATTGTCTATAAATAGATCCCACATGTGAAAGCAGAGTTACTTGCTGCAATTTTGGTATTCTCACTTCAACCTTTTCCCTAATCATCCTATTAATCTGAGCTCAGAGATCATTGTTCCTTTACAGTTCTTCTGCTAAGGAGTTCAGATGCCTACCCTACTCTTTGTCTTATTAAAAAGCTTCATGTGAAAGCTCAATTGATCAATGCCATGACAGGCAAAAGAGGTCAATACTGGCTCATCTGGTGACAACCATCACAGGTAAAAGATTAAGACTTGCAGTGTAAGAGGAGTATGTGATAAAGAACATGAGATAACAAATGAAAGAAAAATAGATATGTAGGTTTGCAAAACTAGGAAAAAGAGGTGGTTTGTATGTAATATATTTGAATGAAGGTGGTCTGAATTTCTACTGTAGAGCTGATGAATACATGCAGGGTTTATGGAAGGGTTATTTTAGGCATTTAGGCACAGAAAAAAGTGAAAAAATGAACCACCCAAGTGATTTGTGACAGAATTTTGGTAGCACATTCCTGCAAGATTTAGGTGATGCCAAAAAAAAGGGGGGGGATTATAAGCCTTACAAACAGGGACATCCACAGGGGGTGGGAGGTTGAAAAAGTCAAGATAGTGGCTCCCGGTGTGCGATGAAAGCTCTGTTTCTTGTTTATGTGCCTTGCATGTGGTATAGAGTTGGAGCTTTGATCACCTGACTTTTTTTATACAACACCCCCCCCAGAGATGCTGTTGCTCATGATATAATGGAAGCATTTACACAGAAGAAACGCCAGTGTGGCTGGATGCTAGCCTGGGTCTGAGGGAACTCCAGATCAAGTTCACCTGCAGCCATGGTAGCTCATGGTTTAGTTCAGTCACTTTCTTACCCAGGCTATTACACAGGGATTATTTTTGTGGGAAAACTGGAGGAAGTAGTGTTATACGCCTACTTTAAAGTCCTGGAGAAAAGACAAGAAGTAAATCTAAATAACCACAATGACACAACAACAATACAACTTTCCAGATACTAGATTCAACCTGCTCAGATTTGGCCAGCCTATTACTACATTTAATTTTTCTGTACCTATTCTTAATTTACTTTTTCTCTAGACAATATTCAGTGAAAACTCTTGGTAAAGAAAGTGGGAATTTCAAACACTGAATCTAAAGCAATATCTACTGTTATTGTTGGAGCAGACCTTCCTGTCCTATCAGAATCCTCTTGATTTTTTCATCCCCAAATATGAATCAACAATATCATTTCATATTGAGTTGTTGACATAAGCACTCTATTTATACAGTTCTGGTGCTACAGACACAAATTCAGAACAGGTTTCTAAGAGTCAGATTTCACTCAATGTTTGTTCAGTTAACATTCTGAGAAAACAACTATTTCAGGATTGATTGATTGATTAATTAGTAATTAAAGGAGGGAGGCTGTTCAAAATGTATTATACACATATAGGGAAAAATGTGTCCTATAGCAACAACAACAACAAAAACAGATGTGAGATATATATTGTTGTTGTTTGGATGGGTTAATCTGTTTTTTTTCTTCCCTCTTCCTCTCCCACCTCCTCTATAAAAAGTATAAATAAAAATACAGCTTACTTACTACATTTAGGTTTTTTTTATTATGTCCTCCCATAAAGAAAATACCTTGAAGGCAAAGCTTATCGAAGATGGCATGGCTGCAGGCATAGGCCATGAAGGCTTTTAATTTGTTACCTAAAAGACAATATTCCTTCTTACCCCATAAAAGCTGTAAAATAAACATACACAAATATTAAGTTTTCCTCCTTTGTCAATATGTGTCTGCCCTGTTGCACATGGTGCATTTGCTGAGTCCAAGTTCCTTCATGGTTTATAAATCCATGCACATTCACATGTATACATTTAACACAAGCGTTAAGTCTCTTCAGTCACCAACCCCCTCAGGTGGTCCAGAAGGATACCACAGTTGATGGTATTGAGAGATCTAAAAGGATCAGAATGGACACACTTCCCAGATCCAGATCCCAACAAAGGTTATCTGTGCCAACTCCAACCCATATCCAGCCCTGAACCCTGACTGAAGGGGGTCCAGATAATCCACTTCCTCTAGGGTGCTCTGTACTGTACTGTACTGTACTGTACTGTACTGGATCATAACCTCAGCATTTACAGGAGTATATATCTACAAAAATCCACATTTTTCAGAAATGTATAATATAGTTACTATTTAATAAATATAGAGTTAAATGGGTATATTAAAGAAAGGGACGTGCAAGACTTTCCAGATACAAAACATTCCATGCATAGAGTAGTTGGTTTAGGGTCAAAATGGGGCTGTCATGTTCTGGATAGAGGTAGTGAGGAAAAAGGAGATCAGCAGCAGAGGAGAGGCAAGGAAGGAAAGCTGGAAAGAAGGGGGCAGATAAACTCACGGGATTTGCCTCACTGGAATACTGTTAGTGGCTGAGGACAAGGAAGGGAGGTGCTAAGAAAACCAGGCGGCAGACAAACCAGTGGGATATGTCATGTTAGGACATTGTCAGCAATGGCAGCTAGGGAGGGCGGTGTGCTGGGAATATTGGGTGGTGGTAGATAGGCTAGTGGGGTATGATGCATTGGGCTATTAGCATGGAGGCAGTAGCAGCAGCAGAAAGGGAAGGCATGAAGAAGACTGAGGTAGGATGGGCCTGTGGAATATGCTAAGGGGAAAGAGTGGATGACACACATAGATTTTACCCTACTTGGCCCATCTGGATTTTGTTTTGTCTGAAACTCTGACCAACCAAATCATTTGGGGTTCTACTGAATCATGGTTGACCCCCACCAGTTCAGAACTGACTCAAAACCCTTGGAACACAACGGGTTGTTGCAGGTTTGAAACAAAATATTTTCCCCATTTCATGCACACTTCCAAAAGGGCTTTACAAAATGTTTTCTGTTAAGGGGGAATTGCAAGCAAAGGGTGTGCTGCTCAAAATGAGTCCAAAGTGTTTATATGAGGGAAAAGATGTAGCAATATCCATGTGAATTTTCAAGCCAACTTTTTTCTGCAAAAGTCTTAACTGAGATACATGCAACTCTGCTGCTTCTGAAAAAAAAAATATTCTTGTTCTAAAGCTGTTTAAGATATGTGGACTTCAACGTTCAGAATTGCCCAGACAAGTTGAAGCCCACACACCTTAAAGTTGCCAGGGTTGAGAAACACTGTGTTCTAAAGTATCCAGGCTGTATCAGCCCAAACAAGAGTCTAACACATTTAACCCCTTTAGTAATACTTGGGTGGTAAGAGACCCTTTATAGATAATTTAAAAATTAGTTAAAATTAATCAGTTTTTCTATTAAAAAAAAAAAACACAGCCTAAGCTAAAATTACTGATAAATAAATCTCACTGAATGCACAAAGCGTCCTCACATTTTTTCCCCAAAACCTGAGCAAAAGAGGGCTGGCTGTTTCTAAACTTCTGTATGAAAAAATGAGTTTAATACACTAATAAAAACATGAGATATACTCACTTTTCTGAGTCCATTGGGAACTTTCCCCAGTACTCTGGGAAGCCCTCTAATACCCATCAATGTGTAAGTGGGAGTAAAACACAGAAAAAGCTTCACTTTTTGAGCAAGCTGGGGCAGGAGCGAAAAGGCAATAAATCCTGCAAAAAGAGAGGAAGAATTCAGCTTTAAAACTGCACAATGACCAATGCCTGCACTGCTGTCTGGACCACTACAACTTTTATTTCTCTTTAGTTTTAGTGCTGGGCTGAATCCTGCACTGTATTTTCAAGATACTCTTTGCTTCCTGTGAAGAAGGAAAGTTCTTTAAAATTCACTTAAAAATTCACAGGCTAAGGGCAGAATTTGTGTGACCCTTATAAAATGCATGACTGGCTGGGGGATCTGTTTCTTTCAAAACAAGAGCGTGTGTTAAGGGTTGATACTCATAGAGAGCCTTCTTTTCCTCTAAAACTACTTGGAATGAGTATGTGACCATGTAACACTACATGACCACTTGACCCTTCCAATACTGTTGACTGTAGGAATAGAACCTTTTGCTATTACAAATACACATGGGGCATTTTATTTCAAAAGCAAAAGACACCCACGCACCCCCAGTTATGTTCACATAATACAGCAATTGTAGCTCTGTTACCCTTCCAGCTTCTACCCAGAGCAAACCACCAAATCTATCATCGATTGCCAGGTTCTAACCCTCCTGACAGAGATGCTCAACTGGTGGAATTAAACCAGGCATTCAGGAGATTGAACTACCTATCCAACAAGATCAATAGATAAGTCAATAGAAACAGATCAATTCCCAGGGAGGGCAGATTAAAAGACAGAGCACAGAAACAGAATGACAGAACACCACTGGTTGTTCCCTAAAGCGTACAGCTCAAACCACTCAAACACATTATTAATAAGCTACAACCCTTACTGCACAATGAAACTAAATTGAACTTTCTCAGGCACTGGGTGGCTGGACCATACTTACATACAGACAGTCATCTAACCAGAAGCAGATTCTCACAAGCAACAAGAAACAACCAGGCAATGATGCTAATGTGGAAACTAGATCCTGTGACAAACCAAGAAGTCTACTTTGCCCCCATATCTATGTCAACCGCAGCATCAAGTAAATATACAAGATTAGAGGCACCTCCACATGCTGTTCCTCTAATGTGATACATGCCTTCATCTGCCAGTAATGCCCCTCTGGATTCTATGTAGGACAAACAAGCCAAACTTTTCAGAAAAAAATTAAGGATACAAATTTGACATCAGGACTCAAAACAAAATAATATCAGAGCATTTTAATCTGCCAGGACACTCTACTGAAGATCTCAGAATGACCATTTTGGAAAAATAAGACTTTAACAGCACTAGTGAGCAAGAGATTACTGAATTTCCATATTGTACATCAAAGGGTTTAGGCGATCTCAGAACATCTCAACAAACAAAATGGGTTTTTAACACATTACAAAAGTTAATGAATAAGGTGCCTGTAATCTGTTTCATATCTGTATAACCAACCTGCCTTCCTTTCCTTTCCCACCCAACTGCACCCCAACTTAAATTCTATATCAGTCTAGCCACTCTTATGCATCTAATGAAGTGAGCTTCAGCTCACAAACTCATGCCTTTTAATCAAAGTTGTTATCTGGAAAAGGTGATACCAAACTCCTTTTGAATACCTAAAGAAATTCTTTCTTCTTTCCATCTCAATGTTGTTATTCCTCCCTCCCTACATGTAAAGGCAAGGACAGGGTGAGTGAATAGTTAGAACAGCATTTGTTTTCAAACAACTGAAACAAATAAAGGTTGGATTTGTCCTTCCCTATGGTAAGTCCCAGTTGTTTCTACCCATCCAATCTGGTCCAGCAGAATGGGCATGCTCTGGGTCCCATCAGCCAAAGAATGTCGGCTGGCAGGGACCAGGAGATGTGCCTTTCCCGCTGTGGCGCCTGCCCTCTGGAACATCCTCCCTCCTGAGATTAGGATAGTCCTGACCCTTTTGGCTTTTTGGAAGGCCTTGAAGACCTGGCTTTATGCCCGGGCCTCAGGCCCCGAGCATGTGAAGGCCCCTGTTTTCATGGTTGTGCTGATACCAACGTTTTGTTAAGATCTCTTGGCTGTATTTATATTTATATTTTTGTACTGTTTTAAGTGTTGACTGTTTTTATTATTGTTAGCCGCCCAGAGTCACTGGTCTGAGATGGCCGGTATATAAATGGATTAAATAAATAAATAAGTCAGGTATCACCAGTGAGTTTCTGACAGTTTTCAATCCAGTTAAAAACAGACTGCATAATCTGAGCTTTTGTAAGAGAAGAATGTGACTCTTCTGCCAATACATTTAAAAAATAAAATCTTTTATTTTCATACTGTTAGTCAAACAAGACCAGATCATGTTGCTCAGAGAAATGCTAACATTCCTTTTGGTGGGTTAGCTGTGACAATGAGGTATTTTCTTCCCTTAGCACGAATTATGAAGCATAGAAATCAGCTGAATTTGAGAGTCAGTGTAATATAGTGATGTAGTGGTTAAGGTGCTGGACTAGGAGTAGGGAGACCTAGTCTTCCCTTAGGCACAGATGTCAGCTCGTGACCCTCTCAACCTTCATCATGTCAGGTTCTACAACAAGCTAGCCAAAAATTAAAAACCCCATGTTACATCATGTACTGATAGCTTCACTGTACTGTAAGATCTAAGCAAGCATAATGAAAAACAAGTAGACAAATGCAGGGTTTAGAAGAAACTTCAACTGAATTAATAGAGACACAATTCTTTAATTTGCTAAAGACTAGCTAATGAAGAAAGGGCCTTAGAGAAAAACTGGTGGTAGGGTGGAGTGAGATGTGACATTCACTGACAGAACTCCACATTATGGCTCTGAGGTCTTCAAAGGAACATCTTTGAAGTCCCTCTGGGAAGGGCTGCAGTGCCCTACTTCCAACTGATTAGGCTGCAAGGTTTCCCTTCACTCATCAGAAGTGGCTTCTGCACATGAACAGTACATGCCCAAAAGGCATTTCTGTCAAACAAAAGCAACTAATCCAAGTAGCTTGGCTGTAGTTTTGCAGAAGTAGAATAATTCACTTGAGCTGAACTGAGACAAACATAGATTACCTAACTGGGGCAGACTGCTTGCAATCTACACCTCTCTGTAGTGTTAAATAAATAACCTAACAGTAAGCTCTTAACAACCTAGCTTCTGAATCCCCCACAGCAAGATCAATAGAAGTCTGGGCATAGGATGATAGGGCCAAAAACAAAAACAACACAAACAAAACAGGATTGTCTTCCTGTCTAATCTGCAAGATTGCTTGAAAGGAGAAAATGCTATACAGTATTTTTATTTTCTCATCACATTGTGGCAAGAATACATATGTCCATTCTTAACTTACCTATTGTTCCGCCCTGGGCATGGCCAAAGTAATATAATCTGTTTTGCTTTGTTTTCTGCAGAATGAAGGCTATAGTTGCTGGGAGATCGTATATGGCCATTTCATGAAAACTGTTAACGAACACACACATGCACACAAACAACAGTTAGTTGTGATTCTGCTTAGCTACCCTATTTTCTCTGGATATCAGGACAGAATTGCAACTTCTCCCTAAAGCCAGAGAGAGACAAAGGGCTTGGAAATTGGCAGATGTCAGCAGAAGTCAGGCACCTGGTCAATCCTACACCCCAGGCAGAAGGGCCATGAAGCATGGAGCCCAGCAACTAGAATGGAGAGGTCTTCCTTGCAGCAGCCTAAAGTGGTCTGTTGGAGCCTAGAAGATCAACCACCTCACTGATGTGGTGTGAAGCATGTTAGACTGTGTCCACTGCAAAAGACGGTGGCAGGAGAAGGAAGCCAATGCATTAAAACTGGAAAAGCTAAAAACAAATTTTAGCTGACTCATGCATGGGCTGGGGATGAGACAAAGGCAGTGTCATGGTGACACATCATATAAAAAGTGCTTACAGGGACATGGTTGTGCCTCATTTGGGGGACATAGGGATAAGTACTTGCAGTTTGATGAGGATTTGACACACACATCTGACCCTTACAAGAACTGCCTTTTAAACGTTACTGTATCTCCATTCTTTTCCTTCTTTTGTGTCCTCTTTTATAAATTCAGAGGGCCAAGAGGCTCATTAACACCTCACTTGCCCTAAATTCAACTTTGTTTTCTTACAGTATATTTTTAGAGTAACTTATTATTGCAAAGAAGTATCTTAGAATACTTTACTGCTCCTTTTATTTGGGGATACCCATTAAAACTTTTTTAAATGGTCATGGACAAGTAATATACTTATTTACAAAATGTCTCCTTGTTCCTCTTTTTTATTGACTTTGGAATGGTCTTATCTTAATTCTAACTCATGGAAAAAGAGGGAAGCAAATGAGTGGGAGGAAACGTCTAAAGCTGTAGTTCATCAACCCTCTAGCCAAGTTCTTAGTGGTATTTATTTATTAAATTTGTGTGCCACCCATCTCCCTCAGCGGATGACTCTGGGTGGCTCACAGTCAGAGTAAAACCCAAAAACAATTAAAAAAATAAATACCCACATTAATTAGTTAAAAAATCAGATTGTACAAAAAAGATTTTTCATAAACGTTCTTAGTGGTATGATCTCTGATCCATTCTTTCTGCTGAACTGATTGCTATATCAGTAACTCTCATTACTATCTCATTGACAACTTGATTGTGAAAGAAGTTGCCCTAAAGGGTATTACAGAAACCTGGATGGAGGATGAGAGAGTTTGATTTTGATCTAGTTCTGCTATGTGGTTTCTTAGTGCAGCATCAGGCCAGCCAATGGGATCCAGGGGGAAGATAGAGTTTCTCTGACCCTTAATGCCATCCCAACATAACCCCAACATTCAGAACTACATTAGCCTTGAGGGCTTTAACTTGGCATATTGTTGCTGAACTAGGGCCAGCCTGGGATTTCATGGCTATCATGTCCCTGTTCCAAACTGTGTAAGTAGAGCAAATGTTCTATTTAGTTTTTATTTCAGATGGGGGAGGAAGGTGGCCTGCCTGGTGATGGAGCCATCCACACACCATCCCAATCATGGCAAAACCACCAACTGCTGAAATTGGGTCTTAGGGGTTCATTTTCTCTTGCTGGAGTGGAGGAGAAAATGTGGCAAACAGTGGGAGGCCTGGCAGTATCATGATACATCTTTGTTGAAGCATTTCAACGGCTGCCAATTAACTATTAAGCCACATTACAATTATGACACAATAGGCCATAAACATAATATCTGGATATTGCCTTCACCTGCTTGATTGTCAAAATGGGTAGGTGTAATCTTGCTGGGTGCGCCCAGAACTGCAGAATGCCATCTCGTACCTAGTTGCAGGCAAACTTTCTCTGTGATAACACCTATGCTTTGGGATGGTCCCTCCTCTGAAGTTCATGAGGTTCTTTTAGGCACCTGCTGAAGACTTCACTTCTCCAACCAGGGTTTATGAATGTTGGATGAGTGCTTTTGAATTTCTGTTCTTCTTTTATTTTCCTTTCCCCTCTCCTTTTTTAAATGTCTATGTTTCTATATTATTTTTAACTTACTGTATTTATTATGCATTGCACATTTTCTAAATTGCTTTGAGAAGCTTTCCTACAGGAAGTGCTATAAAATGATGATGTTGATGATGATGATATAATATACCCTCTTGAACATATGATTTGCACACATCCTTTAACTCTTGACAAGTTGCACTTAAAATCTACATTTTATGCTAAGAAAATCCAGTACTGTATGGAATTTATATATTTTTAAAAACAAAATTACCGTATTTTTCCATGTATAAGATGATACTTTTTTCTAAAATCGTTACACTAAAAATTGAAGGGTGTCTTATGCAAGGAAGTAAGCCGAGGAGAGAACCACGCGGTTGCGAAACTGCCCATACTTTGTCTCTGCAAACAGGCTTCCTCCTATCACTAGCTTCCAATCATGAGTGAAATAGCTTGTCTCTGCAAACAGGCTTCCTCCAATCACGAGTCTTATGTAACTGACATCAGCTAATGCTGAACCAACCAATTGGAACACATCCCGTTGGAGGTGGAGAGCGCGTAGGCAGCGCGCAGATGCGACAGAGACCGGTAATGTCAGAGCATTCTGAGCCCATAAAGATGTTGGAAAATAAAATAAATAAATAAGCGAATGTCTTACTCTGCAAAATTCAAACTGAATGTAATCAGTTATGCAAAAGAGCATGGAAATAGAACTGCAGAGAGACAGTTTGGACCTCCTCCCACTGAGTGTATCATGTAAACGTTACCTAATTACTAAATAAAAATGTGTTCTGCTTTATCTTTAAAATATTGATTTCTTAATTTTGGGTTGGAAAAGTGGGGGTCTTATACATGGGGGCGTCTTATTCATGGAAAAATACGGTAAGTTCTAATACTAAAAACTTTGGTATTAGGAATGCCACAAAACCTCTCATTCAGACCATGCTTTCAGTATATACAGTATTGTTCATAATTCCATAATTCAGTCAAATTTGTCACACAGGTGTGTAGGCATGTATCTTCTTAACTTTTACTATCCATCGTCCCTATATTCTCTCTTGAATTTACCTGAATTCCCAGAATTCTTGCTGGTCAATTGAAAACTTCTGGTGTCTTCTAGACCAAGAGGTCCCTCTGATATTTATTATCCAGACATCATAGCCAGCATCTGCTAGAAAAAATCCCAGGCTATTGCTGGGAAGATTTGCAATCCAACATCTCCCTTCAAATAGCAAACCATGTACCAATAATACAGCTGGCTTAGGCCCTGTAAAAGAGTGTATTGTTCATTGCATATTAGCTATGTTGGATATATCTTCCCTGTCCATCAAATTGTTTCTTTAATGTTGAGAATAGAGGAGAAGTAGAAATAGAGGAGTAGGACCTAATGTCCTATTTTCCATCTCAACTCTGCTGCCACTATGTACATAAAAGGGTTGGTTTGAATAACCAAAGACCACTCTGTTTGGGACTAGCTATGCTAATTACTCAGAGTATTGTTTTCCGTGGCTTTAGAAAGTTTGGTGTCTTTCAATGTAAAGATATGTAGATAATGTTCGTTCTTGCCACTGTTCATTCTTTCTCTATGTTTTTGCTGGGATTTTATCTTGTCCTTTCCAGTTAACTGTTTCAATGTTTGCTGATGTTTAATAAATAAACACCAGGATCTATATATTTTTTGCTAGCAGTACTGAGTAGCCTGTATGCTGACTCGGATCCAGATATAAGGATTAATGGGAGTGTGCTAGATGCAAATTAAAGTGAAAATTACCTACAGTAGTTTTCCAACAAGCTATCAGTACTGTCCCATACTTCTAGAGAAGCCTATCCAATACTTCTCTAGCACTGTAAAAACATTGAGTATTGCTTGCCACATAACTTTTTAGCCACTTCTATCACAATTATCACTTTACATTTATACACACTCCCTTTGAATTGCTACCTTATAGACATACCTGTCACATGAGGAAAATGTCTTCTAGAAGGAATTCTGTTTAACTTAAGATAATAGCCATCATCAGTCAGGACTTCATACTCTTCACTGGGATATCCCCAGTACTGGATGACTTGAGGCTGCAAATAAAATATTATAAAATATTACACTTTTGGCCAAAATCAGGTATATATTCACTATCCATTCAATGGATTGAGAATCCAGAAGATTTCTAGTTCCTATATTAGAGCTATCAGTGCCAACACAAAGCCAATGACTTTGGGGCTCCCCTTCCAGCTTTAATGAGACAGCAGTTCCAAAAACGCTACCAAGAAGAAAGGGCAGAAATGATAAATACTGACAATATCAAAACCAATCTTGCTCTATACATTAGAATCTTCACATCTGGTTGATCACACCTGCTTTCTTCCATGCCACAGCATAAAACTGTCTCTGATAGTTTAAGGCAAACTGCCACATTTGGATAGACCCTACATAGGAATGATTCACCAAGAGGAACATCTTAGGCTGGAATGGGTCCAGGCTTCTGGCCCTTCCACACACACCATTTGTACCTCTATTGAATCAGCTCTGTGCTCATGCTATTGTCTTTGTTGGGCAGCAAAGCCAATTAACTTCTGGAATGGAGGTGAAAATGGTTGATTGTACAGTGGCAGGAATTCTGGCCTTGTCCTGCCTCTCATTTCCTAGGCTCCCCACAACCCCAGAGATTAAGTTGCTGAGACTCCACACTTTCTGCACTCCACACTAGCAATAACCACTACAAAAATGAAGTTACGACATGGATGGGAGGGGTCTGGCATAGATTCTACCTGATTTTCTTCCCATGGTCAGTCGGGAGGAGCACTAAACTTTTCATGTAGGACTTTCAGTGAGTTAAGATTAGTGAAGTTATATATAATTATGGGCTGGTTTTAAATAGCTGCTAGGGGTAAACAGTGGCAATTTGGAAATGTCCTCCTGTAAATCAAAAATAGAAATATCAAAATCATTTAGTCTCATTTATAGTCCTGTTGTGACTTACTCCAGATTCAACTCAATATGAATGTCTGCAGAGGAGGAAAAGTCAAGATGGCTGCAACCATGTGATGAAAACTCCACCCCTTTTTAAAAGTGTCATGTGATGCATGTAAGAAGGGTAGGACTTCATTTTTTTCATACCATGGGTACTCCAAATGGCCCAAATAGTCTCTCGTATTTGGGTGTCAGTTAAAGCTTATTTAAATCTTTAAAAGTAGCTATAAATTTGTTTAAAACCACATGGCAGGCATGAGAAAAGCTTTTCTTGAAAGCCAGTTTTAAAAAGTGAAATTATAAGCATGCTTTTATCACGTGAATCCAATGTTCTGTTTTCAAAGGCATTCAAATAAGCAACTTACAATCGTCATGAATTCTTGAGGATTCAAATGTCTTCCACTTATAGATCCTTCTGAATGTTCAGTCTGCTGAATTAAGCATGACATCACCAGAAACAGCCACATCCTAGCTGTGTATAGAATCACAACCGTTTCAAAGAAATAAAATTTCAGAATTTGAAACTCTTCAAGAATATTTTATAAATTGGTAATAGTTGGTCCCCATTGATTTGAGCCCACCAGTTGAGAAAAAGTGAACATTTGACAGTATTTTCAGCATTCTCCAGCCCTTGTCGGGGGGGGGGGGGAGAGTACAACTTTCCAGATGTGAAAATGCTGTTTTCCAAACTACAGTGATGGTTATTGTTACCGTGTACCTTTCAAGTAAACAATTGATTTCTTTTATATGCAGTGACCTTAGCTGAACAAATTATACATTTAGAGATGTATATTTTTTACACAGCTTCCCTCTCTTTATCCCCTTAGGCGTTTTTTTTATCTCTACTTTAATATGCTCACTCCCTTAAATAG
This sequence comes from Python bivittatus, assembly GCF_059951505.1. Classification (NCBI taxonomy): domain Eukaryota; kingdom Metazoa; phylum Chordata; class Lepidosauria; order Squamata; family Pythonidae; genus Python; species Python bivittatus. The sequence goes on from NW_028277108.1 coordinate 4,505,765, forward strand.
TTGAACAAGATTTTTATTCAGGGTTTGCTTTTAGCCTAGAAAAGAAGAGGGAAAGCAGAAAACACACACACGTTTCCCAAGCTTCTTGAAATCCTGAATCTTGGTCAAGCTTTATTTCCAGTCTGTCCTTCCCAAACATTTCAGTCCTTTCCCACCAGCCCATCATTCAGCAGCTCTCTCTTTGGGATCCTGCTTGCTCCTTGCTGGGTCTGTAAGATCCTTAACTAATTACAGATTTCACTTTCTTCCAAAGCTCCTCTCCAACCATTCCTTGATTCCTACAGCACTGCAAGTCCACACAGCACAAATACAACCCTAACCAACCTGTGTTTTCATATACCTCCTTTGAAAGGCAGACACACCTGCCCACAGGCATCTGAATGAGGCAAGAATCTCCTATGTATTTATCTGGCTCTTTGCAAGGACCTGGCACACAGATAAAAATCCTTAACATTGAACAAATTTCAACTCCAGGATCATCAGGGCATCTCACCCCGCTGCAAACTTACCTGGCATAGAAAAAAAGACAAAATTTCAACTGAGCAGCCATGGCCGCCATCTTGACTTTTTTGACCCCCTCCTGTAAACATCCCTGGCCATCATTTGCCATATGCAACTCCCATCATCCCTAGTCAGCATTAATAACCCGATCTGTCCTCATTACAGAAGCAACCTACTTTATAAATATAATTTAAGTGTAATTTTATGGGAGGAGGGCAGGTCATACTTACCATGAAAAAACATTGGCAACATTTGTTTAAATGGGGAAAATGGGGGAAAAAAGCAAAGGGAATGCATTCTTGTGTCTTCTGCCTCTAATTTTCTTCAGAACTTCCTCAGAATAACTGAAAAAAGCGGGAAAAAATGATGCCCCTCCCCAAAACACATGAAAACATTTTCAACTAGAGAAGGGAGAGATGTTTTGGGCCCAGTCCTACTATCTGACAATACATTCACTCTGGATGTTTTGAACTTTATAATCCCTCACCAGCATTATTAATCGAGTTTATTTTTATAATTATTCAAAATGCTCTCACAAATGGCAAGTATAATTGACTATACAATCCAGAAATCCTTTTAGTAAGTGAGATTATAAATTCCTGAAAGTATTACCTCAGATCTGCATGTGGCACAATTACTGGCCTCAGCTAAATATTCACAAAGCTTTTTTATGACCTCGGTGAAATGTACATTTTGATTTTTAAGAAAACCCTTCTCACAGTTGGCCCAGTTTGTATGTTTGCCCTTTCCTAGTGCCTGATTCTGAATTTGGCTTATCCCGTTGCCGTAGCTAACATCCCTCAGCTCTTTACTACAATATTTTGTGTGTGTGTTGGAGTCGCTGGTCTAGAAATATGGGAAATAACTAAATAACCAACTCTTCCCAATGTTGAACGATTTCATGCTACAAGGAAGAAAAACAAAACAAAACACCATTGGCAAACAGTAGATGTTGCACAACTGTTTAGAAGGAAATAGATCTCTAAGCTATTTCCCCAAAAGCAAGATACTTAACACTATTTTAAATACATTTGTCTAGCATGGACCAAGCTTGATTGATGACAGATCTTGGCAGACCTAACCAGCTTAGATGGCTTTAAGTCAGAAACAGGACTCCAACCACAGGCCTAAATGGGCCCACCAGCTTGGGCCATGCAGCCAGTGGGGCCTTGAGTGAGCTGGAAGGTGACTAAATTTGAAATAGAAATACATTTGAAATATAAATTGCAACTTCTGACCACCTTGCCTGCCACCCCAAGATGAATCTTGGCCTTCTCCTGCAGGAAGAAATAGGTAATATCAGGCCTCGAGGCTTTGCTCCTTGGCAGAGGGGTTGAAAAGGCAGCCACACACGAGTAACTGAAATTTGTTCAAGATTTTTAGGGATATTAACTGGGAAGGACAGACTGGGTCTCTGCCTGGTTTCCAAGCTTTGCCCCCCAGCTAACCCTTGTTGCCTCACAGGGAGGGAAGACCAATGGACTGATGCCCTGTTCTCTTAAGTGGTGTCACCGAAATAATAATTTCCAAATGTTAGTTTGTCACACAGCAGTTGTCCCAATTAACCAGACAACGGTAGGAAAACCACCAGTATTTTATTTTGCCATGGCAAACGATAAACGTGTGATCAAATGGGGTGCCTCACTGGGCCAACAGGTTGAGTGAAGGGCCCCTAATTTAAACTCTTATGCTAAAGACTAGGCAAATATAACTGTGACATGGTTTCCATGGTGAAATCAAGATGTAACATTTTTTACTATTGGCCTTCAGGTTTCAAGGCTCCCCCTAGCTGTCATGAACTTATTTAATTTTTTTTTTAATCTAGAGCAGTGTCTCTCAACCTTGGCAGCTTGACGATGTGTGGACTTCAACTCCCAGAATTCCCCAGCTGGCATGGGAGTTGAAGTCCACACATTGTCAAGTTGCCAAGGTTGAGAGACACTGATCTAGAAATAGCTTAACTAACACCATCTTTAAATTCTCCAGCAGTGGCTGCAAGCATGAATTTCTTAAGGTTGATGAAAGTCCTTCCCTTTAGGGGCGTCCAGTCCTGTACTGGACCAAAGGAAAATTGCACACTTCTGCTCAGAATTCAACCTAGGGAAAATTGTGTCTCGCTGGGTAAGAGCATTATTGCCATTAAAAGTAAACAAAGCCAGAGGACAGAGAAAGCTCTCCCCGCCACTCAACTGAACTGGAGAATGCACAAGAATCCAGTAGCTTGGGATGTGATACAAGGATGGCCTTCTCCCAGGTGTCAGAAAGGCTGGCCTCTGAAAGTAGGATCATCTTCAAAAGAAGTTGAGCAGATCACGGCCCCTGACCATGTCATCTCCAGGTACTCCTGATTATTCATGTGTGAATCCTAGATTTTCTGCATGGGGGAAGAAGTAAAACTCTACTTCCAAACTGGAACAAGTGAAGATGCTCCTGGTTGCTTCAGCAGAGGGTTGGAGGTGCGATGGAGGTGACATCCTGAGGACGTGTCCCTCAAAAATGGTTAATGAAGTGTCATCCTGTAGCAAGCAGGACACAAAGAGGAGCTTAGGAAGAGATACCATTAGCCAGCATTTGGATGATACACTAAAGCATTGTTTCTCAACCTTAGCAACTCTAAGATGTGTGGACTTCAACTCCCAGAATTCCCCCAGTCAGCCATGCTGGCTGGGGAATTCTGGGAGTTGAAGTCCACACATCTTAGAGTTGCTAAGGTTGAGAAACACTAAAGTATCCCTACACTGTCCCACCCACACAAATTCAGTCCCATACACTAAAAAAAAAAAAAGGTTTAGTAGTAATTGAGCTACTATATCTGAACTGAAAAATGTGAACATACAGTAGATGGCTATAAAGACTTAGAGTCTTCTGCCCTCTATTGGTCATCTGAGCTAATGCGTCCCAGATATGGTAGGCCCAATTCAACATCCTATACCCTAATCAAGGAACTACCAGGAAAACAAACAAAACCAATCACCCCCCCCCCCCGCAACACTGGCAGGGCATGCCACAGTACGTAAACAGAGAGCAAACCCCAAACTCAGAGAACCCCAAGGACTCCACAGTTCAACCCTGAGTTACACATATTCTCTTCTTAATAAGATAAGGATCTGTGATGTCCCCCTTGTTGTTTAATGCACATATAGATAAATGTATAAGGAATGTTTATAATGTTACAAGTGTGTTGGTTGGGGATGTGAATATACATGTACTTTTGTATGCAGACAATGGCCTATTGGCTGATTTGCAGTGAATGTTAGATTGGATGATGCAATGAAAAGAATGGTTCTGAAAATTAATGAATGAATGATTCATTAACCATTGTTGTGTTTGGCAAGGAAAATAGTATGAATGAACACAACTCGTACTTAAACAGAATAGAATTAGAGCAAATGGTAGATAAATTTTTGGAACCTGGCAGAATGTTTATTAAAGATGAAAATAAATGGAAAACATTTAAGAGATGGATAAAAAAATATGGAGAGGTCTAATATAAACTAGATTTAAGCAGATTTTCTTTTCTTTTGTCTCCTGTCTTTAACATATTTTGCTTGCTACTACTTCCTACCTTTTACCTGTGATTTGCATAATAGTGCTTATCCCCAAAGGAATAATTATGAAGGGTATGAATGAATGTATCCATGTACAGTGGTACCTCGGGATACGAACGCCTCTACTAACGAACATTTCGGGTTACGACCAGCTTCGGCAGGAAAATTTTACCTCGGGTTATGAACTTGCCTCTACTTACGAACCGGATCCGCGGCCATTTTCCCTGCTGTCACGCAGTTGCGGCTTCCTGTGGGCGAGGTCGCGGTAGCAAGGAGATGTTCGGTGAGGCTCGTGGTGTGTTTTGCGGTGTTTTGTGAAGGTTTTTGGTGTGCGTGTTAGCATGGCTCCAAAGAAAATGCAGAGCAGGCTTGGCGGGAGTCAGGCTCTGAAGAGGAAATTGCCTCGAGTTGCGACCAAATTCGGGTGGAGGGCGGAACGGATTAACCGGATTTACATTGAACCCTATGGGAAACTTTACCTCGACTTGAGACCAACTCGAGTTGCAACCAGAGTCACGGAACGGATTAAGTTCGTATCCCGAGGTACCACTGTATGTTTCTACTTAGTTGTGAGAATGAATTCTCCAGGGCTTCCAAGTATTTCTCAGAAGAAGAAAAATCTCACAACTGGAACTGTCCTTAACAGTTGAACTAGTCCTCCCATCCCCAAATCATAGGACCAGGGTAGGTCCAGTGGGCACCAACTGTGTGAACAAAAAAACTAAGATAAAGGCCAAAGTCCCACTTTCAGATGCAAGAGAAGGACAAATGATTGCTCAATAAGGCATTAATCAGAACTAGATGATCTTTTTGTATAAAGTGATTGACGTTGATTTTCCATATGCAACAGCAAAATCAAAGTTAACCAAAGAGGTAGGATATCATATATCTGATCTGTGTGGTTGCCCACTGAATAATACACATTATGTAATTATTGTGCAAACATATTCTGTTTTCCAGCCTTAGGCTGAGGTGTAGTATCTGATCGTACAGGTTCAGCTAGTGTTTTGCTCAGTGAATGTGAGCGTTTACATTTGCCTATTTCCTTTTAGGATGTGAATTAAAATGTATTGGGCTTTCATAGTTAGCTGAATGGATTACAAATGGTATAAAAGAAGATAATTAAGTCAAGCCTTGTCAGGGAAAGGCAGTTTTTGCCTGGCAGCAGATAAATTCACACAGGCAGGTTCTGAGAACTTTGATTAATCAACAGCTCAGTTACATGAATATTGCACAGACGTATCATGTAAAATGCATTTGAAGATATCTGCATAAGGAGCCCAAAAACTCACTGGCAGACAAAAAAGGAACAACAGCCATATTTCTTATGAGACATGCCTTTAGGTAAATCAGGGCTACAAGGACCTTGGAATATGGGGTACAGTTCTGATCAACACATCCAAAACCGATATTTTAGGGATGGAAAAGGGGCAAAAAACAAAAAAAAGACCAACCACATATACAAGGGTTGGAGCCATTTCTCGTGGAGGAAAGACAAGTACCTGACATCTCTGAGGTGGAACTTATGGAAGTAAGGCAATATAATCCCTGGATTAAGCATAAAGCAAAATAAACACATGCTTAGGGAGCGAGGGAAGGGGGGCACCAGAGAGTTTTTTTTCTCCAGATATCATGCGATGAAATCTTTCACTGTCACACTTTTTAGACAGGTTTTTTTTGGTCATAGTCCTTATCTGCCATGTTCAACTTTAACCTGTTTTGTTAAAAAGAAATGTTTTCTTTGGCATTATGAGTGACTAAGGTTTAAAGGTTTGTTTTGAAAGTGTCATCAGAAATTACATTTGTTTCTGACTCAGGGCATGAGAGCTTTGCTTCTGTTGAGGGGCACTGTTGCTGGGCGGTGCGCAAGGCATCAGTTAGCCTTAACCCAGTCCTGGGGGATATGATAGATTTATCTAAAATAATGTCTGGTGTGGGAAATGCGAAAAGAGAAAGGTTTAATCGTTTGCCACAATGTTAGAAGTTGGCCCCTATTCATTAACACTAAAAATGAAAACTCCACATTCAAAACTGTGGAGAGATTTAGAATAAAAAAAGGAAGACACTATTTACACAAAGCCTGGATGAACTGGAGATTTTGCTGCTATCAGATCTGATGGTCACCCAGTGGCATCAGCAGGGATAGCAAAGTCTGCAAAATGCCAGGCATATGTGACAATCCAAGTTTCACCCCTTTTGTTTATGTGTCAACATTGCAAGTCCATGCAAATCTTGCAGATTTTGACACACATACACTCTGCAGACACCCATGCAGTGTCCCAAAAGCATGGTAAGAGTGATGCTAATGACAACACAAATGTGGCTGCAGCTTTAAAAACCTGCAATGGTTGAGATGGATAGTTTTGGTTTTTTTTTAATTTCACGAACAGCATCTTCAGAAAGTTTCTTCTTCTCAGTGCTACAGCGTATGGTGCATAGACCACTCTGGATAGGAAGCTTGCCACATTTCAGAAGACCAAGTGCAAGGAAGGGGGTCTTGTTCCCCCAAATATCAAAGGCATCCCAATTTTTATTCAGGATTGTGACCAGGTATTTATAAAAGATGATATTCAACCTTTGAACAAGCAGGGATGAACACACTAGCTCTACTCTCCTTGGTTGCCCTCCATTTTCAGAGGCTGGCTGTGCTGTGGTGGTGAGTCTCAGGTATTCATGAGGTCTTTTCACATATTGCAGTACTGGCTTTCCATATGAACTACAATTTGTGCACGTAACACTGATCCTTGGAAACTTCAGAAAATGCCAGATCAATGATTAATGAGATACCTCTGGAAAATAGAAGGGGCAGCGAGGAGGGATAGCAAGTATTCAACAGTGAGAAAAGCCACTATTCAGTGCTGACTTATTAGGGTGGACAGGGTAGTGGTGGACCAGGGTAGTGGTAAAAACCAATCAACTCTTATGCACAGAAATAAAAGGCACTCAAGAATCGAATTATTTCAGCATTAGTCCCCGAGTTAAGAACGCCCGTTTTACAGATGACCCATAGTTAAGAATGGAGCCTATTGTAGTAAAATTCGAGTTAAATACACAATTATTTGAGTTAAATACACAGTGGTTCAAGTTAATTACACAATACTACTTCTGGCTTACCTGCAAATTTGACTTAAGGATAATCCTTGGGAATGGAATTTGTTCTTAAACTGGGGACTACCTGTATTTCATATTGACTTCATATAATGAAAAACAAAATTAGGCTTATTGTTTTGTTAAGCATCTTGAGCATCTTTCGTTGATGGAAATACAAGCTATAACTCTCAAATTTATTGTGTTATTTATTTTAGCCCAGAACTAAAATAAAATTTCTTGCTGAGATAAAATTGAGAAGTTGCTGAAAGGTTATTGAGTGATTTCTTACTCCTTCCACCTTTTCCTTTGTATCATAAACAATATATTAATCTTCAAAGATTAGTTCATATTCTCTAGCAAGAATAACTAATCCATCTCTGCAATAACTCCAATCATGCTAATGCAGAAACTTAAACCAATAAACAGAAAGAAACCCAAATCAATTATAGAATAGAGCATAAAGACAAATTTAGAAAGACAAAATTTAGAAATGTTCAAAAGCAATTTCTACATTAACATAGAACAGTTAATTGCTTATTTATACTTCTGCATCAAATCCAATATTTCAGGGTAGAGTTGCTCTGGAGCATCAAGACCAACAATAAAATCTACATGTTCCCAGTCAGGGATTTCCTTATGGAATACTAAATGTCTAATTTGAGGTAGCAGTATTCTTATGTTGTTCCGAGTTATCAGCTTGTCCTTTCCAGCATTCCACAAAGCTGTTGGCACAACCATATCTTCTATTCTATAAAATGGAGGAGACGTCTGTTGAGGCAAAGAACAGAGTTATACCAAAGGTTGTTACCTTCTTGCTTGATAAGGTAGACAATGTTTTGGGATGGTGGACACACTTGGAATTTCAGGAGCATATTAGGGACACTCTAAAAATGCCTGCCATCTAAGGAGCTTTCTTAATCCAAATTAGTTGCCACCATATATGTGACCACACTAATTTATTATCATTCCTCTGTCTCCTCACCATGAGACTCTCTTATCATTTTTGCACATATTTTTCTTTTTATTTTTCTGAAAAGGTTGACAGCACTGGGCTGCAGCTTTCAATTCTATGTTATGCCTAGGGGCAATCTTATAAACCAATACTTTTATATTCAATCCACATTCATTCATTACCCATTCATTCTTAACCTTGTCTCTTCTTGTTTTGCCATAGACACTTCTTCAGTAAAACATTATGCAATAAAGAGATTTAAGTGACAACTTATGCTGGAATCTCTAATAAGAATCCCATAAAAAGAATAGAACAAGTTGTAATAAGGGTGGGATCCTACAATACCACATAAGGATTGGCTTCTCTGGTTTTCCTGCTCCCTAGCCTCTGAATATTAATGCACAGGACCTCTATACAGAGTATGCTGTGGATGGACATTTTTGCCATATATGAAATCCTATATAGCTAGATAAGGAGAAAGATGCAGCTTGAAGGGTTGTCCTGCTACACTACTTGGGAGCTTCAGTGTGATGTGTTTTTAAAAAAAATTTACCAGGAGAAATAGAAGTGAATATATACAGCTCAGGGTTGAACTGTGGAGTCCTTGGGGTTCTCTGAGTTTGGCTGTTTTCTTGCAAACGTTTTGTTACCTGGCTAGGTAACATCTTCAGTGCTAGAATGGAGTGGGGTTTGCTCTCTGTTTATATACTGTGGCATGCCCTGCCAGTGTTGGGAGGGGGGTGGTTGGTTTTGTTTTGTTTTTTGTTTTTTTCCTGGTAGTTCCTTGATTAGAGTATCGTTTACTGCTTCATTGTATGTCTGGTGATAATCTTGGTATTGATAAAGTTGGTTGTATTGTAGTAGGTTGAGTGGCTAGGGACTTTTTGATAAAGTTGCGTGGATAACCATTTTGTTGAAAGGTGTACAACACAACTCACAAAAGCTATGAAAAGGATAACACTGCCATACATCAGAAATGTCTCAGAAACAACCAACAGACTACTACAACCATGTGACATCTCTGTAGCACGCAAACTAACTAAAGCCCTCCAAAACATCTTAAGTAAACCAAAAGACCCAGTAGCCCAAGAAGAAAAAACAGGAGTCATCTACAACATACAGTGTAAGGACTGTAACAACCACTATGTGGGACAGACAGGCAGAAGGCTTACAGAGCACATCCACGAACACCAACTAGCAGCCAGAAGGCATGATGAAAACTCCTTAATCTCACAACACATGGATGACTTAACCATAGTTTCAACTGGGAAACTGTCAGCATCTTAGACCAAGCTAAATCCAAAAATGCAAGGGAATTCCTGGAAGCTTGGTATTCAGACAAGGCAGCCATCAACAGGCACACAGAGATAAACAACAGATAAACAAGAGATAAACGCTATTCAAAAGAGACAATAAAAAAGGAAACAAAAGACCAGGACATCTCCTCACCAGCAATCATCACCCAGATAAGCAGAGATTAATACCAAGATTATCACCAGGCAAACAATCAAGCAGTAAACAATACTCTAATCAAGGAACTACCAAGGGGGAAAAAAAAAAAAAAAAAACTGCCAAGGCATGCCACTGTATATAAACAGAGAGCAAACCCCACTCCATTCTAGCACTGAAGATGTTACCTAGTTGGGTAATGAAACGTTTGCAAGAAAACAACCAAGCTCAGAGAACCCCAGCTGACTCCACAGGTACCTTTTCACCACCTAAAGTTGTTTTGGATAAACATTTTGTTCCATGTAGAAATGTTAGGGAATTAGCTGAATCATATAAGTATGGAGACTTAGAAGCAGATATGATTAAACAAACACCAAGGGATGGGAAAATGCATGATACATATCTTCAGCAGGAGGAATCCAGTACTAAACCAATGTACATAGTATCCAATGTTAATTGGATAAAGTAATTACCATTGCTCTACAGATCCTTTAATCAGGCTCATCAGCAAAAGATAGTGAAAAGCCAAGAGATACAATCTAAAGATGTCTAGGAACAGTGTTCCAGGATTCAAATAAGTCACAGGCAAAAATTGTAATTTTTTTGTAAAAAGGGACCGAGAAGCCTTGTATGATTTTTATGTTCCGAATGCATCAACTTTCGGGGATGAGTAATGCCAGTCCTATATATTTGGTGGCTTCTTGATACAGACTCAGGCAGATGGATTAAAGAAGCCTGTTGAATATGCCAGCTGTTCACTTTCTTCTCCAGAGCAGAAGTATTCAAAGATTGAAACTTTGAGATGTATGTGGTTTATAGATGTGGTCCACAGAACATTTTTATGTTAATCTGTGGGTGTGTCTATTTGTGCTGTTGACAGATCACAAAATGGCTTATACACATGCTTCTACCATTTTTCCATTTCATATCCAGCATTTCAGTTGGATATTGCAATCTTATGAATTTGTCATTCAATACATTTCTGGAAAAATGAATGTAGCTGATTCCTTTTCACATTTTCCATTACCTGATTCAAGATGAAGCTCATTGGTGGAAGAATATGTTTATCAGGTTGTTGATTTATTTATGCTGGATTTTGAGGCACTATCATTAAAAGGATTCAGGCTTGCTTCTCAGCGAAGAGAAGCTCACAAGGCTGATTCCTGTTCCGCTGCTCCTGCTAAAGCGTGTTGCTGCTAAACTTCTAACTTCTCTTTTGCAGGGTGAATGGACTGGATTTACAGTGCACAAGTTGCTCATGTCAGTTCATGAGATGTACCAAGGCATGGGGCATACCAAACAGATTCTACATACTAAGTTACTATACTGGCCTAATATGGACTTAGATGTGGAACACCTTTTCAAGAACTGTGCTGCTTGTATGCAAACTCAGTGTCTTTACAGGAAGATAAGCTCTACGTCCTCTTCCATTCCTATCTCATCCTTGGACCCAATTGGGCATTGATATTTTTGGATCCATAAAACAAGCATACATGCTTATAGTCGTTGATTATTCTTTTCCCTACCTAGAGGCGACTGTATGTTCCCCATATTTTAATTGATGCTCTTATCAGTGCACTGAAGGATATTTTTACTCATTTTTAACTGGTTACCAATAATATTTAATAGTTTGTGGGTCACCTTGCTTCAACTTTTTTCTGATCTTCTGGCATTCAAAATATCCATGTTTCTTCTTTCTATTCCAAGTATAATGTCAAAATATAACATTTTCATTGCTATTTGAAAAAACGGCAAGGTCTACAGTATGAAGGGGAGAACTGGAAAAAGGAATTACCTAAGGACATTTTTATTAAGCTCTCTAGTCTCTGTCTTGTGGCTAATTCAGTTGTATGGAGACCATAATCAGAAATACAGGAACCAAATGAAGCATTATGCTGATATCAGATATACAGTTAAATGACCCAGTTTCAAAGCTGGGGATTTGGTGCATATTGCCAATGATCTAATTTCAGCCAACATATATGAATGCTCACAACATTATCTTTTAGAGCATTTTTTGATCTTTGAACTGATTGACATCAAGCATGGTAGTGTTTTGATTAGAAACTTCAAGCATCTGAGACAAGTTCCGTATCAACTGGAATGCAGTGACAGCATAAATGCTTCTACTTCTGATAAGGTCACTGCAGCATCTCAGAACGCTTTAGCTGGGCCTAAAGCAATTGAGTAGAAAAAGCTGGAAGTTCTGAAGTGAACTTTACCCAGGAGAGTACAAGAAGTGGCAGACTTCTTAGAAGACCACCTAGAAATTGTGAAAAGCTTATGCAGTTTTGGATGGGATGTTCCCTGTTTGTGAATCGATTTTGTCTTTGGAATTTTGATATTTTCTAATGTTGGAAGAGTTAGTTTATCACTGCTTGCTTCTATCAAAGCAAAGGAGTGATAATGTGTAGTACGTAAGTCCCAGGAGATGGTGCAACAGAAAAGAAGAGGAAGGACTTAGGACATGCAAAGAGAGGCAGTGCAAGAGGGAGAGAGATTGATTGGCCAAAGGCTGTAACCAAAATCAATTCATCCATTTAGTAAAAAATTTTAAGTTACAACTTATTCTGGAATCTCGGTTAAGAACTTCTAAGAAAGAATACAGCAGTTTTAATTACCATATTGTATACAGCTTTATTCTTACTTCCATAATCAAAATATTTAAATTCCTTTGATTTTGCAATCTAAAAATAAGAACAAAAGATAAAAATATAAATAGTGTGAAATCTAGTGAATTTAACATTTTTATTTTTGGTATATGAGTAGGCATATAATAATGAGGATTTCAGTGACTAGATCTTTCCATCTCTACAAAATTTGCAAACAATCTTATTTCAGAATCATAATCTCTCAAAAGAATGGATTATTATCAGTGTAGTATTCTTAGTTCTTTGCAAAACATCTAATCAAATCAGAAACTGCAGTCTGTAATCTTAATCATGCAATTTTTTGTCATGTGCATAATGCATATTAGACAATTTTATGACATCTAAGAATTATTTCTCCACTGAAAAATGCTACTGTATAAGATGAAATAAACATCTTAAATATTCACAAACATCAGTAGACATTAAAGTCACAGCCAATCTAAAATTGAGCAAGAATAGGAAATCTATTCAAGAGTCACCATGCATTTTGTGGTTCCAACAGGACACAAAAAGCTAAAACAGGAAAGATCAATGTGAAATGGAAGACTTGGGATAAAGTGAATTCAGAACCACATTTTCTTGATATCATCCATATGGTCTGAATGTACCACTGCTGTTGCTGATCTCTGAATTGTATTTCTCCTCCCATCCCTTGGTGAAACTGTGCCTATTCTCAATTGATTTCTAGATTATTAAATCATTAAAAAAAAAAGAATTTGATTTTACCTGCAACCAATGGATATTTGTTTTTATAGAAGAACAGTCAGGAAGTGAACCAAGATACACATCTGCTCGACTCTGGAAAATCAAGGAAGATTAAGAATAAGAATAATTTATTGACTTTTATTTTTAACTGCTTTCATAGGAATACGTTTCTAGTCCCCTGATCACCCTTGTGTTTCACCTCTGAAATTGCACCAGTTTGTCTGAATCTTTCTTAAAATATGGTGTCCAGAACTGGATACAATACTCAAGATAGAACATGACCAATGCAAGCTAAAGTAAAACTATTATTTCCTGTAATTAGGAAGCTATCTTTTTTCATGAAATTTAAAACAGGATTTGCCTTATTTACAGTTCTATAGCTCTGTGCTGGATTTCTGCTTTCTTTTTCTTTTTTATAAGAACTTTATTATATTAAGAATACAATTAAAAACAAAAAAGAGAATACAGTAAAGATAGAAAATAGAACTAAAAGAAAAAGGAGAAAAACTAAAATAATGAAGGTAGATAGAATAGAACAGAAAGTGATTTCCGACTATCTCCCATACAGATATAAATACAAATTTAAAAAAAGTTAATCTCTTACCACTAGTTAATCCAAATTCACATTATTTCTATCAACATAAACCACCTAATTATTAAAACCTACAATCAACACTTTCATCCCCCCCCCCCCCACAAGCATGTAATCTAAGAAGGATTGCCATAAGGAGACAAATTTAAAAAACAATATTATCTCTTATTAAAACTATTAATTTTGCCATTTAAGCCAAGTCCATTAGTTTAATAATCCATTCTTCTGCTGTAGGTATTTGTGGGACCTTCCATCTTTCTTGGATTGTTCATCTTCCAGATTCATCTATAACATCTTATACATTTTAACAATAACATATTCATCATTTATACAAAAACATTTAAACAGTTTCATATAAGTAGATCAATAAGATATAAAGCCTAACTCTAACTATTCTTTTATTTTAAAATTTAATTCACCCTATCCCTTCTAATTTTTCCCAACAAAAGAGGATTTTACTCTTTTTCAAAGTATCTGTCAAAACAGCATCATCCTTTCCCTTCCTTGAAATCTTTACTGATATTTCTTTAGGCCTAGTTATATCCATGTTTTCAGTACTAAATTTAAAATCAAAGTGTACTTGAAAGACTAACACATCTCTTGATTTAACATATACAGTTACATACTTAAAATTTATACAAAGAATTTTCTCTATTTCATCCATCATATTTATTAAATTTTCTTCTTTAATCTCAAAAATTTCCCTGGACCTTAAACAAAGTTCTTTATCTCTCAATTTCAGTGGTACAACTTTATCCAACTCTTTGTCCCTCTCACTTTCTGACAAGTTGACTGTGTCATTAACTTTTTTATTTCCTTCTTCCAATTCCTTTTCGATTTTGTCCAATTTTTGGTCAAACTTTTTGTCAAGATCAGCAAATCTTAAATCAAATATTTTGTTAACACTTTGAGTAATGGTTTGTGTGATTTTGAGAGTATATTCTTGAAACATGGCTTTCATCCAGTCAAGGTCACCAAATCCATGCCTTATATGCTTTCTGGTGGCCATTATTTCTGTTTTTTCTTCTTTCCACCCTTAGTTAAAAATTAAAGAAAGGAGAAAAGGAAAGCTGTTTCTTCCTTTTGATAGTTTCCATTTTAATATTTTTGCTCCCTTTTGTGGCCAAAAGTGATATTTCCCAAATGTAAATGTAACTGGATAGCCACAACAAACAGCAAGATGAGGGGGGGGGCAAATCAGCAGCCAATCCCAGCTTAGAAAAATCGGCAGATTTTGCTTTCTCACAAACTAGCAACAAAATAAAAGAGGGTCGAATCTGCAGCCAATCATAACTTGTGAAAATCGCCAAACCAAAACTTTCCCACAGCATTTAAGAATAAATCTCTCTCAATTCCACCAAAAAAAAAAAAACCTTACATAAAATTCTTCCTTTTTAAAAGCAAAAATAAAATATAGATAAAAATAGTCTCCTAAAAGCATAGAAAACTTTTTTAAAAACATTAAAATTTCCAGATAGCATGATCTTATTTCAATCCTTCAAATCCAGTACAATGCACTTTAAAAGTCCCAGAAAATAATGAAAGTCCAACCAAGAGAAGAAATATTTCTATAGTGGAGATAGCCTCTTTAAATTCTTTAAATAACTTACAACAAAGGTGATTTTAGAGGTGGGGTGGTCGGAAGTAATGTCTCTTTAAGAGGCTTTAAACGTGGCACTGACAAGCTGATCCACCCGCTTCCCAGCCGATTCCTCACCATTCGTTCGTGACCCGCATTCGATTGATAAGCTATAGCTGTCTGGAACACACGTGACATGATTCGATAGCTTCCCCTTGCCTGGAGAATGCTTCGTGTCTCGGAAAAAATTCCTGAGACACCGAATTAACCACGTTTAATGCTCCAGCTTCAGAGGAGATTCAGCCAGAGAGACCTTCCACCATATTGTCCTCCACAGGAAGTCGGATTTCTGCTTTCTAAGTTAATAAAGGTGCATTCATTTCTTTAAACTTCTCTGATAAATGTGGTTTTGATTTAGTAAAAACAATAATTGACAGTAATGTGATAAAAACATCTTTAATTGGATTTTTAAAAAGCTCCTTTATTAGCAATCAATGTCTGTCTATTAGTTCTTACACTGTATTAAAGTTTTACATTTGTAATACAGCTACAGAATTTGAAGTCTAAAATAAATTATAGATTGGACATCTTGGAAAACAACATACGGTATATGAAGAAATAGAGAGTTCTGAAAACGCTGCAGATTGACAGATGGATGTTGAAGCAGAAATTTCAAGAAAACAGAAATCCAATTATTTTCCTCTAATGCAGGTGAAAATATTGGATTGTGGAGGGGACAGACAGTGGATCATGAACTGATCTCCTTATAAACTTAGTACATAAGAATTAATAATATTGTTTTATTATTCCTTTTTATTGTTCTTTGAGGGTGTGAAGGAAGGGGTATATATCTTATATAATAGCATAAATGATGTGGAGCCCACCTACCACATTTAAGTTCTTCTGATTAAATCCTGTCAAACGAGAAATCAGCTGGAGGCAGAGCTTGTCCACTACTGCAGTACTACATAGCTTGGCACTCAGTCTCTTCTGCTTGGAACTAAGCAAGCAAAATTCTTTATTTTCCCAAATAAGCTGCAAAAGAACAATGCATCTCTTTACAACAATGACCCATATTGGAATGAAACTTTATATAATAGGATGCCTAAATCTACAGTTTGTTTTACGTATTCTCTGCTTTTCCATTATGGCATAAAAAAGGATTTTGTCCTGCAGGGGGCAGTGGAGAGAAAGGAACTGCGGGGCCCTTTAGAGCTGCAGGCCCAGGAGAACATGAGAAAGACGTGCTGCAGAAGTCAGTGGAAATAAGGAAGTAGTTCTGACTTTCAAACAGTGCTAGGAGATTGTTGGACTTCAAGAAACTACACATTGATAAAGCTGGGCCATTCACTTGTACTTGCACTGTACATCCTTTGATCTTTCTCCATTATTCTAATAATGCTAATGATAATCCTTTACTGGCAGGTCCAAGGCCTTTCTCTGGCTTGTGATAGTACACTCCTGGGTCATCACCAGCCTGTCTACAACAGTGTTCCTCAACCTCAGCGACTTTAAGATGTGTGGACTTCAACTCCCAGAATTCCCCAGCCAGCATGGCTGGCTAGGGAATTCTGGGAGTTGAAGTCCACACATCTTAAAGTCGCTGAGGTTGAAGAACACTGGTCTATAAGCCAATTAATCAAGCAAAAATGTGGGACAGTCCCCACTGTTGTGCCAATGTTCAACTGGCCCCAAGTTGCTCTGCATTATGAAATGTTCTCTCTGAACAAAAAGTGGGTATATCTGTCAATTAAATTAAACTCTTAGACAAGAATATATTTTCCCTAATATAAGGAGGAGCCTATGAGCCACATGCACCAAGGATCTATTAAATAGCCTGCAGAGTAGAAAAAACTGCACTAGTGAAATGTATGCCTAAAGCCTCTGTGACTTTTAAGGCATGTAATTCTGTATTTTAAGCCCATCTGACCCCTCCAAACCCCCAGACAAGGAAAATAATGAAGCAATGTCATTAGTTACAATTTGGAGATATTTTTTTAAACACAGAACTTTTGCCATTCCTGCCCTAAAGGACTCTACTGATGGTCTGCCATAAAGGCTTTACTCCCAGGAAGAGCAATTCATTCAGCAAGAGCAATTCATTCAGCAAAAGATATCAGAGTAAAACCAATGGTTTAACAATGGTTTAACTTCCAGCACAGGATAGGAAATTGTTCTAAATTTGTCTGCAGGGTGCCAAAAGCTTGTAGCTGAGGAAGGATAATTATGACTCAGGAGTTATCTCTACCCAGTCAATACTGAGCATTCCTCACTGTGTAGGACCAATTGAAAGCCCTGAATCACTTTCATCTGACCACATCTTTCCTCTGCAACTGATTGAGCTCATAATCTGAAAGTGCTCTGCAACTGCATAATTTCAGTCTCCTGAAGATTGCTTGCCAGACACAGGACTTCTAAGAACCTCTGACCTCAGCCCCATCAAGACTGGATGAGTGCAAGCTACATTCTCTTTTGTCTCCATTGTGGTATGTAACTGAAATTAGCAGGGATGAACACTGGAGATGAGTTATCAATCAATGAACAAACAAAAGAGAACAATGTATTAAACTTACGTGAAATAATCTCTCAGATAATAATTGAGAGAATACCGTAAGCTTCCAGTTGCCTTTAAATGTGTAGCCAGGAGCTAAACACATAAAGAGTTTGATTTGGGGGGTCAACTGTGGCATGAGTGAAAAAGCAAGAAGACCTGCAAAAGAGAAAGAACTTTAAAAGTTAATTGTACACATATATAATAGGGCAGTAAGGCATTCCATTTTCAGGCATCCCATGATTAATAGCAATGAAAGCACAGCCCACCATCTTGTTCTATCGGAGCTGGTGTTTTGTGTGCCAGACGTTGACTTCTCTTAAGTGAAAGAGTGATGAGAATGTTGAAGAAGATAAGTTATAACCTAAGTCTCCAGTCCATTATCAGGCCCTTCCTTCTCCATATGTCTGGAGCAAAGCAGGACAAATTATGGGAAGCCCTGCCAGCCAATGATATCACTGCATAATAGCCCCACTAAGTAGACCAGATCACCCCCACAGGAAGGCTAAAACTATTTGTATTGAGATTGACTATAATAACAGAATCTTGCACATTTTGATTGTGCTGGACCTCCTTCTCCTCCTTATAGTTCAGTGAATCAGGGAGGTGTCTAATCTGAGCTGCTTCCAAATGTTATCTCATTGTTCTGGACTCTAAAAATGCTTTAGCCCCTTTTGTCTAGGTGACGGTTCCTGCACATCACCGACAAAGTCATCCTCCTTACACTCTACAATAAGCCCCTGATTTGGGTGCCTGTATTGTGATGCCACTGTGGGGTGGGGATTGTGTAGTGATGTTACTGCTCATACTCAGATGCTGCAAAAGTACATCTCATTCCTTGTTTGCTGGCAAAAAAAAACAGGCCAGTTTTCTGCTTGTTTTCTGCTGGTAATTGCCAACTGTTGCTCTTCTCTTGGATTAAAATAAAAGATGTAGGAATCAAATAAAATCAATTGACTTCCCTGGCTATAATGAAGATACCCCTGTCCCTATGCCATAGACTGCATAACTGACCAAACTTATGGAACAGTTTCATTACCAGAAGATCCCAAATTCTATTTCTGATAACTCACATATAAATAACAATAGCCAAAAACAACAGCAACAACAAACCAAAAAACCTTCATCTGTCTTACTGGACATGCAAAAGGGTACTGCCCTCCTTGAACAAAAGGGAGGTAGGTTTGCTGTATTTTGCACTAACAGTCCACAGGAGAAAACAAACAAACAAACAAACAAATAAATCACAATGTGTAAGCAGTGATGTAAACCCCTAAAACAGATTTTTTTAAAAATTAAAAACAGGCTATATAATGGTAATGATAAAAATAGCAACAACAACATTATATATTCCTAGCAACAGAGGTGATTAATTCTTGAGAAGGTATCACTGGATGCCCCCACTAGTAAGGCCCTGTCTCAGGTAATACTTATTACAGTTCAGTTGACAGAGGTACCCAGAATAGATGACATACAGGCAGTCCCCAGTTTAAGAATGAGTTCCATTCCCAAGGTCTGTCCTTAAATCAAATGTGTATGTAAGCCAGAACAGTATTATTGTATAATACTGTATAAGTAATATTGTGTAATTAACTTGAACCATTTTTCATTTAACTCGAATTTTGCTACAGTAGGCTCCATTCTTAACTATGGGTTGTCCTTAAACTGGGCATTCTTAACCCAGGGATTACTTGTATATGGATGACTATTTTTTGTTTCTGGTTGGATTTCTCTGTAGTTTACTTTCTGTATAAGGTACTGTTTTACAAGCTGTCCTAATTCTCAACTGAGTACATTATTTAGGCTTTCTAAGACCATTTACTGTATTTGTGGCTATCAGATTTCTCTTGCATTATTTTCCTGAGCTTTAATTTTCTGATAAATACATACACCTAATTACGGATAAAAATTGAGGGTTACAATGGTTCAGTAAGCCAAGGATTTTAAGGGTTAAATTCTTCCCACCCTTTGAAATGTAAGTAGAACTCCATGTTCTTGGGGCTAATCTGCATTGCTTGGTTGTCCTTTCACCAAAATTGGCCAGCCATTTCTGGAGAGCAGAAATGGACAGTATTGCGCTCTATGAATCCTCCACTTATTGGCAAACCAACTTTGGGGCTTGTTTTTACATGACAAGTTCAAAACTCATTTGTCTATATTACATAGCCTCAAGGTTCTTGTCTATTTGGGATATCATGCTTCAGTCTGTTGCAAGCTAACTGTTGGAGTTTATTGATTACTTTGCAGAAGAAGGAATGCCTCTTCAGCTTTGCCAATGGTGATCATGTTCTCAACTACACTTTTGAGTGGCCTTTTACCATGAATGCTGCATAGCTGTATTACAGAATGGGTAGAAAACAGAATTCTGACCTTCGGCTAAACATTTTCAAGTCTCACATACATGTATCTCAATCTCCATGGAGAAGGTGCTTCAGGGTCTTAAGAACCATCTCAATCTTTGATATAAAAATGACAATGTTTGTCCTTTTTATAATTCTTTTCTGAGCCTATGAGAATCAAATTTCAAATTATATTAAACATGCTTTTCAAAGGGCATGCTTACAATGCCTTTTTACTTTACAACATAACAATTATGGGCACTTAGCTCTTGATTGGGTACAGATAAAGGAGGCTCAACATTAATCTACTCACACTATTTTCCAGCTGAACATTGCTCCCAAAGGCACTATTTGTCCCAAGGTACTATTAGCTGCAAATAGTGTCTTTGGAAGACAAACAGTGCACAGATGCAAGGATAAAATACTCATTTTCAAAACTGTAGTCTCCATCAGGGGAATGGCCACTGGACAGCTGAAAGTGCTCTTTTTAGCATGCAATATCCAGATCCTAAAATTAACCCTCTTTATGGATACTGATGTTTCCCTGTGTTTTAATTCTGGCTTTTGGGTTCTCTCATGTTGTAACATTCAGACTAGATGACCACTTTCTCCCCAGGAGGCCAAGTCAAAAAGGATATAAAGATAAATCTTTTCTTTTCTTTTCTTTTCTTTTCTTTTCTTTTCTTTTCTTTTCTTTTCTTTTCTTTTCTTTTCTTTTCTTTTCTTTTCTTTTTTCTTTCTTTTCTTTTCTTTTCTTTTCTTTTTTCTAAGCTTACCGATTGTCCCTCCTTGAGAATGGCCAATATAATATAAACCTTTATGTTGAGTTTTCTGCAGGATATAGTTGATTGTTGCTGGAATATCATGTATAGCCATTTCATGAAAACTGGAACACATAAATTCAAAAATCGCATTGGAAATTCTGAACAGGTGTAGATGAACTATTTTTCTCCCTCCCCCCCCCCCCACTTTCATTTTCACTGGGTGGAATTTTCAAATTGGATCACAATGTAAGAGGCAAATAAAACAGTAGTATCAGGGCTGTCTGCAGGGAGAAGGTCAACAAAGTTAAGATGGCAGCTTCAACCATACAACCCCCATGTGGGCAATGATGGCGATGATGATGGCGATGATGATGATGAAGAAGAAAAAATAGACAAAGAAACAGACTGTGGTGAGGGCAAGGTTAAGCCAATAAGGGGAAAGGTTGGAGGTAAGAGAAAAAAAAACCCCTAGAAAATAGGAGGAAAAAAATTAAGAACCCTATAAGCATCTAAACAAAACTCAAAACTCAAAAAACAAAACTTCTAAATTTTATCTAATTCCCTTTTGCACTCTCTCTCCCTCTCTCTAAAAGCAATATATCGAAATTATATAACTTTCTTCCATTTTTTCAATGTCTTGATTAAACTTTTAAACAACGAATTAAACCTACAGCATATAGAATGATATTGCCCAGTCTCACCTCTCTTTCAGCACAAAGCTAATTCAAAGACTGAGAGTTTACTAATTTCATTAAATCAACAATTATATTTAATATAAGTTCTTCTTCCAGAAGAACTTATCCTTAATTTAGAAGATTTAGAACTCTGCTGTAAGAGATTCCCAGCTGTGTAAGAATGTATCATTTACTGATCTCTGTTCTCATGAACAGAGAATATAAGTACCAGAGATATTAATAAGCAGAAACAATTCAGTACATAGACTTAAATAGACATCATTAACATGAAAAGTAATCTAATGCAATAATTTCTAGCTAAGCTTGTTACTTCTTCCTTAGGATGACCTTATGCCTGAGGCTAAAGTCCCATTGCTTACTTTTATGTACTTTTCCCCCAGCTTGTTGTAGGTCCCCCCCCTTTTTTTATCCAAGGTTGAAGAAATTCCCACAGCCTCCCCCTGCCCACCACTTCCCAACTTAATCACACACCTTCTTTCTCCTTTCTCAGAGAGTTTGTAGAGAATCTCTTTCTGCTATGTGATAATATAAGTACTCTTCCTCAAGATGATGCTGATTCAAATGTTTGAACTAGCAGCTTGCTTGGCTTTCTGGCATAAGACAGGCTAGGAAACTGAATTGGGAGGGGTGAGGTCTTGCCTATCCATTTCACTACAAAGACTTTCAACTAATCTAGTGAAATTTTCTGTTGTTATTTGGTGTATTAGGTACATTTCTGTTTAAAAAACAAACAAACCAGAAATGTATCTTTTTTCTTTCCTTCAATTTTTATATCATATTGTTCTATATAAAAATAGAACAATATTATTTAGGAAAAATACAATGTAGTGGGTCTCACTTCTTCACATGAATCTCACTAGATGAAATAATAGTTATATCTTGGCTTTTCCCAGAAGCTTACCTAAAATCCCAAAATTCTTCTTGACCTATGGTCAAGTTCCTGTGTCTTCTAGACCAAGTGGTCCCTCGGTTATTGATAATCCAGACATCATAGCCAGCATCTGCTAGCACAAATCCCAGACTATTGATGGGAAGATTTGCAATCCAGCTTCTTCCTTCAGCAAATAAACCATGTACAAGTAACACAGCTGGATTTGGTCCTGAGAAGGAAATGATAAAGACATTCAAAAATGTAAGGGGTGACATACTACCTAATCCTTTCCTTTCCTTTTTTTTTTTTTTTTACTCGTCTGCACTGAAATCCTTTATTTAAACTAAAGCACCCTGAAAAAAAATATACCATATTTTTCCGACTATAAGACGATACTTTTTTCTAAAATCCTTACGCTAAAAATTGAAGGGCGTCTTATTCAAGGAAGTCAGCCGAGGAGAGAACTGCGCAGTTACAAAACTGCCATACTTTGTCTCTGCAAACAGGCTTCCTCCTATTTCTAGCCTCCAATCATGAGTGAAATAGCTTGACTCTGCAAACAGGCTTCCTCCAATCACGAGCCTGATGTAACTGACGTCAGCTGATGCTGAACAAACCAATTAGAGGAAGCCTGTTTGCAGAGACAAGCTATCTGCAGTTTCACTCGTGCTTGAATGGAATCAGTTATGCAAAAGAGCCTGGAAATAAAGCTGCAGAGAGACGGTTTGGACCTCCTCCCACCGAGTGTATCAGGTAAATGTTACCTAATTACTAAATAAAAATGTGTTCTGCACTATCTTTAAAATATTGTTTCTTAATTTTGGGTTGGAAAAGTGGGGGTCGTCTTGTACATGGGGGTGTCTTATTGACGGAAAAATACGGTAATCTCTTGGCAGCAAAATACGAACAACAAACATTGCTATGGGAAAATTAAAGTTCATATAGGTGGGTGGCAAGTAGGGTTCACATTACTGAATGGCATCTATGATCACTTTGGGTTTTCTTTTGCAGGGGCAAAATCTGAAAGAAAAAAACACAGATGTGCATGTGTGTGGGTGTGGGTGTGTGCACACGTGCACACTACTGCACTTCACACAAACATGTGAGGGTGTTTCTGAGGTTGTAAGGAGTAGGGCTGTGTATTATATCATATCAGAAATAATTTGAATGGTGTGGCTGTCCTTCAACGTTGCTGTGTGATTCTGAAATGGGGTGTGCCTCCTATAAAGAATTACAATCAGATGTTCTGTTCAAGTTCCCACATGCTCTAAAGCACTTTTTCCAATTTATTTCAGAAGCACTGCATAGCTCTAGTAAATCAGAAATCAGAGACCACTATGAATTTGTTGGGATAGATTGTCAAGCTTTGTTATATATGGGTTTTGTGCATGACTTTATGCCCTGTAGATACTGAACTTTGAAACGTCTTCTCTATTTTTGTTTGTTTGCTGCACATCAAAACATCAGACACAGGGAAGAGCACACAGATGCGTTTTTTTTTTTTTTTTTTGCCCAGCATTTGTCTGAAGGCAAGTGGAAAAAAGAAAAAGAGAAAAAAAAATATACCAAATACTTTGCTTGAGCTTACTGGTTGAGATGGAGTGATAGGCTATACTGGCTGCAACCTGCAGTGCAACTCAGAAAAAAATTCAAGCAAGAAGATGGTATGAATGTATGTATGTATTTAAAAGGAAGCAATTCTGGTATATTTCTGCAAGTATCTCTTTTTTTCAAGTTAACTCATGATGCTTGCAGAAAATAGATTTACCCAGGCAATTCACTCTTACTCAGGATCCAGAAATTAGTAGATATGTGGATTTAAAAATGTTTCCCTTTGATTTGGGGGTGGGATTTAAAATTATTTTAAGATAGTTTTCTTAATTTAGAATTAATTTAGTCACTTTGCATATTTCAGTTCACATCTCAGGAGTCTGAGATCCATCCTGTATCCTGCTATATATAACTCTAGTATTTTAACTTGGAATAGTATGAAACTGTCAGACATCCTAGTATTCATTTATATGATTGTCAAATATCATAAGCAAGCAATTTGCATTTGATAAGTATTCAGGCATCACAGCTGATGCACATTTCCCTTTATTTACTGCCTCCTATATCTGAAATTTTCAGACTTTACTACTCCATAGGAATACAGCCCTGCCATATTTCAAAAGATCAGTGAGTTCTTTAGTTCTTCTGACTTTCATTTTTGGATCTATCTTTGAACTGTGGTGGATGCATAGCTTTGATGTTTTATGATGATGTGGGATGACATTTACTAAGATTCAGGTACTTGTTCAGAAAACTGTACTTTTTTCTGGCTGACAAAGTACACCAGAATGATCCTATGAATCCTCATTTTGTTTTTCAAACTCTCAATGTTACATCCTATACATACCAGTCTTCCTAGAACTATGCATTCCGTAAGGAATTCTATGTACAATCAAGTAATAACCGTCATCTGTCATAATTTCATGCTCTTCACTGGGATATCCCCAGTACTGGATTATTTCACTCTGCAAGAAAAAAGTGCTGAGAACAATTAGATTTAGAACCATTGAATCAGAGGAGAAGACTAACCATGACTAAGGCATTTGCTAGAATAGAAGCCACAAATCTTGTTATTGTTATGGAACAATAACAATGAAGTTCAATAACTTCACTAGCTTTTAGCCTTCAAAATGTGGCACGCGAGCAATAAATTTTGGAACGGTTAAAACCTACATCATTTTAAAATGGATGATTTGTAAAAGTTGAGGGTGTCTAATGGCTGAATTATAGGAACAAGGAAACTCCTTTCAAACCTCCTGTTGAAGATAAATCACTAGATGGGTTTAGGTTCCATTTGTAAAATCTCTTTATCTCATAAATTTCTGACAGCACTGGAACCCTGCCAAAATACACTACAAGAGCTCACTTGACTGAAAGAAAAAGACCTGGTGCTCTAGATTCGCACTAATTTCTTTCTGTGCCTCCCCTCCATGTGGACTAAGGCAAATGATAGAGGATTTCTACATTTTAGGATGAGCTGAGACCACTTGATGTGTATCAAGAGCCATGATCTGCTCTGTATCATTCTAGACCCCAGAGGAAATCTAGCTTTAGCATTGTCTAATATTGGTGGGGGGAAGGGGGGACATGAGCGCAGAAATATATTTCATCAGAATAAGATGAAATTTGTTGGAATCTTAAATTGTTATGAATGAGTGGTCAAGTACTAAATTTTACAGATTTTGTAGCAGGTTTTTGAAGATGTTTTAACATCTTCCCCCTCACCCCAAATGTTGTTGAATATTTGTTAAGACCTCCATCCTGAATATGAAGATGTTGGCAAAGGAATGAATTGGGATTCAAACCTTTAATCCTCACTTGATCACTGGAGCACATGAATCAGGGTTTTCTCTTTCATAACATACAAATCTAAATGGTTTTGAATAAACAACTTACAGCTGTCATAAATATTTGAGGATTCATATGTCTCTTCTGTAGGATTTCTTCTGAATATGTCATCTGTTGGATTAAGCACAATACTGCCATAAAAAGCCACATGTCAGATCTGTGTGAAAAAAAAAAAAAAAAAGACATGTTTCAAAGAAAGACAGTTTCTGGTCTCTAACATATCAGTCATTAATCTGATTTGGGGAACATCTCTGAAGAAAATCTAAGTGGGGCATAGGAAAGGGGATACAGAGAGTACTATGTTAAGGACAAAACATAAAAGGGGCCATAACATTGCATTCAAAAGTGCTTAACGTGAGAGCCCAAGGCTGCTCTCAATTCTTGAAAACTTTGGGTGAATCTTCAGAGTCCTCCAAAAGATATTACTAAATTTGTTGCATGCCCAGAGTCACCTGTGGTGAGATGGCTATATAAATTGATTTAATAAATGAATAAATAAATTGTGATTATAAATGGGTCATTCACAGACATTCATAGTATCTGCTCCTGAGTACAGTGATTCCAAGATGATGAAATGTCTGTCATGATGCAAACTCCATTGTTTGTACTGATGTCACAAAGTTGTCTGCAAGGACATAAAGGGAGGAATTTGCATTGTGATAGCATGGCCTGTGTTTTGCCACTTGCCTTTCTCACCCTCCATCCCCAGCAGTTGCCTGTGGGAACATTGCAAAATATTGCAATACTTAACTTTTATTAAATGGAAATGAAAACTAACTGTTAGTCTGGCTCCACTCAATATTGATTCCAGAGAGGCCCCCACCATGCTAATCATGTCAGATAGATAACTTCTACCTCCACGTTTGTACAAAGTTATTCAAAGATATTCAGATCGTATTGGGAGGAATGTTTAATCCTTTCTCTCCGTTTCATGATACTGATAAAATTGACCCCCCCCACACACACATTCACTCTTGGGAAAGGCTCCTGTTGGTGATAATGGCTGTTTTCCTTTAAACAGCCATTTGTAGAGGGTGGGCAGGACATTACAACAGCATAATATCCACATTCTTCTCCCTTTTTAAAAAATCAAATAGTCCTCTTTGTGCTGGAATGATAAGAACCCAGGTAGGTCCAGGGAACAATTTACTACTAATAAGAATAAAAAAATCGAAGGGGAAAGGATGATAGTCCTAAATTTGCAGCAAGCATGGAACAGCTTTTTATTTGGCTTTATTTTAAAGATCTTTTTTTTAAAAAAGCCTCAGTGACGTTTCTTTTCTCTAGCCTTAGCTAGAGAATAGTTAGCAGAATTCTGCTCCCTTCCTTTTTATATGGCTTCTTCTTTCATAAATCAGATTAAATTTTGCTTCTTTTCTTTCATAAATCAGATTAAATTATTTTACTTCCTACCTTTCTTAAATCACATTAAAACCTTAACGTCTTCTAAATTGAATGGGATTTAAACCCATGCTCTTTAATATTGTTCATTTCATCAGACAAAGTTTTCATAACTTTCATTTGAGAGTTCATTCTATTAAGCTTGAGAAGTCCTGTGTTAAAATAAAGGGCCTTAAAAAGTTATTGCTGTCTTCAAATTAAGGCGATCTACTGTATGAAAGACAAAAGTTTGCTTACCTGCTTCTCTCTAGCACAGCTTGAATCTGAAAGAGAAGTTGGAAAACATATACTATGACGTGGAATATAATTGCAAGGAAATTTATTGGCATGATGGTGATGATGATATACTGACTTATGAAACTGGCCTAATAATTCACTAGAAAGCACTACACGCCCAATATTTAGGTCATAATGCTTTTTCAAATGTATGTAAAAGCATTGGTTTCTGGCACCTATTCTGTAAAAATAAGCTAATTTTGTAGTTTTCATGAAACTGTGATAGTGTTTTAATTAATCCACTTGTTACATTTTATGAATTTTCCATTTCATCTTTCAGATTGAAGATGAAGACTGAAGAACATAATGTCCAGGAGCTTCAAAGCTATGAAAAAAGCTTTTAGCCTTTTCTCAAAAAGTTATTGAGAGATAGGTAAATGCACAAATGAATTCTACTCATGTTACATTCAGCTAATATCAAAACTGATGTTCTGGATCAATTTGAACTGGACTTCAGGTTTGTGTTTGGGATACAACCTGCCTTGAACATTCAGTAAGCCAACCATTGAGAAAGGAGAGTAACTATTGATATTCTTGTATATGATTCAATATTATTTGAAATTACTGACTCTGTTCATTTCCCTACTAATTGTTCTACCAAAAAAACCACAGTAATGAGGACAGATTTTATATCCCTTCATTGATAGCTGGGTGATACTAATAAGATATTATAAGTCACTACTGGGGAAGTGATCTCTAGCATTATAAGTAGTCTTCATTTAGCGACTGCCTTGGACAGTGCCCATTTGCAGTTTCGATGGTGATGAAAAAGTAACTGCGACAAATCCTTGCATTTACAACTTTTGCAGGTCTATAAAGCAAAGGAAAGCTGAAATAAGATCATAAGCACAGTCACAGTTTCACTTAACAAACACTTCGCTTAATGACCAAGTTGCTGGTCCCAACTGTGTTCACTAAATGAGGACTACCTGTATTCAGAGAAGCTTCTAGGCTGCTTGAATATACTGTATTGTATATATTTGTTTCTTACTTTGGGTTGATTCTAAAAGATGGTGCCATTCTACCTTTTGGGTTTTAGACTTTACAGACCCCATTGCTGAACTGCTGGGAAAGGTCACAGCTCTGCGAAATGTAGCCAAAAGAATCTTAAGCAAGATGATTACTTCTGAGATTCTGAAGAAAAATATTTTCTCTTATCCTAAGATTCATGAAGTTTTTCTAGATTCTGTGGAGAGTTGCTATTTTGTGTTGGGAGTTGTTGCTGCAGTTTTCTCCTCTCTGCAATTCTCGACCAGAGAATTGTGCACAGAATTGCCACGCACATAGTTAAGGCACAGTGGCATCCATGGGCAATAAAAAAAAAAAAAGTCAGAATGGCAGCCATGGCTGTGTAAACCCTGTCTCTTTTTTAGTGCATCACATTGCATATAAAAATAGGGTGAGGGGCCAATCACAGGGGTTGCAGCTGCCATCTTGACTTTTTTGACCCTCCCCACTGGATGCCTCTGTTAACCCTCAATTCGCTTTTTGAAATGAGATTATTATTTATTAGTGCCTTATAATGAAGAATGGGATTTCACTGTATAATATAGCTCTGCTAAGGGAGGCTTTATTAGTGCTACAAAATAATCCATAACAGGAAGACCTTTGATTTATTGTGATAAAACAGGCCTCCCGCAGTATATTTGAAGAATTAGTTCACCGATTCAGTTACAGATGCATTTTATTGGAAAACTACTAGAGTAGGTGTGGAGTGTAGGTTTGTTCCTAAACTATGGTGTATTTTCATGGACTGCTCCAAACAGACTCTCATATTACAAGGAGATATTATATGCATCATGCTATAAAAGAGGAACCTGGGTGATATATTGCATTCACTGTGATTTTGCTGTAGCATCATTACTACACTCCTAATGCCCATTCCTTTTCAAATCTCGATATCTACATTCCGTACAGATCAAATATGACCTGCCTTATTTTCAGCTGCAGTCGCAGCCCCACGTAGCAGACGTTTGAATGCAGGCTTAATAGACTATTTGGTTTTCCTCTGATTTCTGCACCCTTATTCTGCTCCTGCTGCTGCTCATAATTTAGCTCTGTTTTAGTAGGTTAGTTCACTTTCTAATTTCTTCGCTCTGCATTCATCCAGTGTAGCCTCTCAAACCTGATTGCCTTTAGTTTAGCAAGTTTTGATTTGGTTCTCTTCTCCATCACCAACAGCCTGCAGATTTGCCTGTCTCTTTGGACAACCGTTTTGCATTGGGATGCCACCATCTATGGCTCATCATCCATCCAGAAAGGACACAGCCAACAACTCTTTAGGTTCTCTGTCCTGGAACCTACTGTTATTCTGCCTCTAGGCATTGTGGGTGGCCAATGTAGGTTGCTCTGATGTGTATGGGGGAACTAGCCTGAAGTGACATGTCCAATATTAGCAAACACGTGACTCCAATTGATTCTGCCATTTACCTAGGTGCCCCTTTGCATCAGATCCCTTAACAGGTCCCCTGCCCCTAAATCTTCTTTTGGCTGTGAGGGAGACTGAAATCTGGCTTCTTCAGCCACTTTCTTTTTTAAATGGATTGATCAACAAATTTACTGGTCAAGAGTGTGTGAAACCCTGAAACTGACTAGTCTGTCTCTGGCTTAATGCTTGTTATTGGGAGTGTTATTGAAAGGGCTTGTCCCTGTACTTCCATCCCCTTCCTGGTAGTAGCTGCCCTTAGGGAAGCTGTATCTCCTCATTCCTCTCCCCAAGTATCATTTTTAAAACTAGTGGATATCTCCCAAATTGATCCCAGTAGCTTAATCCCTTTTTTCATATTCCAGCTCCTCAGCAACCCTCATCCATCCAGATGTCCACCAGCTGGTAGCCAAGGGATGCAAAACTCTAACACTTTGTTGTTACCTAGTAGTCAAATGTTCAACCAACAGTTTCAAGGAATTAAAAAGTTTCAATCAGTCAACAGTAGGATGGGAAAGAAAAAATGTGGGGGAGATTACTGGCTGCATGTAGTTACTGATCATTGTGCAGGACAATTGGAAGAGGCTTTTCACATGGTGGAGGATGTTGGGCAGGGCTGGAATTTCAGCCAAAGGAATCATCAATCAGTCCTTTACAATGTTATGCATTGTAGCTGTATGGACAACAGCATAGCAAAGATCCTTTCAGATTATGCCATAGGCGTAGGGGCAAGTTGTGTGGGCAGCAAGATTTAAAGCTGCATGATTTCTTGCTGGCTCCAGGAGAGGAGGGGATGTAAAGCAGCTGTGTGGATGTGGTTCCTCTCTTTCTCTCCCTCCAGAGACAGGATGATATAATGATGGCTTGATGATCACTTCTATTTTTTAATATGATTAGGAAGGACCCAGCTAAAACAGATATTTACATTAGCCTTGTTTCACAGATGGGAAAACAGTAATATATTTCACAGAGAGATCCCCTGAGACAATTTATGGAGTTCACAAGAATAATTAATTAGGTAATAAGTTTGCCATTAAAGGTGAGACAAACAAAGGAGAATAGGTTAATTTCTTAAAATAGTGAGGAAACCAACACTTTCCTAACAAAGGAGAGAGAGGGGGTGATAGAATATTCACATCAGTCCTGAACTTGTAATCTAAAACATTTTTTTCACTACTAGAGGTAGTAGAATATAACTTTCTGCTTTGGTTTTGAAGTTTGTTACAATAAAAAGGATACATATGTATGAAAATAATGGTCAGTCTTTCAATTCCCAGTGTTCCATCTAGAAGCTGGATGGATGAAGAAACCACAAAAGCAAGTTACATTCTTGATTTATTTCATTCACACCCTGACGTTCATTTTAAGTGTAGTGCTTGCAAAGAATGTAGGTGTTTAAGTATTAGTATTGGATGATAAATATAGTGGTAGTTCAAGAAAACTGTCATAAATGAAGCATAAATATTTAAATTACATGCAGTTGCCCTCAGTTTGGAAGTATACCAAACAGCTTCAGCAATTATATTCAAAGGAAGAAGGTAAGTAGTATGAAAAGTTGCTACCAAAGTAGCTGGACTGATACAATCTTTAGTAAGATAATATTTACTAACTTGATCTTTATGAAGGCAAAACTGTGTGTGACACTTATAAGGCATGAAATGTAGTAATCAGGTAGCAGTTTAAGAATGCTGTAGAAAATCCAAAGTTAGAGGTGGATCTTAAGTCAGTTCTACATGGTACATCTGTGTCTTTCCAGTCATGATGTCAGCATGTTTTAGGAATGGAGTTGGGTTTTTTATTTTTATTTTTTCAATCTGTAGTTGTGTATTTGAAATCAAAGCAAAGCTAGATGGTATTATTGTTGCTGCTGCTGCTGTTGTCAGCAACAGGGTAGTCAAACTCTTTATTTCTTTATTGGCATAACTCTTGCCTAATCATGCCCTCTAGCTCCTAGGACTAACAAGAGGTGATTACTCAGCCTCCACTACAACCTACTCATGCTAGGGAAACGAAAGAAGAATGAGAGGTATCGATGAAAAGGGGTGAGCAGGTGAAGAAGGAAACCAAATTGCTGGCTCCTGCCCATTCCAGTGTATGTTGATGACATCCAAACCTGATGTGTGTCCTCCTTCTCCTCTTCCTCCTCCTGTGGTGGCAACAGTTTCACCTCTCTGTATTCTACACTACATTGAGTTAAATATGTCTAAAAGTATAGGTGTAATTTCAGTGGATTTAATTGATGGTCAAAACTCCCATTAAGTATCTGAGGCAAGATTAATGTTATTAAAATGAATATTACATCAAGATTTATGTACCTGGTTTGATTAGAATTATATGTATAATTGCCAAGAGGGATATCAGAAGCCATTTGTTTATATATGCTTTCTGCTTTTTTAAAATTTTCTTTTTTCTATCTTCTTTTCTCCCTGTTTTTTCCTTTCCTTTTTTTTATTTTTCACACTTACTTTCCCATATATTTTTCTTTGAATGTATTTCGTATTATCTTTGTAAAATCTTTTAATAAAAATTATTTAAAAATATTTATGCATATTTTAAGAAGGAATCCAATGTTAATTCCCATTAGATACTTCATACAGATAGATGACTTAATGAATTTTTATGGCAGGCTAAAGTCTCTAAGTTCTTAGAATATTTTCCTTCCTTCCTTTCTTCCTTCCTTCCTTCCCTCCCTCCCTCTTTCTTCCCTCTCTTCCTTCCTTTCTTTCAGCTTCTGAATTTTTTTAGTAGACATTTTAGAGAAAGAATATAAACAAACATAAATAAAAGACAAGTAAAAAGAATAAGAGAGTAAAATACAAATAAGCAAATAAGGGATCCAAACTATCATGGAGGTTACACTTTTCCAATATATCATTATAAATGGATAGAATATATTATATCACTTTAAAAGACTAAGAATCACTATTAAGCTTTGGACTAAGAATAAATTTCAGAAACATGGTCCACTCAGTATAAATCATCAACTGAAAATATAAGGTATAATAAATTGAATCAATACTGAGATTCTATTCTAATCTGAATAACTCGTGAAGTTAAAAAATAGATTCTAAACACAGAAGAAAACCAAATTTTGCATGAGGTACAAATATATTAGTTATAATCCAGGAATGGTTTCTAGTTAGAAATGAATTCTATATCAGATTTCCTTTGAAGATAATGAAATATTCTGGATATTGAAGCAAAGTTCTACTTGATTAACCATTCTTCCAATGGAAGGATAGAATCAAGCAAACTTTCCAGTAAGAAGCATATACTATAATATCTTCACAGTAGTTAACATATACAAAGCTAATTCAGTATATTTTGAAAGGATGTATGGTTTAATAAAGTCTAATAAAATGTTGCAGGTTGAAATTGGAATTCCACTTCTAAAATTTGTTTCATTGTAGGATGAATCACTTTCCAAAAATGTTTATAACATTTGTATCAAATATGAAAAAAATGACTCAACTTGCTTCTTACATTTCCTGCAATTCTTAAAGAATGATGAATTCTCCATTTTAGCAATCAAGATTACAGTCCTTGGGGTTCTCTGAGCTTGGTTGTTTTCTTGCAAACGTTTCATTACCCGGCTTCAGTGCACTGAAGAGGTTACCTAGCCGGGTAATGAAACGTTTGCAAGAAAACAACCAAGCTCAGAGAACCCCAAGGACTCCACAGTTCAACCCTGAGCTACACATATTCTCTTCTATTGGAATCAAGATTAGAGTAATATATTAATGATAAAACATGTTGTACCAATTTTCTCTGAGTCTAATATTCAGAGTAAATTTAACATTCTTCTTGGGTCCCTAGAATATATTTGGCTACATTAGGTACCTTTTGAAGATGGTGGCTTTAACTTGCCAGATTTTCAACTGTATCATTGGGCTTTTGTCTTAACATCTATATTTTTATGGAATGAGACTTATTATGAATATTTTCCTCCAGGGCCTATTTGGAAAGCAGGCATGTAACACATTTGAAATCTTGGCATGCATTAGGGTCTCGGTATATTAAATCAGGATCTTCATTTCCTGCTTTGAAAGGTGCTAGACATATTTGGTAATATTTGGTACAGTGTGATCCCAAATCACATGAGAAGTTGACATTGTGGTATAATTCAAATCTGAAAATAATGGAGAAGATGTTCTCTTGGTATCCTTGGGCTAAGCAAGGGATTAATACTTTAAACCAGCCAATTTTTAAAAGTTGCTTTAAAGATTCTGAGAGATTGTCTTGTGAGATTAACTTGCCTTCAATATATGCTTGGCAACATATACAACTGAAACATGTATTAACTAAACAGGATTTAGCAACCTCCGAGATACCTGCAATTTTAGTTTCTTTGAAGAGATACTGTGCTTGAAGCAAAACCAACAATTCAGTTTTATAAGGTATTAAAAAGTGAAATGGAAGTTAGTATGAAATATATATTTGAACTATAGAAGGAAGAATTGAAATATCCAATTTTGGAAAATCAATGAGTTCAGATATTTAAAAAAAACAAACAAACATACTTCTTGTGACTTAAAAGAGCAGTCGTGTTAAGATTTTCCAAATTTACATTACATTTGCCATTTTGCTCTCTTTGTTGTATTTTTCAATCTGTTTATGAGGCTTGCTGAATTCTATAATATTAAGCTGCTGTTAATAGGACAAGTAGTTATGAGTCTCTTTGATGACTAATTGCATTAGGGAATTAGCAGCCCTAGCAAAGGCTTTCAGTGAACAATAAGCTATAATAAGCTGGTCTGGTGAAAGCTAAAGGATTGCCTCAGTGTATTGTGGTGGTGTGATTGTGCTAAGACAGCTGTGTTAGTCTGACTATCTGACCTTTGTAGCATATTACTCCTGTGAGGAAGTTCAACCCGTTGGGTTGTCTTTTCCAGTGGCAAATTACATTACAAGCATCACATAATAAAGCTGAAGGTTGATTCATTAAGGTGATGTCTGAGTGCCTGGAAGTGCCTACGTTGGGAAAATTGCACAAATCCCTAACAGCATTAGCTTTGTAGCTTCAACCCAACTGAATCCCTTCCTACCTTCCTAGCCATGCTTTCAAGCTACCGTTGCAAGCATCTTGTTTCACCTTCATAACTCACAATAGGACTTCACAGGCAGAGAAGCGAGAGCCAAAGACCCAGGCAGCATCCCTCGACCAATCTCAATATTGGAAAATAACCAATGTAAATTATTGGTTATGTACTCATTGTGCTGGTGATTATGATGTTGGATTTTAACCACTGTTAGCCACCCAGAGTCATCATGATGAGATGGGCAGTCATATAAATTGACATGAATCAATCAATCAATCAATCAATCAGTCAATCAATCTTGTTTTAAAAGATCAGTAGGATTCTGGAGAAGGAGGATGGATAACTTGATGAAAAAAACATTATTGATAAAACAATCATATACAAAATAGGAACAGTTTTATTTATTTTTTTTAAAAAGCATCAGTATGATAGACATATTGCTGGGTTCCCCATTAATGCAGAATATATACACTTGTATTAGGATAAATAATGATATGCACATCCTTATTTATACTTCTCCATCAGATGAAGGATATCAGGATAGAGGCGCTCTGGAGCATCAAGGCCAAAGATAAAATCCAGATGTTGCCAGTCAGGAATATGGTTATAGAAAGCTAAATGAGGGATTCGAGGGAGCAAGAGCTGAATATCGCTTACATCTTCCATAATATCATTTCTACCACTCCACATTGCTGTTGGCACAAACATCTCTTCTATAATGTAAAATGGTGGTGTGGTCTGTGAGGCAAAGATCAGAAATAGGCTCATTGGATCAAGTTTCTTTCAGATATAAAGAAATTAGCATTGTTTTCACTGAAGTTTAAGCAAGATCCTGACATTACTTTTTAATATTTGTGAATTCTTCCATTTTTTTCCTTACCATATTGTAAATGACTTCATTCTTACACCCATAGTCAAAATACCTAAATTTGTGTGAATTGGTAACCTAAAAAGAGAGAAAGGATTCATGTGCTATTTGAATTTAAAAAAAAGAAAGAAAGAAATACAGTCAGAAATAGACTAGGACTAGTAGAAAGTTTCTCCTTATCAAATGTTGGACTTCACTGTAAACAATGGCTTGAGTTCTTCCGCTTGTGGTGGTTTATTCCTCACACTAAACAATAATTGACCTTGATGATCAAAGATGCTAATGGTTTCCTGCCATAAATTAATCATGCTTTCAGAATTACCTTTTACCTAGAAATGTGGTCACACAAATATGAAGAATTATACTTACTTATAGAATACTCGATTAAAAGATTAAAAATTAAACTCCTGAATTTGACAATGTATAAAGAACCCTACCTGACCCCAGTGAGTTACTGCTTTTACAGATGAAAAGTCAGGAAAGATTCCCAGATAAACATCTGCTCGACTCTGGAAAACAGGGAATGAAATCTCAGTTAATGAACCCACTAGCACAGTTATTTCATCAGACATGTTTGTTTATTTTGTACCTTTGAGTCAGTCTGTCAGAACCTGCATCAACCAACAATTGTTAATTTACAAAGCATAGCAGTTAATGGGAGTTTGATTGATTTGCTTCTGCCAATTGTGACTAGGGAGGGGGGCTAGTAGTTAATGGTTGTAATTGGAGTAGTACTGGGAGATGGTGAGGGGGTTAACCTTATACTGTATGGGTAATGAGGCTGGACCTGATTGCAGGCAAGGCCAGTGGGTACCTGATGGCCAGGAAGGAACTATGTATCTGTGGGAGGAAGGAAAGATGTCACCACCAGATGAAAAGGAATTGAGGTGCCAGGGCAACAAGGGGAGGGGGGATAAATAGAGGGAAGTTCACCCAGGGTTTAGTTTTAGCAATGCTTTGTTTCAAGCTGCATGTACCAGCTAATAAAGGAGCATTTATCTGAACCGGGCCTGGTTTCATGAGAATTCTTCTGAATTGGGATTTGGACTTTGACATAGTCTGGACTCCAGGCAACTGCCTGGACTAGTCCCTGCCATTTTCTTGGCAAAATTTCAGAAGTGGTTTACTATTGCCTCCTTCCTAGGGCTGAGAGAGAGCAATGGGCCCAAAATCACCCAGATGGCTTCGTGCAGGACAACAGCTCCCAGTCTCTTGGTTTCTAGCCTGAGGCCTTAACCACCACACCAAACTGGCAAATCATCAGACATGATCATTAGAATAAAACATTGATGAGAATCTCTATATATGAAAGTTGGATTTTGAGTTTCATGCAGAAGCAGATAGAAATTTAATTCGCTGTCTATCCTCCATGATGTTTACTTAAGCATCACTGAACAAGTTGCTTGTTGTGGTTGAAGATCTACATTCTTCAAGAGACAACAGATATAATATGTGATGCAGTGCGACTAGAGGCATAATCTCTTTTAAAACCCTAATACAAACAATCAAACCCTAATACAACAATCAAATAAATAAAGAACAACGTATATAATAAAGCTGAAATAGTCCCTAGATTTATGAATTTCAGGCTCAAGTTACTATATGATACGTCAGATTTTGTATAGGTGTGTGGGTGTCAGTTTCCAGTGGGGCTGTAGTGCACACTGTGGGAAGATTTAACTCTTTGTTTCCCAACTACAAGCTTTAAGAAAATCCTCCTGCATTGCTATTATCTATTTTAAAAAAAACCCAAAGTTTCCATCAGCATCAGGTGTTACATCCATAGAAAGTTAAGAAGTTTGCAAATCATAACACGTACATGTTAAAGCTGATTGAATTTTTTGTTGAATAAGTGAATATCCTGACACATCAAAAGTAAAAGACTTTTTCATCCTAAAAGTTAAATATCTCACAGAAATAGATTAAAAAAATCAATTGAGACATCTTTAAATAAATAGCTCCATCTTAGGAGTAATGAATAATGACAAGTTAATTAAGCTGAAAAAGTTTTAGAAATTGTATGTATAAATAATACTTTTTAAAAGATATGTGATACAGCATTCCCCCTGTAGAATTCAGAGCACACTGCTGCTTAGTTTTCAAACCCTAATGTAAGGAGGATTACCAGATATCTGAACAGGCAAGGAGGACAAAACCATTGGAAAGGAGGACAAATGGGGTAAAAAAGAAGGCACACGAACTAACTTTCTTGGCATCCATGACAAAAATTTCAGTGAAAAACTGCAAAAAAAAAAAAAAAAAAGGACTGAGGCCTACATGTACCGTATTTTTCTGACAATAAGATGCCCCCATGTACAAGACGACCCCCACTTTTCCAACCCAAAATTAAAAAATCAATATTTTAAAGATAGTGCAGAACACATTTTTATTTAGTAATTAGTTAACATTGACCTGATACACTCGGTGGGAGGAGGTCCAAATCGTCTCTCTGC
This sequence comes from Python bivittatus, assembly GCF_059951505.1. Classification (NCBI taxonomy): domain Eukaryota; kingdom Metazoa; phylum Chordata; class Lepidosauria; order Squamata; family Pythonidae; genus Python; species Python bivittatus. The sequence continues at coordinate 4,543,913 of NW_028277108.1, forward strand.
AGCTCTATTTCCAGGCTCTTTTGCATAACTGATTCCATTCAATCACGAGTGAAACTGCCAATAGCTTGTCTCTGCAATCAGCCTACCTCTAATCGGTTTGTTCAGCATCAGCTGACGTCAGTTACATCAGGCTCGTGATTGGAGGAAGTCTGTTTGGGAGACAAGCTATTTCACTCGTGACTGGAGGCTAGCAATAGGAGGAAGCCTCTCTGCAGAAACAAAGTATGGGCAGTTTTGCAACTGCGCGATTCTCGGCTGACTTCCTTAAATAAGACACCCTTCAGTTTTTAGGGTAAGGATTTTAGAAAAAAGTATCGTCTTATAGTCGGAAAAATACGGTACATGAAATTACTTTTTCCAGCATCAGAAAGACTGGTTCTTCAAATGCAGGAATGTGCTAAAGCTGGTTAGGAGGCAACAGCCTTCAACCTGTAACTAATTAAGGTCTTGTCCATTTCAGGCAGCGCAAGCCCACCAGAGGGTACTAAGTAACTAATTAAGGTCACAGAGCAGAACTTGTTAACTTGTGGTTAGTACTTGTTAGGGAAGCTGCAGGTGGAGAAAAGCTGCTCAGGTCGCTTGTTAGATACTCAAAAAGGCCAACAACATTTGATTTTAAAGCTATGCCTGCCGAGGGCATGAAAACGAAAAGGAGGGCATGTCCTCCTTTTGCCATATGTCTGGTAACCCTAAACATAATAAAAATTTGGGCATAAAGGATATATTGATTTGTTATGGTTGTGAGAGTATTGTTGTTAGTTGTGATATGCATTGTCTGGATTTCTTTTCCTCTCTCTTTTGTTTGTTGTGAAGGTGTTTTAAATACTTACTATATTTGTGTTTTTTTCATTAAATCCTACACCAAGAGAAAGAGTTTGGAGACACAACTTGTCAAACCCTGGATTACTGCACAAGTTGGCGATGGCAGCTTTCAATTTCAGGCTGAAAAGGCAGTATTCTTTAGTACCCCATATAAGCTAGCAATAAAAAAAAAAGCAGAAATTAATGTGAATCTGTTTAGAAACTTACTGACAGTGCTTACCTCCTTCCATTGCCAACTATCAGCTTTTCAAGATAGTTAAATGGCAGCACAATGAAATGGCCTTTTTTAGGGTTGGGGGAGAAATCTGTTTGATGTCCTAATTAAATTGAATATCTCCAATTTTACTCTTTTAAACCAAATCACAAAATGAAACAGGCAATGAGCAAAGCAACTCAGTGAAAAGATGCTCATTACACCCCTTTCAACATTAGTAAATAAGCACATATTTAAATTACTTTTTGTGCAATAATGTTTTACATTTGTTTGTTTGTTTATTTATTAAACAAGTTTATATGGCCACCCATCTAACCTATGGAACTCTGGCTATATAAATTTGCTTAATAAATAAAAAAGTAAATGTTAGGGAAATTGCTTGCAAACAATGCATAGACTAGGGTTTAAGGAAACTGGTGTATTAGGGAAACGCTCACGAAAACATGGACAAGTTTTTTTTTTTTTTTTGGTCTGTTGAATAAAATCTTGAAATTGTGTGGGTGAAAGAGGGTGAGTCAAAAGCAAGAGTTGAAAAATGAGAAACTGAGGAAACAAAATTTGTAGATCTGACCATCATACTTTTGCTCTCCCTAGTATGGTTTCTTTAACATATAATACCAGGACTTGGTGGTCCTTCAGCATCCCAACTTCCATGGCAGTTATGAATTGGAAAATGGGGGACTGACAATCACAGAAGAGATATGAAAAATGGTATTGAATCATATAGAATAAAAATAATTTGAGGAATGACTTCCAGGGAAGCAATTGTGGACTGAAGATGCCTCCATGAGAGCAGAGCCAATGGCCATGGCAGAAGGAGGAACCAGTGAATGGATGGGCTCCTCGGAACCCCTCTCTGGATTAGGGAGAGGACTAGGATCACCCATAGATTTGCTTCATAGAGAGGCTCCCCACAAAGAGATTGTAGAATAGAGATCTGGCAGGTTTGAGAGCTCTGGGAGCTGGGGGAAAATCATCCTGCCTAAACTGTGGTTTGGTGCCTTCAAAAGGAGACTGGGTTTGCCCACTTCCTCTCTTAATTACCTCAAGAAATTGCTTGTTATCGATTATTTGGTTGTTAAGAACCTTCTGAAGGGCAAGTTTCATTATACCGGGAGAGCTTCCTTCTATTCTGGATGAAAGAATTTTTGTGTAATTTAAAGAATAAAAAAAATTTTTTTTTTTGGAAAACAGCAAAAGAGGGACTAGAATGTTGATTCTGGAAAGTTAAGGGGCCAGACAGACTTCAAAGAATACTCCCTGTGGGTTGTTTACAATTTTATAAAAATATATATGAAGATTTTGAAATTAACTGTAAGAAATTTTCTGGTGGGAAAGTTTTGCTGATTGGAAAATAAGCATATGATAAGACAGACTTTGAAGTTTGATTAGAGGGAACTAGGGAGAACTAAGGATTACAATTAAAAGAAAAGAGACCTATTAATACAATGGAGCAACATTATCTGACTATAGAAGAAATTAAGGCTGTCTGGGAACAATGTACTCAAAAATTACTTTCAAGATTGTTTGCCACTATAAAAATGTATCTGACAGAGGCTACAGAAGAGGATCAGTTTTTACTGGGCAAAATAGAGACTGAGACTGACTTGAATGTGGATTTGAAAATGGATTTCAAAAAAATGTCAGACTACAAGAGTGATATGGAAAAAGATGCTACCATGGATTTACAAATGAAACTGGCTGACATTTTAATAACTAAAGGGGACATACAAATAAATAAATAAATAAATAAATAAATAAATAAATAAATAAATAAAATAAAGTGTGACTTGGATAGTCTTATCTTGGATTTACAAAAGGGACATGTTAAACTACTGAAGCTGTTTCTGAGAGGAGACAAAGAGAAAAAGATAAGAAAACTTGTGGAACATTATTTGAAGGGATTAAAGATCAAGCTTTTTAAAAAATAAAATAGAAGGAATTCAAAGTGAATTTATTTGATCAGGGTTAAAATATAGATGTTGGGGTCTCTGGTAGCTATTAATGGAATTTCTTTTTGACCAGGATGAATGATGAGGCTTTAAAGATTTGTTTATAAATGAGGAGAAATTTGTTCTGCTTTATTCTTCAGAGGAAGTGATAAACTGGAATACAAAATGAATGTATTTGATTAAGGTTAAAATATATATGTTATTATTCCTGGTACCTCTTAATGGACTTTTGCTGAATAGGACTGAACAAGTTTTTACAATTTATTTATTGATAAGAGATGAGATACAGGAAGAAGAGATTTTATTAAATTGAAACACTAGAGAAGGTGTTAAGTTACTGAAGTTGTTTATATTTGTCTGGAGGGAGGGGGGAGTCATTCTTTTTTATGTCTCTTTTTATTTTTTTTATTTTTCCTTTTATTTTTTCTCTCTTTGCACTTTTCTTTCTCTTCAAGTTTTATATTTTTCTTAGTTTGTATTAGTCTTTTATCTTTGTACTTATAAACTTTAATAAAATAATTACAAAAAATATGAATAATAATATGAGAAATACCTACTTGCCTGAGTCCATCAGGAAATGCCACAAGCATATAGAAAAGACCCTTGCTATTTACCAAGGTGTAGCCAGGTGCCAAGGAAAAATAGCAACTGACTTTTGGAGCCAGTTCTGGAATGACTGAAAAAGTAATAAAACCTGCAAAAGACAATTTAAAAAGTGGCAGCTGTACCTTGTTAGAATCGTACATTGGTCTTTGTGTTTCTACAGCTCCTGCCAGTGCTTGGTTTTTGGACATCTCCAAATGAATACTAATAACTAATACTAATGTTTCTACCCATTGTTCCTATGATTGGAAGATCAAACCATACAGTACAATCCTAAACACATTTACTCTTGGACTTTAGTAGGGCTAATTCCCAGGACTGTGGTACAGTATAGCAGTACAGTGAAGTAGGACAGTATTCTCTGTCCTCAGAGTTCTGATACAGGTAGCCCCCAGTTTAACAGAATGAGTTCTGTTCCGAAGATCTGTCCTTAAGTCGAATTTGTACGTAAGCCGGAACAGTATTATTGTATAATACTGCACAAGTAGCATTGTGTGACAAACTCGGACCATTGTAATTTAATGTGAATCACTGTGTATTTAACTCAAATTTTGCTCCAATAGGCTCGGTTCTTAACTGTGGGTCATCTGTAACTTGGGCGTTCTTAACTAGGAGAAGAACCAAAAAGGTGAAGAGATATTTCTGTACTCTTCTTGTATTTATTAATTATTTGATTGATTTTTGCCAGCAACACAACAAAATAAGTTTAGACCTCTACAAGGCCTAATCTAACATTTGTGTGAAAATGCTTTTTGCTCTATTTTATGGTATGCAGAACATACCATAAAAAAAAACTTTCTGAATGAAGAAAAAAACTATTATCTATAAAATATGCATTAAAAACATGGAGACATTATCTAGAAACAATTATAAACTTCAGCTGAGATGGAGATGGAGCAGGTGATTGGAACTTTATGTGGTGGCAACAGAAGCTTAAAAGATTGCTGGAGGCAATATTTGTACTTTATGTTAAAAGATTTACAATTATGAAATTTGCTCATCCTAAGCATCACCTTGACAGTATAGCATTTCTGGCTTAAGGAGAGGATATGGAACATTTTGGAATTAACAGCTCACTGGGAGGAATTTGACCTCAGTCATCTGACTATTCTCACCCTCTGTGATTCTGAAAGAATTCAAGGAAAAGGGAAGCTTGGAGAAAGGAAACAGCAATGAAGAAAAACTAATACAGTATGGTAGTGGTCTCTGCAGATTTACAGTAGATACAATCCCTGCTAATCAAGACCAAAAGCTTGTTTGTCCCTGATCTTGGTGAATGGGCTTGTTGAAAACTATACTTAATTGAGTGTTCCAGGCTGAATTTTTATCTTCATAGTTCCACAAAATTGAAGAACATAAAATTTGCTATCCAGCTTTTAGCTTACCCAGTGTCCCACCTTGCGAATGGCCAATATAATACAGTTTTTCTTGTTTAGTCTTATGCAGGATTAAGTCAATTGTTGCTGGAATATCATATATTGCTATTTCATGAAAACTGAAAGATTTAGATAGTATTTGAAGTGTTGCCTACCTGAATTTGGAAACAGAAACTGAAAAGACACCATGGTTATTTTTGTAAACCCAAATGGCTGTTACATCTATGTCAAAGTCCTGCAAATTAAAGGTGTGAGGGAGTAGGAAATTGGTCTGTGAAATTCCCAAGAATGTGCTGAATTGTTAGAATAAAAGGACTTACACTGGAATCTTCTGTTTTTACCATGAATATCAGACATACTCATTTAATTTTTTTATTTATTTAATCAATTGATATATTATATTCTTCATGCATTTAAATATAGATTTGTTCTTTCAGAAGACAAAAGTATATGCTAAGTATATTCATCTACATTAATATTGTTTATTATTTTTCCAAGTTTTTTCCCCCAGATTCCAGAAACAGGCTTTATGAATAGTCTTCCTTAAATATGCTGAGAACTATATCTGTGACCTTCTTCATGCAAAGAAGGTACTCTATTATTGAACTGAATATTATTTAATAGTAATATGTATTAGTACTCACCATTTTCACAGAGCAACCATAATACATTCTATCATTCTTCATCAAGTCCAGTATCAAAATACATCCCTACTTCAAGTGGGGAATAGTAAAGTAGCTATATTCAACAGGATTATCTATCTGATCAACTTTCTACTTGTCCCAGAACTTACCTGAATTCCCAGAATTCTTGCTGGTCAATTGAAAACTTTTGGTGTCTTCTAGACTAGGAGCTCCCCCTAGTATTAATTATCCAAACATCATAGCCAGCATCTGCTAAAAAAAATCCCAGGCTATTGCTAGGGATATTTGCAATCCAACACCTCCCTTCAGCAAGCAAACCATGCACGAGTAATACAACTGGTCTACACCCTAGGAGAGAAAGAGGGAAAAAGAGAGAGGTGACTTAAGCATATTGTTCAGCGTACCACTTTACTCACCTGAAATATCCAAATGTCTCACTCAAATGCTCTAATTTCAAGTTATGTCCATAATTATAGAGGTGTTTGTTTTTTGGGGTCCTCTCATTAGCCAGAAATGTTTACATGCTTTTGCTTGATTGTGAGGGCTAACAGATGCTTCCTCAAAGCATTTGTCAGGCCCAGCCCAAGAACAACGATGAGGCAGTCCAGTCTAGTGTAGCTCCTTTATCAGCTTACACCCTAAAGAGAGAATCTCACCAGACTAAATCTATCCCAAAGCAACTAATGGATACACCCCGTGAGCCTCTAGGGAGGGGCCAGCCTCAGCCTCTTCCCCTTCTCATGGTCTTGCTGTAGGCTGAGAAAGTGCTTGCCCTGCACCCTTTCCTGGAATGTACTCCCTTCCTCCTGATAGCCTTGATCTTCCATTACAGCATTCCCCAGTCTGGAGACATTTTAGATGACAATTTTTCTCCTCTCCATTCAGCATGGGTAATGGTCAGTGCCAATGGAAGCTGCAGTCAAAGTCATCTTAGGAACCCCAGGTAGTTCAGCTACCCTCTCTCTTCCCAAATGAAGCAACTTCTATGCACATTAAATCATACCTCAAAAAAAGGTAAAAAAGCATATTCCAGCCATACCTATCTTCCCAGGACCATGGATTCCATAAGGAATTCTGTTTGCCTTCAGATAATAACCATCTTTTGTCAGGATTTCATATTCTTCACTGGGGTAACCCCAATATTGGATAATTTGAGGCTACAAGAAGAAATAAATAGATGGAAGAAATAAGATTGTGTAGTGTCTGTATATATGCAAGAAAAACTATAAGATTTCAGTAGCAATTGTATTCTTCCTAAACTGATTAAATCTACCTCTAACTGGTGGGCACCAGTATGGCTTCTTTCTTTTCATATATTAACCACAGTGCTAAGATTCCAGAGAACAGGAAGGGTGGAAATAATTGTTCCCCTATATAAAAAAGGCAACAGGAATGATCTGGCTAATTATTGGCCAATTAGCCTATTGAACACCATCCATAAGTGATATGGGGGGGGAAAAATAGCTTCCAGATAAGATGCAACTGGGGAGGAAATCTTTCCAATTTCATCCAGATATCCAAGGAGATAAAGCAAGGATTTATTTTAGCCCCATTGCTTTTTTTAACACTCTGATTAAAACTTCCAAAGAGTCAGCCCCTATGCATCCAAATTAGCTGCCAGACCTCTCCCAATCCTAGTGTATGCAAATAATGCAGTTCTTCTCCCCCTGTAGGTATGAAGCAAGCTCTAAGGTCCCCTGGCATCCAATGGTAAAGTGGAACAATTGGTCATCAATTACAAAAAATCCCAAGTTTTAGTTTTCTCCAATAAAAGACAAAAGCACCGGGGATAATTGATTCTCATGAACTAGAGCAAGCTAAATGGTTTAAATATTTGGGCATGATCTTTCAGGCTTTTAGGAAATTAACAGGTCAGGTTAATTTTGTCACTTCTACTGTCCAAAGGATCATATTAGCTAAAACCAATTTGTATAGACAGCAAAGGGCAAATTCTATCCCACCATCAAGTAAATTGTTTATGGCTAAACCAGTTGCTCACCTATTGTATGGGATGGGGCTTGGCCCATTTATAAACCTGAAACCATTCAATTAAGCTTCCTTAGGACACTGTTTGGTTCTGCAAAATCTGTCCCTAATGCAATCTTGAGGCTTTAAGCTAATGTTCCAAGGAGTAAGGCCCAGCCTTGGAGCAGGATTTTAACTTCATGCCTCAAAATCATGTTTCTTACTGGGCTGTTACCTCTGAGGTTGACAGACAGCTACGAATCTTGTTGGTATCAAACTTCTGTGGAGGAATTATGTAGTCTTGGCCTTTGTGCATCAGAGTTCTAGTAATGTAGCCCTTCCAGTTCATCAAGCATTTGAGTGATGTTCATCATGCACACTCATGAAACCATGTGCTAATCCCTTCTGGCTCTCTTCAGGCCAGAATAAACAGCCTGAAATGAGCTCAGGCAAGCTTCTTTATAAACCACAGAACAGGGATGGCTCAATAGGAGTAGGCATATATGCCAGGCCTACAGCATTTCAAAAGTGTGTTGTCCAGTAGGAATTCTATTTCTGTTCAAGGAGTTGTTCCTGATCACCAGCATCCACTCATACAGATTAAGTTTTTGCAAGTTTGGTTAATGTCAGTGTTTACAGTGTTAACCCCCTCAATTCCACTATGGGCATAAGCTGGCTGAGTTTGTCAAGCCCAGTATCTAATGAAGGAGACCAGAGACCAGGGCATTAATAGCCAGTTCATTTGGTAAGCAGGCAAGGAGATTTGTGGAGATTTCCACTGCAAAACCATTTGTCCCTACGGGCCGATTTAAAAAACAGGGTAAGAATTGGTTGGGCAAAAAAATGGAGTCTGCTGTTTCCATGCACATCTGAATAAATAACTTACAATAGTCATAAATGCTTGAGGATTCAAATGTCTTCCACTTCTGAATTGTTCTGAAGCGACAGTTTGTTGAATTAAACATATTATTGCCAGCAACACCCACATCATGGCTCTGTGTTAAAAGATCTGTAAAAGAGTACTAGATGTCCTAAATAATTGAATTCTCCATGTTTCAAACTCTTTGGGACTTTTTTAAAATTATCAGTATCAAAATCAGATATCCAAAGAACATGCAATAACATCAGACTGGCCAAGTTCATTATGGAGCAAAATGTTTATTTTGGGCAACATATTAAAAGTGCTAAGAAACAAATTTATTCTGTAACAATGTATAGGTTAGATGGAATTTAGGGATGTATGGAAAATATTACATTTCAGAATGTTGTGGTGTAACTTGAAACTTCAAACTATCCACAGAAATGTGTAAATGTGTATATTAAATACTATATTAAAATAAAACACAGCAAAAAACCCTGACATAATAAGGAAAAAATCACTTGGCCAAAAGTGCATACAGTAATAGAAAAAGTACATACAAGGTGCTTATATTACAAGAGGAACACGAAATATTCTGATTTGGGTTTGTTTTTGCTGAATTAGTAAACTGTTGAGGAAATATGACCAATCTGATTTTGCATCTGGTGGAATGGAAAATAGAGTTAAGCAAACCAGTTTAAGGGACCCATCCTTATCTGAGAAAATACATTGGTACCTCTAGTTACGAACGCCCCTTCTTACGAATTTTTCAAGATATGACCAGCTCCGGCCCCAAAAATTTACCTCGACATGCGAACTCCGCCTCGAGATACGAACCAGATCCGCCTCCATTTGCCCTGCTGCCACGCGGTCGCGGCTTCCTGTGGGCAAGATCGCGGTAGCAAGGAGATGTTCGGTGAGGCTTGTGGTCTGTTTTGTGGTGTTTGGAAGGTTTTTGTGGCGTTTGGAAGGTTTTTGAGGTTTAAAAATAAAATGCACGTTTCAGAACTGTTTAGCCATATTTACATTGAACCTTATGGGGGAAATTTACCTCAGGGTGCGACCAAATTCAGAGGGTGGATTAGCTGTATTTACATTGAACCTTATGGGGAAATTTGCCTCATGGTGCGACCAAATTCGGAGGGCGGAACGGATTAACCGTATTTACATTGAACCTTATGGGAAACTTTACCTCGACTTGAGACCAACTTGAGTTGCAACCAGAGTCACGGAATGGATTAAGTTCATAACTAGAGGTACCACTGTACTCATTCCTCAGAAAATAGTAAGGAGAAAAAACACTGTGAAACAGTATAAAATGAAATAGGGGTAGGTGAGAATTTCATTTAGTTATTTTAATAATTTTCATGATGAAGATGAAGGTGATGATGATGATGGAGAAAGCAGAACTGAGACCAAGAAAAGCATTATAAATCCATTTGTATTCTCCAGAGCTATTGGATCAGGGTACCAAAACACTGGATGATGAATACATGAAAAAAATTCAACACTAGTTTTCTGAATGTTTGCACCCCAGATCTGGCACTCTGTGTTCTTTGTATTTGTGTTAAACTGCTTCATTTGTGATACTGTTGCTCAAAATATCAAAATATCATGGTCTGAAATATCTAACCCCAAATGCCATACTATCAGGGTTGTTTGCTACAAATGTTCAGATATTTTAAAAGAAAGTTTAAAATTATTGGATCATGCAAGATCTAGCTAATAATAGAAGAGTAAGTAAAAGATCTTAAAATGCTATTGATGCTATTGCAACAGTATTTCACTATCATCTTTGTTAAAAAGATATAGGAAGAGGTTTTGCTTACCTGTGTTTAGCTGTCCAGTTGAGCTTAGAGTGCTACTGAAAAAGGTCCTGATGTTGTACAAGATCTAAAATGTAATAAACAGCATTCAGCTCTCTACTATATATAATTATGCACCATTCCTAATCATGCCCTTGAAATATAAGCAGGAAATTTGGTTCTATGTGATTTCATTCAGTCTGTTGGGGATATAGTGGCTGCATAACAGGTAAGACAAATCTCTACTGTACTTTGATTATGGGGTTCTTTTGTGACTTCAGGTGACAAGCTAAAACTGTCACAACGATCAAGAACACTTTTTTTTCCCAAGAGCTCAGAAGAAATCCATCTACCTCCAAAAGCAAATAGAGCTATCTGTGTTCTCTGCTTTATATATACAGTACTGTAGACTTAACCAGCCACGCATGTAACACACTTCGTTGTTGTTGTTTAGTCGTTAAGTCGTGTCCGACTCTTCGTGACCCCATGAACCATATTGCGCCAGGCCTTCCTGTCCTTCACTGCCTCCCTGAGTTTGCTCAGTTTCATGCTCATTGCTTCAGTGATGCTATCTAACCATCTCATCCTCTGCCGTCCTCTTCTTCTTTTGCCTTCAATCTTTCCCAGCATCAGGGTCTTCTCCAAAGAGATCTCTCTTCGCATTAGGTGACCAAAATATCTGAGCTTGAGCTTCATTATCGATCCTTCCAATGAGCAATCAGGGTTGATTTCCTTTAAGATTGACTGGTTTGACCTCCTAGCAGTCCAGGGGACTCTCAAGAGTCTTCTCCAGCACCACAGTTCAAAGGCATCAATTCTTCGGCGCTTGGCCGTTTTTATGGTCCAGCTCTCACAGCCATACATTACTACTGGAAAAACCATAGCTTTGACTATGCGGATCTTTGTCGGCAAGGTGACGTCTCTGCTTTTTAATATGCTATCTAGGCTTGCCATAGCTTTCCTCCCAAGGAGCAAGCGTCTTTTAATTTCATGGCTGCAGTCTCCGTCTGCGGTGATCTTGGAGCCCAAATAAATGAAGTCTGTTACTGCTTCCATTTCTACCCCTTCTATTTGCTAGGAATTGATGGGTCCAGATGCCATGATCTTAGTTTTTTTAATGTTGAGTTTCAAGCCAGCTTTTGCACTCTCCTCTTTCACCCTCATCAAGAGGCTCTTTAGTTCTTCACTTTCTGCCATTAGGGTGGTATCGTCCGCATATCTGAGGTTGTTGATGATTCTCCCTGCAATCTTAATTCCGGCTTGTGATTCTTCCAGCCTGGCATTTCTCATGATGTACTCTGCATATAGGTTAAATAAGCAGGGTGACAGTATACAGCCTTGTCGTACACCTTTCCCTATTTTGAACCAATCGGTTGTTCCATGACCGGTTCTGACTGTTGCTTCTTGGCCGGCATACAGATTTCTCAGGAGACAGGTAAGGTGGTCTGGTACTCCCATCTCTTTAAGAATTTGCCACAGTTTGTTGTGATCCACACAATCAAAGGCTTTTGCATAGTCAATGAAGCAGAAGTAGATATTTTTCTGGAACTTTCGTGCTTTCTCCATGATCCAGCGAATGTTGGCGATTTGATCTCTAGTTCCTCTGCCTCTTTGAAACCCAGCTTGTACATCCGGTAGTTCTCGGTTCATGTATTGCTGAAGCCTAGCTCATGAAAATACCAGACACTCCCATTCATACCACGTACCATAATATAAAGGAGTAAAAGTGATAAAAATTCACAAATACAGTAAATGCTGAATGGGTTGGCTTTTCCATAGTGGGGAAGGAGTGTGTGTGTGTGTTGGATTGTGAAGATCCTAAATTGCTACATCTCCATATAGCACTAGAACTGTGCAGAACTTAGCTACCTTTCTAGAGGTTTCTGCATGCTTGCTGCCAAAAAGAATAATGTGTTCTTGGACATCATTTTAACAGAGAGATAGGATATGTTTGCATAGAATGTTTACCAATGGTTAATTCAGCCATGGTTTACTCAATTTCCTAGGTACATAAGTAATACTGAACTGTTTTAGCATAGTAGGCTAAAATGCGGTCAGCTAATTCATGGTTCAGTGTATAGTGTAAACATAGTTACTACTTTTCTGGTGATGTTGCCCTTCTCACCTCTATACAGAAGGCAGACATATTCCCTCCAGGGGAATGCAGCCTGTGGTAAAAGAAAGTTACCATCTTTTGATGCAAATTCATTTACTTATTTATTTTATTTTATTAACCACATTTATATGCCACCCATCTCACTGTTTAAGTGACTCTAGGAGGCTTACAAATAAAATTCATACTCTTGTTTAAAAGAAATCCTAGCTAGGTTATGCCTACTTTAAAATTCAGACCAGCACAGCACTTCTCTGCTATTTATTAAAGCAGCCAAACAGTTTTTCAGGCTCACACAGGATGCAGCTGCTTCAGTGAGTTAGCTCAACTCATTACAGTTAACACAACTCTTAAAGCAGCTTAGTTTTTCAGACTGATAGAAAACCTTGAAAAAAGATGGGCTGCTTTCATGAATAACTGAAAAGTACTGAGTTCATGAGAGAACCGAAGCACATATTTCAAAACATTTTCAAACAGCACATTGCCCTGAAAATTATCTACTTTGATGCATGCTTTACAACTTGGTCTTGACTTATAGCAGGAGGATGATTTTATGTATCAGATTGCCCTTTGCTTTAAATAGTGTCTGTAGGATCAAAAGTAGCTTCAGGGAATCTCTCATCATCAAGCCTCCATCGGCCCTAAACATATAAGTATTGGCATGTTTCTAAGTGCCATTTTAATTAGATGAAAAAGCATATATCAAATGCTTTGGAAACTAAAAAATTATGAAGGGTGGTTACAAATAAGAGAGTAAACACTCATTCTTTCCTGAACTAGAGGGGAAGATTAGATGTAATTGGAACATAGATTTTAATTAAAAAAACAGAAGAGGCTTTTTATTAACAACAGCTGCTAAAGACTGGAAATGAATTTTATAAAGACTGAAAAAGAACGTATAAAGCAGGTGCAGAACAGATTGATAAAACCTTTGTGTTACATCTACTTTTAGTGTCTCTATGTTTCTTAAGTTCACCACTTACACTTCTTAAGATCTTTATTTTTCTGCATTTAGTTTATGCTGCTTTACATAAACTAAAAGCAATTTGCTGTTTAAAACTTGCAAATTGCTGTATAATCTGTATTCTAAATACTTTGAGAATTCATCCTCAGTCTGTACAGTAATACTGATATAATTCTAAAAATAACATTTCTTGAGAATCTAGTATCTCTGCATTTTCTTCGCTGAGCAAAGCATTGAGGGGGGCAGAAAAAGTATTTACCTACTGGTGTCTATATGCCACTTGAATCCAGCAGGATTCTGAGCATTTTCCTTTTGTTTCATAAATTAAAAGAGTTAAAATTCAAGAACACTACAATAAAATAACAGAACTTCAGTGACAGAAACTTCAATGCACATCAAGCAGGCCCATTGTGTGTGTGTGCGTGTGTGTGTGTTTTTAAATATTTTAGAACAGTGTTTCTCACCTTTGCAACTGTAAGCTGTGTGGACTTCAACTCCCAGCATGCTGGCTGGGGAATTCTGAGAGTGGAAGTCAATGCATCTTAAAGTTGCCAAGGTTGAGAAACACTGTTTTAGAGGACTTAATGGCTCTATCTGAAAAACTGTGCAAATTATATAAATTTACCCAACCATCACAGTTAAAGGTTGTGCAGTGGTAACGTTAAAGCTGGCCATTCATGTTACCTTGATGGGTACTCATTTTCTGCCTAATTTTGAGGACTGGGCACAACAAATGACTCCTCTAGTTAATCTGTTGCCTCATTTTGATGGTGCAGTCTCAAGATGTTTCAGGGATTACAGATAAAGCATGGGGAAGTTCCATTTGGTTAAATGATGTTAGTTTATTTACTTTATGAATGAGGTTCAATGAGGCTGTTATGACAAAAAACAAATCTGTCAAGCAAAGTTTCTTTTTCCTTTCGGAAGCTATTATCTGCCCTGAGCCTAACCCAACCCAATCCTTAGAAAGCTTTGGTTTTTGGCAAGCGAAAGAAATCTTATTGCTCATGTGTGTGTGTGTGTGTGTGTGGTTAATTGTGAATAAGTAAATGGGTATTATTTAAGAGTAGGGACTTTTTAAATAATTGATTCCAGTAATAAGATGAAGGCTCCCAGATCTGTTTCTCCCTGTGCTTTAGAATTATCTTGGAACTTTGCAGATAGCAAATTGATGGAGTTTTTCTGGTTCTCCAATGGCACTACCTGCCACTAAGCCCATCATTATTTTTTTATAACTTTATTTTAAATACATGTACGCACATAGCCAAATACAATACAGCAGAGTGAAACAGCTTGATAGCTAGTGTTAACCCTTCTTTTTGAATGAAAAGGATAAATTGACCATTTTACTCATGAGACAACAAAATAATTTAAGAAAAGAAAATGGGTAACTTTGGTCCTGGGAAAAACATCAAAGTACACTGGAGATCCTGACCTAGTGCTAGATCAGGATGTATGATCTTGGAGACTAAGCAATTCCTGAATCAGTCTTTGATCTGAACTAAAAGCCAAAATGAGGCCCCAGACTTAAAAAGAAACCTCTAATGCCTGTGCCTAAAAAGCAGTTATAGAACTCAAAACAAAGAGTAGCGTCAGAATCTTCGCAATCAATCAATTGACTTGCTAGTTTGCTTGCTTCATTTCTGCCATTACAGTGATGGGGAGGAAGGGAGGGGAAGGTTGGGAGGTTAACCGTTAGGTGCAAATGGACTATTATCTGGCTCTCAGGAATGCCCAAGGCCGTGCCAACATGAGAACCGGACAGAATCTTCAACATGTGCAAAAGAGATTCAAAGACGGGGAGGGGCGTGAAATGGAAATGAGGTAAAACTACCCTTTGGCATGCGTGGGACTCATATCCAGCAATACCTTAGAGCTGTTCACTACTTTCCAATAAATGAACTTTTCTTTGAGCCTGCATTGGTTTCAATGAGAGTTGCTTTCGTTGGAAACTGAGTACCGCGGTTCTTACAAATTGCTAGAACTCCACTTTTGGATTTTGCCTGGAACGAAAGTTCACTGAGGAAAGTCCGTTGGGTTTGCATTGAAAGGAGTTTTGTGAGCTAGAGATGGCAGATGAAATTACCGAGGTGGAGACAGAAGCTGTTGGTGGCATAGGAAGTGATCCAACGTCTGAATCGGAAATGGAGATGACAAAACTAGTAGCAGAAATGGCAATGAAACCTAAAGAGTGATGGCTGGGCAGGTGGTAAACTCGATACCAAGAGTCTGGGACATTGAAAGAATCGGACGTTGCCTCATCCTGCAAAAAAGACCCTAGGTCAAAGTGGTTGGTGGGAATTGGTGACAGAGTAGGGGAGGCTCAAGATTCGAAGGGGAAGAGAGAGCCAGAGTCCCAAGCCACCATGTTGGAGGGTTGTATGGATAAAGTGGAAGCCAAGCGTGATTCTATGACGAATGAACTGAAGTCATTGAAAAGGATGCTAGGGAAAGTACTGGGCAGCTGACACCAAGACCGTCAACCCAGGGTCTCCCAAACAACTACTGGGGACAGTGAGGAGGCAGGTGAGGAATTGGAACCCAGTAGAGGGGAAGAGATGATGGCCCCAAACAGGAGCAACCAAGACGAAGGAAGCCCGTTATAGCAGTGGGGCCTGAAGATGAAGTTCAGGGGGAACCCAGGTCAGCTGGCATGTTTTCTGACACGAGTGACAATTTGCATGGAGAGATGCCCCTATTTCAAAATGATGCTGAGAGAGTGACTTATGTGTCCTATTTCCTCGAAGACCAGGTAGCGGAATGGGTGGTAGAGATGCATGAGGCTGAAGCGGCTGAACTAACAAATTTTAACAATTTCATGGGTGCTCTGCGTGAGTGCTTTGAGGACCCTTTCACTGTCATAAGGGCAAAGGTGAGCATTGAGCAGATTAAACAAGGTAATCGAATGGGCTTGGATTATGCGTTGGAATTCAGGCGGCTAGCCGGGAAACTCCAGGACTGGCCTGAAGAGTTTAAGATCCATTGTTTTTGGAAGGGGTTACAACCTGACCTTTCAGAACATTCACTAGCCAGGGGCACCCCCAAAACCCTGAAAGGGTAGATCAGCCTTGCAGGGACAGTGGAGACTGATTGGATGTTGATGAAAAGGCACGAGCATCTGAAACCCCCCAAGTTCATTAGGGCCATTAACGAGAAGATTAGACTTGAAACAAAAAGAAGGTGGCCAGAATCAAGGACAGGAGAAGTGCTCTTGTTTCAAGTGCAGAGAATAGGGGCATTATGCTGTGAATTGCCCTCAAAACCAACTCCTGCCAACCACACCGAGAGGCAAGCAAGCAGGGAAATCACTGACAGGTCCCAAGCCAGAAAGAAGAAGAACAGCTGCTTTGGGAGCAGAAGAGCAGTCTCAAGCCCCACTGATGGTGGAGAGCGACTTCTCCGAGGATGAGCATCAACCAGCAGGAAACGCCAGCCGCCTGCTTTAAAACACACCCAAAATCAGGTGGATGATTCGGGGAATGAAGACTTAATGGTGAGTGGGGTTTGCAATCCCATGATAGTTGGGGTGAGATTGAGGGCATTAAAGACCAACCACAGAGCAGATTTAAATGGGTTAATAGACTCTGGGTGCACACGTTATTTAATCAACCCATTTATTGTGAATGGACTTGGACTAAAGGTGCTGAAGCTAGAAAACCATATCATTTATATGCAATTGGATGTGTCACAGGTGGGAGAAGTCCCAGTAGAATTCTATACCAAAGCAATCAAGATGAGAATTGGGACTCATTGGGAAACCTTAAGGTTCCTAGTCGCTCCGATTGCTGGCCATGCTCTAGTACTGGGCTTATCCTGGCTAAAGCAAAGGAATCCCAAGGCGGATTAGAAAGAAGGGAGCCTGAAATTTCAGGATGGTGATTACAGGGCCCCAATGGGAATTAGCGACACTCCAAGACTGGTAATAGTGGCGGCAAGTGTGGAGCTTCCCAAATAGGGTGATACTGAAGATACCTGCTCCATCCAGAACAGTATAGAGATTTAAAAGAGGTGTTTAGTGAAGTGGAGTCAGATCAGCTTCCCCCTCACCGAGCAACAGACTGTGCAATTGAAATTGAACCTGGGGCAAAATTTCCTAAACTGAAAATGTATTCTATGACTCCTAAGGAATTGGGAGCACTGAGAGAATTTATTGATAAAAACCTAAAAAGGGGGTTTAGATAGCCTGCAAAATCACCATTGGTGGCACCTGTCCTCTTTAGAGAAAAGAAAGATGGTTCGTTAAGACTGTGCACAGACTATCGGGTTTTAAATGCCATCTGTAAGGAAAATAAATACCCTTTCCCTTTGATGAAGGACTTGTTAGCCCATCTGTCAAAAGGGAAGATCTTTACCAAGTTGGATTTGAGGGAGACATATTTCAGAGTGCAGATCAGAAAGGGAGATAAATGGAAGACAGAGTTCAGCTACCCCCTTGGTTGCTTTCAATATCTGGTAATGCCATTCGGGTTATTGGGGGCCACTGGCATATTCATGCAATTGATAAAAGAGGTGCTACACACATTTTTATATGGGAGGGGTGTTAGTATATCTGGATGATATTCTGATTTACACAGAAACAATGGAAGAGCACATAAAATTGGTGAGGAGAGTGCTAAAAAAATTGCTAAACATCCAGTTATATGCAAAACTTTCCAAGTGTGAATTTCACAAGAATCAAACTGATTATCTGGGATATTGGATATCCAGTTGTGGGACTGAGATGGATCCGAGTAAAGTGCGTGATGTAATTGGATGGGAAGCACCCAAAACTCACAGGCAGCTACAAAGTTTCCTGGGGTTTGCAAACTTCTACCACCAATTCATTCCAAACTTTGCTTGAGTAGCCCTCCCTCTTACTGACTTGTTGAAAACCAAAGGGAAAGCTGGTAAGGTGAAAGCTCAAGGACCGGGAGCACCTTTAAATTGGATGGAAGAGTGCCAGCCAGCTGAGCAATTAAAGGGACTGTTTACTGCAGAGCCAATCTTAAAACACTCCAACCCAGAGAAATTTTTTATAATCCAAGTGGATGCATTAGATGCAGCTATAGGGGCTGTTTTACTACAAAAGACTGAAAATGGGGTGTTGCGTCCATGCACCTACATTTCTCGAAAGTTTACTGAGATTGAGAGACATTGGTTAGTGTGGGAAAAGGAAGCTTTTGCACTGAGGTGGGTGCTATTGATGTGTAGACATTTGTTGGAAGGGTCACCTCATCCTTTTGAAGTCTGGACTGATCATAAAAATTTAGAGGCTTTGAAGTCTCTGAGAAAATTATCACCAAAGCAAGCCCGTTTTTCAGTCGGTTCAATTTTACTTTGAAATATATGCCAGGAGGAAAGGACTTCCTGGCTGATGCCCTTTCTAAATTACCACAGCACAACAGTCAGAGAGAAGAAGTAGTCACCACAGTTGTTCCATGTTCTCAAACAGGGATGGTAGCAATTACCAGGCTCAAAGTAAACAACTGGAGTGAAAGCCAGAGGGGGATTTGCTGAATGAGTTAAACTGCAAATTACAAATGGTTGAGTGGTTTCAGAAGAATAAAGAGTCTTTGACAAATAAAAATGGAACATGGTGGGTAGGTGGAAAATTGTATGTCCCAGCTGAGTCCAGGAGAATAGTCCTAGAACGAGGCCATGACAGTAAAACAAGCTATTTTGGGTTTGTGAAGACTTTACACCTCCTATTAAGGCAATTTCTGGTGGCCATCTTTGAGGAAAGATGTAGCAGAATACGTAGCCAGTTGTCTAACATGGGCTATGGCAAAAAGACAAGGGGGGAAACCAATGGGTCTTTTACAACCAGTAGCAAATTCTGAGAAACCTTGGAAATAAATTGCTATGGGTTTTATTGTTGAACTACCTAAAAGTGAGAAGAAAACAGTGATTTGGGTAGTAACTGATTTGTTTTCAAAACAAGCCCATTTTGTGGCATGTGCAACTATTCCAACTGCAGGGAAGTTGGCTAAAATGCTTATACAGCATATCTATAGACTACATGAGACTCCTGACTGGATCATTAGCGATCGTGGGGTCCAATTCACTTCAAGGTTCTGGAAGGCATTCGTAAAGCTAATTGGGTCAAGTCAAGCCCAGCCCTGAGTTTGAGTAACCACCCCCAGACAGACAGTGCCTCTGAACCGTATTAGAACAGTATTTAAGATGTTTTGTAAAATATCAGCAGGACAATTGGCCAGAACTCCTGCCATTTGCTGAAGTGGCATAACAACGCTGTGCATCAGAGCACTGGATTTACCCTGTTCAAAGTGGCTACTGGGCAGGACTTTGTGGCTATCCCAGAACTTCCCCAGGAATCCACACAAGTGGCCTCAGTGGACGAATGGATCAAACAAATGACAGATACTTGGCCAATAATTAAAGCGGAATTGCAAGATGCCGGGGGGATTGCAAAACACACACAGATCGCAAGCGGCCCCCTGAAAAGGAATGGAAAATGGGAAATAAAGTGTATTTATCAACTAATACCTCAAAACACTACAACCATTGAAGAAATTGGGACCCAAGTTTGTGGGACCTTTTACAATAGAGACAGTCATTAACCCTGTTACAGTACGACTACAGTTACCTAAAAATCTCAACAGAATTCACCCAGTGTTCCATTGTAGCCTCTTAAAACCTTATAAAGAATCACCAGAGTGGCACATGACACAACCACCACCAGACCTTATAATGATTGAAGGCAAGCAGCACTTTGAAGTAAAGTAGATTTTAGATGCCATAAAACACAGAGGAGATGTACAATTCCTTATTCAATGGAAGCATTTTCCCAAGTCGCAATGCAAGTTGGTAGCAAGAAAACATGTGCGGGTGCCATAGTTGATTCAAGAATTCTACAAGAGGTAGCCTGACAAGCCAAAATAACGAATTTATTCATGTTGTAAAAATGTACATATATTTTACTTATCTCTATCTAATCCTTCTACAGGTCGCCTTCCATGAAGTCTGGAACTGATATCTTTTTCCAGGGGAGTGGCATGTCAGAATCCTCGCGATCAATTGCCTTACTAGTTTGCTTGATTGATTTCTGCCCTTATGGTGATGGGGCGGAAGGGAGGGAAGGTTGGGAGGTTAACCATTAGGCGCAGATGGACTATTAACTGGCTCTCAGGAATGCCCAAGGTCGTACCAACGTGAGAACCAGAGAGAATCTTCAACATGCCCAAAAGAGATTCAAAGACAGAAGGGAGGGGGGCGTGAAATGGGAATGAGGTAAAACTAAGTTTTTGCATGCGCAGGACTCAGTTCCAGCAATGCTTTGGAGTTGTTCACTACTTTCCAATAAATGAACTTTTCTTTGAGCCTGCATTGGTTTCAATGAGAGTTGCTTTCATTGGGAACTGAGTACCATGGTTCTTACAGTTTTAAAATACAATTTTAAAAGAAGAATTAATGGCTTTCAGGATGGCTCAAAATGGATAATAACAAAAGAATCAGTAGTATGTTCTGAAAGTAAGAAGGGGAACTTCATTCTTTTAAACCTTGAACAAAGATATTGGGGTAATCTTAGTAGAAAAATACAAGGCACAACTACACCTCCAGTTTGGGCTCTCAGATAACACTACTCCCAGGCTTGTGGTTCATCATCCAAATACCCTTATTCTTCTCTTTCATCCACTATTACTGAATAAAGAGACTTGGCTGGTTCCCCTCTAACATAGTTAGCGATTATTGCTGCTTTCTGCTGAGATGTCTATTTAGAACAAATGGGGTAAAGGTCATCAGCTACTGTTGCAATGTGGCAAGAAGGTAAAAACCACCATGTTTCCTGGAAAAAAAAAATGTTGTAGCTGGAGATATATAACAGAAATGATGGATCTCTACTTCTGGATTTCCACCCTGCAATGTTTCAGGAAATGAAGGAAAGAGAAGTAATATTAGTTGAACATCATTTAGTTTGGGCAGGAAAAAGTATTGCTGTAGACACTTCCTGGGAAACACTGGGGTGGGGGGGAGGGTCCTGCATTGCCATGTCAGATATCCAAGTGTCCTTCAATGCAGCTAAGATGGAGACCAATAAGTGGTGATGTTCATTCTCTGTCATTTGTGGGACTGAATTTGCATTTCCCAAAGGTGTATTCAAATCTTCAGTGATGCAAACTGGTTGTCTGTCTAGTTGCCTGTCTTCAAAGGTGATGGAGATGAACTCATATTAGTACTGCTTTTGCAGCCTTCTTTATAGGGCACACAGACCAAGTCAATTCGGGGGCAGCTGTCTTGTGCACTGTGGTTAAGGTTTGCACAAGATCCTCTAACTTCTTCAACAAATCTTCCCTTCACAGTTGGGCAAGCCTCCAAAGGGGTCAATTACTTCTGCCTCCAGTGGTTCAGCTGCAATCTGTCCTCCTCTATTTGCCTGAAATTACTTCTCTAAACAAGCTGCACCCAAGGACAGGGCTGGTTGGTTATCTTTGTAGCTGGCAGCAGCAGCATCTACTCCTTGATTCTCATTTAAAGTGCTGGCAGAAGTAGTGACTCAAACAGTGGGGAGATCCATGTCTCACAAAATACATGCCTTGGAAATATGAGGAAAATGGTCAGCATAGGCTTCATTTTAAAAAGCATACCTGGAATTATAGACTGCTTGAATGTCCGTAGAATTCGCTTGCAGCCCATCTTACTAGGAAGCCACTCCATCAAGGGTAAGTCAATTGCACAGTAATGACATAGAAGTAAATGATTTAGGGAATAACATATTGCTTTCTTTGAACCCTACCATCCGCTGTTTAGTCTATTAAGGGTGAATTGTAGGTAAACCTGATCAGTTTGCAACATACGGCGGTTTTGATTTTGATTTTCAACCCTTCCGTGTCTCAAAAGTTCTAAATCCAAAACAACATGTAGGCCGAAGCAAAAATCTTCTAAATGCATAATTCTTGGGGAAAAAAAAATCCTTGTTGCATAATACAGGTTCAGCTCAAACAATATCAGTCAGAACATGTCTGCTTTGAACATGAATTTAAAGCTTAGGCAAAAGACATTTTTTTTAATAGTATTTTATTAAGATTTTAAGATTACAAAGTTAAAAGTTAGAAATGAAAAAGAAAATTATACAAATTATAAAGAAAAGGAAAAGAAAAAGTGAAATAAAGTAAAAGAAAAAGAAAAAAAACATGCAATATAGATAGCTTCCAATCTATCTCTGGTCTTAAGAATAATAAGAGTGTCGTAAGTGCTAGTTTTTAATGCATTAAGTAGGAATAATTCTTTGTCAAAACATATCCCATTACATTTATAATCTAATCTTCAAATCCCCACGTAAGCTTCGCCCCGCCTGCATTCTGCAAATAGTCCATCGCAAAAGACAACATTTAACAAAATTAAACTTGGTGCAGATTTACCTGAGGATAGGTAAACATAACATCTAATAATATTTGTTTGGCTATCTTACTTGGACTTTACTACACTGTTACACTTTATGCAGCATCTGTTCAGTGCTCAAGATCTCCTGGACAATAAACTAACAGGTAAGTTTCAGGCTTTTACAATTGGATTTAAGTTACTGTTTTTACAAGGACAGGTTGATTAATAATTCTGGCTAGGGATTATGGTGTTTAAGTCATTTAGAGGGCCAGGTTTCAGAATGATAACAACCCAGTACTTCCAAAAATAGGACAGCCAAAACACCTCTCTCCCTTTTCCACCATGCAAATGTATGTGGGGATTGGGGTGTGTGTTACGTTTTCCACATTCTGATATACTGAAGAGTTTAAAGAATATCAAACGTAGGAGACTTGTTATCAAAACCAAGGTCTTCTCTTTGACTTCTTTTCCATTTATTTTAATAACATTTTCTTAAATACCTTTAAATTATGTTTGTACTGTAAATTATTTTTTTAAACAAAGAATACATTGCTTTTTTATTATTGTTACTCTTAGTGAGAATTGTAGACCAATTCATCTGGAAAGCATAAATCTAGGAAATACCAACTAGCAAATGTGGCCAAATGGTTCTAGCTGTTTAGATAATACAGCCAGGCTTTTGGGGAATGTATTCTAATGCTTCTCTAAAAAGATTCCTGAAGATATTCAGTCATTAAAATTATAACTTTAAAACATAGCTATTTTACACACAGGTGGGATGTGGCTGTTTCTGGTAATGGCATCCTTAATCCAGCAGACTACAAATTCAGAAGAATCTTTCAGCAGAAGACATTTGAATCCTGAAGGATTCATGACAATCGTAAGTTGTTTACATGAAACAATTAGGTTGGATTCCTCCTCCTTCTCCTCCTCCTCCCACAACAATATATGTACTAGACCCTCTCTAGAGGCGAATATGTGTAGCTCAGGGTCGAACTGTGGAGTCCTTGGGGTTCTTTGAGCTTGGTTCTTTTCTTGCAAATGTTTCATTACCCGGCTAGGTAACATCTTCAGTGCTAAAATGGGCTGGGGTTTCCTCTCTATTTATGTGCTCTGGCCTGCCTTGCCAGTGCTGGTAAGGGTGGGTTTTTTGTTTTTCTCCTCTGGTAGTTCTTTGATTGGCATATGTTTGCTGCTTGATTGTGTGCCTGGTGGTGACCTTTGCTTATCTGGGTGATGATCGCTGGTGATGACTGCTGGTGATTGATTGCTGGTGAGGCGATCTTCTGGTCTTTTGTCTCTTTTGAATAGTATGTAGATGCTGTTAATCTCTATGCATCTGTTAATTAACAGTTAATCACCAGCAGTCATCACCCAGATAAGCAAAGGTCACCACCAGGCACACAATCATGCAGCAAACATATGCCAATCAAAGAACTACCAGAGGAGAAAAACAAAACCCCCCACCCTGCTTGATCATTCTTAAAAATGACTTGCTGTAATCTATTTGGTAACACTGCTGTTAAGATCATTGTATCAACAATAATCAATGAGTTTGGATGATGATTAGCACACTGAGTGTGATTTTTACCTGTTTTGGTACAACTGTAATATAAGACTGATTGAATGCCACAGATAAAATTCCCTAATCAAATATCTCACTATACAATTGACAACGTTTTGGGACTAGAAGGTCTGTAAATGTTTTATACCACTCTACAGAGAATCCATCCAATCCTGGTGGTTTCCCATTTGCCATTTGGTGGATATTCTAAGTTGGTTTCACCCTGTCCAAATCCTCATAGCTTCCAGGCATCAGTTAGAGACTTATTGGGAGGCTATCGCTTCCAACCCACACTGTTTTAGCTCCAAGATTCCCAGTTTTAAACTGTTTGGTGATTGCCTGACTTAGGCATGCCAAGAACATCATGTGAAGAACAGAAAAGTGGGCATCCAAACAGCATCATGCCTTTATCCATGTTGTTGCTTCATGTTGTGGTCATTTGATGGGCAATTTCTAAATACCTGTAGCAGTCAGTTGGAGCAAAGCTACCACCTGATCTTCTGCTGGGAAAGCCAAAGGAGAGCCTGGGGTCAAGACATCTTAACTTTCACTGGGAGTGGGAAGAACCTCTAAGGTAGAAACTCATTTGTCCTGAAGCTCTACCATTCACAATGACGTTATTTCATCATAACACAAAAGAGCCAGAACATGTTCAGCTTCACTACTCAATGGGGATGACAACATGTAATTACAAGAAGAAGAGCTATTCTAGGAATAATACAAGTGAGCAGAGCTCCCATTGCACCCTGAGGTGTTTGTCAGGATGACTCATTCCTAAGCAGTGACTTATCACACAAATTTTGGTAGTGTGCCTTAAACATCAGCAAATTATCAACAGATCAGCTACTACACCCACCAAATGCCAGTCATCTGTGCTGAGAGAGACAATCTAATCAGCCTGTTTGTGGAGGATCAAACATGCAGAGCAGGCATAGCTTTCAACTGTTCTGTATTTATAATTTCTGCATGTTCCTTCCTGATTAGTTTTTCCAGCACTGCTATCTCACTAAATGTGAAGATGAAGCCACAAAGGTATATGAACTAGAAATCTATTCAACTGACTGAACAGATGACATATCCCATAGGTATACACCTTAGATGTTGAGCAAGAGTTTATTATTTCATTTGCAGGCTGAAATCATCGAATATTGGGGATATCCCAGTGAAGAGTATGAAGCTCTGACTGATGATGGCTATTACCTTCAGCTAAACAGAATTCCTTATGGAAAACACTCTCCGGGGAATGCAGGTAGGTCTGTAGTGTAACATTTTCACCCTTGGATAGCTTACATACTATACATATAGTCTTTCAAGTGATCATGTAAATCTCACTGTGCCTTATGGGGAGGGAAGTATAAATGTGTTCCCCTTTTCAGTTTTGACTGGAAAAGACCTTCTGCAGGATTTGTTTTTTAAGCCATAGATGCTTGGCTTATATAATATATTACCTTTCTACAAATAATTGTGTGGCTATTAGTGGTATATTAAGATGGGTGGTTCAGTCCGGGATGCCCTTGAACTTGTTCAGCCGAAGAAGTGATAAGTTTCTCTGTAATGTGAGCTCTGCCTTGGGTTGGTAGGCCCTTCTGGCTCCTGCAGGTTCCTGTGTGGCTGCATTCAGGAGGTAATTAATGCCTATCTGAGGGAGAGAGTTCTGCCCCTTGCCTTGAAAAAAGCTTGGCGATCTCTCTTTTAAAGGGGCCATTCCTTAATCCAGCTGTACTTGATAACTTTCACTTAGTCTCCAACCTTAGCCTAGTCTCCAAGTGTAGGAAAAGTTGTTAAGAGAGTGATAGGGAGGCTGTTACAGAGGATCCTAGGGGAAGTGAATTATCTTCATTACTTTCAATCTTGCTCATGGGACAGAAACAGCATTGATCATTCTAATGAATGGGATGGGAGTGGTGTATCACTCCTGGTCCTTAGACTCCTTGGTGGCATTTAATACAATCAATCATGGTAACTTCCTAATGTAAGGTTTGCCCCGTTCGACAGAGAAACTCCCGTGACACGTGTGGTTCACAAAAGAGGTTTACTCATGCGTAACGTAGCAGTCACAAGCAAAGCCAGGACTGGCTTGGTACATTTACATTACTCCTTTATAGTTGTCTCAATCCCCCCGCAGGCCCCGTTGCTAGGTTACATATTACAAATTAGATTGCAGATTGCCCCCTGTCGTCCCCCCCTTCTACTGGAATGGCAGGTTCAGCCCAGTTCTCTTGTTTCTTTGATTGTTGTTGCCCATGGCATGGTCGTTGCCTTCGTTGGGGCTTCTGTCGCGCGCACAGCTGGGAGCTCCCCCTCGCGCGCTGATCTCTTCCTCAATTCGCTGATCTCTCCTTTGTCCAAAGCGCCCACGGCCCTCTGGCTTAACACAACGCATCCGCTCCAGATTAGTGAAGTGGCGCCAGGGAGATGTTGGATTGCAAATCTTCCTAGCAACAGCCTGGGTTTTTTTCTGGCAGATGCTGGCTATGATGTCTGGATAATAAATATCAGAGGAACCACTTGGTCTAGAAGACACCAAGAGTTTTCGATTGACCAGCAAGAATTCTGGGAATTCAGGTAAATTCCAAGGAGAGTTTATAGTGAATATGCTTGGTCAAAGTTTACCAATTTGTTAGGAAAGAGTGTTTTAAGGGTATATGTAATTTAAGAATAAATATTTCCATATTTTATAAAACAATTTTGAAATGGATACAATAAACATTTATTAAAAAACCAATGTCACAAAATAGAAATACATAAAAATAGAAAATAGGTTACCAATTGCAATAACAATATTGAAATATATTAATTGGTGAGGCATCACGTTCTCTGTTGTAAATTTTTTTTTTTTAAACAAAATATTTCCATTCTAGTTTTCTTCATTAAAAATCTTTGGGTTTTCTTGGCAAAAAATATGAATTTTGAATACAGAATGTAGGGAGAAAAAAGATATGCCAATTTCAATCTGTTTAAGAGATTATCATTTATCATGGGTTACTGAAGCTTTTGAATATGAAATTAAGGTTAGACTAGGGTCCTTTGATAATCAAGTCATATAGGATACAGAAAAAATTTATTTCACATATTTTGTGTACATGGCCATGTTATGACATTACCACACGAATAAAATAATCTTCTAATATTCCTCCTGCAATCAGTCATATGCTACGTAACAAGAAGTAGAATTAAAGTCAAATAAGGTGTCCCTGAACAACATGGAATGGTGACTTAGAAAACAGGGATGAGCAGAAGCAACATTCATTTTAAACAAGGAGTCAGGTAGGTGTGCTGATTCCCATGTTGTGGATCATTGAACTGTAAGTGACAGCTTCTCACAAAAAAAGCTTCAGCTTGTGGGCCAAAAGGAAAGCTAGAAATGTGATCACCCTAGCTGTGCTTTGCTCTTCTGTTCACCTTATTACATTACACCAGGAAGCTTACAAGTTCCCTTCTGTGAATAATTCAAAGCCATACTATCCCTGCAACCGGGGTTCAGCTATAAATTCCTGTTGCAATTTCCTATTTCTAAAATGCCTCACTGTAAATCACCATCACCGTCACAATACTAGGCAGACATTTTTCTCAGCAAATCTACTTTGAGTTATTATTTTTTAAATGGGGAAAAGTACAGCCCCTATGTGGTAGTCGGGTTTGAAGTACTGCTGAGGCCTTGATCAGTGGTCCTTGATCAAGTGCTTCGACGCTAATGTCCAGAGATAATAACATAGGCATGTATTTTTGTGTTACAGTTTTCATGAAATGGCAATTTATGATATACCAGCAACAATAAATTTCATCCTACACAAAACAGAACAAGACTGTTTATATGTTATTGGCCAATCCCAAGGAGCATCATTAGGTAAGTGAAGAATGTAGTCTCGGCATAACTTTATAAGAAAACTGTTTTCTCTCTCTACCAACCAAGGATCCAGCACTCCTTTTCCAACTGGGATGAGCAAATGCAAGAAAATGACTACAGTATGTACTTTTGCATGTTTTTGTCCACATCATCTTACACCCAGCATTCTACATCTCTGTTGTAGAGATCTATGATAGATGTCTACAACATCTGTCAAGGTTAAGAGCCATTAACAGATATCCTCTATGAGGATGTCGGTCAGTGATTTATAAATGCCATTTCAGCCAATACAAAGTGGGGCTTGATTTCATGGAGATGTACCATTTTGCCTGAATGCAACAAAACACTTTGCTGAGGTGGTCCCTTTGCTTCTGCTGAGGACAATCAGCTTCAAATGGCTACTTCACTTTCTATATATTTGCTGAAGCCAATTGCAGCAAGTTCAACACAGCGGCCAGTTTTCAGTTTGAAGAGCTACCTCCCATCAGATACTAAGTAAGAATATCTCCTTTGGGGATTTGCAATTTGCAGTATTACAAGCTCGCTAGCAAGTCTTTCACCATCAGAGAGGGCTCTAAGGGGGGACCTTTCCAGAGCATTTACCTGGTCCCTTTGCCTCTTTTTCTCCACATATCTTTTTCCAGTCCTAAAACTTCTTATGGCCTTTGCTTTTCTACCATTCTCCATCCTGGATCACCACTGTTTTTAACTCTTCTCCTCTACATCTCTCAGGTCTAGGAGCTGGTTCAGACAGTGGTGGTAAGGTTGGAAATAATTTCTGGCAGCAAGTGGTGTCCTTCCCAAAATCAATAAGAATGTTCTCCCTTGTATCCAAAGGAAGGGAGTGTCATAACATTGCCCCCATAATTTAATTATATTTAGACTTCTTATTTGAAAGGTGAATACCTATCAGAATTCTTGCATACTAGTATAATCTACTTCTAATAAATCTTGCTGAGTTGTGAGCTGAGAGACTTCTTCTTAGAATTAACTGTTTCCAGTCTTGACAACTACTGGAGAAGTTTCTGACATTAATTCTCACAGATCATTACTCCTACTAGGGAAGAAACTTGCTCTGAATCCTTAAAGCCAGACCATAGTGACTGACCCCCTTGAAACACCATTGACAACTGAACATGTCACCAACACTGTATTGTCAGATAAGAATCAAGTGGATCTTCATCAGAACCAATCTGATGCCTAGATTAGATGCTAGATTAGCTATCAAGCAGTCACCCAGCCGACAGAGCAATTAGGCAACTTCAGTCACCACCGCCTGCCACTGCTCTTGCATTGGCAGCTTCTCTGAGTGCTGCAGTCTGGCTCTTTTTCTCACCAGGTTCTTTACCAGGTAGGTATGATTGGATTCCAGAGGCATTCCAAGCTTTCACTATTCATCCTGAGTAATCTGTTTCCCTGAAATCCACTGATCTCATATGCTGTAATAATAACAACAACAACTTGGGAAGTTTCTACCCTGCGACAATACCTTTTATGTACAACTGGCAGTCAAATAATATATGTTCTATGTCCTCTGTCTCTGGAGTATGACAAATACATGTACATTCATGGCAAGGAACTTGGCTAAACCTTCGATGTTTAACTATTGTATCTAGCTGCTCAAATCACACTCAGGTAAATACCCTCCTGAGATGCTTGGGCATTTCTCCATTTAAATCTTTTCCAATTTGAAAGGTGCACTTATAGCTTCCATTTCAATATGCGGGCTGTACTGAGTGCAGCTATATCTCTTTCAGCTTCTATATCCAAAATTCTTAATGAGGCCATCTTTTTAATGTGTCCAGGAACACTTGGACAAGAAACTGAGAGGCCACACCCCCAATATAATTTGTTCGTTGTACAGTTGAAGAGGTCTCTTATTGAGATTTAGTCTGTTCTATCAAACACAATTTGGGGAGTCTCTCAGTTTCCAGAGTTAATTCTCTACCAGTAATTATATGCCATAATTATTGACAAGGAACAAAGTGTATAAATTCCCAGCTCAGCTCTAACTGCAGCAGCTGAGGTCCTATTATCCACACCCAAAATTCTCATCAGCAGCTGTGATTGTTTGCTCTAGTAATGGCACTTCTTTTCAGCCCCAAAATTCAGCTCCATGTAAGAGAATAGTGTTAACTTTGGCTGCATATACCTTGATAATTAGGGCTAAGGAACCTGAAAAACAGTAAGTTACTCATTTTAACAATGAATTCATATGTGTCCTCACTCTGAATGAGCTCCTTTGATGATGAGGATTCCAAGACCAAGTCTCGGAGAAGACTATTCCTGAATAAGGAAATGTGTTAACTTGCTCTATAAGCTCTCCCTGTAATAGCCATCTGTGACTGTTATGTCTTTTTCCAAATTCCACAACTTTTGAGTTCCATTTATTAATAATGAGATCATTATCATGACAGTAGGAGCCAAGCCTCCTTAACAACCTGTGCAACCCAACTTGCAATATGTTAATCAAATCATATCATAAGCAAAGTGTTGCAATGCGTATTGAGTTCCTTAAGCAGATGTGCTTCAGGATCCTTTTTTGGTCCTGGTAAGTCATTTAGGTATTGATTAAACATCAGGCTTGTAAGTATGAACCCCGTCTTACTCCTTTGTAAGTATTGATCCTACTTGTCATGGTTCTGTTGACCCCAAACTGGACCCTTAAGCAGGTATTTATATTATTGGATATTTACACATTCACGTCCATCAATTTCCTCCATACTCTTTCTCTGCTAATTTTGTCAAATGCTGCACTAAGGCGTATAAGGGCAGCCAACAATTGCCTCTGTTTGCTGAGATATTTAGTACAGATAGTCCTCACTTAACAACCACAACTGGGACCAGCAACTCAATTTCTAAACAATGCAGTCTTTAAGCAGGACATCATGTGACTGCGATGGATTTACTATGTAACTTTTCCCTGCAGTAATGAAATGTATTTCCATGGACATTAAGTGAGACATCAGATGACCACAACTTGCGATTTCACTGCTGGCTTCTCCTTTGACTCTGCTTGTCTGAAGCTGGTTGTGATGTGAGAATGACCTTGGAAGATGGGGAGAACAGATGCTCTCTATGGATGTAGAATTGGTGGAATCAATTGGTGAGGCCTTTCTGAGGAAAAAAGAGCATATTCAAGAGTACTTCATTCAGCAGATTGAAAATTCATTTTCTTCTGTTTCTCCCCCTTATCAAGTATGTCAGGTAGAGGCATTAAATTAAAAGGGGGAGTGAAGGAGAGAGAAAAGGAGAAATTCCTTAAGATTTCATATGGGCGGGATGGGGGAGAATTTCTCAGAAGGAGGGATAAGATTCAGGCCAGCACTAAAAGTAAGCAGAAGTTAAAGTTATAGCAATCATGCAATCCTACAGTTTTAACTCCTTCCTTCCTTCCTTCCTTCCTTCCTTCCTTCCTTCCTTCCTTCCTTCCTTCCTTCCTTCCTTCCTTCCTTCCTTCCCTTTTTGCAGGTTTCATTGCTTTTTTGATCCTGCCCTACCTCTCCTTCAGAGTAAAGCTCTTTATAGGTTTCTCACCTGCCTACAACCTGGAAGGTATTAGGGGGATGTTTGGTGTAATTGCAAGAATTCCTAAGGGACTCAGAAGAGTAGGTATTTATTCATTTGTTCTACTTGCATGCTCTCCATCTCCATGACTAGCCTAGGTGTCTAACAGTGCATGATTTTAACCCTCCACACCCTGTACACGTAGTCCCCAGTTTAAGAATGAGTTCCATTCCCAAGGCCAGCCTTTCAGTCAAATTGTTATATAAGCCGGAACAGCATTCTTGTATAATCCTATATAAGTAGTATTGTGCAATGAACTCAAACCATTATGTGTTGAATTCAAATCATTGTGTATTTAATTCAAATTTTGCTACAACAGGCTCCGTTCTTAACTACGGGTTGTCCTTAAACCAGGTGTTCTTAACCCGGGGACTACAGTACCTGTATGTCATGCTCTATGTCAGGCTTATTCTTATTAAACAATACTGATTATTAACAGTAATAAAACTTACTAAATATTTGGGAAGCATGTGATGGAAGAGTTCTTGTCAACTGGAAAACAGGTTGCCCACAAGTTCTGTACACCTTCAGCATCACAGATGACAATATTTTTTTTTCTGAGAATAATCAGTAAGATATATGACAGACATATTTACTGGAAACTTTTGGAGTTAGGTACCCTTAACAAAGGACATTTTCATCCCCCAAAACTGGATAGTAGACCTGTATCTACTATCTGTAAACCTGTACCTGTATGTTTTTGCAGACAGTTCAGTTCTATTATCAGAAATGCTGACAGGCCTCAAAAGGGCCATGGGACCTCTGGCCCATTTTTGCAAAGAACATTCTTTACAGATCAATCATGAAAAGACAAAGGCATTGTATTTTGCAAGGGGTTTTTTAAAAATTGCATTGGTCTCTTGATTGTAATGGTATGTGGGAAAGACCTTGGAAGACTGGGCAAAGAGACATTGCCAAGGGAACCATCAGATAAGAGACAGCATAGCCCACAACTGAATAATGGGAAGGCAAGAGGCTCAGAAGAGACACTCCTTAATTTCTTGGGTTGTAAAGGGGATAGGGGAAGGGGAGGATTGTACTTTCAGACATGCAAGATTAATGTCAGCTTTGTGGGGCAAACCAGATAGGAATCACAGCCAGATGACCTAATTCTACTTTATTGTAAGGCTACATTGACAGAATCTTCAATCTTGCAGAATCTCTCTGCTTTGTGGGGAGGGGGGAAGGGTCAGGCAAAGAAGTGATTGCCTACAGAATTTGACTGCTTTTTTTTCTCCCCCTGCAAAGAGCTCCTTGCAGAGCAGAGAGATTGGAGAAGGGATTTCAAGAGAGTACTATAAGCTGTTGGCATAGCACACCCGGGGCTCCCAGCCCCGATCTGCTGATGCAGTCACTTTGCTTTCAATGTGTACAAGACCGTAAGCAGTCACTCGAGCTTTCCAAAGGGCGGGAGAGTGGTTAGGAAGCAAACAAAAGCCAACGGTCTGAAACTGAGTGCTCTTGTCTCTTTCCAGCCAGAAAGCACAGTCTCAGTCACATGATTTCCCACTTAGGGACTGCTTTGCTTAGTGGCAGAGTTGCTGGTCCCAATTAGGATAATTAAGTGAGAACTACCTGTACGTGACCCCAGGAAGCTTGCTATTAAAACAGACTAAAAACAGTAAAAATCAACCAGAATTAAAAACAGCAAAAATAACATAATTTCTTTCTTCCTGTTTAGAAGTTGTTGTTGTTGTTTAGTCGTTAAGTCGTGTCCGACTCTTCGTGACCCCATGAACCATATTGCGCCAGGCCTTCCTGTCCTTCACTGCCTCCCTGAGTTTGCTCAGTTTCATGCTCATTGCTTCAGTGATGCTATCTAACCATCTCATCCTCTGCCGTCCTCTTCTCCTTTTGCCTTCAATCTTTCCCAGCATCAGGGTCTTCTCCAAAGAGATCTCTCTTCGCATTAGGTGACCAAAGTATCTGAGCTTGAGCTTCATTATCAGTCCTTCCAATGAACAATCAGGGTTAATTTCCTTTAAGATTGACTGGTTTGACCTCCTAGCAGTCCAATTCCTTTAAGATTGACTGGTTTGACCTCCTAGCAGTCCATGTTTAGAAGTAGTCATTCCCAAATTGTTTGCACTGAAGTGCCAAATTCTACTGACTGAAATGTGTAAATTTGTGAATTCTACAGTGTGAATTTGTAGAGATGTGTGAAAAATGATCAGGTGGGGGAATCTGGAGAAGAACTTCCAATGTTAACTTTAATACGGGGAAGGTAAAGTAGTATGTGTTGGAAAAGGAAGAACGTGCTTGGAGTTGCAGGGTTTCCTTCTGATCATGTTAGGCACAATTATGTAAGTGTGATTTATCGATATTCATGGACCATTTTTATTTTACAGTTAATATGGGGCACTAAAGAACTTTCCTTTGTGAGTCAGAGACAAAAGACCGCCCTGACCTATGCATGCAGCTATCCAGCGATTGACCAGCTTTGCCTCCAAAATCTTTTCCTTGTAGGAGGATGGAATAAGAAAAACATAAATGTAGTAAGTAAGCTCTATTTTTATTTATACTTTCTACAAAGGAGGTACATGTCACCCATACAAGGTAGACCAGATCAGGAAACCACAGTCCACAGGAAGATTAGAACTATAGCTTAACAGCAGTGTTTCTCAACCTTGATGGCTTTCAGATGTGTGGACTATGTTGATGTCATAGACCAAAAATGATGGTGTTGGTTAAGGGGGCAATGAAGTAATAGGCAGCAAAGGAGCAAAATCAGTTGCCTCCTTCAACAGTAGTAAAATATATTGCATTGGGTTCAGTGTCTGAAAGTTACCAACCTGTTTACATGTAGAAGTGGGAGACTTCATTGAATATTCTCTTGGGATAAAGGAAAATTAATGGGGCTATGCCAAGGGTAGATTCAGAGATTCAATTGTATGAAGAGTTGTTCAAACCAACCATTCAAGGCCAAGGACCTGATCTGGATCACTACATCAAATATAAATGGCGCTGAATGGATTCAGAAATGCTATAGCTTTTCGACTATCAGCCATTGCAACTTCTATTCCATATACTGCAATCAAAGTCCTACCCTTTGTAAGTATACTTAAAACATGTACTTACCACACCAGTACAGATACAGTCACCTCTCCATCTTGGCCCCCCTGGCCCCCCACTGCTAATGGCCCTGCCTGCAGTACTGTGAGATGGAAGGGAGACGTCATCATTAACCCAAATTTATCTGTCAGCTGAGAGCAACTTGAGCAGAGTCTCTCTTTGTCTGGTCCAAAACCTAAATAATTATACCACACATGTTCTTCTACAGACAACATTTCATGATATTGTAAGACCGATCAATTATAGGATGTTATTTTTGTTTTTGGTTGATCCTCTACTTTTAAAATGGATAACCACTTACATAGGCTTAATGCACCAAGTATGCAAACCCTCTCCAACCTTCCCAAAAAATAAAAAGAAGGAAGTCTGCTGACTCCTGGATGCAGAAAGTTTCCCTGCACCTGATCTACAATCTCCCATGAGTATAATAATTTTAATGTAATTAAGGCATTTTTAAAGGAAATCACTAACTCACATATTACTCCAATAGTGTTTTCCTATTTTCTGTGGTCGTGTGGAACTTATTTCTTGAAATTGAGGTATGGGGAAGTGTGGGGGGGGGCAGGTTTTCTCCACTTGTTTGTTTTTTACAATGTAACAATAAACAATCCTTTCATATATTCCCTCATTCTAAAAATGTAAATTCCTTTTGTTTTTCAGAGTCGGGCGGATGTATATACTGCAATCTTTCCTGATTATACATCTACAAAAACCTTGGATCACTGGAGCCAGGTAGAGTGTGATTTTAGTTTGTTAGCTATTTTCTCAGCAAATCGAGATTGAGATGTTAATGTTTTATGTTTAACTAAATGGTTCATATGAGTGAAAAAGACATGATAACCAGGGGGGGTTGTTTATTTGTTTGTTTGTTGGTCATACAGTTTTAACATTATTTTTGACCTGTCTGAATTTTTTTTTTTTTAAATGTCTTGCAGTATAGAGTCCCCCTTACCACACTGTGGGGTTTTTTTGGCCCAGGAAAATGGCTATCTAAGAGTCCAGCTCCTTGCAGCTCCTAAACATAATATCAAATATCAAATTGTTTGATATTGGTGGAGTCCCTGGGACTCTCTGATCTTAGCTGTTTCTTGCAGATGTTTCATTACCCAGCTAGGTAACATCTTCAGTGCTAGAAGGGAGTGGGGTTTGCTCTCTGTTTATATTCAGTAGCTTGCCCTGTCAGTGATGGTGGGGGTGTGGTTTTCTCCTTGGTAGTTCCTTGATTAGGGTGTTGCTTACTGCTTGATTGTCTGTCTGAGTTGGTAGTTCCTTGATTAGGGTATTGTTTACTGCTTCATTGTTTGTCTGGTGTGAATCCTGGTGTCAATCTCTGCTTATCTGGGTGTTGATTGCTGGCAAGGAGGTGTTTATCTCTATGTACCTGTTGATGCCTGACGTGTCTGAATAGCAAGCTTCCAGGAATTCCCTCACGTTTTTGGATTTAGCTTGGCCTAAGATGCTGACGGTTTCCCAGCTTAAACTATGGTTAAGTCTGTTCATGGGTTGTGAGATTAAGGAGATCATGTCTTCTTACTGCTAGTTGGTGTTCATGGATGCGCTCGGCTAGCTTTCTGCCTGTCAGTCCTACACAGTGGCTGTTATAGTCCTTACACTGTATATTGTAGATGACTCCTGTTTTTTCTTCCTGGGCTACTGAGGACTCCAGAGTTCAACCCAAGGACTCCACAGTTCAACCCTGAGCTACGTATATTCTCTTCTGTTGGATGTTTGACTTAAAAACAAAACAAAATTAATACCAATGAGCCTCCACTCAGGTTGATGCTGAAGGGAAATCCAATTCTAATGCTTTCCTGGGAAATCCAATTAAGATTATAGAATGACCACCTCATTATTATGGAAGTGGTTTTCCTATTAGCTCTTTTCAAATGGTTTTTGCAGAAAACAAATGTGTTAGCATGATTTCCATACCAGCATCAAGGAACTCTTGTTCACTGACCACATTTTTGTCACCATTAAAAATAAATAAAAATAAATATTATTAAATCTAGACCATATAGAAATGTATAGCTCCATCTTCTCATTTTTACAATAAAAATAAATTTCCAAAATCTAGGAGCAACTCATTTCCTGAAACCATTCTTTCACTATATCTAGCACCCATATGAAACTATTCACTACCAGTCTAGGGTATTCCTCATCTTCCGAGGAGTTTTCTTTTTGATTGTAAGATTTCAAATTACATTTGGGTTAGTTCCTTTTATGAATATTATATATTTAATATTTTAAAATGTGTCCTCTGTGTTGCTGATTTAGTAAAATAAAATAAAAAATAGTGAATATTTTTTTACTATTTTTTACTATGATTACTGTTTTTACTCTTTCAAAGAACTTTGTAATCTTTCTATAAAATTCCAGATGAAAAAATTGTGCATACACCTGTACATCTATCCTGTTAATGTTTAGTAAAATTAAGATTTCTAAACTAATTTTTAAATTGTAAATAATGTTTTTGTTTCCTTTTAGGTCATTCGTTCTGTGGAATTTAAATATTTTGACTATGGTTATAAGAACATAGTCATATACACAACATGGTAAGAAAAAAGTATGACAGTGATAGGGATTTGACAATGTTTTTAAATTGCTATTTTTTTCCTAGGAATTGACAGTAAAATGCTAACATGATGAATGTTGAGCTATTGTGG